>NC_056660.1:129165381-130365381 GCF_018350195.1 Panthera tigris | reverse complement strand
TTCTGTGGGGCACCTTGGTGGATCAGTCAGTTGAGCATCTGACTCTTAATTTTGGCTTAGGTCATGATCTCACTGTTGTGGGATCAAGCCCTACATCAGGCTCCACACTGAGCATGGAAACTGTTTGAGATTCCCTATCTCTCTCTGTCCCTCTCCCCTTTCCAGTATGAATGCCTTTTATTTTTTTTGTTTGTTTGTTTTGCTTGATTTCTATAGCTAAGACTTGGAGTACTATGTTAAGTGAGTGTCTTGTCCCTGATCTTGGAGGATAGCTTTCAGCATTTCATTATTGACTATAATGTTAGCTGTGGGTTTGTAATGTATGTCCTTTATTATGTTGTGGTATATTCATTTTATATGTAACTTTGTTGAGGGATTTTAGGATGAAAGGATGTTGTATTTTGCCAGATCCTTTATTTATTTATTTTTTTGCATTTATTAAGATGATGTAACTTTTATCTTTTATTATATTAATGTGGTTTTTGTATGATTGAGCCATCCTTGCAAGTCAGGACTAAATCCCACTCTGCTGATCATGTGTTTTTGAATTGTTTGCTAATATTTTGTTGAAAATGTTTGCATCTATATTCATAAGTGATATTGGCCTATAATTTTCTTTCATTGTAAAATCCTTATCTCACTTGATTATCAGGGCAATGTTGAACTCATAAAATGAGTTTGGGAGCGTTCCCTCCTCTTCAACTTTTTGGGAAATAGTGAGAAAAATTGGCATTAATTCTTTAAATGTTGGGTAGAATTCATCAGTAAAACCATCTGATCTTTAGCTTTTCTATGTTGGGAGATTTTTGATAATGATTCAAAATTCTTACTTGTTATTTGTCTTTTCGGATTGTTTCTTATGATTCAGTTGTGGTAGATTATATGATTCTAAGAATTTATTCATTTCTCCTAGATTATATATTTTCTTACCATATATTTTTTATTTTTTTAATATGAAATTTATTGTCAAATTGGTTTCCATACAACACTCATTGCTCATCCCACCAGGTGCCCTCCTCAATGCCCATCACCCATGCTCCCCTCCCTCCCAGCCCCCATCAACCTTCAGTTTATTCTCAGTTTTTAAGAGTCTCTTAGGGTTTGGCTCCCTCCCTCTCTAACTTTTTTTTTTTTTTCCTTCCCCTCCTCCGTGGTCTTCTGTTAAGTTTCTCAGGATCTACATAAGAGTAAAAACATATGGTATCTGTCTTTCTCTGTAAGACTTACTTCACTTAGCATAACACTCTCCAGTCCCATCCATGTTGCCACAAAAGGTCATATTTCATTCTTTCTCATTGCCAAGTAGTATTCCATTATGTATATAATTGTTTAGAATAATATTTTATGATCCTATGCGTTTCTAGAATATTATTTGTAGTGTCCCCTCTTTCAGTTTCGATTTTATGTACTTGAGTCTTTTTTTTATTAGTCTAGGTAAAGATTTGTTAGTTATGTTGATATTTTCAAAAAACAGTTTTCAGTTAAATTGATTTTTTTCTATTGTTTTCCTTTTTTACTCTTACCTTTGTTATTTCTTCCTTCTGAAAACTTTGAACTTAGTTTGTTCTTCCTTTTCTAGTTCCTTGAGATATAAATTTAGGTTGGTTGTTCAAGATCTATTTCCTTAATATATTTATTTGTTGCTCTACACTTCGCTCTAGGAACTTCTTTTGCATTATCTCAGAGGTTTTGGTGTATTGTGCTTCATTGTTTGTTTGTTGAAAGATTTTTTTTTAATTTCCCTTTTGTTTTCATCATTGACCTATTGGTTGTTATGGAGTATGTTGTTTAGTTTCCATATATTTGTAAATTTTCCAGCTTTCCTCTTGGGGACTTCTAGTTTCATATCCTGTGTCCAGAAAAGATCTCGGTATGGTTTTAGTCTTCTTTAATTTGTTAAGAATTATTTTGTGGCCTAACATGTGATCTATCCTAGTGAATGTTAAATTTTTATCTAATAAATGCCAATGAGGGTTTAAATCTCTCCCTTGAATCATGGCTTTAGTCATGCTCCACATGTTTTGAGGGCTGAAAGTTTTTTTAAAGTGTTTATGTATTTTGAGACAGAGAGCACACAGGGGAGGGGCAGAGAGAAGGAGAGAGAGAATCCTCCAAAAGCTCTGCACTGTCAGTGTGGAGTCTAATGGGGAAACTATGAACAGTGACATCATGACCTGAGATGAAATCAAGAGTTCAGTGCTCAACCGGCTGAGCCACCCAGGTGCCCTGATAGTTGATATGTTGTATCTTCATTATCATTTATAATTTCTGTTAGTTTTCTGTTTAAATCTGTCATTTCCCAATTTTTCAATAGTTCTTTAATTTTCTGACTTCTTTAGAATTATTTTAAATCTGTTTAATTACATTGTATATTAGCTTGTTATTCATTTTTTCTTTATTGGTAGAGTGGCGATCACAAAATAAATCCTAAGTTCTTAGTGTTTAATCAAAGGACCTTAGAGCACTTAATTCCAATTACTTCCTTTCAAATTTTTGTGTTATTTTAACACAATGTCGTGTTACTCATTTTTTTCATAAATATTTAGTAAAATTTACCCATATATTTGTCTCTTTGTTATCTCCTGCATCTTTCTTACCCACCTAATTGGTGTGTGTGTGTGTGTGTGTGTGTGCGCGCGCTCACACTCTCTTTATCTGTCGTTTTTACACAATGTAAAAAAATTTTATAAAGTGTTTTTTAATGTTTATTTATTTTTGGGAGAGAGTGAGTGCACACCAGTCAGGGAGGGGCAGAGAGAGAGAGGGAGACAGAATCCCAAGCAGGCTCCATGCTGTCAGCTCAGAGCCCTACATGGGGCTTGAGCTCAGGAAACTTGAGACCATGACCTGAGCTTAAATCAAGAGTCAGATGCTCAACTGACTGAGCTATCCAGGCACCCCTCAAGTATTTTTATATCTCACTTTTATATGATACTTTGATGCATATAGAAGTCTAAGTTTCCGGTTCCTTTTTTCAACATTTTAAAATACCATTCTATATACAACTGGCTTTTTTTTTTTTTTTTTTTTTTTTCCATCCAAGAAGTCAGCTGTAATTCTTATAGTTGGACTTTGGAGAAAAAAACAAACTGTTTGCCTCTAGCTACCTTTAAGATTTTCCGTTTGGTGTTAGTATCCAGTAATTTTATGATGATGCATGTAAATGTGGCTTTCTTTGTTTGCTTTTGGATTGGGCTTCATGGTCCATGTTGAATCTGTAGTGGTGAGTATATTAGAAATTTTTCTGCCATTACCTTCTGAACTATTATTTCTTCCCTTTCTGTTACCGCCTTCAGGGACTGCAGTTAAACCTTATATGTGTGTCCCCATTGTTAACCTTTGTCCCTTATGATCTTTGCTCATCCTTTTGTTTTTTTCATGCTACTTTGTATTTTGTTCTGACCTAACTTCCATGTCACTACCCTTCTCTTTAGCTGCTATGAAACTCATGTACTGGTTTATTAATTTTAATGAAATAATATTTTTTGGTTAGAAAATAGAAAATATCCATTTGATTGTTTTTTATAGGTTTAAGTTTTCTACTGAAATACTTCAGTTCATCTAATCTCTTAAATATTTAATTTGCTATTTAATTTAAAATCTGGGTCTGATAACTCCAATAACCGAAATCTCCTATGAGTCTTCCTCTTGTCTTTTGTTTTTCTCTTGATATTTGGTCCCTTCTCATCTTTTTACACTCTGATTTTTTACTAAGTGGTAGCCAGACCATTTATTGAAAACATTAGAGGAAATTTGAGGCTTTGGATAATGTTATATTCCCCAGAGATCATTTATATTTTTGTCTGAGGATATTTAAGAAAGGAGAAAATCACTTTAATCCAAGTATTTCAAACGCAGATTTTTTTTAAGGTTTTACTTTTATTTCAGTTATTATAGAGTGTAAAATAGTTTCATTTGTACAATATAGTGATTCAACACTTAGATACAACACCTGGTGCTCAACACATAAGTGTACTCCTTAATCCCCATCACCTATTTCACCCTCCCCATCCACTCTGGTAATCATCCATTAGTTCTCTATAGTCAAGAGTCTGTTTTATGGTCAAACCCAGATTTAATTTTTATGTGAGCTCGTGTAGATCAATATGCTTTGTGTGTACTATATAGTTCTTTGGAAATCCCAATTTAAAGATTGCTTTTTAGAGAGATTTTCTTTCTTGGTACATCCAGATATCCAATTTTTGTTTTCACAGTTCTGTGTGATTATTAAATGTTCTGTTGAATTTCTAAACAACTCAGGAGCCATTTTAGAATCAGTCTTCTGTTAAAGTTGCAACAAATGTTAATTCCAACTGTTTGCATTTCCCTTGTGTCTGGATTTCTAATACCTTCAAAATGTGTTTTATATCTTGCATTCATTTTTTCTGGTTCTTTTTGGTGGAAACATTGGTCTGATAAAAGCTAATGTATTATAGACAGAAATTGGCATATCAGGCTCAGTTTTAAGTCAGATGAAACTGACTTCGAACATCTCATTTTTTTGTTAGCATAACATTATGTAACATTTTTGTTTTCTATGCACAAAATTTCAATATTATACTATTCCTTAGAAATTATTTTTGTATTGATAATGTTTCTTTTTTTTAGTCAATAACAAATCTTTTTATGAATAACATTTCAGGTCCCAGTGATTTTCAAGATTGATCCAAGATACAAGTGTGTTCAATATAACCTAAATAGAATGCAAGGTTTATTTGCTTAAGCAGAACATAAAACAAATGTATTTTTGTTTGCAAAGAATTTTATATTTGCTTTTGAAGAGATCTAAATAGCTTTCAAAATTGGAAAGACTAATCACATATCAGATTCCTCCTTGTGGCCCTAGACCACCTTTCTTTCTTGCTGTTTTTCTATACAAACTGTTCATTCCCAACAAAGTGATGCAGATGTTTACTATTGTGGAAGGGTACTTACATTTCTTACATCCATGTTTGACTTAGGCCATTATTTCTTCGTGGAGTATATTTTATTTCTAACATCAGTTGAAATCTTTTTTTTTAAATACAATTTATTGTCAAATTGGCTAACATACAGTGTGTAAAGTGTGCTCTTGGTTTTTGGGGTAGATTCCCGCGGTTCATTGTTTACATATAACACCCAGTGCTCATCCCAACAAGTTCCCTCCTCAATGCCCATCACCCATTTTCTCCTCTCCTCTACCCCCCTCCCAACATTACTTGAAATCTTATACATTAGATAACAATCAGCTTAAATGGCATAACTCCCATGATAACTGTTAGAGTCATTTAAGCCCACTGTGAAAGAAAGAAAATGATCTATAATTCTATGTAATATGTATACATTTGTGCCTCATATGCCTAAGTATGAATAAATTTTATGGCATAATGTTTTGCCCCATAGTTACTGTGTGTCTTTTGTTACTTCACACATTATTGGAATCATCTTGATACAGGAGCCTGATGCTGTTTGCAATCCCCATCCTTGAATGCTTTCATATAGCAGCTATTCACTTAAAGTAAAATCAGGAGAATTAGTTAAAATTAGATTCTGCAAATAGTGTGGTTACATTTACTATTTTTATTTTTTATATCTAACAGAATTACACAGGTTTTAAAAAATGGTTCATAAAGATGAAAAAATAATTCTACAACATCAAATATCTGAAACTGCTTGAGGCATAAAAATATGAACAGGAATATTTCAGCGCAGATCTCACAGGTTGATGAGTTCAAGTCCCATGTTGTGCTCCACACTGCTAGTGTGGAGCCTGCTTCAGATTTTTTGTCTCTCTCTCTCTCAGTCCGTCCCCCACTCAGTCTGTTTCTTTCAAAATAAATACAGTTTAAAGAAGTTTTAAAAAAATACAAACAGGAATATTGCACATGTTATGAGCTCTGGGATTCCTAACATTTTGATGAAAACTGTGATATTAACTCTCACTAGACTTGTGTTCATGATCAATTTTAAATCCATCTTCCAGGCATGCCTGGATGGCTCAGTTGCTTAAGAATCTGACTCTTGATCTCAGCTCAGGTTTTGCTCTCAGGATTGTGTTTTCAATCTCGGCTCTGGGTATGAAGCCTACCTAAAAAATATAAATAAATAAAAGCCATATTTCCTTTTGGGGGTTGTTTTTGTTATTTCTCAATTCTCCCCACTTAGATCAATCATTTCAAAAGTTATAAGGTAAAAACTTCACTGGATACCACTGAAAGAACATCTCTGAGGCTGTAAAATCTGTTTGACATTTTACAAAAATAATAATTCAGAACCTCAAACTGTTATCTCTGAAAAATTACAGTGTGTCTCAGAGGGGAGAAATAACCAAATCTCTATACCATTTTGGCTCGACAATTGTTTATTTTTTAATGATGACCCATTTTTATTTTTAATAGACTTATTTTTGTAAACAGAATGATCAGTCCTATCAAGGACATACCAAATACAAAAGATCTGTTCTCAGAAAGCTGGAAAACAGCATCCATGTTACGCCCATCATTTTCTATTGACATAATGGGTGGTGGAGTTTTGCTAAATATCACAGATCCCATTTTCTTTTTTTCAAGTTTCCCCGCCTGTCAATACTCAGGCAGTCAGCATGATATTTGTTTAAACATTCTGTGTTCTTTGTACAACTTGTAGTGGAAACCAGTTATAGAAATTCAGTCCGATTTTAGCTGACAGTTTTTGCACTGAAACGTGCAGAAGGAAACCCAGCGTGCTCTTCCCCAGGTGCATTTTCTCTGTCATGCCAAAAGGAGCAGAAAATAATATATGATTGTCAGTTAGGGAAGCAAATAGAATTCAGAGATACCCAGGAGGAAGAAAATGTTTACTGTGCAAGTAAGACTATTTTTATAGTTACATTTTTAACTATAAACATTCTTTAATGAAGGGAAGGAGAGCAGCTTGGGGAGTCATTGGAATATCAAAATAAAGATTTACCTACTGCATAAATAATAGAGTGGTTTATTAAAAACTGAGACCCTATAATACAAGTAGCTTTAGGTAGGCTGAAGAAGAAATTTGCTTCTCCAGGTAATTTAAAGATCTTTAGAAAACTTTTATAAGGTAATTAAGCTCTTCATGTTTATTTTAATGGTCAATATATTTGATGTCTTCTACACATACATAGTTTGATGACCTCATCTTTCTCTCTTGGTATTCTATAATTGTGTTGTTTCATATAAAATCCATAATTTCATTTACAAATATATATCCA
Organism: Panthera tigris; assembly: GCF_018350195.1. Taxonomy (NCBI): domain Eukaryota; kingdom Metazoa; phylum Chordata; class Mammalia; order Carnivora; family Felidae; genus Panthera; species Panthera tigris. The sequence goes on along the minus strand of NC_056660.1, from coordinate 130,358,177 downwards.
TGGACAGTAGCATTGAAATAAAATCTAACTTATTTCTTCTCTTTCCTAGAATTAAATTTATAGTAATAACTTTACATTTCAATTAATTCTTACAAGCAACTATTTAAAGTATACAATTGAAGCGTGCCTGGGTAGATCAGTCTGTTGTGCATCCCACTTTGGCTCAGGTCATGATATCACGGTTCATGAGTTCGAACCCCTGTTGGGCTCTTTGCTGACAGTTGGGAGCCTGGAGCCTGCTTCCAGTTCTGTCCTCATCTATGTCCCTCCCCCTGCTCTGGTCTCTTTCTATCTATTTCTCAAAAATAAATAAATGTTTAAAAAATTTTGAAAAAAAATAAAGTGTACAATTGAATGAGTTTGAGAATTGGGTAAGTGCTGAAGCCACAATCAAAATTAGGACAAAAAACATTTCTGTCACCTTAAATAGTGTCTTTGTCCCCCTTTGCAGTCCATTCTCTCTTTTGCCCCAGGCAACTACCTACCTGCTTTATACATAAGATTAAATTTTATATTCTGGAATTTTGTATGAAAGGGATATACGGTATTTACTTTTACTGTGGTTTCTTTTAAATTAGTGTACACAATTTGAGAATCAACCGTATGCTTTTGTGCATTAATCATTCATTGCTTTTTATTCCTAATTATCTTTTTATCATATTTTTGTTTATCCAGTCATCTGCTAATAGATATTTAGATAGTTTCTAATTTTTTTTTTTGAGGGAAAAAAGCACACATGCACACGAGTGGGGGAGGGGCAGAGGGAAAGTTCTTCAACAGGCCCAGAGCGGAACCTGACTCAGGGCTTGATCTCATGACTGTGAGATCATGACCTGAGCCAAAATCAAGAGTTGGATGCTTAACCAACTAAGTCACCCAGATGCCCCTCTAAGTTTTTATTGTATATAGGGCTGCTATGAATATCCATGCATGAGTCTTTGTATGTATGCTTTTATATCCCTCAAATAATATATAGGTATAGAATGCCAGAGTTAAATACCAAGTGTATATTTTTTGAAAAACTGCTCAATAGTTTTCCAAAGGGGTTATGGTATTTTATATATCCTTCAGAAATGTGTAAGAATTCCAGTTTCTCTACATCTTTACCAGAATTTAATAGTGTGAATGTTTTTTTTTTTAATTTAGCTATTCTACTGAGTAGTGTCCTTGTATGTTTAATGTGCATTTCCCTAATGACTAATGATGAGTATCCTGTCATGCACTTAGTTGCCCTCTGTAGATTTCCTTTTCTGAACATCCATTCAAATAGCTTGTCCATTTTTATTGGGTTATTTGTCTTCTTATTAAGTGGTAAAAGTTCTCAATCTATTCTGGAGACAAGCCCATTTTCAGACATTTTCATTGGGCTTTCCTTGTAGTCTGTTTATAAAACCAAAGTTTTTCTAAACTCTCACTTAATTGAGGTTATCTTGCTTGAGAGAATGGAATTTAAAGATGTCTGCAAGCGTCTGAAAATAATATATGGAAAGTAGCACATAATTGAGGTACAGATTTGGACTTGTTTTAATAAGGCCTCCCTTTTTCTTGTTCCCTAAATTGTTTCCTGATAATAATGACCTCCAAAGACAGCTTGTTATTTACCTCTGGTCACAATACTGGCATAAAATTCTACTTTGCTACTTTGCTTATCATGTTTCTTAAAGTATTCTTTCTGTTGTGTTGTCAACCAGTGCTAAAACTATAATCTCTTATATCAAATGCTCAGAGATAGGAGAGAAAAAAAAGGTAGATAATGCTTTTCCCCTTTAGAGTAGTATTTCAGCTGCACTGTTTGCCTCATAATCCAAACTAGTGTGTTAAGGAAGACTAGGCCAGTGCTTACCACTTGGAAGGGGACTTTGGTGCCATTTGGAATGAAACTCAGTATCTCTTCAAGAATCTGTCATGATCCAGGTTATCCCCTTCATTCTTCTAAGAGAGAAGGATTTCATGTGGGTGGATACCAGTCTTGACCGAATCTACTGCTTTTTTCGGAGCATCAATTCATAGAGAATGGGTCTCTTTATCTTCATTTTTTAAACGTAAGACATATGGATTTCTTAACAATGTGTTTCTAAGAATACACAATGTGGAGTCTTAGTCAGTATTTGTGTGTGTGTGTGTGTGTGTGTGTGTGTGTGTGTGTGTGAATTTTGCTATGGTGGCACACAGTGGAAAGACCATAATGATAGCAATGTCAGACTGATGAGTTTTATAGTGCATCGCTTTACTCAATACACAAAATGTTCACATGTTTCCGGAAAGCTAATTGTCATTCTCAGCCTAAACGAGTTCTCATTAAATCGTTCCAAATATGTTTCAAATGTTAAAATTAAAAACAACCACTTATAAATGTTATTGTTGAGGGATATAGAGAAATATACCACAAATACTACCTTTGTTTCACATCATTTTTGAGCTAATGGGAATTCTCATTGTGGCTGATGACCTAATTTTGAAATTAAGACATTTGATTCGGTTCCTATTGAAGGGTTTTAGGGACTGAGTACATAAATAAAAGTATAGATCTTATAATGCTTTTTTTTTTGGTCAGGAAAAATGATGAGACTCTTCTCTCTTGGCTATGTTTCTCATGAGTAAGTACCTCTATATTTCCTTGATAAAGATCAGTATAATAACCCAGACTGGCAGTCACATGCTGTACCGCCTCTGATTTTGATTTTTATCTTTACAAGTGAAAAGACACAAGTTGTTCAGAGAGCAGTGCTCCACAAATGCCACAGTATAGCTAGTTTCAATATAAATATGTAATGGATTCTTTTTCAGGTATTATTCCCATTAAAGTAGATCTTCCATGCGCCTGTATTGCAAGGTATTCTAAAGCAGTGATATTTAAAGTGATTCTAAGCCACATAAACACTTCTCTGCTAAGTGGTCTTTTTAAAATGTCCAATTTTCTGAATGTGTCAGATTACCTGTTTTGCCTTGCTGTAGAGAATATATCTTGCAAAACACTTGTTTTTTATGTACTTCATCATGGTCTTCTGTATTTACCCTTAAATGGCCTGTAGGGTTGGGGGAAAAAAGGTTCCTAGAATGATCTATCCCCTGCCCTTTCCCTTCCAAAGCCCCACAGAGCAAACTGCAGAACCAGGAGGTTTCACTGGTAGGTTACACCAACATTAAATGAAGAAATAATTCCAGTATGTGAAAGTTGTCTAGACAATTGGAAAAGAAAGTAGTCTGACAACAAAGGATAAAAAAACAGTATGAGAAAAAAATACTACCAATGAGCCTCATGTGTGAATATAGAGGGAAAGTCCTCAACAAAATAACAAACATGATCTACCAATATTAATTACATCATAACTAACTTGGCTTTATCCCAGGAAAGTAAAATTTGTATTTGTTTCGTATTAGAAAATGGATTATTTTGATTCATTACCTTCATAGATTAAAGGAGAACACTATAGAATGTTAATGAACCAAAAAAGCATTCACAAAATTCAACATAACTCATTAAAAAAACAAAAAAGACAAACCTCTTAGAAACCACTATGGAAAAAAGCAGTGATAATCATGAAGACAAAATCCTCCCTCTTTGTGTTTGGAAACATTGCAGTTTGCTTCTAGCAGGATGCAATTTCTCATTCCAGAAGTGCCTTTTCATAACTAGGAGGGGCTGGGAAACAGAGTGTAGATGTGCCATATTAAAGCATCTGAACTTTGGCCTGTCCACTACTCCCATTTGCACTGGGGATCACAAGAAGCCGGCTCAAAGCTTAGAGCAGTGTTTCTCATACCTTACGTGCTTTGCAATCACTGGAAAAGAAGGCTGTGCCCCACTCCCTGCATATCCTTTCTAATGTGTCTGGATCAAAGACTCCTATAGGGAAAGGATTCATTTCTAACAATTTCCCAGGTTATAATGATGCTTCTTGCTGGGATACCCAACTTGGAGAACCATCAGTCCTGAACAATGAGTTTGATGTTTGGGTTGGAGAGGCGAGGTAATGACCATGGTTATTATATTTATTTGCCACTGCACAAAAGCTATGTAGACCTTTAAAATTCTAGTCTTTCTGAAACTTTTGGTTTACCCCCATTTTATTCATCTCAATTTCTAGAAATGGAACTCGAGGTAAAGGTATATTCGCTAACACTTTATTGGGAACCATATCCCAGTAAATGGTGGAAGAATGGTACAGGGCAGGAGGGAGAGAAAACACATGTAGTGTGTTATTAAGATTAATATCCAGGACAACTGGTTATTTAATTATATTGGGTTGTTTTCAGTATATTTCAGGGCTGTATTTGAAGGGGGAAGAATAGAGAAAATTGATCTGCCAGCTCCTGTGTCCCACTGTGAGCGAACTTTTTTCTTTCAGTATTCTTTGATTGTACAAGTATGCTCTGAAATTTCTCAGTAAATTGTGTCCTCAGGTAAGCCTTGGGATAATAGGTGAGAAGCACATGGTAGGACTACAAGGAGGGACCATAGGGTTATGTTCCCCTGAAGCCCACTGGAACTACACAGCAGTTGAATATCAAGTGAGAACCAGAGAGTTCAAAGCAAGCATAAGAAATAGGCGTTTTATATACACCGCCTTCATGTGCATTATAACTGGTGTCCCGTTATAGTTGGCAACCATCATATGATACGCTATGTGGCTTCCATTGTGCCAAAACAAGATGCCCTCGTGTTTCATACAAGATCATCTATTTAAGATGATGGCCATGTACAATCTGAAAAAATTATTTAATTAAATCACTTATATTTAATTTCAGATTTGCTGGTTTCTCTCTTAGTATATTTCCTCTTGGTTTAAGGTGGAGGGACCTCTGGAACTTCTTGGGAACCATAATCAGGTTGGTGGGTTCCCAGATCTCACATAGGCAATACATTCTAATACATTTCCCTCTCCCTGAGCCTTTTGGCTTACCTAATATTATTCCGTGCTAATTATAACATTTCTACCTTGTTTGCTATGAATTATTATCATATATGAGTCAAGAGGTGATTTTAGAAAACTATTAAAACTGGTCCTTTTTGTCCTTATCAGGATGTAAAGTATAATATCATGGGTAATTTATCAGTACTGATCGTCACCCAGAATTACATTTTACCTAGCTCATTACCACACCATCAAGATCATTTTCTATATATGTTATCCTAGACCCTGACTAAATCTTAGCTAGGTCCTTATTGCTATGGGGAAAGGATAAGTTTGCAGCAACTCTATTTCTCACCATTTCTTCTTTTAAGCTTACCTACAACCAGGGGCAGGGGCAGGAGCTTCTGGAATAGCAGATGGACCCCTCTAGTTCCCATTAGGTCATTTGAATGACCACCTCCTTGAGTGTTCCCAAATTTTACATTACTGTGTGCAATTTTGAGGGTAACCACTCTTTCATTGCCTACTGGATCTCTTCTTTTAGCTTTTACGAATCACCAGCCAGCCCAGCATCAATTACAGAAGCAACAACCATACAGCAACTGTTTAATCAACTCCCAAAAATTAAGTAAAGTCAAACCTCTACTTTAAATACATATTCTCTATCCTTCCTAGTGATTCTGTTTCTATCACTCTCTTTACCACCAAGTGATTAAAAAAAAAACAAAAAACTTCGTTCTGGAGATGATTCCAATGGTTCCTGAGGTAGAAACTTTTAAAGATCTCTCCTCTGAATTGATGATACTTTATCTGGAACTGATTCTCTGCTCTGATTAGATTTAAAGGTGTTAATGAACCCATTTCCAGTGGTAAAAGGAGCATTGATAATCTATGGCATACAATAGCAGATAGTTACTTTAATTATCATCAGTAGAAAATTATAGAGTGCATGGATAAGGCAAGGCTTTGGGGGACCAAGTATTTACTAACATAAAATACCGTAAGGAAAGTAAGCAGTATGATAGATTTGATCATTGCCTTTGAAGTGCACTGGAAAGTTGGCTGATAGATAATGCTGAGCTCAGGGCTTTAATTTTCCAGCTCAAGTCCCATGCAAGGAAAACTGTACAATTTAACTGATTTTTCCCTCTTGTTTTTTCCAGTTCCCCTACCATTTAACGTAAGATGTCTTTATAGTATGTAACATAGCTCAATGTTAACATTATAGGATATCAAAAGAATACATGGTTCAGTTAGGAAAGCAATGAATATCACTCAAAAATAGGTAAAGGGGTTTTGTTTCATTTTTTGAGGAGGTTAACTTATTTATGGTTGTATAGGATAGATAGCAGTGCTCAGTGAATGTACTTTCCCTTTTTTCATTATTTGGAAACTAAATACAGCAAAAAAAAATAGGTGTATTTTTCCTTTCACACATGAATTTTTTAAAAGATTTTTAAAAACAATTCTAAGTTTTTGTTTTGATGATTTGGTTATTTTTTAGTTTTATTGGCTTGCTCAGAGAATCCTTTCATGTCTACTTGAAGGATTTATTGACGCTTTCTTTGTGACCTAATGGGTGATCATTTTTTATGAATGCCCCATGTTTACCTGAGAGGGCTATTCTCTATCATGAAAGTGGAGAGTTCAATATATAGTTATAAAATTGACTTTATCGTGTAATTTAGGTCATATAAATCCTTACTTTGTTTTTGTCCACTTGATATGTGTAGTAAATAGAAAAATATCATAGTCTTTCTCAGATTTTGCCATTAGTGAGCTCTATTACTGTACCCCTTTCAACTGGACTAATCTTATGACTTGGTTCGACCAATTGAATGTGGCAGAAATGATGTTATGGGACTTCTCACCTGATACTATCTTAAAACTTCTAGTCCTAATCAAGGCACCATCTGGGTAGTGACAAGAACAATAACCATCTAATTAGTGTACACAACCTGAAAAATAATTAAGTTAAGCTTTGAGGTTATGCAGTAATAGGCAACTGCTTCATTCTGTTTGCTTGCATAGTGATGTGTTACAATCTCCTATTAGTATTTTCTTACGTGTTCTTTTTTTTGATAAGGTTAATAATTTTATTTAAAATTAAAGAGTATGACTTGTTACATACATACTTGCCATGTAAGTTTAAAGGTAATTTTTTATCATAATTTTTAAACCAGTTTGTTCCTTGTGAGCATGTTTTTGGGGGCTAGGAAAACTGGGATTTTATTTATTTATTTATTTATTTTTTATTTGTATTTTCTTATTGTTTATTTAAATTCAAGTTAGTTGACATAGTTGTCATGGCTTCAGGACTAGAACCTAGTGATTGTTCTCTTATCTATGACACCCAGTACTCATCCCAAGAGTGCCCTCTTTAATGCCTATCACACATTTAACACCACCCCCCCCACCCCCATCAACCCTCAGTTCTCTGTTTTCAAGAATCTCTTATGGTTTGGCTCCTTCTGTATTTTTATGTTATTTTTCCTTCCTTTCCCCTATGCTCATCTGTTGTGTTTCTCAAATTCCACACATGAGTGAGATTATATGATACCTGCCTTTCTCTGACTGATTATTTCACTTAGCATAATACGTTATAGTTAAATCTTCTATTGTAATTTCTCATTCATAAAGTTGGTTGTGTTGATAATTGCATCTATATTATTAACTATTATATCTTCATTGTGAATTACTGCTTTAGCAACATAAATTGTCTTTCTGGAAGAATTAATGTGTTTTGGAATGCTACTTTGCCAACATCTTATTTGTAACATAGAGCTAATTATGTGAACTAAATGAAAATATTTTTAAATATGTAATTTACCTTATTTATATTTTTTTAATCTCTAATATATAACTTATTATATAATTTTATCAAATAATTTATAATGTTATAATTCCCGTGTGTCTACCTCTTCATGACATTTTTTCTTTGCTCTCTTCTTTAGAATTCCTTCTAGTATTTAAGGGGTTTGCATTTTTAATTCCCTTCTTACTCTTTGCTTATTTAGCCTTTAGTTGCTTTTTCTGTCAGTTTTAATGGTATCCTTTCCCTCTGACCTTATTCCTAGATCACGTGGGATGGGTGGTTTCCTACTTTGCACTTTGTTTCTCGCTTCTCACATTTTTAAAGTTGCGTCAATTTTACTTGACCAGAATGCAATTGGGCCAATTGTAAAAATAAATTATTCTTCTACTCTCATACTTCCTTTATTTTAATTTTAGATCATGATTAAGCTTAATACTTCCCATAAGTCTTGTTGCCGAAGTGATTTCAGTCATCTCTTGGTTAAATAAAACTCTAGATTCTTCAAGAAGGACTCAAAAGAGCAGTATTTCTTAAATTCTTCTTAAAAATTTTTTTTGATGGACTTAACTTTTTAAATGTTCTGACTCTTTGAAATTTTTTTATGTTTATTTTTAATTTTTGAGAGAGAGAGAACAAGAACACAAGCAGGGGAGGGACAGAGAGAGAGGGAGACAGAATCTGAAGCAGGCTCCAGGCTCTGAGCTGTCAGCAGAGAGCCCAAGGCGGGGTTTGAACTTACAAACCGTGAGATCACCATCTGAGCTGAAATCACATGCTTAACTGACTGAGCCACCCAGGGACCCCTGCAGACTTCATTTTTAAGGATATTTGAGATGGATATAAAATCATTGGTTCACAGTTTAGATCTTGAATTTTTATGAATTTTTAAAAATTTCTTTATTTATTTTTGAGAGAGAGTACAAGTTGGGGAGTGACAGAGAGAAGAGAGAGAGAGAGAGAGAGAGAGACATGAAGACAAAGAATCTGAGGCAGGCTCCAGGCTGCTCTGAGCTGTTAGTGCAGAGCCCAACATGGGGCTCGAACTCACCAACTGTGAGATCATGACCTGAACCAAAGTCAGACTCTTAACTGACTGAGCCACTGAGGTACACCTAGATCTTGAAATTTTGGGGTAATGTTCCACTGTTGCCTTGCTGTATTAATTGTTTTGGGAAATAGGATGTCAACTTAATTCTCTTGATCTTGTAAGACTTTTTGTAAGCTTGCCGGAACCTCTGGGGTTTTTTCCTTTGTCTTTAAAGAACGTGCATATGCCACAAATCTGTCTAGGATATATCTTGAAGTTGAGAATTCCTGGTCAAATTTTCTAGATACTTTGATAATCACTTATATAGAAAACTACTCTTTGATTTAAGCAAATTTTCTCTAAACTGTAGTTTAAATATTAATTTTATTGTTGTGGTTTTTTTCTTCAAAGACTCGAATCATATGTATATTAGATTTTGCAGGGGCCAATCCTTCATTTTGATCACTTTCTCCATGACTGTCTTTATCTCATTTTCATTTCACTCTCATCAAAACACATACAATTTTAATTCATTGGACACTTTAGAAATTTAGTTTTTACTTTGAGAGTGATTTTTTTTCTTCCAATTTTTTTCTATATCTTAAAGTGAATAATATTCACTTTATTTCTTCCAATTTTTTGGTCCATTTTGGTTGTTAGCTTCTGAATTTCTAATTCCAGTTTGCTCTTGTATTACTAAAAGCTCTTTGTGTGTCAGTGGGTGTGTACATAAATACGTAAGACTTTCTACCATGTATGGATTTTGTCCTTTATTTCAGTTTAGCTTTTATGTTACCCAAATACATCATTTTTTTTTAATTTTTTTTTAACATTTATTTATTTTTGAGACAGAGAGAGACAGAGCATGAACGGGGGAGGGTCAGAGAGAGGGAGACACAGAATCTGAAACAGGCTCCAGGCTCTGAGCTGTTAGCACAGAGCCCGACGCGGGGCTCGAACTCACGGACCGCGAGATCATGACCTGAGCCGAAGTTGGCCACTTAACGGACTGAGCCACCCAGGCGCCCCCCAAATACATCATTTTTAAGTGTAATATGGAATTTCTTTCATACATCTCTATGTTGGATGTCACACTGACATCAGGGAGAAATGTTTTTGTTGTAATCAATAAAAGCAGCTAAATTATTTAACTTTTAAATCTTTTGCATTATCTTCATTATAGTATCAGCAGCTCTGGAAGTCACTTATATCAAAAAACCTTCCAATTTCATTATGAAAATTATCAATTATTCAGAAGAGACGAAGAATTCCATGATTAAACCCAAATATGTGCCACCTAGTTCTAAAAAACCATTGGGAAACTTTCCTTACCACATATTTATCCATCTATTTGTCCTATTCATCTTTCAACGTGTATCTTATTAATTTAATGCATGAAATGTCTTTTCGTTCCCATTTTTGTTGATAATTGTTTTTGTTTGGAGTTGTTTTTGGAGGGAGTGACTCTGTTTAATTTATAGTTTTTAGCCCGTGAACAGTTGTACTAGTATCCTAGTGTAACTTTAATGAATGGTCATAAGTAATGAATTTAGTACTCATTTTGTAGCAGTGTTAAGTAGCTCTTTAAATGCTCGTAGGAAACATGGCCTAGTGCAAAGCTCAGTCTGTACCATCAGAAAAACATGATCTTAATCCTTTCTGGCTTTTGCCAAGGTCCTTGCATTTTATATTCTCTGTTTGCTCATGCATACCGCCCTCTAAGTTTGCTTGAAAAATAGGATATTTTAAATAATAGGGTTGCTGGATATGAAGCTGAAATACAAATTCAGTCACTTTCCTCTATACCAACAATGAACACACGGACTCTGAAATTAAAAACACAATACCATTTATATCAGCACTCCTCTGAAATTAAACACTTAGGCATAAATCTAACAAAATATGTACAAGATAGACATGAGAAAAAATTACAAAACTTTGAAGAATCAAATTAAAGAAGAACTAAACAAATGAAGATACAGCCCACTTTGATAGGTAGAAAGACTCAATATTGTCAAGATGCCAGTTGTTCCTAACTTGAACTATAGATTAAATGGAATCCTAATCAAAATGCAGCAAGTTATTTTGTGGTTATCAACATACTGATTCTAAAGTTTATGTGGAAAGATAAAAAGGCTAAGAATAGCCAACACAATACTGAAGGGGAAGACCAAAGCTGGAGGACCGATACTATCCTACTTAAAGATAGGTACAGTAATCAACATGGTAGTTCACAAAAGAATGGACAAATAGATCAATGGAACAGAAAGAGTCAAGAAATCAGTTCACTACAAAAGCTGATCTTTGACAAAGGATCAAAGGCAATATTGTGGAGCAAACATACTCTCTCTAACAAGTAACACCATATTTGCTATAGTGATTGGCTTGCAAGTCTTAAACTGCAAGATATAAAGCACACATTTGAGTATTCACAACATAACCCTTTTATTCAATGGAAATTTTACTTTGAAAGAATTAAGTATGCAGAAAAGTGAAATCCAGCTTTCCATATTGTTGAAATGTGACAAATCAACATAAAGGTGGTAATAAAAGTAGAATAAAACAGTAACAAGTTACAAGACTCAGTGTGTGTGTATGTGTGTGTATGTGTGTGTGTGTGTGTGTGTGTGTATATATATATATATATATATATATATATATATATATATATATAACTTCTGAAGCTAATATCACCCTTAGTTAAATTAACTAGGCTATTTGATGTGAATGAGGATGTTGGTAACAATGTAGTTTTCAGGCCAGGAGAGGAATAACATTCAGACTGACAGCTCTCAGAAGGACCCTAAAACCTAATGGACTGCCTCCCAACACCTTTATAAATCTTTGCAAACTTTTCCCAGAGTGGACGTTAAAGGTACAAAGAACAGATGAATTGAATGAGAAAATGAAGTAAGATAAATAGTGTAACATCAAGTCAATATACTATTTCAGGAAGTACCATTCCATATGGTATAGTCAGCCATGTTGGGTAAACAGCGTTATGTGATATTTCATGTCCATTAAAAATAATATTCAAGCGGTGGGTTAAATGGGATTTTATTTAGGCTTATTTTCTATTCCTGGAAAATTAAAAAAAAGTATTTTGGTCATCTTCAGAAAAGTTCATTAAACCAAAAGTATCAAAGATAATTTGAATTAACTATATTTGGAGTAATAAAAAGCCATAACTCTTCTTCATTTGAGTTCCTACACACCTGATTGATTTCTATGATAGCACTCACTTTCTATTCCGGGTACATTTTTGTGTATATATCTTCTCACTCTTTAAATTCCTGACATCAGATTTTCTTTCTGATAACTCTTGCAATCTCCACTTCCAACACAATGAAAAGATACTAAATAAATGCACAAATGAATGCATGAATGGCTGAATTAATGAATAAATACTTGTCCACCTACCCTAGCTCTTTTTACTTTGTATCTCTAACGTCTAGTTTAGTCATGCCTTCCTCATTCCACATTTGCATTTCAAATCAGTTCAAATCCAATACTTGTGTTGTTTCACTCATTCTGTCTGTCCTAAAATTTTGCATGTTATTTTAATCCCCTCTGGTAATTATTTCTTTGGAGAGTGGAAGGAAAGAAGAACATTTGTGCACACGTTTTGCTCATGTATCATAACAAATATCTGAAGAGAGTGCCTTGCAAATTTGAAAGTTCTTTTACTCGAGCAATTTGTACCTCAAAATGTACTATACTACAAAGGACAGGGAAAAAAATTCTGGCTGATAGAACTATCTGCTTAAGTAATTTAACATGGAAGTAGGGCGTAAATTACTTCTCTTCAAGAGAGTACAAAAGAGGGCCTCTTCTGCCATTTGGGAGAATAAATTCTAACTAGCACATGAAATAGAACAGCTTAATTTTGTGCATTACAGTGTTTGGCAATTGAATGGATGGACATTCTTTCAGCTACTGCCAAATGCTATTAACCTGAATCTTAGACTTGTTGGAAGATAAGGGCCGTGAGGGTCAATCCAATTTGATCTTTTAATTCCTGCATTAAGCAAAGTCTCTCTGGGACAGATACGATGAAGTTCTCTGTTACATGTGCTTCTGAACACAATTCCAAGAATAGCTTTCTGCTTAGCGCAGAACCCAGTACTCTGATTCAGTGGCAGATAATGGGGAAAGGAGAATGTGTCTTTCCACCTTTTTTTCCCAAAGGGCTAGAAGTTGTTGCAACTTCTTTAACCTTCTACTTAAGTGACAGCTCCCCTCCTCCCATCTTCTGGTTTCTGTAAATAAGTTGTTTGACAATCTTATATTTCAGCATATTAAAGGTGATCCTTTTTTGTGCCTGTCTTTTAAAGTTTGGAAAGTTAGGAATCACTGACATTACTGATGTTATTTGCTATTTTTAACCCTATATCTAAGGTTAAGGAATGACTGGACGTGCAGAAGTATGGTAGAGATATGAAAGTGAAACCACAGAACCACAAAAGAAAAAGCGGTTAAGAGGCTTTCTGCAATTGGATGGGAGAATGATGGGGGTCTGATGTAAAGCATATTAGTGGGACGGAAGGGTTTGGGTGTAATCTGTTTAGATTGAACAATTTTTTCGAACAATTGGAGATAAAGATGGAAATTGAAGATTGTCAGTGATTTTTGTCATACAAAGCTGATACCATTAATTGCGAAGGGGAAGATAGATGAAGGAAGAGTTTAAGAAAAAAGTCATTTGGGGCAAGATTGACAAACTCTGTATTCTTTAGGAGGGAGCTTTCTTTGGGAATTTAGAAATATGAAATTAGAGGTAAATGGAAGGTAATAAGATGAATCTTTATTTTAAAGGAGGAAACTCTGGCACAGAGGTTTTTTGTTTGTTTTGTTTTGTTTTTTGTTTTTTGTTTCCCCTAAGAATACCCTTAACACATGGTGAGTCTGCTTGAACTGCTATAAGAAAATACCATGGACTGGTGGACAAACATTTATTCCTCACAGTGGTGAAGGCTGGAAATAGAGCCTCCTTGAGCTCTGGTAAAAGCCTTCTTCCTTGCTTGTTAGACGACCACCTCTCACTCTTTGCTGCCATACCTTTTCCTCAGTGAGTGCATATGGAGAGATAGAACTCTTTCTTTTCTTATAAGGCCTTCAATCTTATTAAATTATCCTATTTTAATTAATTAAAGTTAATTAAATTAATTAATTAAAGTTAATTAAATTAATTAATTAATTAATTTAATTAATCCTAATTAATCCTAAATTACCCTATCCTTATGACTTCACTTAACCTTAATTACTTCCTAAGAACAAATTCAAATACAGTCGCTTTGGGGTTAGGGCTTCACCGTGAGTTTTGGTAGGACCCGATGAACCAGCATAAGCAAAGTGTGGTGGTACTGAATGGAATAAACCTTAAATTAATTAGGAATACACAAATTTTGGATACATAATTCCTGCGGTACTATATATGTATACTACATATACTATATTATTATGCACAATATCAAATATAAATATATACAATCACAGTAGTATAATATATGCAATAGATATAAATATACATAACATGTATATCAATATAAAAAGAAAACTATGTTTCTTTGAAATATTTCTACTAAAAGCTACACAGTGCTTACAGGTATAAATCATCATCACTGATGCTTAAATTGTTCTTGTGTTTTGACTCTGAAGACATTTTTTTATTCTTTGAAGGAGGTACAGTGCGTCACAGAAATTGGAATCAGTTATCAACTCTTGGACAACAGAAAAAGTGCATCTGTTGGAAACATATCTATGTAGAGAGCCAAGGGACAAAGCCCTCCTTAAAGCCATGTGACTTACAGATATAATTACACATGGACTGTTTACACTTTTACATAAACTTTTCACAATATCTTTTAAGTGTTTCAAACTATTTTGTAGCATCTAACATGTAATTGCAATATAATAACTAGAAATATACATTCTGGAAATAGGCATTATCCAAACTGATTTTGATACTAGAGGTCAAGGAGAAAATTTTCTGTGGGGGAAAAAATACAGATGATTGAATCCTAAGAGAGAAAAAAAATAATCGCACCATTTTATGTCTCACTTTTTTTGTTTGCCTTCTGATCAAATATCAATGTGTAATTAGAATGTCATGTTTGTGACTTTTTAATATGGTCATTTACATTTGTCCCTAACTCACTCTAATATGTGACCTCGTGTTCACATTTCAGAAAAACAGTCATTACTCTTGCCCAGGCTTCAGCGTAGCTTTGTAGATAGGTTTCAAAAATCATTAGTCTGTCAACAATGTTGACAGGCCTATGAAATGTTGTGACCCTGTTTATAGTTATCCGTGTCATCCCATCTACTGCTTCCTTGGCCTTACATTTTCTTCCTGACCCCTATGTCATTTAGGATAAAAGGATATATGTGAACCTTCCCCAAGTAATTGGGCTCCAAATATATTAGCCTAAAATAACAGGAACGTAAGGGTGAATGATGAGCCAATGGCTACTTACTGAGCAATTAATATTTGACAGTCACTTTCACGTGGCTTTCCTTCTGTGTCCCATACCCAAGGACTTTGTTACTCTTAATACTTTGACCTTCGTAGAGCTGGGAAAACTGAGTCAGTATAAGGGTTAAGGGCACTGAGTTAACTAAAAGGCATGAACAGGTTTGAAACCTAGTTCTGATGCTTGATAGCTCTATGGCGCAGAAGGTTTTTTGTTTGTTTAACCTTTCAGCGTCTTATTTTGGTCTTCTGTAAAGCTAGAAGTGAAAGTATTACCCACCTCAACAGGGTAGTGGCTGGATAAAATGAGCTGCAATAGAGTGACATGATCATGCCAGTGGTTAGTACTTTTTCAGTCAAAAGTAATGAACCAGTGGTGGTTGTGGCATTAGAAATTCTGTAACTTGTCTAAGGCTATGTGGCAAGTAAAATTTGGAGTCAAGACTCAATAAGGTTCTCTAATATTTCCATGCTTTTCTCCATGAGGTGCTTATAGCTAAGTATGATAAACGCTTCATATATGCCATGTGTTGTTTTGTTGCATTGAATTTGTAGGTCATTATGTCTTTTCATGCTTGCTTTGGGATTTATCTAAAGTTAAATGCAGAGGGCTGATCTCAAATACAGGGGGAGGTGAAGTAGCAGTATATTTGGTTATAAATGGAGACATTCAGTGTCCTGTAACAAGTGCCGGGAGCCATAGACATGGCCCAGGGAATCACAACCACTTACGTGACTGCACCATCCCTTCTTGTCTCTACCAAGAGACTCTTCCTGCACCTGTAGACGTTCTGCTACTACTTGCAACCTGAGCAGGAGGTGAATAGGTTTCTCCTATTGGAATTTTGGTACTATTTATTCAATTGTAAAAATATGGGTCTTATGGACATAAATGTGGAAAGAATATTAACACCAAACACATATAATGCAGCCTTGTAACCTAGAGAATACATTTTAATTGTTGATTTTCATTTTCTTGGATAAACCATACATGGGGTGCCTGTGTGGCTCAGTTGTTTAAGCGTATGACTTTGGCTCAAGGTCATGATCTCTGGTCTGTGAGTTCGAGCTCCATGTCGTGCTCTGTGCTGACAGCTCAGAGCTTGAAGCCTGCTTCAGATTCTTTGTCTCCCTCTCTCTCTGCCTCTCCCCTACTCACACTCTGTCTCTCAAAAATAAATAAACGTTAAAATTTTTTTAAATTAAAAAAAGATGAACCATGCATAACAAAAATAGGTTTTATTAAACAATGTAGAAAAAATACTATCACTTCATACTCCACATGTGTATTTCTTCTTTCTACACTCTACATTGGGAATTTAACCTTGTACAGTTATCAGTAAGTAAGTTGGTCATCTCATTCATGTTAGATGAGTTGAACATTTGAAAAAGACCGCTTGAAAATATTAACATTTAATTATCTTGATTTTGGCCACTTAAAAAGAGAATTAGAACAACATGGGCTTCTTGACATCGGTGAGTAATGTAAGTGTAATGGAGAGGAAACAGAGTCCCCTGAACTCATAAGGCTGCCACAATTACAGAAATGATAGGCCTGGGTGGAATAAGTGACTAAATGTCCCACA
Organism: Panthera tigris; assembly: GCF_018350195.1. Taxonomy (NCBI): domain Eukaryota; kingdom Metazoa; phylum Chordata; class Mammalia; order Carnivora; family Felidae; genus Panthera; species Panthera tigris. Next base: position 130,341,421 of record NC_056660.1, on the reverse strand, counting down.
GAGAAGTCTCTCAGATCTATTCTTACGTGGTAAAATTACTCTGTGTTAACAGAAATGAAGTATTCTGTGGTAGTGGCTTTCTTAGGATAAAAGTTAGGGGAAGAAAAAAAAGAAGAAATAACTGCGCTTCAAACCTAGGGTTTATTAAAACAAACAAAAGTAGCATTCCAAATTCAGTGAGGGTGCAAGAGGGAGATAGGAGGTAGTATTTATCTAAGGATGATCGTTCGGATGAGTTTTATCACGACCCTCTGCCTTTCTGCTTGTCCTGCAACTTAAAGACAATTCTGAAAAGTTGAGATGAGATGAAATTCACTTTTGCTCGTACCTCTCAAAATCTTGGTTTTTCACGATCTTAAAAATGAAGACATAGTATTTATTTTTTATACGTGTACTGCTGAAGAAATGTTAAGAAGAAGTTCTTCACATGCTATAGTAGTCTGGGTTCTCCAGAAAAACCACACCAGTGCTATGTCTGGAAAGAGATTTATTGTAAAGCATTCATTCACATGATTGCGGAGGCTGAGAAGTCCCATGATCCAGCATCCATGAGCTGCCGATCCAGCAAAGCAGACAGTAGTTACAAGGCCTGACAGCCAGTGATGTCGATTCCAGACTGAGTCTTAAGGCCCTGAGAACCAGAAGTGCTGAGGGCAGTACCATAGTGATGTCCCATCTAAAATAGGTCATAAGGGAAGTCACTGGGTTGGATGCATAGTATGTTTACTAACTTAAGTAACTTTGGTAGGAAAAAAGAAAGGAGTGTGACATTTGAAGCCCTGATTTATTTCCAACATCACTGTGGGCTTGAACAATAGATCTCTATGAGTCTTTCTGTAAATAAAATTTTGCATGTTTGGCAAAGTTTACAGTGAACTCCAGTCTCAAACCTTCTCAGTTTCCTGATGCCCTTAATATTGTATTCTAATATTTTCCTTAATTATACATCCAAATATCTATTTTAATCATAGCACGCATTATATTTTTTTTAATTTAGGCATAATTCATGTATAACATTAGATTTAAGGTGTGTAATAGAATTATTTGCTACTTATATATGTTGTTTAATGATCACTACATTAAGTCTAGTCAACGTACTTCTATAGTTTGCATAATTTTTGTTCTAGTGATGAGAACTTATAAGGTCTATTCTCTTAGCAACTTTCATGTAGGTAATACAGTTTTAGTAACTGTAGTCATCAGGCTGTATATTACATTCCTATGACTCACTTATAACAAAGGCTATACCTTTTAACCCCTTCACCCACTTCACCCACCCTCACCCCTGTGTCTCCACTAATCTGTTTACTCTATTTATGAACTTGGCTTTTAGGGTTTTGTTGTTGTTTTAGATTCCACATATAAATGGGATCATATAGTATTTGTCTTTCTCTGTCTGACATACTTCAACTGGCATTTTGCCCTCAGGGTCCATCTATGTGTCACAAATGCCAAGATATCATTGTTTTTTATAACTGAATATTAAGTCAAGATACACACACACACACACACACCACATCTTCCTTATCCACTCACTCATCCATCAGTGGACACTTAGCTTGTTTCTGGATCTTGGCTATTGTACATAATGCTGCAATAAACATGAAGGGAATACACATTTTTTTCAAAAATTTTTTTAATGTTTGTTTATTTTTGAGAGGCAGAGAGAAAAAGAGTGAGAGCAGGGGAGGGGCAGAGAGAGAGGGAAACACAGAATCTGAAGCAGGCTCCAGGCTCTGAGCTGTCAGCACAGAGCCCATCATGGAGCTAGAACTCATGAACCCTGAGATCATGACCTGAGCCCAAGTTGGATGCTTAACCAACTGAGCTACCCAGGTGCCCCTGAATATGCATTTTTGAGTTAGTGTTTTAATTTTCTTTGGATAATGTCCAGAGGTCAAATTGCTGGATCATATGGCAGTTGTATTTTTAACTTTTTGAGGAACTGCTGTACTCTTTCTATGGTGGCTGCACCAATGTATATTCCCACCAATAGAGCATGAAGGTTCCATTTTTTTCCGTGTCTTCAATGATGCTTCTTACTTCATCCCTTTGATAATAGCCATTCTAACAGGTGTGAGGTGATAATTTCATTGTAGTTTTGATTTGGATTTCCGTGGTTAGGAGTGATGATCATCTTTTCATGTGTATGCTGGCTGTCTGTGCTTTTTGGAAAAATATTTATTGGATTTTCTGCCCATTTTCAATTTATTTATTTTTTTGCTATTGATGTGTATGAGTTCTTCATATATTTTGGATATCAATCTCTTATAAGCTATGATTTGTAAATATTTTCTATTATTCAATAGGTTGCTTTTTTATTCTGTTGATGGCTTCCTATGGTATTCAGAAGGTATTTAGTCTGATGTAGTCCCTCTTGTTTATTTTTGCTTTTGGTGCTTTTGCTTTTGGTGTCACATACAAAAAATCATGACCAAGATTTATGTTAAGGAGCTTATAGTAAAAAACTGCAGTTTTTACATATGTTAGAAGATTCAACATGGAGTCGATTTACTTATTAGATGAAAGTTAAGCACATGCGTGTGTGTGTGTGTGTGTATATGTGTATATACATGTATGTATATATGTATGTATACACATATATGTATATATGTATGTATATATATATGTCTTACACATATACATTATTTACATACAGATGTTTTACACATATAAATCTGTGAAAACATACACATACTATAAAATTTTATATTTTACATATTCATGCAACTTACATATCACACACTTAGAAAATTAATGAATGGTAAATGCCAAAAACGGTGGAGAAGAATTGGCAAGAAGAATATTAGTGAAACTAACAGGATAAGTGAATTCTCCTAATCCCTATCCCCACCAATGGGGATCTTTATTCTCACAGCATATTTCTCTTCTCAGAGAATCTGGGCTAGTCACGTCACGATGTATTTGTTCTTTTTGCTGAGAAACATTTGATAGGTGGATGTATGTGTGTATAAGTTCCACTTTTGTTCTTACCAGAAAAGAGTTACGTGCTGTAGCCAACTTTCCTGGTGAGAACATTGAACCTTTTCATAGTGTCACAGAGTAAGTCTGTGCACTGAAACTATTGCCCAGAGGTGTGTATGTGTGTGTGTTATAAACATTCTATACGAAGTAAACCTGATCCCTAGGCATAGTTCCGAATCGCAGAGACTTGGGTTTTTATATATCTCCATCTATATCTGTGTCTTTCTCTCTATCTATCCATCCATTCATCCCTCCGTCTGCTTGTCTATCTATCCGTTTATATAAATACTGGAAGAGCTACACAAAGATAGTGCTGTATTTCTGTTATGAGCAGATGGGGAGTCTGAGAGGCATGAGTGAAAAGTGAATTGCATATTCAATCAGAATAAGTTCAGAGGAAGTTTCCACTTTTTAATATTTGGTGAAGGCTTCCTAGAGAAGCCTAGAAGAAACCTTCTCTATTTCCGAGAGAAGAAAGGGTTATTGGAGCATACTAAATTTTCTGCACTAGGTAAATTTCAGTAAAAGTTATGGGCCAAATGATTTAACCTTTATTTGATGAAATTTTCAAATTCCTTTGCTGGGTCTTTGTGTTTGTTTTTTGCTTTATTGAATGCAGGTTCATGTTATTAGAGATAGTTAAAACTGCTTAATGCATAGCAGTAGCGATGGAATAGAAAACTTAAGGTAGGCTTTATTGTTATCCATCACTTCTCTTTTGAAAATTGCTGGACTAAACTTTGTCAACAGTTTTGTGCACTTTTTTTGCTTACCTTCACTTATCTAGTTTAAAACACTAAAAAGATTGTATCAGTGCCCTGAAGCATTGTTTTAACTAACTCAGAGATGGATTACAGTGAGGTCAACAGACTATGGAATAAAATTTCCTGTCAGCATTTGTACTTAACTTTATTACTGAATTAGCTCCCTTTTACCATGTTCAATGTTGTGCTTTATTTTGTGAGAGTGAAAAATAAGAAATGGCTGCTAACATTCAGAAGACTCTAAAATTGTCTATAAATGAAATTATTGAGGGGACACCTTAGTGGCTCTGTTGGTTAAATGTCTGACTTCAGCTCAGGTCATGATCTCACAATTTGTGAGTTCAAGCCCCACATCAGGCTCTGTGCTGACAGCTCAGAGTCTGAAACCTGCTTCTGATTCTGTGTCTCCCTCTCTCTCTCTTCCCCTCCCCTGCTCAAGCTCTGTGCCTGTCTCTGTCTCTGTCTCTCTCTCAAAAATAAATAACCCATTGCTCATCCCATCAAGTGCCCTCCTCAATGCTCATCACCCATTTTCCCTTCCCCCCACCACGCACCTTGAGTGTGTTCTCTGTATTTGAGCCTCTCTGTATATATTTTTCCCCTTCCCCTCCCCCATAGTCTTCTGTTAAGTTCCTCAAGATCCACATATGAGTGAAACCATATGATATCTGTCCTTCTCTGACTGACTTTTAAATGAAGTCATTAAGGAAGATAAAAGAGAAAGAGGTAAGAGTAAAAGTGAGTTAGTTTACACTAGGAAGGAGTGTGGAGAGAGTCAAGGGAAATTTTACAGAGACTATAATGATTGAAACCTTTAACCATGGACTGACGATTCAGTCAGATTGGGGAACAGGTGAAGAGATGACATTCCTGGAAAAAGAATTGAGTGAAATGTACTCCAGTTGGGCAAGAGCAGAAGAAAATAATGCCTTAAACACCAGCTATTAGAATCTGTTGGGCAATGACACTACACAGTGTCAGAAAACCTACCACAATAGCGTAGATATTTCATTGACATAACTCTTGAGATATTTTTAGCTACAGATGTAAATCATTGCTCCCCATTCTCATTGTGGGTTGTGACAAAATGTGGTTTAGTGTTCAACTCTACCCTGATTTTTAGTAAGTTGAAATATGCTAAAAAATGTTTTTTCTATACAGCATTAAGTTTCTTTGGAGAGAGATTTTCTTAATATTATGGCAGAGTTTTTCAGGATTTATATCTTCAGTGGAAAAAAAAAAGAGAAACCTTTATATCCATTGTATTCCTTGGTGGGTCAAAAACTCTAATCTGATCTTTGAGGGTTTTTTTAAGAGTAATAACATGAAAAATAGGGTTAAGTCATAAAAGCCACAACTTGTTCTTTATGTTCTCTAGAAGTAGGAAAATAAATTGTATCCCATTTATCTTTAAAAAAAAAGAAGAGGAAGAAGAGGAGGAGAAAAAAGAAAAAGAAAGAAAAAGAAGAAGAATGTGGTTGTGAACCATACTAGGGAAAAGTCCCTGATCAGCATTTAGAGATATGTGCTACTTCTTAGTGTATAAGATATGGCTCATTTGAGATGTGTTCATTTGCATCTTCATTTGCTCAGGTACAGAGAGCAAAAAAATTGTTTTTGCGTTTGTGGAATGGTGATGTAGTTCTTTTTAAATGGACATGCCTACTAGCACAAAGAAACTTTCCTCAATCCTCTCATACTGGTATTGAAAACTACAGTATGGTACCAAGGAAATAATGGCAACAGGTAGAAGTTATTGAAATCTGGCCTCATTCCTCTACATAAATCTGGGAGGATAATACTCCTAGCTGAATACAGCCACATACAGCATTTTGCTATAAATTCTATATTATCTTCTTTAGTCTCCCAATACCATATGAGGTAAGCTCCGTTGTTCATATTAGAGAGGTGAACTTGAAGCTTAGAGTGATAAGGCAGTTTTCCCAAGATCACCAAACTGGTGAGTGACAGACTTGATTTGAACTGAAATCCATCTCATTCCAAAGTCTACGCATAAACCACTAAGCTCTATTGACATGTTTTGGATTGGAGATAACTTAGACCATCGACTCCTGATTTTAGAGAAATTCATGTAGTATGAATCTAAGAAAACAACCTAAAGATTCCACCTCTCTTTCTAACAGACTGGTCCTTACTACCTTTTAGACCATATGGTTCCCAAGAGTATTCACCCAGTTGTTCCTCTCATCACTCTTTTGCAGGGGCTGCAGCCTTATGATGAAACAATTTTTCAATTTTGTGTGATGGATGTCTAAATAAATAAAGTTACTGGAGTGTTGCTCTGACATCTTTTCAAGTACACTCTTTAGTAATTCAAAGAGAAAATTTAGTAGAGTATGGCCTTTTAAGATAGCTCTAAATACATTTGGCCTGTTGAGACCAGTGAAGCATAGGTCTCTGATACAGCAAATACACCTCCTTTGCCCTCTCCTTGAAATATGTATTTACTTAGGCACTTTCCACAGTTTAAATAAGGTTTTAAATTCCAAGGCAATTACATTGTAATGAGGAAAAACAGAATAACTGAGAGCATCAAACATATGCAGTATATTTTAAGATAATTGTGGTTAATCATTTTCTAGTTTGAGTAAAGTCATTTCAGTTCAAACCCATTTAATTGACGCAATCAGGTACTCAAAAAAGACTGAAAACATCCTTGTTTCTGAGGTATTATTTAAATAGATTTATGATATGTCAACAGTGATTTTTGTAGTTGTGTACTAATACATTAATGCCCTTTTTTTGGCTGATAACTTTGAAATGATTTAAAAGTTGTATAGTGCTTTTCCCCAATGATACATTGCTGAAGAAACAGGAATTACAGAATGAGGATAACATTAGAGTGATACACTATCATCTTCCATTAGTAATGTGCTTCCCTAAATCACCGAAACTAATAAAGTCATAACTACAGTTACTCTGTAGCAGGTACTATGTTGAGGGATTCACATATATTAATATATTTATTCTTTATAGCGATATTGGGTAGGATTGGGGTAAGTGTTAAGATTATTATTGCTTATTAGACTTAAATAAATGAAGATATTTGGAGCTTAGTGACTTGCCTACTAGACTTTTGGCTAGAAATGAGCATAGATTTCAGATCCAAGGCTATCTCACTTCAAAGTTTACCCTCTTAACCAAGTTTTATGACTAAGCTAAAATAAAATATTAAGAATGCATGTTTCTATCAGTAGAATCTTTGTGGTATTGATATTCCCTTATACCCATAATACAATTTAAAAAACATATTGCTTTGTAGCTAAAAGTGCCATCTTAATCTGTTGACTTGATAGATGAGGAAAATGAGGACTACAAAGGATAAATGATAGTCTTAATGTTAATCTAGAAACATTTCAAGAAACAAAATGTTGGCCATTAGATAAATGATGAAATTACATTCACTATTGCTTACTGTTGAACCTACTTATTTACTCTTGTGATAAAAGAAAGGCAGAATTGTCAAAGAGGAAGGCCATTTGGTAACTCAAGCATGAATCCTCATAGAGACAATATATAAACTCCAGCCCATTGCTTTAACTCCTCAGATATCTTACATATAAAATAAAGGTAATATAGCATCTAACTGCTGGTTAGATGGTATTGTAGTGGTTAAAAGGGAATATGTTTGAGTGCCTGGCATATACTAGTACTCAATAAGTGATGGATGTTATTATGATACTACTTTATTAGGCTCTTTATATATATGTGTGTCAGGGTTTCAGCTTTGAAGATCCCGGAGGTTCAGTAAGTTCAGTGCCCCTCACAAATGATCTAGCAAATAAAAATTTAGGATGTTTTATCTTAGGGGTGGTGTTCTGATAAATGTGAAACAATTGGCTTTTCAAGGGGTTGAGCGAAGAGAGAAGTTATTTGTGTAATTTTCTGCATTTGATGTGTAAATTATTTTCTCCAGGTCAGGTTTGAGGCTACTAACATGTTAACTAACTTGCACAATTCTTGAAGCTTCAACAATAGGCTTTCTGGAGTAGGTATTAGCTACCTCCACCATGCATCCTCTCTCTTGCCACTATGTGTACATGCGTGTGTCTATATAAATGGGGAGAGGTCAAATTAGAATCACAGATTACCTTATAGACATATTTTCAAAATGAAAATAGCTAATTATATATTGTGTCATGAACTATCATACCAAATCTTAGGTCCAAGACATCTCCTCCTTTGGATGGTGTTGGAGACACAGGGATAAGTTGTGCTCTTGGATGTAGGTCATTCTAGACCAGATTCATACCATTAATCTTCCTGCCCCCACACATAGTCCATGCCAGTGCAAACAGGTCCCCTGGAGATACCTCCGTTTCCTTGACTGTATTTGACTACTGCCAAATTAAACTTCGCATTTTATTCTTAGGCAGTGTTCTTTTCCCATTATACATTGGGATCCTTTTAAACAAAGAGTATAGAATCCTAGAGAAAAAGTCCACATTTTGGGGGGTGATTTGTGTAACTTCATGGATATAAGGTAGCATTTGAGAGGGGTTTCAAAGTATGGGGACGAAAAGAATATACATAGAGAAAAGGCAATGTAGAGAGGGAGCACCATTAAAGCAGTTATGTCCAATTTATCATGTTCATAACATACTCTCAAATACTCAATTTTGAGCATTATAGTTGCAGGGTTTAGATTAATCCACAGACTTTGCATCCACAAATCACCCGTTAGCACTTTGTTACTATTGAATAGAGCTTTCCATTATCCCCAATATGGTCTTCCATGAAATCGTTCTGGTATAATCCAGTAAGTGTATCATCTTGTGGTGATGCCATTTATTTACTTCATATTCTCAACTTCCTATATTCAACAGCACCAGATGTTCCATCTAACACACTTTGCTGAAAAGCACTTGTCCTCATTTGAGAAAAAATTAATTTTGTGCATCAACCTTTTGTGGCACGCATTTGAAGATCTTCAGTTACCTCAGTGCACGATGACACAACTGTAGAGTACTGCTGGCTTTAGGGAAAGCAATGAGGGAGGAAAACCACAGGGAAGTTTGGGTAATAATATCTGTCCCAACACAATAGAAGATCCATTAAGTGAAATACCGAGAAATAATAATTGAAAGGAAAAGTGTGACCACATAGCCAAAGTAAGTATCTGTTATTCTGTAGCTCAAATTAAACTTGTTCGACATCAAGGGTTCCACACTGGTACTTCAGAAATAACCTTGGTTCAAGTGGGAGGAATAGCAATTAAGACCCTTTCGATCCTACTTCAATTGGAGTAGTCCAGGCTTTTTACTTTATGTTATTTTTTAAGAAATAGTGTTTTCGTTTAGAAAAACGTTTTAAAAATAATTGTGCAGGCTATGAAGAATCATCGAAGGTTTTCAGGGAGGTGAATGACATAATTAGATTAGTTTTAAAAGATTTTTCTGGTGTCAGAATGTATCAGGAGTACAGAAGCTGTAAATAGGGAGATTTGTTGGAGGATTATTACGTTGTCCAGGAAGAAATCAAGAAGGCTGCCTAGGATGAGGGTGGTGAGACCAGGAAGGAGGAGAAGGACAAAGAACCATTCTAGAAGTGGAATCAGTGGTCCTTAAAATCTTTTGGTTCAAGGGGTAAAAGAGAAAAAAAGCCAATGATCATTTCAAGTATTTAGGGCTTGCTTGCTATAGAAGGTAATATGATCAGTACAGGTATAAGTGAGTTAAAAAGTTGAGAGAGCGAATGAGTTTTATTGTGACTGTGGTGTATTTGAAGTATGTACTGGATGTCTTGCTAGATACAATAGGCCACCTCAAACACACTTCTCTAACTTTGTAGGCCTTATGTAAGTATTTATGTAGATGTTAAGTCAAGCTGGAAATAGCTCCCCCCCACCGCCCCCAAAAAAGGATTAGAGATAAAAGCTCATTGAATACAATACAGTCAGTTATGGATGGGCTTTGCAACTAGAGACTGCAAATTTTACAAGGTATGTTTCAAGCCCCATGTGGAACTAAATGGCAAGAATCTGGAATGACATAAAAAACAAACACAGAATGGGGTCTGCCAAGGAGAGCTGTGAAACCCAGAGGGTTTAACTGTATGCTTCTTCTTATCCTCATCTCTTTATCATCCTCATTATGCTCCACTCTTGCCGTCCTACAGGCAGTGTGCTAGTTAAAATTGTGCTCACTGCTGAACTCATCCTGACAGTGGTAACAGATCCCTCTGGGACAGAGACTATGCGAGCAATCATTGACAAACCTGGTTCTATAGCTTCTTCCCCTGTGGGATTGCGGGTGTGGAATCAATAACCACATCATCAGCGTGTCCTGAAAGTTCAACAGGACATTGAAAACATGAGCTCATATTATTTTCCCTTGTTTAGTGGTCTGTAATTTGTCCATTCAAGTGTCATATGTGCTAACACCTGTGGGAGTTCTACAAAATATTTGTGTATTATTTTTGTTCACAAATAGCTTGCCCTCTCTTACAACATCCCGTAATTTTATGGACACAGCTTTTCACTTAGCATGTCTTTGATCTGTTTCCGAATTTGTAATAAACCCATGCCACTGAGTTGCAGGTACTTTGAAAAGTAAATAATTAACAGTTTCCTGGATGAAATGAGAAACAAATATTTTGGAATTTGCACAATACCTGTCATGTCCATATAGAGTTCAAATTCATCTTTTTTTCAGCAGGTTTTATTCACAATTCCGTATTTGTGGCCAGATATCAAGTAGATACCAAAATATTGATAGATATTTTTAATGTTTTTATTTATTTTTGAGAGAGAGCGCACGAGTGGGAGAGGGGCAGAGAGAGAGAGTCACAGAATCTGAAGGAGGCTCCAGGCTCTGAACTGTTACCACAGAGCCCAACATGGGGCTCAAACTCATGAACCGTGAGATAACCACCTGAGCCAAAGTCAGATGGTGAACCAACTGAGCCACCCAAGTGCCCCCGAAGTATTGGTATATTTCTTAAAACACTTCTCTGTTTCATTTTATTAATAAAGTCCTTCTTATAGATACATTTCCAGGGCATGAGTGTGCTAATAGGGATATTTTGTGATAAGATTTGTACAATTAAAGTCTCTTCCTCTCTATTGCCTATTGTGGTTGTCGTTTTGAGAAGTATCAGTGACTTAGCTAATGGTAGAATGTGCAAACATTGACACCAAATACGTAGCTGTTGCTATTAATGTGTTCATTGTAGCTCTGGACATTCTTACTTTTTTTTAAATTTTTTTAACGTTTATTTATTTTTGAGACAGAGAGAGACAGAGCATGAACGGGGGAGGGGCAGAGAGAGAGGGAGACACAGAATCGGAAGCAGGCTCCAGTCTCTGAGCCATCAGCCCAGAGCCCGACGCGGGGCTCGAACTCACAGACCGCGAGATCCTGACCTGAGCTGAAGTCGGACGCTTAACCGACTGAGCCACCCAGGCGCCCCAAAGGACATTCTTACTTTTAAAAATTTCCTGCACACTTATTAATAGTCTATTCATTCTGAGCTGAGCAGGTAGCTGTGCCCTAATCTTTACTTTCCATGTGAAGTGGGAAAAACTGCTATTTCCCTTGTATCAGCTTAAGTCTTTACAACTCTTCTTTCATCACATCGTCTTTTTTGGAAGAAGCTCGGTTGCCTACCTTACCTTCTCCCTTGACCTATTCCTTTGAACCATGTCATCGCCTACCCTGTGCAGAATCCCATTCTGCCTTTAGTTTTGATGGTTACTTTGTTCTTTATTGTACACAGGACCCATGCTGCATTCTTGACCTCTTTGAGAAAAAAAAAAGTATTTCTATATATTTAAACCACGGGAAAGAAAACCATTGATGATGTTGCTTTGAGCAAGATACCCTATACTTGGCTACTTTTAGAATAAGAATAATTTGGTAAATTGTATTAAAGATCCAGGCTTACATCCCTCCTTGAACTAATGTCTATTTGCTTGCAATTTGGTGATTTGAGCACTAAATTAAGCCTTACTATCTGCTTGTCATATTTAGCCATGGTTATTGCCAACAGAAAGATATGCCTAGAATTGCCTACTCGCTCCAGGAGGAAAATGAGAGACATGTGGAATAGAGCTGCCCCAGCTAAGTTTCAGTAGCCAAGCCCAGCCTAAACCAGACCCCAGCCCACCTGTAGGTGAATGACCCAACCAAACTGAGATCACTGGATCCACAACTAAGGCATAACTGAGTGAGCTATAAGAATACATTTTTGTGGTTTCATGCTACAGAGTCTGGGTTGGTCCTTATTAAGCAGCAGTAATTAAGTGATACAGACGGTATATGGAAAAGTCAGTGCCTGAAGGCATACATGCTCTCAAAACACCCACAAGATGCCAGTTTGTTTAGCTGGGACTTTAAAATGGCAGACTCTGGTAGTGGGAGGTGATGGTGTAGAGATATATTACCACTACAGCAAAGGCCTTAATATACATCTGTGGACATTATCATCAAAATAATCTTTACCTAACTCCATTCTCCTCTCCACGAGTTTCTCCATAATCTCCTTTCTGTAAGAGCTTATTTTTCTTCCAGATTTGGCAAATAGTGTTTGCCAGCACCCTTCTTCCATCTCATGGCTGATATCTTTTCTCAATCAGCTGCTCTATTTGCTGAGTCAAAAAAGTCTTCTAAACACAAATCTCTTAATTTTCTTGCTTTGAAGAGATCTCTCCACCTCAGTCTAAAATTCTGTTCACCAATGAGTGGCTCAAATGTTAGTACCGCATGGCTCTTTCTCTGATTTCTTCTACCAGATGCACCATTTCTCCTTGTTTAATCAGCTACGATGCTTTATTGATCAATCCTTCTAATACCACATAACATTTATTTACTGTCCTTGTTTCATACTAAACCTAAGCTTTTTGAAGCTAAAGATCTGCCATGTTTTGTGAAACCTCTGTAGCATTTAGATTAGCACTTTGAATATATGAGATAACACATAAGTGTTTTCAGAAGCATGAATTATAAACTTAAAAATGTTACACCTTTGGAAATGTGTCTGTTCATGTCTTCTGCCCATTTCTTCACTAGAGGGTATTATGCTAAGTGAAATAAGTCAGAGAAGTACAGATACGTAATTTCACTCATATGTGGAGTTTGAGAAACACTACAGATGAAAATAGAGGAAAGGAAGGAAAACTAGTTAGAAACATGGAGACAAACCAAAGAGACTTTGAAATACAGAGAACAAACTGAGGGTTGCTGGAGGAGTGGTGGGTCAGAGGATGGGCTAAATGGGTGATGGGCATCGAGGACGACGTTTGTTGGGATGAGCACTGGGTGTCATATGTAAGAGACGAATCACTGGGTTTTACTCCTAAAGCCAAGACTACACTTTGTGTTAACTAACTTGAATTTTTGTTTAAGAAAGGAGGGGAGCCCACCTGGGTGGTTCAGTCCCTTAAGCATATGACCTGAACTCAGATCCTGCTCTCAGAGTTGGTGAATTCAAGCCCTGCACCAGGCTCTGCAGCATCTGGCTGTGCGCTGACAGCTTGGAGCCTGCAGCCTCCTTTGGATTCTGTCTCCCTCTTTCTCTCTGCCCCTACCCCGCTTACGTGCTCAATCTCTCTCTCAAAATTAAACATTAAAAAAACAAGAACAACATTACAACTATTTCTTAACTCTTGCTTTTGTCAGTTTAAGTTTCTTTGTGATTAGTATGCAAATGCTTATGTTTAGATGTTTTCTAAAAGGTGTCTAATGAATTTTTTTTCTAATATGTACCTGACAAGAATATACAAGGAGACAGAAAGACCTGAGAAAGTTCTCTGTGTGCAACTTGAAAAAAAGATTATGTTAGTCATTCCAGGTATGGATAGTTTTCTTCCACTCTGGCCCAGAAGCTGAAAGAAATTATTTTCCTTCCAGGTTTGGTGATTCATCCTCTTTTTACTTAAGACCCTAGAGATGCATTAGCGTCGTATTTTAAATGTTAATCTCCTATGAATTTGGTCATTTTTATTTGTTGGCTCAGATGAAAAAATTTCAACCTCTCCTCTATCACAGTAATTCAGAATATTTTAGTGAGTCTGATTAGGAAGAGGAAAAATTCAACATTCATAATTAGAATACCCAGCACACTTGATAGAATGAATTAGATAGGGATCCTGAACTTCTGGGTAATAACTTCATTTGAATATCTTATGTACACAACAAAAAGGATTACATTTACATTAAAGAAAGCAAAGCAGAAAGGAAGAGGGAAGGAGGCAAGGAGGATAGAGAAGGGAAAAGGGAGAGATAAAAGGAAGGAAAGAAGCTTCCTGCTGGTGAGTGTTTTGTATATTTGAATGAGGCTGACTTTCAACTCTGATTTTGAGATTTTTTTTCAATGATTCTCAACAATTCATTAGGTATCTGAGTTGCTTAAAAGCAAGTCAACCCTAAGAATGACTGGGTTCTAGTGAAAAAAAAATTTGTGATAAGAAATAGTGTTCTTCCTTTTAAGAATGATGGGTCTTCACTGACCATATACATCCATGTGATAAAATATTCCCCTGTGACTTTTTAGGAATGTAATGGCAGTAAGTTCATACTTTCAAATATGTGATCATTGATATTAACAAAGTATTTTTATAAAGTCAGGAATATTTTGAAAGTCACATTAACTGTTTTATTGTTTGGTTATTAAAATAAATAATATTTCAATCTCTAAAGAAAGCAATGATGTTTCCCTTAGGAATAATTTACAAACTCAAAATATATGACAACGTATACCTCATTGCATATTTAAGCTTTTCTTTGTGTCATTTTGTCTTATTACAGAGATTACCTTATTACTGAGTAAACTGTCAAAACATTGACCAAAGCTTGTCACTGTTTTTTTCATCATATTATTCTTTAAGATGTCTCACAGAAATAATAGACTTGGATTTCGGCTTTGATTGGCATTTCACCTTGAACCTTCTTTCCTATATAATTTTCAACTCGACATATTAGTTGCTGTGGGAATTTTCAATTTTACCCAGTGAAAATTTTACATAAGGAATGAAGTATCCTTTATACTCACTGAAGACTCTAATACTCAAAACAATTTCCATGTGAAGGGGAGAAGCTAGTAGATTATAAAACAGGGCAAAAATAGTCTAGTTTCTAGACTTAATTCACCTTCCAGGAACTTTGGAGGCTTTTTTATTTATTAAGAAGATTATTTTATTTGAGTATAGTTGACACATAATGTTACATTAGTTGCAGGTGTACAACATTGTGATTCAACTTCTCTGTATGTTAGGCTGTGCTCACCACAAAGACAGCCACTGTCTCTCATCATTCAATGCTATTCTGATATTATTGGCCATATTCCCTGTGCTGTGACTTTGATTCCCATGACTTACTCATTCCATATCTGGAAGCTTGTATCTCCCATTTGCCTCTACAGTTTTGCCCTCCCCCCCTCCCACTCTGTCAGCTACGAGTTTCTTCTTAGTATTTATGGGTCTGATTCTGCTTTTTGTTTGTTCATTTTTTTTTAGATTCCACTTATGAGTGAAATCTTGTTTTTCTCTTTTTCATTCTGACTTATTTCACTTAGCATAATATCTTCTAAGTTCGTGTTGTTACAAATGGCACAGTTACATTCTTTTTTGTGGCTGTGTAATTGTGTGTGTGTCTCTCTCACATATTCCTTATCCATCCTTCTATCAGTGGACATTTATGTTGCTTCCATATTTTGTTTGGCTCTTTTAGGGTGTTCGGTTCTTTTAGCTTCTTACCTAATTATGAGGGTCAAATACAACCAAAATAGAATGATGATTATAAGGAAAAGAGTATTTTTAAAAGCAGTATTGGCTGTTCCCTAGAGAAAGACCTCCTTATTTTGTCAGAATATATGTGATATAGTGATTAAGAGTAAGTCTCCTAGGTGCTTCCATTAAAAAATGATGTGACTCTTGGCAAGTTAATTCACCTTTCATAGTTTTAATATTCTCACATGTAGTTGGGGATGATAATAACACCTACCTTGAGGATTTTGTGAGGATTGAACAAGATGATACCTATGAAAAGCTTAATAGAGTGGTTGGCACATTGTAAACACTGTCTAGAGAAATTAGACTGAACACTTGCTAAAAATACTAAGGCAGACTTTATTCGAGATTACTGCAATAGGGGAGAGAGATTGAACTCAACAATGCCAAAGCATTTAAATGCTGGTTAGCTAATGGCACATAAGTTTTAATTCTTGGGTAGATATGTAGAAATGGGATAGCTGGCTGATACAATAACCGCATGTTAAATTTATAGGATTCTACCAAACTCTTGTTTTGCTAAAATGGCATTATTGTTTGGCCTTCACATCAGCAAATGTTGAGAGTTACAGTTGCTATGCTTCTTCATATGATACTGCCATTTTTTTGTTGTTGTTATTTTAGCCATGCTAATGGTTGTATTGTGGTACCCTATAGTGGTTTTGTCTATTTCTCTTTGCATTTCTACCAGATGTGTCTTGTATTTTCATGTTCTGTTGTTAGGTGGATACATGTTAATGATTACTGTGTCTTCTTGGAGAAATGACCACCACATCCTTGTTCCTAATTCTGAAGGCTGCTTTCTCTAAAATCAATACTGGTACTTTTGATTAATGTTAACATAGTACCCCTTTCTACATCCCTTCACTTTTTCTGTCTTTATATTTAAAGTGAATTTATGTACATAATTTATAGTTATGTCTCCTTTGATTTATTCTTTTATCTACTCTGAAAATATATCTTTCAATGTAAACCACATTTAAAGTGATTTATTTATTTTTATTTTTTTATTTTTTTTAATGTTTATTTATTATTGAGAGACAGAGAGACACAGAGTGTGAGTAGGGGAGGGGCAGAGAGAGGGAGAGGTACAGAATCTGAAGCAGGCTCCAGGCTCTGAGCTGTCAGCACAGAGCCCAACACGGGGATCAAACTTACAGGCCACGAGATCATGACCTGAGCTGAAGTTGGACACTCAACCGACTGAGCCACCCAGGTGCCCCATAAAGTGATGATTTATATAATTGGATTTATATATACCATATTTTTAACTGCTTTTTATTTATTGAACTTGTTTTTGTTACTTATTTCTATTCCTCTATTTTTATGTTTTCTCTGGTTTTACTTGAACATTTTGTATGAGTCCATTTTCTCACTTCTCTTTGCTTATCAGTTGTAGATCCTTTTAGTTTTCTTTTTAAGGTTGACTTTATTTACAACTAAATACACCTTTTTTGAAGGAGGACCAAGTTGACTTATTAATCAACTACCATTGGTATGTGTTAGCTATTTGGTATATGTAATTTGATCTTCCTGGCAACAGCATTTTTACGGGTTGAATATTCTTTATTGAGTTACACCTGATCTACAAATACAATTGACTCTTACTGAATTCTTGCTACAATCTTCTGTTCATTTCTATATAAATAACCTACTTAAAATATTAATTGGGATTTCAAAATGCTCTCCTAGAGGACTGTAAGAGCTGTTGAAATAATTTTGTAAAAAGAAGAATGTTACATATTAGTTGATACTCTGTTATCCACCTAAATGTTCATCCACAGACCAAAAAACAGAAACCTGGAAAGATGAGGTGGATCTCAACATTAATCAGTTAGTGGCTAATGACTGTAAACTCCAGATCTCCTATTACAGAGTCCAGTGCATTTTTCTCAGTGTGGCCTTAAACTAAAAGGTTAGTTGACAAGTAAACACCACTTAGATATCCTTTTAGAGAATGGCAGACCTGTCATTTTACTTTGATGGTATACTGTAATATATGGGGTCTCCTAATTAAGAAGCTTATACCTATTCATAACATTGGGCTATAAATACATTGCCAAATAGCCTTATTCTAGGGGGAAAAAAGATGCACCAAGAAAATAAACAATGAATATTACAAAGTATTCACATTGAATTCTAAGGTCAATGATAAAAAACCTAGTTAATTTAATGTGTTTTACTAGAAAAAGCCATAGCATAATTATAGTATATGCTGATATTAAAAATAAGAAAGCATAGCTCTGATAATCAACGATTAAACTTAAGAATTATTTTTTATATTCCTGGAAGCAAGAGCCTGAGAGAAATAGGCATTTAATTATTGTAATGGATAGACCAGTTCCTTGAGGTTCTGTCTATAATCCTGAACCATCTAAACATTGTTGGAGTTAGCTGCTCCCCATTCCTCATTCCCTGTGAAAGGATATAAGCTTAGAACAGCACTTACAACCCTCTAATCAGTACTCCTCAAGGAGGAAGACTGAGCTTACTGACAGGAAGGCTTTGGTTGATGTTTCTCAGTTTGGTGCAGCTGATCTGATAAAAGGGTATACATATTTAGTGTTCAGTCTCTTCTCTTCCCTCTCTGTATACTAAGTGACTACAAAGCAGCAAATCTAAGTAATGTTATTTGTTCTTTAGACCCAAATGCTTTCTCAAGTGGTCACATCCCAGGCAAAGTTGGAATGAGTGTTAGAAAGTCCATTTGCTTGCACAAAGAATATATATTACACAGAGTGCTTTATCATAATAGAGGTTATGTGGTATCTCTGCTGTTGAGACTCATTGGTCTTTGTTCCGTATTGTGTGGTAAACAATGAAGTGTTGTTCATTGACCTCTATTATTCCATCGTTTAATAATAGAGTAGAAACATTAAGGAATAGGGAAGGAATGGGATTTGGGGACTGAATGTGGAGAGAGTACAACTTCTGGAGAGGACAGATGTGTAATTCTTAGGCTTTTATGAGCAAGGTAATTTTGACTTTGGTGGGTCATAACAGGTGATGTGGGCAGCTGTTTACAGATGGAGACTATTTTTTAAATTTATTTATTTGTTTTTGAGAGAGAGAGAGAGAGAGAGAGAGAGAGAGAGAGAGAGAGAGAATGAGCGCACAAGCAGGGCTCACAAGCTGAGTTGTCAGCACAGAGCCTGATGCAGGGCTAGAACTCAAATGAGATAAGGACCTGAGCCAAAGTCAGACACTTAACCGACCGAGCCACCCAGGTGCCCCAGATGGAGACTATTTTTAAAAGCTGTATGCTTAACTACTGCTGGCTGTAGAGGCCAGGATGTTCATGCTGATGCAGCTTGACATTAAAAGGTACTAGACAGTTGGCCTGTAATAACAGCAAGACTGAATTAGGGAATACATCTTTTTAGGTATTAATGAGCAAAAGAATATTTTCTGCCTTCACTATTTTTCCAGCCCAGTCTACATGCTAGGACTTTCAAAGGCAAGCCAGCTATGTTATGAGTGGTTTACAGAACATTAGAACAGTTCTTGTTTAAACAGACTGGGTCATGCCCTGAAGGCTGTGTTGGATCAGCTGGTCTAAATTCCATGTCATTTTTTTAATAGAAGAAAAAAAAAATGAAGGGACCTCCTGAATTTATGTGACTGAGGCTCTAAAGAGTCAATGCTTCTTTTTCCCGTCACCGTGTAGCCTTCTCAA
Organism: Panthera tigris; assembly: GCF_018350195.1. NCBI lineage: Eukaryota > Metazoa > Chordata > Mammalia > Carnivora > Felidae > Panthera > Panthera tigris. Next base: position 130,322,250 of record NC_056660.1, on the reverse strand, counting down.
CTCTGGCATTCATGTAATTACATAAGTACAAGCTGGACCTTCACTTAGTTATATCAGTACTGACTATAAAACATCCTGAATTGGGCAGGAAAATTTATTGACCGCTTAAATATTTGTTGAGGGTGTAAATGAAATAATGAATAGAGTAGCAGGTATAGCTAATCTGTGCCCTATCCACAAGAGAAGACAAATGGCTAAGAAAATAATGGGAGTATTAACATATTCAATGAGTAGTAGAATTTGGCTTCTGTACATGGTGAAGCAAAATATAAAGAGAAAACAGCATAGAACAAGACAATAGGAGATAACAGAGAAAATGGTTAGAACCATGCTGTATCATCAACCTTATTTTAATTAACATTACTGGTTTAGGTGTGACTAGAATATTTAGCAATCAAATGAAGGCTCTCCTTATGCATTGATCTCCAGAGTAACAAGGTTATCCCATATTGCTGAGAGAGTCACTAATTAACTAAATAAGTAGAATCAACTACATTCTGAGTTCTTTTCATCATCAAATCACAATCTGATGGAGAAAGGTAATGCTGAAGTCACCTGGGATAAAGATAGAGAAGCAACCTCTGCCCTTGCTCATCTCTAGCCATGTATAGCCATAATATTTTCTTTTTTGTTTTCCTATCTCAATACAGGCAATGCCATACTTACTGAAATCTGTAATCAAGAAAACATTTACAGATTAAGCACACTGAGATCCTAGTAGATAGGTGTGTAAATACTGTGAACAGTCCAATCATGGAAAAGCAAAATTCATTTGAATTTAAATACGTATGGAGAGTTCGTCAAGTCTACCAGTAATAAAAAGTGCATCAGTCACGATGAGACACCAAGTTACCATCTGAGTAAAAATACCTTTATTTTTACATTCTACATTTTACAAATCCCAAGATGTATGTTTTTTACATGTTTATCTCTTTCAAATTGACATGTATGTTAACATCCTGGCATCTTAGATACAGGGAAATATTGTAGATGAAGTCTTTGGTTCATGTTGCAGTACTTAAATTGAAAATAGCCAATAGGTTTGTGAAACTGGCTGTAATGTGATTAAAGATATCCTCTTCTGTGTTTTTCCCACTGAGTTGATCAAGATGAATTAATTGTGCTGCACTAAGAAGCAGCCCCCAAATCTCAGTGCTGAACACAAGGGCTTATTTCTTTATCATCCTTGTATTTTCATTGTAGGTCAGGAGGGATCTCTCTGTCTCCTGGGTTTGTAGGGACTCAGACTAATGCATGCCATCCTGGCAGGACTTGAATGATCACTTTAACAGAGTGAGGAGTAAGAAATAAATCACACATTGGCTGTTCAAGCATTGGACATAGGTCACATATGCTTAGAACCATTGGTTAAAGAAAATCACAGAATTGTGACTGGAAGTTGGGAAACCCACCATGTCACTCAAAGACAAGTGCCCTAGAATATTTGTGAGTCTCACCAACAACCTCCATAACCATCTCAACCCAGCTGTTTCTCACCTTACGCTGGATGTTTTGTTTGGCAGAGTCCTAAAACATCCTGTCTTCTGATTCAAACATTCCAAAAAATAACAATGTGGCATCGGTCTTTTCTTAGAACAATTTTGAGCTACAACATAGGTCACATTTATAACCCTTGTTATGGGCTGAACTGTGTCCCCCCAAATTCAAAAGTCCTAACCCCAGTACTTGAGAAATGTGACTGTATTTAGAGATTTAGAGTCTTTTCAGTGGTAACTAACTTAAAGTGAGGTCAGGAGGTCAGAGCTTAATCTAGTATGACACCTTTAGAAGAGTTGATTAGGAAAGACCCACACGTACAGGGAGAAGAGGACTAGTGCAGTCTAAGAAGAGGGACCTCAAAAGCCAGTCCTAGCCTCCAGAATACTGAGAACATAAATTTCTGTTTAAGCTACTCAGTCTGGGGAACATTTTATAGAAGACTGAGCAAACTAACCACCCTTCCTCCCACCTTGATTATTCTGTTCATTAAAATGATAAATGTCAGAAATAACATTTATGCACAGTTGTTTTTCTCAGGTAATAATTAGCCTCTTTTCCAAACCGAAGGGCTTGGAAAAAAAGAGTTATCATTCTTAATCGTGTTACCTAGGTTGAGGGCTTGGAAAAAAAGAGTTATCATTCTTAATTGTGTTACCTAGGTTGACTGATGCAAAGTTTGGTTAACTTCCAGGGGTCAAAAGATACATTTTACAACTTAGAATTCATGCACCAACTTTGAAAATTATCTTTTCTATCTTGCTAGGCTTTACCTTTAGACTCTTGGTAATATTTTGCCTATATCACTCTTAAGGGATTTAATTAAGGCTAAAAGAAAATGCTGGTTGAAAACTAGCCCTGGATCTTTAGAGGAATGAAAAAAAAGTTATCTTCACAGCTGAAAGATAATTATACTTAGGAAAGAAACTACCTTTGTTTAGAAAATAATTTAGAATGTTCCTTTTATTGGAGCTTGACACTTGAAGGAAGGATTTATTATGGTATAAAGAAAAAAATGCTTTAAATAGAAGTGAATAGGAATTTGAGAGAAGAGCTGTATGACTGAAGAAACTATGGTCTGTGACCCAGAGATTAAAAGGTTCGTTGCCAAATTTAGGCCATTTGCTGTAATACAACATCAACTGTCCCTTTACATTGGTCTCCTTCCTTAAATATGGTATATTTACATGGGTATCATATGTGCATGAACATACATAAGTGTATATTTGTGTGTGTGTGAGAGAGAGATTTAAAGAAGGGGGCTCAGTTGCACATTTGGGTCAATACTAGATTGATATGAAATAGGCTTGTAAACTCCTCTCTCTGTGATTCAGGGACTTACTGAAAAATAAGTGAAGCCTGCAGTGTATACATAGGATAAGGAAGACAGGGTGATCTGGATAAAAGACACTTCAAAGGAGCTTCCTGAAAATCAGCTGTAGTAGATTATTGCCTTGGGGAATAGGGGTTCAGTGAAGATATTTCTTGCTATTTTTTAAAATAATCCCAAGAGTTTGGCATTTATGTAAAATCTCCTGATTTTTTAAACTGAAATAGAGCGGACACACAATGTTACCTTAGTTTCAGGTGTACAACATAGTGACTCAACAATTCCATGTACTATGTCATGCTCATCACAAGTGTAGCTACCATCTGTCGCCACACAACACTGTTAAAATGGCATTGACTGTATTCCTTACACTGTGACTTTCATCACCTTGACTTCCATAACTGGGAGCCTGTACTTTCCACTCAGCCATTTTGCCCATCTCCCCACCCGCTCCTTCCTCCAGCACCACCAGTTTGTTCTCTGTATTTATAGATCTCTTCCTGCTTTGTTTGTTCATTTTGTTGTTTTAGATTGCAAATAGAAGTAAAATCATAAGGTGTTTTTCCTTCTCTGTCAGACTTACCTCACTTACCATTATACTCTCTAGGTCCATTCATGTTGTTGAAAATGGCAAGATTTCATTTTTTTATTATGGCTAATATTCCATTGTGTAGTATATACTCATCTTCTTTATCCATTTGTTTATTGACAGATGCTTGTGGTGCTCCCATATCTTACCTATTGTAAATAATGCTGCAATAAACATAGTTTTAGGCATATCTTTTCAATTTAGTGTTTTTGGTTTCTTTTAGTAAATACCCAGTAGTAGAATTACTGGATCATATGGTATTTATATTTTTATTTTTTTGTGGAACCTCCATACTGTTTTCCATAGTAGCTGCACCAATTTGCATTCCCACCAACAGCTCATGAGGGTTTCTTTTTCTCCACACCCTCACCAACACTTACTGTGTGTTATCCTTTTGATGATAGCTATTCTGACATCTGTGAGGCGGTATCTCATTGTGGTTTGGGCTTCCACCTCCCTGATGATTAGAGATATTGAGCATCTTCTTAAGTTCATGTTGTCCATCTTTGTATCTTAATTGGAAGAATGTCTATTCAGGTCCTCTGCCTATTTTAAAAACAGATTTATTTATCTATTTTTTGTTTGGTGTTGAGTTTTACTCTTTATACATTTTGGGTATTAACCCCTTATTGGACAAGTTATTTGCAAATATCTTTTCCCACTCACGAGGTTGCCTTTTTATTTTGTTGATGATTTCTTTTACTGTGAAAAAGTGTTCTCTTTTGGTATAGTCCCGATAGTTTAATTTTGCTCTTATATGCCTTTCTTAAGGAGACATACCTAAAAAGTGATGTTAAGACCAATGTTAAAGAGATAATTGCCTCTGTTTTCTTCTAGGAATTTTATGACTTCAGGTCTCACATTTAGTTCTTCCATTTCAAGTTGATTTTTGTGTATGCTATAAGACAGTGGACCAGTTTCATTCTTTTTCATGTAGCTATCCAGTTTTCCCTACATCATTTATTGAAAAGGCTGTCTTTTCCCCCGTTGTATATGCTTGTCTCCTTTATCATAGATTAGTTGATCACATAGGTATTGGTTTATTCCTGGGCTATTTTTTTCCATTCATCTATGTGCCGATTTTTGTGCCAGTATCATATTGCTTTGATAACTGTAGCTTTGTGTGGTGTATCTTGACATCTGGGATAAAATTTCCTGATCGCTGTATGTTGACAACTAATTTACATAAAAGAGTGTCTGGACCATATATAATGTTTAAATGCCAAATTCAGTTTTGGGCTTGCAGCAAGAAACAGAGAGGGGAAAGGGAATTCTGTGGAGAGCAGAATTTGAAACAAGGAATGATCTTAAGACCTTAAGACCCCAGAGATGATCAGAAAAAGACACTGCATTAGACATTTTAGAAGGCATCCAATGGTATTTGAAACTAATATTACCTTGATCATAAATTTAGAAAATGACCTCAAGACACATCTGGATTCACATCTAATGGTGTGTACCTTATTGTCATCTCTTTTTTGGTCTGATAAAAAGATTTTTATTGAAAAATTTTGTATGAGGCACTTAAGTGAGAATCAGGACCTGAAACAAAAGGCCTAGTCTACATAAAGTTTTGATGCATAATGGCACTCAGGGGCATATATTTGATCAATGAATAGATGAATGGGGGCATAGAATAAGTGCACACTTTTTAATTGCACATGAGTTTTATAATCTCAAAAACATATGTTAACTTTTGTTCATAAAAAACAATTGTGCATCCTTTTTTGACTTGTAATATCTTATGTTGCTAATATAAGTAATCGCTTTATACAACCTGTGACAGAAAACGTGAGGTTTCAATTTTCAACTTCAAAAAGATCAGATGTGAGTACATTAAAAGAATGACTATAGTTTCTCAGGGAGCAAGATCATTATAAATCATATTTTTATTTTTTTTCCCCAGAAACCATCAACATCACAGATGGAGGAGAGTCTAAAATGAAAGTCATTATAAATTTACCATTTTTTAGAAATATTTTCTGAGATAAGATTTACTTGAAAATTATAGAGTGATTTCTAGGACTTTCAGATAATATCTTTATATATGCTTAAAATTTTTCACCTGCCAAGGATTTCAAATAAGCAGAAGCTCACCAATACTCCCATCATCATTTATCAATACACTGTTGTGTTTTGTTTTCTGAGAGGCCTTGCTTAACATGCCTTCACAGTGATGTGAGAAGAATTACAATTGGACTGAAAAATATTTATCTTTCTTGAGATGTAGGAGATTTGAATGTGACCTATGTGGTTATTTATCATCATTATTATTAATGCTACTACTGATAATTACAAATTTGTTTTATTCAGCCTTTGACCTTTCAATATCTATTATTCATTCTTCAGTAACCCATGTTTTCTGTTGTCTTCTTTGTTGACCCCAGTCTACCTCTGATGTTTTTGTCTTCTTAGTAATTGAAGGTTGAGGACAGGAAATCCAGATGACGAATGTCGTTATTAAAACCCTGGTATAGAGTTGCAAATAAAGGACAAAATGACAAAAAATAGTCATCTTTGTATAACTATGTGGCAAAAAAAAAAAAAACAACACAAAACAAAGCAAAAAAACCAAAAACACAAAATTCCAAGCTTAAATAAGAAATGAATGCTATTGTGTACATGCATATTCCACTTACACAGAGAAACATAAGTAGTGTAACTTTTAATTTAATTGATATTGATAGGTTTATTTATGTGATGTTTTTAAATATGAAGAAGCGCTTTTTGGTGGTAGCTATTTGATATCATTATTGGGCTATTTGATGTTTTAATCAGTACTGGGTTAAAATATATAATCCTAAATAACACACACACTAAGTTGAGCCACGTGAAATTTCCAGTTGAACTCATTTTTTCTTTTTTTTACTTGGAAAGGGGTGTCTTCATCTGGCTCAACCTGCTATGAAAATAACCGTGAAATGAAAATTATTTAACTACTTTAACAGCCTGAGATCTGCTTAGCCATAGAAAGTCAACCATTTCTCAAATATGGAGTGAGGTCATTAAAAACTTGAAAAACTATGCTCTCCTTGGAAAAAGACTTCCAATTTTTTGAAATACTACAACTGTAGAATGTACTTTAGAAAAAAAAATGGGAGCGATTGTAAGAAGAAATTTTTTAAAAATTGATACTGGGAAAATGTGCAGTTGACTTTAAAATTCTTGGGAGTATTCATTTGGGATTGTTTTTGAAATATTACTCCATGGAAACAACTGCTTATTAGTTCACTTGGTCCCAGTTCAACACTGAATTGAAGGCAGTATCTCATTACTGTGCTGTCTGGTAACTTTTCAAAAGTTCCCTCTGAAGTCTTCTCTGAGAAGCATCATTAAAGATTCAATAGACAAATAAGTCATCTCATTTGTCCCCACGTGTAGTGTGTACATCTGCAATTCTGAATAAACTATAGTATGATAGTGCCTCAAAAGCAAATGTGAAAGACATAGGACCAATGGGCCAAGCTAAAAAATTCAGCTTTGGTTTAAAGAGATAAGGAAAAAACCAAATACTTTTCCTTCCTTCAAGTAATTCATCTTCAGATGGTGGTAATATGTACAGAGTATTTGCAAATAGAGACATTAAAGCATCCATCATTAAATCATCTTCTTTTTTTTTTTCTTTTCAAAGGCAGTTTCTCATCCTTTATCTAGCCTTTTAAGTAAGTTGGTTATGGTAATTCCTATGTGTCCTTGTGGAATGCAGTGATGAGCTTGTGAATGCTTGTTCATAAAATTAGGGAGGAAAAAAAGGGAATTGGAAAGTAAATATGAAATAGAAAAAAAAAACCCACAGGGAAATGAGGATAAGGAAAGGCTATACATACGCCAAATTAAAACACACACACACACACACACACACACACACACTCCTTCTCAGCTGGTGGTGTTCAAAAACCACCATTGTAAATTGAAAATGAGTACAATATACACTGATGAAAAAGCTTTGGTTTGTGTGAAATGACTGCTGTGAATGTCAAAGAGAATTTTGCTTACCACATCAAATGGAAAACTTTGGTGCTCTTGTGTGAATAATAGAGCCTAATATGTCTCACAGTCAGCCATATAATGGTCTTGGTTAGGCTAAACACTATGGCAGAAACATTGAGTTAGTAAGAAAAAAAGAAATGAGGTATCAACGATGAAAACTTATTTCAGAGAGTAAGAATTTGATGCTAAGCATTATAATGAACAAAGAGTGCAAACGCTTTTTTTTTTTTAGGGGAATCTTATTTGGGTTTTCCCAAATTTTAAAGTCAAATCTAGGGGCACCTGAGTGGCTCAGTCGGTTAAGCATCAAGTTCAGCTCAGGTCATGATCTTGCCATTCCCAAGTTCGAGTCCCACATCAGGCTGCATGCTGACAGCTTGGAGCCTGGAGCCTGTTTCAGATTCTGTGTCTCCCTCTCTCTCTCTGCTCCTCCCCCACTTAGGCTCTGTCTCTCTCAAAAAGAAACATTAAAAAAAAAGTCAAATCTATATGGCTCACCAGAAGCTAGAATTCAGTAAACATTTGTTGTAGTCATAATATATGATAGGTAAAGGATTGTTTACTAGTTTCTACCTTTAAGGACCACACTATCTAGAGAGGAGGCACATAAGCAAACCAATCATTACAATGCACTATAATAAACAACATAATAGAACTGCAATAAGTATAAAATGGGGCCTAATTAAAGCTTTTGAGATTGTGAGTTAGGGCAGACTCTTGGAGTAGTCACATTGGAAGTGAATCTTGAAATGTCCCCTGGAATGAGCCAAGTGGAAAGATGGTGAGAAAAGACAAAACAAAACAAACAACAACAACAAAACGCATATTCAAAGCCATGAAGTGAAAAAGCATGGAATGTTTGGTAAAGTACATGTAGTCTATATAGCTGGATTGCAGAGTACGGATGGAGGAGTAGAAGTGAGCCTCTTCTAGCTACCAACTGCCACATAACCACCTTAGTTAGAATGTCATCCAGAACCCTGTCTCTTCTCCTTCTTTAAAGATGCCTGAATGGTCTCCTTTCTTTTCAAGCTCTAACACCCTGGGTCCTTGCCAAGGAGAAGTCACTCCTGTTCCACTTACCATCTGACAGGCTGGCAGGTAGATGTTTATAGTCCATTTATTGCTACATCCAAACACTCTTCCCACCTTTCTAGGAAGAGGATCTACAAAAATCATTATCTTATGATCTCATTATAATTCTTTTCCTTGTAGCCTGTCCAAGAGCTTCATTGAATATATATGCCAAGTTTAGGGTGGTGAGAACAAGGGTGTGTAGGGCCAGTACAAGTTCTAGAATTTTTTATTCAGGGTGAGAACTAAGTAAGGTCTAAGGATTGACTTTATGTACATCTTCATTGAAGTTCTAAAACTAAATGCAATTATTAGAAAATTAAGTTAGATAGGCTATGATTACCCTTGGATGAGCATGTGCATATTGGAATGTCTATGAAAAAGCTGTACAATTTTGATAACGATTAGACTAATTTCTAGTTAGTTGAAATTTTATTGTGGGTATAAATCTGTAAATTAGTAAAGTTTGGTGAACTGAAACCTGATCAACTTGCATCCTTAATGAACCCTGAATTCTACCTTCTTCTATAAAGAGCAGGTGAGAAAAATGAGGTAAGCTCCTATCAGAGGTTCATTTCAAGGATCAGGGTTCATGAGTGGTGAACTACATTGTTTAGTCACTAAAGGTGTGACTAAACATATGTATATTTGCAGAGGGAAGTAAAGTTTATTACTGCTAATGAAGACTTTGATGGTTATGAAATTTTGGTTGTGAAAGGTTGTATTCTATTTAGTGTACTGTGTTTTTATGGCAGGAAGATAAAGTAGGGTGCTGTAGAAGTCTGAACTCTGTGTGTGTGGGTCTGTCTGTCTGTATTCCTGAAGGCTGCCCAGTTAAAAGTAACTGTTCTGCTGAAGTTGTTATTAGGTCACTTTTCTGTTTAATATAGTGTTTACTATATTCCACATATTACAAATATTAGCAAATTTAGTGCACATAACACAAGGAGGTAAGTTTTATTAGTATGCTTGTTTTGTGAATGAGGCAGCTGAGACCCAATGAGTTTGAGTAACCTGCCACAAAACATAGGGCTGGCTAGAAAATGGTAAAGGTGGGATAGAAGCTCAGGAAGCCTGGCTATAATTGATACTCTTGATACTCATGAATATATTATGCAATAAGAGGGATGGATTTTGTACTGCAGTAGGTTCAAAAATACATTTCCAGGAAATATACCAAGAGGTGTTAGGCTGAGGGTATCAAATGAGGACAGCTTCTTGAATCTCTTAAGGTTTTCTCCATGGCTTACCAAACTGGAACCCCAAAATATCACACCTCAAAATCTCAGGGATGCTACTCACATGATTGATAATCATGCCATTTGTGACTGACTCCTTTCTCTAATATTTGCACTCCAACTACAATTTTATGTTCCCATTATCATTTTGCATTGTATACTTTCTTCATTAACTCTAAGATATTATTTATTGTAAAATAGTTTATGTACTACTGTAATGGAAGAAACACTGCCAATCAAATCATAATACGCTGGTATCTTATTTAGAATTTTTATATTGTACTTAGGAAAAAAACTTGCATAGAAAGGTGTTTTAATCATATGCCACTTTTGTGCATATATAACACAGGACATAAAATAAACTGATTGAGATATTCCTAAAACTTCCCACATATTGTATTTGAATCCTTTGAGTTACCTTTCATTGGTAGAAGTTTTTATTTAAACTCCAGTTAGTTAACATACAGTGTAATATTAGTTTCAGGTACAGCATGGTGACTCAACACTTCTATACAACACCCGCTACTCATCACAAGTGTACTCCTTAATCCTCATCACCTATTTAACCCCCCACAGCACCTCCTCTTTGGAAACCATCAGTTTGTTCTCTGTGGTTAAGAGTCTGTTTCTTGGTTTGCCACTCTCCCTTGTTTTCCTTTGCTCATTTGTATTATTTCTTAAATTCCACATATGAGTAAAATCACATGGTATTTGTCTTTCCCTGTGTTATTTCGCTTAGCATAATACCCTCTAGTTCCATCCATATTATGCAAAAGGCAAGATTTCATCCCTTTTGATGGCTGAATAATATCCCATTGTATATACATACCACATCTTCTTTATCCATTCATCAATGGATGTGCATTTGGGCTGTTTCCATAATTTGGCTATTGTAGGTAATGCTGCTATAAACATCAAAATGCATGTATCCCTTTGAAGTATTATTTTTGTTTTCTTACTACCTAGTAGTACAATTGCTGGATTATAGGGTAGTTCTATTTTAACTCTTTGAGGAACCTCCATACTGTTTTCCATAGTGGCTGCGCCAGTTTGCATTTCCACCAACAGTGGAAGAGGCTTTCTCTTTTTCTGCATCCTCACCAACACCTGTTGTTTCCTGTGTTAATTTTAGCCATTTCTGACTGGAGTGGGATGATATCTCATTGTAGTTTTGATTTGTATTTCCCTGATGATGAGTGATATTGAGCATCCTTTCATGTGTTATGGCTGATGTCAGAGCACTTACTGCCTTTGTTCTCTACTAAAATCTTCAAGGTTTCAGGTCTCACATTTAGGTTTTTAATCCATTTTGAATTTATTTTTGTGTATGCTGTAAGAAAGTGGCCCCCTTTCTCTCTTTTGCATTTTGCTATCCAGTTTTCTCAACACCATTTCTTGATTGGATATTCTTTCCTACTTTGTCGAAGATTAGTTTACCATATAGTTGTGGGTTCATTTCTGGGTTGTCTAATTTGTTCCATGATCTATGTGTCTATTTTTGTGCCAGTATCATGCTGTCTTGATCACTACAGCTTTGTTATGTAAGTTGAAGTACAGAGTTGTCACGCTTCCGGTTTTGTTTTTCCTTTTTCAAGGTTGCTTTGGCCATTCAGGGTATTTTGTGGTTCCATACAAATTTTAGGATTGTTTGTTCTAGCTCTGTGAAGGATGCTGGTGGTATTTTGATAGGGATTGCATTAAATGTGTAGATTGCTTTTGGTAGTATAGGCATGTTAATAATAATTATTCTTCTAATCTTTGAGCATGGAATTTTTTTCCATTTCTTTGTGTCATCTTCAATTTCTTCCATCAGTGGTTTATAATGTTCAGTGTACATGTGTTTGACCCCCTTGGTTAGGTTTATTCCAAGGTATCTTACTGTTTTTGGTACACTTGTAAGTGGAATTGATTCCTTGATTTCTTTCTGCTGCTCCATTAGTGGTGTGTAGAAATGCAATAGATTTCTGTACATTGATTTTGTATCCTGTGACTTTACTGAATTCATATATCAGTTCTAGTAGTTTTTTTTTTTTTTTTGGTGGAAACTTTCAGGTTTTCTATATAGAGTATGATGGCAAATATCTGCAGGTGGTAAAAGTTTTACTTCTTCCTGGCCGATTTGGATACCTTAGATTTCTTTTTGTTGTCTGATTGCTGAGACTAGGAGTGCGAGTACCATGTTAAATAACAGTGGTAAAAAAGGACATCACTATCTTCATCCTAAAAATTTGGGGAAAGCTCTCATTTCTTCCCCATTTAAGGTGATAGTGGCTGTGGGTTTTTCATATATGGCCTTTATGATGTTGATGTATGTTTCCTCTAAAGAGTCTTTTGAGTTACTTTTCAATTCTAAGTCAACAATGACATTTTTTTGTATACAGAATCATCTTCTTTCCCATAAAGAATATTGGGGATTTAGCATTTTTAAAAGGTACCCCACTTGACTGTTGCCTGGCTGTCAAAACAAAACAAAACAAAACAAAACAAAACAAAACAAAACAAAACAAAACAACAACAACAAAACTGTCTTAAGATATATTCCAACTTAAGAGACACCGAAATGTGGGGTAAAATTAGTATCTTGGAATTGATGAAATACACCATATAGTACTGAATGAGTGTAGTGCATGAGAAATCCTGTAACAACTTGATAAAGATGACCAGGCTATGAGCATGTCCAATCAGCTGTCAAAGAGACTAGAAGGAATGGAACACAACCATCGAAGCCAAAGTCTACTCATCACAAGAATATTCCATGACACAGAGTAGATGCTGAATAAGTGGTCTTTGAATGAGTGAGCCCCAGTTTGATAGTACAGTTAAGCATTATTTCATACTAATGTATTGAGAACTGTAATTATGTAACAACTCACATATTAACTGCAGAAAAATTTTAATTACTCTGGATAAATATTTAACACTCTGAATTTTATTGAAGCAATGTCTTTGGCTTGGTTTTTCACAAACACTACAAGTTTGGGAGATGAAAACGTTTGAATACACAAAAACAATGGTGTTGGTCAAGTGAGCTTCTAAAATGTGAATAAGGCATGCAGTGATAGAGAATGGATGCTTGTGTGTGTTTGGTCAGACTAAATAAAAAGTAAAATAAATGAGATCTTGTGTTAAGCTCATAATACTAAATGAAGAATCTACTTGATTTCCTTTTTTCCTTTTTTAGCACACTTTATGTATTTCATCAGATAGAATGACAATCTTTTCATCATTAATCACAGAAAGGTATGTAATTATTTCTTTTCCTTTGAATTGTATTGATTATCATAGCTTCTAAGACTATAGACTGGTAGGCAGCAGTAAATCTTAGACTGTCTGCTAACATCTTTTTTATCAGTATGATTTGATTCCAAGCTCAATACCCATATACTGATTTGCTAAAGTAGTAATTGTCAGAGCCCTGGCTTATCCCAACCATAGTGAACCTACCTTTTAAACAAGTGTGTTTGGAGGAGAAATCATCAAACAGCTGCAGGCACAGAGCCAAGAGGATGTTTAGTTTTTAAAATAAAAGACAAAGTGGGGAAGAGAGTATGTATTTCTAAAGTAGTTTATAATGTACAGTACAGCCTACACTAATTTCTGAAGTGGAACCAAAGGTGAAAAAAGGGTTAGGTTCAGAGTGAGGGCGTATGTTCTGGTGGTTATTTCTACTCAAAGATGGAATAGCCTGTTTCTGGTATTATAAATTTCCAGTTACTTGAGATATTGAATCCTAGGTTGTACAACAGTTGTTAAGGATGACATCATGGTGACTCAGTCATCACCAGATAAACTAACTAGGGGACTCATAATATCCCTTCCAACCTTGAGCTTTTATGATACTCAGTAGACAAAGTGGTGGTAACAGAAATATAATAAATGTAATACATCTTGGCTTACAGGCTGAAAATAAATAATGATATGTGAAAATACTTTGTGATATGTTTTAAGACAAAGTCCCTGAGAAGCCTTGTTCTTTTAATTATGTACTCTATACCCTTAATCTTTATTCTTTTTATCCTTTTCCATATTTCTGCATATTTCCATCTTCTGCTTGAAAATCATAAGGCTTTTCACAGGGCAGTCTAAGTGGATTTTTGTCTCATATTATCTATATTGGTACCATCCCCAGTTGATTCATTTATGTCTTCACTATAGTGCTATACTGTTTTATGCATAATTTGAGTAGCATAGTGAAATAATTTTTCTTTACTTTGTAAAAATTGCTAGTAACAAGTGAGTTACTTAAATTTATTCATTCACAAGTAATATTTTAACTCAGTGTATACCAGACATCTCAAGGATCTTGATTGTTGAGAGAAAGTTCTCCATGGATTTCTTGGGTTCCTACGTGTTCCAGGCCTTCTGAGTAAAGGACATGTTTGAATAGAAAAAAGCACTGGGGTCTGGAGATAGTGTGTAGTACCGGGAGATGTAGAAACATATCTCTTCTTGTCAACGTCCCAAGGCAGAAAAGATAGTCCTTCTCCTTTGCCTCCGTAGTGGCATTTTCTTACATTTCAATGTAATAAATCCAGAGACGTCTTCCATTTCCCCTAAAGGAGTTTCCAATACTTCAGATTAATGACTTCTCTCTCCTTCAGGGGTGTGGACAAGCACTTGTACCAGTAGCCTCTGGAACTTTTTTTGAAGTTTCCTAAATTTGGAGCTCCTCTCTTAGGGTACATACTACTGCACATGCAGACAAATAACTACCCCTCATTTCATCAACTGTGTTTTTGCTCTAACAAATGGTCTGTTTGACCCTGAGAAATATGACTAAATATGATAAACCATGTCATACTAACCTAAACAGCTTGCAAGTAGGGTAAATCTCAGACTCTTTAAAACTTTTGGCTTAATATTGCTCTGCATCTATGCACACATGAGTATTTGCATGAATGCACACCCATGTTTATACAGGAGCAAAGGGAGAAAATAGGAAAGAGATGTATAATAAATAATTACCGGGGCACCTGGGTGGCTCAGTCAGTTAAGCCTCCAACTCTTGATCTCAGCTCAGATCTTGATCTCAAGGTCATGAGTTCAAGCCCAGTGTTGGGCTCTACACTGGGTGTGGAGTCTACCTTAAAAAAAATCATAAACAGGGGCGCCTGGGTGGCTCAGTCGGTTGAGCGTCTGACTTTGGCTCAGGTCATGATCTCGCAGTCTCTGAGTTTGAGCCCCACATCCGGCTCTGTGTGGACAGCTCAGAGCCTGGAACCTGCTTCGGATTCTGTGTGTGTGTCTCTCTTTCTGCCCCTCCTCTGCTGATGCTCTCTCTCTCTCTGTCAAAAATAAGCATTAAAAAATTTTTGTTAATCATAAAAAAATATATGAATAAATTCTAAAATAGAATAATTTCTGAAAAAAAGCAAAGTGCTAAAGGAGCATAGAGGAGGAAACCAATTACAAGGCTAGTGAATATAGAGTATTTAAAAAGTGCTTCGTAAAATATCAGTTTAGTACAACTTGAAATAAGATGCAGGAAGAGTTCCAATCACCTAGGGAGTTTATCTTCCCACAACATGAAATCACAGACTTCTTCTCTGCCTCTTTCTTTGTCTGTAGTGAAAGCTTTCTCCCAGTACCTTATTTCCAGGTCTTACCCGAATTACTTGGCTTATATCCTTGTGGACAACAAGTCATTGTCTCCCGTTCCTCACTCTTCTGTTTCCTTCCCAGATGACTGAGGGCTTCCTGCGACCCTGAGGCCTCCTTTAGGATTTGTGTAAGGAGAGGATTGCACATTTTGCACTTTCCTCTGAGAACTATTCCTTTAAATGACAGATAAACAGAGTTAGGAAAACAAATAGAAAAAACACATCAGAGCCGTATCACTTACATTTTGTAATGAAAGAGTCAGTTATCATTTTGCCCCATCACTGAGAACCTGCTGGGCATCTTACTTAGTTCCTAAAAGGGACAACTGTTCCGTGCTCTCATATGTAGCAAGAATTATTTTAATCTTCCCTGTAACAGACCAGACTTATTAGATAATTTCAGTTGATTTAGTTCTCCTCCCTCTCTCTCTGTCTCTGTCTCTCTTTGTCCTGAAACACTGGCAAAAATCAATTTCCCAAATTGTTCCTTTTGTGTCTTCCCTTGTCTGGCAACACTGGGGCTAGTGTTGGAAGCCACATGTGTGCTCCAATCTAACCTTAGTCCAACTGTTCCCAGATAAGGGGAGACAGAGAAGTGGGGCTTTGTTGGGACCAAGCCTTCCATAGTCTGGCAATCACCTCTGCTTCCTAGAGTATGGAAGGCTTGGTCTCTGCAGAGCCTCACTCCTGCTGTCCCTTCCCAGAGCCAACCTTAATGAGCAGACATGTCTCCATTCTGATAAAGTGATGTAGGAGGAATTTAACTTTGTGGGCAATACCCCAAGTTATTGGCCTCCTCCTACAGTGCATGGCCCAGCCATGCTAATCAGCTTAGATTTCGAGACCAGATTGGTCTCACAGACCAGTCTCAATGTGAGTTTGAAGCTGAGAGGTGATGGTTCCATAATGACTTAGCACCCAAGAAAATTTCAGAAATACTAAATATTCCTTCATATTGACTAGCCTAGACACAACCATGGGATTAGCAATCCAGGTATATGCAAGTACAATAGTGACCGTTTTATACAGAGTCACCATTCCATAGCCGGCAACTATTCTAGACACACTGACAGACTGAACAGACCATCCCAAAGAGACTGACTGTCCCTAACCACAGACTGTTCCCGACCTCCACCTGAGAGACACCTGCAATCTCACTCTCTTACCCATAGGGCTTTTAGTACATTGGACATAGAAAGCTATGATGGTCCTAAGGCCTCTGTGGAAACTTCCACCCTATGAAATGTTGTGGTATATTTTCTTAAAGTTCAGCCGAGCTTGGTTTCCAAAATGATGATTGCATCTAATGATCATCCACATGTGCAGTGATAATAATAGCTATCACTTGTTTAGTTCTTACTATTCAAAGAGTACTTGATATAATCAGTGCTGTACATATATATATATATATATACATATATCAAAAAGATATGTGTGTATATATATGTATACATTTAATAGATGAGAAAAGAGAAACCATGAAGAATTAAATATCTTACACACACACACACACACACACACACACACACACACACATATATATATATATAGAGAGAGAGAGAGAGAGAGGGAGGGAGGGAGGGAGGGCGAGCACGAGCGCACTAGTACTTGGAGAGTCAGGTAGTAATCCTGTGCAATTGGACGAGAGCTCTCATTCTTAACCAGTATTTCCAACTAAATGTCTGATTTTTCATATATTGACAGTAATAGGTTGCAGGATAAGTGACTTTTCTATCAAAATTCTCTGTTGCTGAATGTTCAGTTAACATTTTTGTTTGAATTTATCTTTCATTTAACAGTTAGTATGTGTTTCTTAAATCTAATACAGTGTGTAAAAAGGATATAATACCACATTCCATTATAGGAATAGACTTTTGAATGAATTTGATAATTTCTTTCAAAACTTCTAAAATGTCAAAAGACCATAATAATTTTTCTGTAAGAAGCATAACATCCAGTTGATGACAAAACTTTCTGGTCTACCTCCCTGAAATAGGGGTTAGGGCTGGTGCAGTCTTCTCACTCTTCTAGAATCAAAGAAGTCTCATAGGCACAGGGTTGAACCTGATACAATAATCCATAGGCACACACATTATATGTACATTTCCATACATAACACATTATAGCATCATTAGTATCATCATCAGATGCTTGCTTTTCATTGACTTTAAAGCCCTGTAAAGCTCAGCTGCACCTTAGGAAAATACAGGATTTCACAAGAGTATAAGAAATACTATTTGGGCTAGGGAATAAAGGGATAGCAGAAGAATCCTATGCCTGTTCTGGAGGCTCTCTTCATCCTGAAATTGCTACCTTCTTGTTTATTTTCAAAGTAATCAAAATATCAAGTGTAAAAATCAGAAATTATCCCGTGATGGTAGCAAGTAGGTAAAACAAATCCCCAAGTGAAACCTCCATGCGTGAAAGTTGGGCACTCTCTACACTGACCCTTTTGCCTCTAAGGTATTAAGATAAATCAAGTTTACTGAAGTCTACTAGAGAAGAGAAGAGTAATCATAAAGAAGCCAATATTTATAGAAAGTTGGCATGAATTATTCAGACGGGTAGGAAAAATTTCTGAAATACCCTGGTGTCTAACAAAGATTTGACATTATCTCCCAAAGATAAAATGTTTGCATAGGACTTGTTCTGTGTTCCTTCCATTATCCTAATCACTTTAGAGAAATGTTTTTTAGCTTTGAATGTACGTTTTCACTTGGCAGGATTTAAACTTACACTTACCTGGGCCAGAGCTTCTGATTTAGTTGAGTTGAAATGTGGCCTGGGCATGGAGATTTGGAAAAGTTCCCCAGGTAATTGTATATGCAGCCAAAGTTTAAAACCGCTGCTTTAGTGTAAGTCTGTCCTATCTTCACTTCTGTTCCCAGAACAGCTTCTCTGTGCTCCCTCTCCCCTTCCTGTGCATATTTCTCTCCTCTTGTCTGAACCAGGAAAAACTGAGAGGTGTACAGACTGCAGACAGTTGCTCTTACCCACGAGATATTAATTCATGCTACTTGCCTGATAACTGTTTAGCTCTGAATAGTGGTAGAAATAGTATACATATTGCAGAACCACAGAGTTTTTAGTGTATAATAAATCCAGATTCTGACTGTGTGATCAACCAATTTGAGGATGTTTTGAATGATATTTTAAGAAAATTCCAGAAAGAATAAAAATTTTTGTTATTGACATAACAGAGAGGAGCAAACTTATATTCTATGGCTTGTTATATTTGTGAGAATAAGACTTCATGGTCATAAAAATTTGGCAAACCCTGGGTAAAAAGGAAGCTAAGCAGTTTTTCCCCTATAGGATTCTTTGAATACTTAATTTACTACTATGCATGGGCCTATTTAAGAGTACTTATTATTCAGCATTAACAAACTTATTTGGACCTTTTAAATATTAATTGGGGAAATGAATTTTTTAGAACACTATTCCCTTCTCCTGGGATTTTTTTTTTTTTTTTGCTTTCTCTTCCTCCTGCTTGAAGCCAAGAAGCTTAAAAAACTTTTTTTTTTTAAAAAAGGGAATTTCATGTATTAGGGAGCTAAAAGAACAATAGAGTATTGGGTGGACAAATAGATGCATGCAGTTTATCAAATGCCATGAGGGCACATGTAGTACCAGATGATAATTTAATAAGTCCAGTATGTGGTGCATAGAATATTGTTCATATGTGAATTCTTTCATGTATTCTTAGAGGTATTTGTTAAGACTTTACGGATGACCTTACTAGGTTTAGAACTTTCAGATAGTTAGATAGCTTTCATATAGACACATTTCATGTAGTTGGGAAACGACATGTATTTTTCTCTCATGGTAGGATTTTTTTGTGTGGTAACCCTCAGGAGATTGCAAAATAGTAGCAGTGTTGATAAATGTAATATTGTTTTATTATTTTGACAGTTGAAACAAAGCCCTACCCCTTAAATCAGTGGCTTGTGGAATTAGTAGCCAGTATGGAAAACCATGTGATAGTTCTCCAAGAAGTTAAACACAGAATTCCCATATGGCCTAGCAATTCCACTCCTAGGTATTTACTGAAAAGAATTGAAAACCGGGACTAAAACACATACTTTTACACCAATGCTAATTGAAACATTATTCCCAGTAACCAAAAAGTGGAAACAACCTAAGTGACCATCAACAAATAGGCAGATAAACACAATGTAGTGTGTGTATGTGTGTGTGTGTGTGTGTGTGTGTGTGTGTGTGTGTGTGTATACATGTATATAGTATATTTATGTGTATACTGGAATGTTATTCAGCCATAAAAAGAAATAAGGTTTGATATATGCTACAACATAGGTGAAACTTGAAAGCACTATGTTACATAAAATAAGCCAGATGCAAAAGAACAGATATTGTGTGATTCTTTAAAGTATCTAGAATAAGCCAGTCCATGGAGATAGAAAGTAGATTAGTGGTTACCAGGGGCTGTAGAGAGAGTGAAATGAGAGGAATTACTAAAGGGGTTTGGGATTGCTATTTGGTGCAGTCACAAAGATTTTTGAATAGATCCTAGTTAGGAATGCACAAACTTGCAAGCACAATAAATGCCACTGAGTTGTACACTTAAAAATGGTTAAAATAGCCATTTTTATTATGTGGATTATACCATGATAAAAACATGTGAAAATAATTTAGTGGTTTAAAATACAATTCTTAGATGTGCTCAGGATTCTGACAGTTGAGGATTCCACTTGTTTAGTTAGGGACTTTGGGTTCATGTAGTGCCTGCTGGGGCTTCTCCCATGTCAGTTGGCAGCTATGACTCCAACATCCTAACTGGCTTCGGTTCTACACCTGGAAGATTATACTGGCTTTCAGCAAGGAGCTCAGCTGAGGTCTTAGCCAGCAGCTTTGCTTATCCTCCTTGCCAGTATCTTGACATAGCTACTTGGGCTTCCTCACCACATGGTGGCTACGTTCCAAGAAGAAGATTCCAAAATTTAAAGGCAGTGTTTGCTTTTCTTTTAAGGCCAGATCAAAGGTCAACTCCTTCACTCCTGGTGCATTCCATTTGTCAAAGTAGGCCGTAAAACCAGCCAAGATTCAAGTGGAAGAAACAGACTTTCTCTCTTGATTATTACCTGGAAAATTCACATGGATAAGGTCATGTGAATTGGGTGTTATCGTTGCAGCCATTTTTGGAAACAAAGGATAGTAGAGTGTTGTATCTATTATGAAAGTTAGGGTACGTTCCTTATTGACCTTCACCCATGGAAAATGGCCTGAGTGTGACAATAATTCTAAACCTCTTTTACCATCTGGGGGGAAAAGATACAAGTACAAAAGTGGCCTCTACATGAAAGAGTGTGTATGATGATGACACTAGAAATATGTACTTCTCCTTCATACCATTGCCTCAGTTTTCGTTTGTTTTCTGAATGTTTGTTCATCCCATCCTTGTACCCATACTATTTTTGTCCTTGTCTATACAAACAAATGTCACTTTCGGTATTCTGGCTGCAGTGGAATATAAAATCAGTTCCTCATAATGGTGTAAATGAAAACATGTGTAGTAAGAGAAAAAACTCAGAACCACAGATTTATGAAAATCCAAGGTAACCAACACATGCATGACACAAGCAAGGGATACAATTATCACTGTATTGTCCATAACCTAATATTTTAATTTTATATATACACTGTTTCAGTTACCTAAAGAGACTTGAATATTCACTGGGCTTGTTCTTTAACATCTCAATTCCTTATCAAAAGCATCCATATACACACAGACACACAGAGTTCTGTGTTTTGAAGCTCTGCAATATTTACAAGTTAAACAGACAGGATGCTTGCCCTCTAGCAATTTTTATTAAAGCTGATAACATTTTCTTACCACAAGTATTTGATATCTCTAAAAGCTCCCCCATCCCCATATGCCTAACTTCATTTTATAGTAATTTGGGGTGCTTTTTCTCCTTTTTATCATAATTTCTTTGGGTGAGTGTTCACTCTATGGCACAGTAGGTGAGATGGGAGAATCACTATTTACATGATTCTGTCATAGTCTTTAACTGTTTAAATAAAGAGCCAGAGGTCTCATTTGTTTGGCTGCTAAAGAGCAGTTCCAACTCTGGCATCAAGATTTTATTTGTAATAATAAAAACAAAACAGCATTAGCAAACAAACAAACTAAAGCGAACACTTACTGAATATTTCATATGTGCCAGGTGCTCAAGTACCTTACAAGCATTCTATCATGTGATACTCAAAATAGCCCTACAAGTTAAGTACCATTATGTCCCTGTTTGACAGATAGGGACACTGAGGCTTGTCACCTATCTGAAGTCATCCAGCATGTAAGAGCCAAGAACTCAAACTGGACCTGATGACTCTGGAGCTTATGCTCTTAATTGCTATTATGCCTCATCCCAGAAGTTTCCAGTGTGTACTCGTGGCCTCATTCTCCTGTTCTCGTTCTGTTAAGAAAATTGCAGGAGGGCCCTATTTTAGAGCTGCTGTGTAGGGAACATTTGAATCAGCTAATCCATTTTTGCTGAAAACAAAACAACGTTTCCACCACCATCTCCACAGTGAATGGGGTATATTATATTAAGCAATCAGAATGTAAGACAATAACAATAAAGTATCTGTGGCAGGAAGCAAGTCAGGACTC
Organism: Panthera tigris; assembly: GCF_018350195.1. Taxonomy (NCBI): domain Eukaryota; kingdom Metazoa; phylum Chordata; class Mammalia; order Carnivora; family Felidae; genus Panthera; species Panthera tigris. Next base: position 130,300,301 of record NC_056660.1, on the reverse strand, counting down.
GACTCTACAAGCTCTCCTCAAATGATCCTTCCCAAGTCTGGAGGTGATCCTAGGACAAATCAGAACCAATCTCTTCAATCATATTCTGTGTAGCATTGGCCAAGCCTCTCATTATTGGGCCAGAATGCACAGCTTTACTCCATACTGTAATGGCCCTTACACTGTTTTCATGATTATTAAAATAGGATCACCATTCTATTCCTTCAGGAATAAAATCATTGATTGAGTTTACATACTTGATCAGCCTTACTGATGGCAAAGTAGAACCAATATGCAACAGAAAGATTCACAGTCCAGCATGGGCATTGAGGGCATCCAGAAAACATGGAATTTTTTAGACACAGAAAAGGGAAGGTGCTTTTACAGTGTACACAAATGTCACACTTCTACATAATGAGAAGTTTGAGTATTCACTGGGCTTGTTCTTCCTTATCTACATGTGTTTTATGTTATGTTATTTTTTATTTTTTAGACAGAGAAAGAGTGCAAGTGTGGGAGAGGGGCAGAGGAGCAGAGGCGGGTGGAGGGAAGTGAGGGAGGGAGGGAGGGAGAATCTTAAGCAGGCTCCATGGTCAGTACAGAGCCAGATGGGGGGCTTGATCCCACAATCCGGGATCATGATCTAAGCTGAAATCAAGAGTCAGATGGTCAACCCACTGAGCCATTCAGTCACCCCATTCATGTAATTTTATATAAATAAGTGTCTTATTCACTTGAGAAATGTCAGCTGAGCATCAGCTGGGAAGCAAACACTGGTAAGCACTGGGAAACAGACTTGCATTACTCTGGAAAATAATGTGAACATACTATAATGATACAAGCTTTAATGGAGAACTTGTAAGTCCATATAAAGATAAAATGAGAAATTCTTAGGAGTTTGTTTTTGACAGCTGATTCCTTTTGAAGGACAAGTTCAATTTCATTCTAAACAGGTAACGGAACATACAAATTTAGTTATACAGATTAGTAAAATAAAGGTTGTTGGATTTTTGTACTGGTGGATGTCAATAAAATTCTTTCCCCTGCGTTTATAGTAAACATAAGTGGTACATAAAAAATTCCAAGTAACCTGAATGAAAGCTGAGGGCACTTTTTGTGAGAGGAGGTGTGGGCCTAATGTGAGGAAAACATCCATAAAATATCCCTCATGACTGTAGGAATATAGTAAATGAAGCTTTCTCTTTCAATGGCTAGATCTTACTGCGTAGACCTTAAATAAGTTTTGGCTTCATGTCCGATGCGAATGAGAAATTTTCTGAAAACCTGGGCGTACCTAAAGTTTTCCCTTAGGATTTCAAAAAGGTATGTGAAGAAAGGAAAACGTGTACAATTACGGCAGTGAAAGTGATGAAAACAAGGAAACTAAATCTCAGAGAAAACCAAGGCTAAATCCTGTTATACTGTATGTCTGTTGAGGGTTTCAGAGAGTTGTGTGCGAACTCATGCTAATTTCAGGGCCCTGACAGAGCAACCACTCTCTGGGGCCCTGCGCATTGCTTTCACAGAAGAATGTCATGTGGCCACAGCTGAATTCAGAAAGGTGGTTAATTACAATACTATCATGTGACTGAAAGATGAGAGAGCACCCACTATTTGTTAACTACTCCAGTGGCTAATACAACATATTTGACATAAAGGTTGCATTTACCTAACATGAGTCATGGTCTTAAAAATTAAACAAAAAAAAAGACATGACATGCAATGATTGGTCAATATCACCTTTCCAACCTACCATCATCTTGTTGGCTCAGGAAAAGCAGAAATGTCATTATTCCTCATTTTTGCTATAATGGACCTTAACACAAGTCCCGGTGGGTAGTCTTAGATGGAAGCAAATACTTAGCAGATATTTTCACACTAGCACCCAAAGCAAGTGTGCTTTAGAACTCGCTTTGTGTATTGTACACAGTAAAAAACAGTGAGGAATAAGACATCCTTTAGTGATGTCAAGGAATGGAAAATTGGATGTAAGAAGAAAAAGTGTAAAAATTGTAAGTGATCCTAGCACTCCACTGAAGAAGAAAGTAACATGTATCTACCAGTGGGCATGGTGGCAAGCATGGAGGGGATGAGAAGAAAAGCTTATCTTGAGGTCTGTAAAAGCAGTTTCTCTGTCCCTGTCCCTGGTACTCACCTGTCAAGTAGCAATCAGGAGATTCCTCTTACATAGAGCAATCAGCATTGCACAGCCTTGGGATTTAAAAAGAAAGAAAATAACCTCCTACATTTCCCTGACTTGCATGTCAATTATCCCATTTTGCCAAAGCATAACAAAGTGTGACTCATATCTAGATTTAGTGTGGTAAAAACTCACTGAGTGATAGGAATACAGAAATAATATTTAGGATGGAGAGAAAAAAAGAGATGTTCTCAGCTCTCCAGGGTGATCCTTGAAACCAGACCTGAGAAAACAGAGCAGATTAACTATTCTGCATGTCAACACATCCAAAAATGGCTTGCAGAGTATGCAGGCTTTCTATCCTAAGCCTTCTGGGGCCAAATCATGTGAAGAACACTTTGCATATGTTTATAGGGGAGGAGGGTTGGGGTGAAAGTGGAAGCGGAGTTCAGACAAAGACAAATAATAAATTTTTATCAGTGTATGAAAATTAACATATGGGCATTTATACTGACCTTTCTCTGTAGTTAAATTACAGCAAATTAATCTTGTTACAAAAAAATGTAACTGTGTAAATTTGAAGATCTAATTGGCTTTATCAAATGATTCCTGAATTGGGCCAGCAGCCCATATTGCAAGCAGAAGGGAGCTTCAAGGAGTTTTACAAAATGGAAGGTTTTTAAAAGAAGGAGTGTGGGGCAGGGAAGTTACTAGCAAGGAAAAGCATTGTTCCAGGCAAGAGTGCTTTCCTTTACAGGGGAGAGCAGAGGTTCTTAACATGCAGATTATGTGATCTTTCTCTAGGAAATAGACAGGGCCCATATGGCACCTAACTTCAGGTGGTGACGGTCAGAAATCTCCTCACTGACCTGTTAAAACTACATTTCTGGGGGAGGTTGAAGCTATAATTAGATAAGTTAGTAAGCCCTGGTTTGGGGGTTCAGCCTAAGTGATGTCATTTTGGGCCTGTGTTTTCTTCTTAACAGTCCCTATGCAGCCACTCTGTAGGTGTGGTACTGCTTCCTGTTGTAATGTTTTGAATCCACATTTGTTTATTAAGTCCAACCAGGTTTCTTAAGGAGCATCATCAGTAGAACAGTCCACACGACACCAAAGAAGGCTCAATGGGTATGATGCAGAGCATTTGCCAAGTGCTAAAACTCCAAGCAGTGAATAAAGAAACAGGAAGAGTAATTCCCAAACTCTTTAAGATACTCTTCGTTTTACAAAATAAAACAAAAATATTTTAACCCTTAAAACCCTTTAGACAGGTGTGCCTGGGTGGCTCAGTAGGTTGAGCATTTGACTTTGGCTCAGGTCATGATCTCACAGTTCGTGGGTTCTAGCCCCACATCGAGCTTTGCACTGACAGTGCTTCGGATTCTCTGTCTCCTTCTCTCTCTGCCCCTTCCCCACTAGCATTCTCTGTCTCTCTCAAATGTAAATAATCATTTAAAAAGTTTTTAAAAATCATTTAGACATCGAAACTGGATTTTTAATAGCAAACAACTCAACAGAATCGTTGGGTCCAGGCTACAAGACGGCTTTGAAAAGAAACATTAAAAATACTCATTGAATTTAAATGTAAAGTTGTGTTTATCTTGTATTAATTAAAAGAGATTTGTAATGATTCTTGCCACATGCTTGTGAGCCTCTGGCTTTTGTAGGAGACCAGCTAAGAACTGAACAATAGAGGTGATTGATTTGAAGTCGGGAAGCCAGGGGATAATGCAATCTCAGCCAGCACTCACCATCTAATTTGGGGTCCAGACTTTTTTCCGCTAAGCTAAACTTCCATTCTCTGTGATACCTAATACCAGATATTAATGCTGCTCCCTTTTAAAATTTTAAATTCTCTCTTTATGCAGTTTTTCCAGGGAGTAAAGTCACTCATATTGACAGGGGTAAAGGGGAGATAACTGTTCACTGTGCTGTAATCTGATTTTTTTTGTTGAACATAGTTCTGACTTCAGGGGACATTGAACTAATGAATGTCTTATTGTCAACTAAATACATTTTAAAAGCAAAAAATCTCATTGCATCAGAGCCTCAGGATATAGAAACCTATGAAGGAAAAAAATAGTAAAATTTCCTTCGAATTTGCCAATGATTAGGTCATTGGACAGATATCCTTTGAGTGCCTGCTGTGAGCTGGCTGTACATTTGGGAATGGGGGAATAAAAATAGAATCTCTGGGCTCAGAAGAGACAGAGATCCCTCTGGCAATCTAGTAACTGATAATTATTTATTCATTCCACAAATATTTGTTGTTTACCATGTGAAAGATGATAAGATAAAAATGATCTGAGAAATGGCACTCTGTCCTGATCACCCATATCAGCTTATTTATTCTTCAAAACCAATAAATTTACTACAGGAATGTACAACTTATAGCATGCTTTGTTAAAACAATTTTGTTAATACAGTTTGTGCAAAAAAAAGCTACTCTCAGTAAAGTACACACATGGTATTTGATCCCTTGCTGTGATTTCAGGAGCAGCCAAAACTATTCTATGAAGCCAGAATAGTGGTTACTATTCATGAGAAGACTATTTACTAGAAAACATGAGGGATCTTTCTTGGGTGATGGGAATTTCTCTATTTTGATGTGAGTGGTGGGTACATAAATTTATGTGTGCACATGTAAAAAGACATTTAACTACTCAATCAGGATTTGTGCATTTTGCTCTTCATAAAATGTACATCACTAAAGAGCACAATGTTCAAACAAACAAAACAAAGTCTTGATTCTCATAATTGGTATCCTCAAAGATAAGCTAGTCAGTGATTACTAAGAAGTTTACTTATATTGAGACTTATACGGTCCTAAAACTATTTTTTAAATGAACTATCCTTTGTTTTCCTTTGACCTATGAATCTATTTCTATGCCAGCATCATACTATTTTTTTTTTTTTTACTATAACAGTGTCATAGGAATCTTGATAGAGCATGCGTTGAATCTATAAATGGCTTTGTGTAGTGTGGTCATTTTAAGAACAATTCTTTCAATCCTGGAACACATGATTTCTTTTTCATTTATTTGTGTCTTCAATTTCTTTGGCCAGTGTTTTATACTTTTTAGTGTATAGATATTTCTTTTCAGATATTTGTTAGCATGTAGACATACAGCTGATTTTTGTGTGTTGGTGTTATATCCTGCAACTTGATTGAATTTGTTCATTCTAACAGTTTTTTGTGGTGTATTTAGGAATAAACATATATATATATATATATATTATATATAATTATTGTATTACAAATAGATACAGTTTTACTTTTTCATTTCTAATCTGGATGGCTTTTGTTTCTTTGCCTTGACGAATTGCAATGAAACAGAATTGTAAGCCTAGAAATAAACCCATGCACATACAAATTAATAATAGTCACATGCAAAACTGTATGTTGGAATTATATCACTCATAAAAAAATAAATAGAAATGTATTAAAGACATAAATGTAAGACCTGAAACTCAAAACTCCTTAAAGAATACATAGGGGAAAAGTTCCTTGACATTGATGTTGATAATAATTATTTTAGATATGACATTAAAAGCATAAACAATTAAAAGAAAAATAAAGTTTAAATCAAAATAAAACCTTCCACATAGCAAAAGAAATGATAAAATGCAAAGGTAACCTAAAGAATGGGAGATAATATTCATAAACCACATATCTGATAATATACTTGGGTTAGTATCCAAATTAAGTGAAAAATTCGTACAATTCTATAGCAAAAGAGCTCATTAAAATGTTGATACAGGACCTGAATAAACATTTTTCCAAAGATACTCAAATGGCCAACAGATACATAAAAATGTACTCAACATCAGTAGTCATCAGGGGAATGCATATCAAAACCAGAATGAAGCATCATCTCAGCTGTTAGAATGTCTGTGACAAGAAAAACAAAAAATAGTGCTGACAAGGATCTGGGCACTGCTGGTAGCAATGTTAATTGGTACAGCCTCTAAGGAAAACAATCTAAGAAGTCCTTAAATCACTATCTTAAAGACATATCTGCATCTCCATGTTCAAAGCATTATTTACACTAGCCAAGACGTGAAAACAATCGAAGTGTCCGTCAATGGATGACTTGATAAATAAACAATGGTATATATGTGCAATGGAATATTATGCAGCTATAAAGAAGTAGAAAATCCAGGGCACCTGGGTGGCTTAGTCATTTAAGCCTCTGACTCTTGATTTCAGTTGAGGTTATGATCTCATGGTTCATGAGGTTGAGCCCCACATCAGTCATTGTGGAGCCTCCTTGGGATTCTCTTTCTCCTCTTGTCTCTCTTCCACTCCCCTGTTCTCTCTCAAAAATAGATAAAATATGTGTGTATTTGTATACATGTATGTATACACATATATATGTGAAAATATGTATATATACACATATATACCCACACATATGGCAATATGTATATATTCATATAAATTTTCATATATATATATATATATATATACACAAATATATATATATATTTATATGAAAATCCTGCTTGCAACAGCATAGATGAATCTGAAGAGCATTATACCAAGTGAAATGAGTTAGAGACAAGTGTTTTTTAGAATACTTATGATACCACTTATAGATGGAATTTCAAAAAACCAAACTCCTAGAAACATTGAATGAATTGGTGATTCTCAGGGACAGAGGAAGGGTGGGGGAAATCAGTGAAGGTAGTCAAAGGATAAAAAGTTTGAGCTTTAAGATAAATAAGATTTGGGGATATAACGTACAGAATGATGATTATAGTTAATCGTAGTGTAGTGCATATTTGAATGTTGCTAACAGAATAAATCTTAAAATTTCTCAGCGAACACAAAAAGTTGTAACTATGTGAGGTGATGGATATGTTACCTGATCTTATTGTGGTAAATTTTGCAATATTTATGTATATCAAGTCATCACATCGTGTACCTTAAACTTGTACAATGTTATATGTCAATTATAATTCAAGCTAAAAAATAAAAATAAGATTTTGAAAAATGAATTTTCTAATTCTGTTAAGTAGATGTATGTGTATATTATCTTAACGTAAGCCTATTTATCCAGCTGTAAATAGATGACCTATTTTTTCCTGTGCCTTTGTAGCCTACATCTTACACGGGAATGTTTCTTTGGGCTTGGTGAGGACAAAATTCTTTTTGGCTGTCGGCATCACTTGCTGATTGGAGTCCTAGTTGAAAACAAATCCTAACTAGCCAGAAAGATGGATACTCTGACATTTCCTGTGTAGAAGAAATGTTTAAAAAGTCTATCTGATGTCAGCATTGTTGAAATAATTTTTTTTGTGTTTAACTTAAATGGTAAGCTAAAATTAGTTGAAAAGACCTAAGATAGTATTATTACAAATAAATTTTTGGAATACAGTCCTTTCTATAGGAATTTACATAAGAATACCTTATAGTCAAATTCGGTTTAGAATATGTTCCCATATATTTCATTTTGTTTACCTAATTCTCAGAATAACTTTGAACTAAGATGGGCAAAACCACTTTCTTTAGTGACCTTCTTGCTGATTACTGTGAAAGAATTACCAACCTGTATTATTTCTTTATTCAGTTTAGGAATACAAGGTAAATTTTTTAGTAAAATCCAACACTAGGAGAGGTAATACACATTATTAACTTTATGCAATTAGTGGTAATTTTATCAAGAAATATAGTTTAACTCCATAAAATTCAGTTTGTGGACAGTGCCTTGCAAGTCAAAACACTTCAAAATAAAACTCCACTCTAATATGGTTTAATTTGTTTTGATCCTTCAGAATTGAAAGGGATGCAAAAGCAAAAATCAAAAGAATGGAATTCAAATCATCTGGATGAAATGGTCTTGAATTTTTCTAGTGATTTGCAAACATTTGAAATTAAAATGAATGTGGTAAACAAAGTCTAAAAAAAACTGAGGATATGTGATATTGTAAGAAGTGTATTGTAAAAAAAGGAAAATAAGATCAAGTATCTGTTATTGCACAAAAATGAAACAGGGTATTACTTTGTAAATAATGGAAGAAAAAATTATTTGATGACTAGAAGGTCTTTTAATAATTAAAAATCTCCTTTGCAGTGTTCCTTTTTGGGAAACAGGACAGTATTGAAATGCATGATGTACTAGGCATTAAAAGGTAGATAATAACAATGAAATCTGTGATATGAAAAAAATTACATTTTGTTTTGTTCTTGTGCTGCTGTGAAATCTCCAAGTTGAAAACACCTAGTTAATAGTCTTTATTTTTCCATTCGCAATCTAATATTTGGCACTAAATAAAAAGGACACATAACTGGATTTGTTAAAGCTATGACTTGAAGAGTGCCAACATTTTTTAAATTAGAAAAATTTTCAAGTTTACCCAAGAAATACAATGTTCTGTCTGTCAGAGTAAAAATATATCCATTTATATTTAAGGTCTATTTCAAAGGCAACTGCCCTCGTAGGAAGTTGCTCGTGTTGCTTCAGATATTTGAACTTTTGCTTTCTAAATTAGACTACAGCTTGAAAATCTGTCAGTTTATGATTTACTTGAAGTAAGGCTCCAAGTATCATTATCTCTCCCAAGGTCAGACCCTTATTAACATAAAAGTATACTAAAAGAGTCAAAGACTTATCAGCAATAGGCCGTTTTATATAATTCTATGTAAGTTTTTTTTAAATTTGGTTTTGTCTTAATTAAAGTCTAAGCTTATGGAGATCAGGAATTACATTGCACCTAGTTCCTAACATATTGTTAAGGGCATAAATAATATCCAAAGTATTTACTGAAAGGATTGATAATCTTTTAGAGAAAGCTACATTAGTTTTTTTGCTATTGTTGTTGGATTTTCTTTGAGCACTTAATTTACATATTTTTAAAACTATTTTTACTTTTATTTTTTGTGATAAGAGCACAACATGGGATCTATTCTTAAACTATTTTTACTGAAGTACAGTTGAGATAAAATGTTAACATTTCAGGTGTGCAGCATACTGATGGACAAGTCTGTACATTATGTTATGCTCATCGTAAATGTAGCTACCATCTGTCACCATACAGCAATATTATAATACATTGACTATGTTCCCTTTGCTGTACCTTTTATCTCTATCACTTAATCATTGCATAACTGGAAGCCAGTACCTATCACTCCCCGTCTAGTGTGCAATAGATTATTGTTGAGTATAGGCACAGTGTTTTACAGCAGATCTCTAGAACTTATTCATCTGCTATAAATGAAACTTCATACCTGTTGAACAAACTCCCCCCCCGCCCCCACCCTTTCTCATAACCCTGGCAACCATACCATTTCACTCTTTTTCCATGAGTTAGACTTTAACCTCATATAAGTAGAATCATGCAGTATTTGTCCTTCTGTGCCTGCCCTTTTTCACATAGAATACTGTTGTCGGGATTCATCCCCATTGTTACATATTGCATAATTGGCTCATTTTTAAAGGCTGAATAATAATCTAATGTATATGTGTAAGGTGATTTTTCTATCCATTCTTCTGTTGATGGATATTTTGGTTGTTGTCATTTTTGGCTATTTTGAGTAATGCTGCAACAAACACAGGACTTCATATTTCTCTTCACAATCTTGATATCTATTCTTTTAGATATATATCCAGGAGTGGAATTGTTAGATCATATGGTAATTCTGTTTTTAATTTTTTCAAGAATGTCTATACTGGTTTCCATAACAGGTACACCAATACGTCCCAGTAGCAGTGTGCAAGAGTCCCCATTTCTTCACATCCTCATCAACACTTGTATTTTTTAATAATAGTCATGTTAACAGATGTGAAGTGGTATCTCATTGTGATTTTGATTTGCATTTCCTGATGATTAGTGTTGTTGAAAATCTTTTTATATGCTTCTTGGCCATTTGTATACCTTCTTTGGAGAAAAGTCTATCATATCTTTTGCTCATTTTAAAGTCACATTATTAAATTCTTCTCTATTGAATTGTATGAGTTCTGTATGCATTTTGGATATTAAACTTTTATTACATGCATGGTTTGCAAATATTCTCTCCCATTCCATAGGTTGCTTTTTCACTCTGTTGATTATTTTCTTTGCTGTGCAGACGCTGCTTAGTTTGCTGTAGTCCCTCTTGTTTGTTTGACTTTGGTTGCTTGTGCATTTGGTGTCATATTAAAGATATTATTGCAAAGCTCAGTGTCATGAGGCTTTTGTCTTCCGTTATCTTAGAGAAATGTTATGATTCCAAAATGTTATGTTTAAGTGTTTAATCCATTTCTGTTTTCAGCTAATGTTTGTGTATAGCATCTGTTAAGGGCCTTTTACATGTGGATGTCCAGTTTTCCAAACACCATTTACTGAACAGACTGTCTTGTCCCTCTTATGTATTTTTGGCACACTCGTTGTAGATTGAATGAACGCTTGTGCTTAGGTTTATTTCTGGGCTCCTATTCTGTTCATTTGGGCTATATGTCTGTATTTATTGCTAGCACCATACTATTTTGATTACTGTGGCTTTTAAAGGTATTCTGAAATCAAGAAGTAAATATCTCCACTTTTGTTTTTCTCATTTAGGATTGTTTTGGCAGTTCTGAGTCTTTTGTCATTCCATAGGAATTTGGGGATTTTTTTCCTATTTTTGTGAAAAATGACATTAGAATTTCTATAAAGATTGCATCAATCTAAATCTTGCAGATCACATTGAGTAGTATGAGTATTTTAGCAAAATTAATTCTTTAATCTGTGAACTTGGAATATCTTTCCATTTGTCTTCTTGAATTTTTTTCATTAATGTTTTATAATTTTTATAGTACAAGTCTTTCACCTCATTAAGATTGTCCCTAAAGGTTTTGTACTTTTTGATGCTGTTATAAATGAGATTGTTTTCCTCATTTCCTTTTCAGATAGTTTATTGTTAGTGTATAGAAATGTGACTGACATTTGCATGTTGAATTGCATCCTTCAGCTTTACTGAATTTTCTGATGATTTCTGTGGCTTCTTTAGTGTTCTATATATAAGTCGTGTCATTGGCAAAGAGATAATTGTACTTTTCCTTTCTGATTCATAAGCTTTTTTTCTTTTTCTTGCCTAATTGCTTTGGGTAGAACTTCAAGTACTATGTTGAAAAGAAGTGGTGAAAGTGGGCATCCATGTCTGGTTCTTGACATTAAAGGAAAACTAAGTTCTTCACCGTTGAATATGATGTTAGGGCTTTTCATATATGACCTTTACTATGTTAAGTTCGTTTCCTTTTGTTGAGATTTTGTCATGGAAGGATGTTGAATGTTATCAAGTACCCATTTTTTGCATCTTTCAAGATGACTATATGATTTTAATTTATGTTGTGATACATTACTTGATTGGTGCATGTTGAATGATCTTTGCCTCACAAGTATAAATTCCACTTTGGTCATGGTGTATGATAATTTTAACATACTGTTGAAATAATATTGCTAATCTTTTGTTGAAGATTTTTGAATCTTTGTTCATCAGAGATGTTGGAAATTTTAAACCAGACATTTATTCTCCTCCAGTCAAAAAAATACACCATTTATTCATTCACTCAACATATATTAAATCCCAGTAATATTCCTTAATTTAAAATGACCCTAATTAATCCACTGGTTCACTTCTGATTAATAGCCTTCTTAATAATGCAAGTAAGGGTGCCTGGCTGGCTCAGTCAGTTGAGAGTCTGACTCTTGATTTTGGCTCAGGTCATAATCTCAGGGTGGTCTGATCAAGCCCTGTGTCAGACTCCACACTTGAGCATGGAGGCTGCTTAAGATTCTCTGTCTCTTTCCCTTTGCCCCTCTCCCCTGCTCATGTTCGTTCATTCTCTCTCTCTCTCTCTCAAAAAAAAAAAAAAAAAAACAAAAACAAAAACAAAAAAAAAACAATGCAAATAGAAACCTTAATTATTTGCTTTGCCTTCTTGTCTTCCACAATCCTAAAATAAGGTATGAAAATCAGTGGTCATATTTTTTCCACTAACATTTTTACCATAAACACTTATTTACTAACTACATTGATTTTAAAGTGATTTTGATATGTATGGGTCTGTATTGCTATAAACTATCATTTTAGAACTGCTTTTGTTAGATCTCCTAGATATTGGTATGTTGTATTTGTTTTCTTTTTTTTTTATTTCTCCTTTGATTTCTTCTGTGACCCAGTAGTTGTTCAGTAACATGCTGTCTAACCTCCACATGTTTGTAGTTTTTCCAGTTTTCTCCTTATAATTGATTTCTAGTTTCATACTATTGTGGTAAGAAAAAATACTTGATAAGATTTCATATATCTTGAATTTACTGAGACTTGCTTTGTGGCCTAACATGTGATCTATCCTGGAGAATGTTCCATATGCATTTAAGAAGAATATGTTTTCTGTTGCTTTTGGATGAAACGTTATGTATTTATCTGTTAAGTTCATCTGGTCTCATGTGTTGTTTAAGGCTAATGTTTCCTTGATTTTCTGTCTGGATGACCTGTTCATTGATGTAAGTGGGGTGTTAAAGTCACCTGCTATTATTGTATTACTTTCAGTTCTCCCTTTAGTTTTCTTAGTATTTCCTTTACGTGTCTTGGTGCTTGTATGTTTGGTGCATGTATATTGATAAATGTTGTATCTTCTTGCTGGATTGACCTCTTTATCATTATAAAATTTCCCTCTTTGTCTTACTACAGCCCTCATTTTGAAGTCTTTTTTTGTCTAATATGAGTAGAGCTACACCAGCTTTTTTATAATTTTCATTTGCATGGAATATCTTTTCCCATCCTTTCATTTTCAGTCTCTGTGTGTCAGTATTTCTGAAGTGAGTCTCTTGTAGACAGCAGGTATATGAGCCTTGTTATTTGATCTGCTTAGCCAGTCTCTGTTATTTCATTGGAGAATTTAGTCAATTTACATTTAAAGTAATTATTGATAGGTGTGTAGCTATTGTTATTTTGCTAATTATTATCTGGCTATTTGGTAGATCCTGTCTATTCCTTGCTTTTTCTCTTTATTCCCTTGCAGTTGGGTGACTTACTTTGATATTTTGCTAGGATTCCTTTTTCAGTTTCTTTAGTGTATTACCATTAATTTTTTTTTGTGATCACATGAGGTTCACATATATCATCTTCAGTATATCACAGTCTGTTTTATTTTATTTTTTATTTATTTATTTATTTTTTATTTATTTTTTTTTTCAACGTTTTTTATTTATTTTTGGGACAGAGAGAGACAGAGCATGAACGGGGGAGGGTCAGAGAGAGAGGGAGACACAGAATCGGAAACAGGCTCCAGGCTCCGAGCCATCAGCCCAGAGCCTGGCCCAGAGCCTGACGCGGGGCTCAAACTCACGGACCGCGAGATCGTGACCTGGCTGAAGTCGGACGCTTAACCGACTGCGCCACCCAGGCGCCCCTATTTTTTATTTTTTTTATTATTATCTTTATTTAATTTGAGAGAGAGAGGGAGAGACAGAGTGTGAGCAGGGGAGGGGCAGAGAGAGAGGGAGACACAGAATCTAAAGCAGGCTCCAGGCTCTGAGCTGTCAGCACAGAGCCCAATGAGAGGCTCAAACCCACAAACCTCAAGATCATGACCTGAGCCAAAGTCGGATGGTTAACTGACTGAGCCACCTAGGTCCCCCTGTAAGAGTCAATTTTAAATTTATAGCGACTGAAATGTGAACATAATCCAAAACTATATTTTTACTCCCATATGTTTTGTTTTTGATGTCACATTTTATGTATTTTTATTTTGATTTCCCTAAACTGATTATTGTGGTTTAATTTTACCACTTTTGTGTTTAAACCATTTCCATAGATTTATAATAATTAATCTACTACTTAACTGTATATTTACCTTTTCCAATGAGATTTTTACTTTTACATATTTTCTTCTTATTAGTGACACTGCTCAACGTAAATAAGTCCTTTTAATGTTTCTTGTAAGGTTGACTTATGTAATGAGTCTGGAAAACTTGTTATCTCTCTTTCAATTCTGAATGATAACCTTGCTGGGTAGAGTATTCTTTGCTGGAACTTTTTTCCTGTCAGCAATTGAATATGTTATGCCACTTCCTTTGGATTTAAAAAGATCCTGCTGAGAAATATGCTCATAACATAATGGGTTTCTCTTATGCTTCATCTTTGTATTCATCTTCTTGTGACTGTCTTCGCTTCTTGGACCTGGATATCTGTTTCATTCCCCAGGTTAGGGAAGTTTTTAGTCATTATTCAAGTTTTATACCTCTTTCTTCTCTTTCTAGGACCCCTTGAGTGGAACCAGTATTCCCAATAAGTCCTTTAAGTCATATTCACTTAATTTTTTTGTTTTCTTTTTGCTTCTCTGGGTGAGTTCCATTGCTTAGTCTTCCAGCTTGCTGCTTCATTTTTTCCACATCATCTAGTCTCCTACAATTTTCAGTTCTTCATCTCTGTAACTTATGTTTGGTACTCTTTTATATTTTTTTGTCTCTTTGTTAAAGTTCTTATTGTGTTCATTCTGCATTGAGCATCTTTATAATAATTACTTTGAATGCTTTGTCCAGTAGATTATTTACCTCTGTATCATTAAGGTTTTTTTTTCATTCAGAATACATTTCTCTGTCCTCATTTTGCTTGACTCTGCATTTGTTTCTCTGTATTAGGTGAACATGCTACCTAATTCAGTCTTAAATGAGTGGCCTTGTGTTGGTTGAAACTTCTTGTTCAAAGTGCCCTAGCTCTTCATTGTCTTTTAAAACTTTTTAATGATGTAAATAGCCTGATTTATTCTTGATAAGTCCCCATTGTACAGGGTGTATGCCAAGATCCATCTTTATTTGATCTTTTTGCCCTTTGTTACGGAGAAATCCGCTCATCTAATTTTCACATCTTTTTCAGAGAGAAGTGATCTAGAATGTAGCTGTGGATTTGTTGCATACATGGGAGAAGCTGAGTTCAGGATTTTCCTATACCATCACCTTGTAGAAATCCATGCCAAGATAACATTTTGAAATATCCTTCATGGTTCACTAACAGCCATGATTTGGTGTATGATTGAACATCAAGCTCATGAAAGACACTAGGCTTCACCAAGTACCACATTACTTAGTTTATAGAAAGGATACAGGGCAAGCAGCAACACGGCATGCTTTTACACAATACAACTATGCTCCTGCCTTCTCAGTCACCTGAACCACAAGTGGTCACCAAAGATGAAGCTGAGTGAGAAAATACTTCCTCAGCTCAGATAAGTCTTTATCTCTAGAATCACTTCACTTTTATACCTACAAGAATATACAGCTCTCTCCCGTGTATGTCATGACCATCTAAGCCTGTATCCACCTCAGATTTTTGTTCATGTGTTACAGCTACTTCCCATAAATATTGTTTACTCATTACCTAATATATAAACTCAATGGTTACATATACAGGTTTTTGGTCCAGTTTACAGTCCATAATTAAATTCTCATTTATTGTGGTCTCATATAATTTTTTTATAACAGCCCTTTGGTTAATGTTGTAAAAAGGATTTAATCAAGATTTAAATATCGAGCATTTCCTGAATGTAGAAAAGAGTCATAGAACAAGATGTTAACCTTTTCTTTTAATATTTTTAAACAGTGGAGAATGGGAAGATTTTTTCATGTATTGTAAAAATAGCTAAATTTAGAATGTTTCTAAGACTGTGAGTAGAAACTATACTTTTTAAAATAAGCTTTTAAGCCATCAGTACTATTTAATGTTTGAAAATCTAATATTTGTAATAGCTATAAAATGTTTTAAATTATTTAACCTGAAGTGTAGGGCTAATGCCCCCACATTTTTTAATAAGAGAAAGAGCTTGAGAAAATGTAGAGAGTTATGAGAACAAAAATTGACATAAACCTGTTTAATATACTTTAAAACAGTAAGAATGAAAAGGAATAATAGAAAAAGATAAAATAAGATCTGAGTGGATTGTTACTAGAAACAGAAAGTAAAGGAACCTGAGGCAAATTCCCAAGTGGTTAGTAGGAATATTATATTCCAGATAACTAAGGACCCGAAAGAAACTATATTTGATAGTTACTGTGAAGTTACTAATCAAATGGACATCTTTATGTTCAGTTGTGACTAAAAACTCATATATAATGATGAGGGTACATTTTTCCAGATGGACTGAATATTGATTTAAAAGCCATTGATAACAAAAAGAACATTGAAATTGAAATGATAATAACAAGGAAAAGAGAATCTGTGAAGGGATTTATAAAATGAGTTGAACTAGTAGAATTGCAGTAGGAAGGATTTCTTCACTTTTTATCAGGAAAGTAAAATTAAACGATAATAACTGGATTTGATCTACAATATTTCTCCAATATGCTATTTTCAATAATTCACCTTAGGAGTTAGCAAGTTTAGGAAGGTATATTTTCCTCTGAGAACCTTCATTTTATTGCTCTGCATTAATGTAAAGATAACCAGTTAAATTTAAAAAGTCCAGCACTTTTTTTTTCTTAAAAAAGCACGTACATGTTTTCTGTATGGTCTGTTGCAAGGAAGACATTAATAAAAACAGAGAATGAATGCTGTCCTCCATAGTAGATGCCTATGCTGCACCCATCTACCCTTTACTGTCCTGAATTTGTGACTGAAAAGAAGACTTTTGTCACAATAGTTTGTCTTCTCTTATTGATAACAATATACAGAGAAAAAAAAAAAGACATGATGAGCTATTCTTAAGAAAGTATCATTTAGAAAGGAGTTTATAGTGAAGACCAACCATATCAATGCAGTTATCTTCCTTAAAATATTATTTGGGCAAAATTTAACCTGGAACAAATAAAATTTCCTAGACAGTCAACAGGCATTACTGTTGGTGAATCAAAGGGGAGGCCAATTCCAGAAATTAAAAAAAAAAATTATTCTAGCGTGATTTCATGTCTTAAAGAAAGCCAAAGGGATTTTCTTACTGGACAGTATTAAAAAATGTCCGAATTCATGATACAACCAAATATAACAATATAAATGAAATAATTATATCTGAGAATTTCATGTGAAAGATCTCAGCCTTTGGGGAAAAAAGGATGGCTGCCCAAATTGCCTTCTATTTATTAACAACAAAGTTATATTAATAATCACAAGAGGTATTTTTTAATGTTTGTTTATTTTGAGAGAGAACATGAGTGAGAGAGGGGCAGAAAGAGATAAAAAGAGAGAATCCCAAGCAGGCTCCACACTCAGAGCAGATCCCGAAATGGGGCTCAATCCCCTGATCTTGGGATGGAGACCTGAGCCAGAATCAAAAGCAAGATGCTTAATTGACTGAGCCACCCAGGCACCCCAAATGTTATTATATACTCAGTACATACTCTTTACTACGAACAGTATTAGGAACTTTGTAGACCTGTATTAATTAACTCTTAGGAAACTTTTATGAAATCTAAGAGTATCTCAATTTTGTAGATGAGAATATAAAACAGAACTAAAGTAACATGCTCAAAAACCACATGATTAGAAAGTGATAGGTTCAGAATTTGTTTGAATTGTGTGTGATTCCAAGACTTAATGCTTTCTCTACTGTTTGAAACAAGCTTCTTGCTCTCAGAGAATCAATAGAGGTATTTCTTTAAGGCATAAAGTTTCAAACTCAGTATTTCAATTTACCCTTTGTGTTTTTTACATCTATTCTTATCAGAGACATAATGAACTATTCTTAAGGTATTATTTAGTTGAAGATCAACTATATCACTGCAATTTTCTTCTTTAAAGAGGGGAGGCATTTGCTTTGAGACTATTGAGGGAGAGGCAAACGTTCCTACCTCTTTGGCTTATTTGGTATAAATCATTGTCACAAACTTTTGGAATATGTTTTAAAGAACTAGATTTATCCCCTAACCTGAAATAAGTAACAAAGAGATGGGGTACCTGGGTGGCTCAGTCGGTTACACATCTGACTTTGGCTCAGGTCATCATCTCAAGGCTTGTGAGTTCAGGCCCTGCATCAAGCTCTGTGCTGACAGCTCAGAGTCTGGAGCCTGCTTCAGATTCTGTGTCTCCCTCTTTCTCTGCCTACCCCACCCCCACTCTTCCTCTCTCTCTCTCTCTCTCTCTCCCTCTTTCTCTCTCTCAAAAATAAACATTAAAGAATAAATTTTAAAAGAAGAGATGATACATGAAAAGAGCAGATATAAGACAGATATTAGACAATACATAGTGGTTGCTAGGAGACCAGAAGTAAACAGTTAGCACTAACACTGTCTCAGACTAATATTGTCCAAGTTTGGTGTGTGAAAAAAGTGCTAATCTTAGAGCAGGGAAGAGGAACCCACATAGAATCCAGAGAATGCCCTCAGTCAGTAGAGTGGAGAGTATGGGAGGTCAAAGCAGATAGAATTCATAGAACAGAGTGCCAGGGCAGAGAGGCTTGCACAGAGAGAGAACTCTAGAGAGTACAAATCGTAGAGTCACTCACTTTTTCAGATGAGTTTTGATCAACATACGCATTTGAAGAAACTACCTAAACCTGAGTATATAATATGTAAAAGGACTGACGGGAAGGATCCCTTAAGCCCAGGTATAATGCTTGTGCCTACCAGCAAGACACAGAAAATCTCATACTATACAGGGTACTGAGTAAAGTACTCAGTAAAGTACTGAGAAGGGTTTTGTCTCAAAGGTAGCCTGTGAACAAATGCATCTCTGGTTTTGTTTAAAGCATGTTATTTTATTTTTTTAAAGTTTATTTATTTTGGAGAGAGAGCACATGAGCATGAGCATGCACATGGGGGAGGACAGAGAGGGAGAGAGAGAGAGAGAGAGAGAGAGAGAGAATCCCAAGCAGGCTCCCCACTGTCAGCAAAGAGCCCAACATGGGGCTCGAACTCATGAACCATGAGATCGTGACCTGAGCTGAAATAAAGAGTCTGACTCTTAACTGAGCTCCCCAGGTACCACTAAAGCATTTTAAAAGCAAGACTTGAAAGGATGGAACTGTTTCCATATAGTACTATTTTAGAATGAACCTCAAGAATACTTAAAGAAACAGGAGACATCTAGGACCCAACAAATTAACAATCTATAACCTGAAATTTAATAAAACGATAAGACATGTAAAGGAGCAGAAAAACACCACCCAAATAGCAAGAAAAATCAATTGAATATGATAATGACATAGATAATAGCATTTGTAGACATTGAAACATTTGAATAAATTAAGTAAACATGTTAAAGATACTTTGAAAAGACCAAAAATAAGCCACTAGAGATGAAAACTACAGTGTCTATGGTAGATTAACAATAAATTTCGACATAAGAAAATATTACTGGGTTTGAAAACAGCAGTAGAAAGCCTTCAAAATGAAATATGGAGAAAAAAAGATTTAAAAAATTAAAGTGACTCTTGGTATAACTTCCAAAAAAGGAATGTTAGTGCTATTAAAATTCTCAAAGGAAAAAGGGGAGAGAAAAAATTTTGAAGTAACAGTGGCAAAAAGTTTACCATATTTGATGCAACCTGTAAAGCTGTAGATCCAAAAAGCTCAGCAAACCCCAGCCAAAAGAAATACGAGTAAAAATTTACTAAAATATAGGAAAATTCCTTAAATCTAGAGTAATAAGAGAAATCTTGAAAGGAGACAAAATAGCATAGTACATATAAAGGAATGAGATAATAGCATTTCTCTCATCTTAATGTCAACTAGAAGAGAGTGGAACAACATCTTAAAGAGTGGGGAGAAAGAAATTGTCTTCTTAGAATCTTTTCTGTGCGATGAACTTTTAAAATAAAAGTACAAACTATGTTCTCTTATCATAATGGACCCAAACTAGAAATCAATAATAGAAATATAATAGTAAAATCTGCAAACACATGGAGAGTGAAAAACAACTTTCTGAATAATTTATGGGACAAAAAGAATGTCCCAAAGGTAATAAAATATACATGTAACTGAATAAAAAAGAAAATGCAAAATTTCAAAGTCCACGGGATATGAGTAGAGCAATACTTAATGAGAAAAGTATTGCCCTTAATTCTTAGACTAAAATTAAAAAGAAATGATCAAATCAACAATCTAAGCTCCCATCTCAAGAAACTTGAAAAATTAGAAAATTAACTGAAAGCATGTAGAAATCATATTAGAGGAGGTATCAATTGTATTCAAGACAGAAAAAGGTATAGAAAATCAAGTCAGAAGCCATTCTTTAAAGAAATCCATAGGGGCACCTAGGTGGCTCAGTTGGCTAAGCATCAGACTCAATTTCAGCTCAGGTCATGATCTTACTGTACTTCATGATCAAGCCCGTGAGATTGAGTCCCATGTAAGGCTCTGCACTGGCAGCCCGGATCCTGCTTGAGATTCTCTCTCTTCTCTCTGTGCATCCCCCCTCTCTCTTTCAATAAATAAATAAAATAAAAAACTTGAAAGAAATTTATAGAATTGAAAAAACTGTAGCAATCTCACGAGAGAGATGGAGGGATGGAGAGGGAGTGAGAGGAGAAACCAATTACCAATATCCAGTAACATCAAGCATCAAGGAAGGCTTATCACTACAGACCCTACTGACCTTAAAAAGATAAGTGAATATGACTAATATCTTAAGTTCTTAAGTCCAGTAACTTAAATGAAATGAATACATTTCTTGAAAGACAGAAACTCCAAAACACACTTAAGAAGAATTAGATAATGTGAATAGTCCTATATGAATTAAATTGATTTTATATTTAAATATTTTGCATAAACTCTACTTAAAACACAGATGGTTTTACTGGGGCATTGTCCCAAACTTCAAAGAAATAATACTCATGTAAAAACTATCACAGAAAATTTAAAATCACAAAGGAAGACAGCAAGAAAGGAAAAAAGGAATAAAAGAACTTCAAAACAGCCAGAAAACAATTTTCTAAATGGTAAGAGTAAATTTTTAGTTATCAGTAATTAAATGGATTCACTTCTGCAATAGAAAGAGTAATTGAGTGGACTAAAAATAATAAGACCAACTATAAGCTGCTTATAAGAGACTCCATAAAGTGTTAAGGCTTACAAGTGAAGGGACTTGTAGTCCATACAAGTGGAAATCAAAACAACAAGAACAGCTACATTCATGTCACAGACAAATTTTAAATAAAAAACTGTTAGAAGAGACAAATACATCCGACACAGGAAAATCTAAATATATACAGCAAATATTAACAGATCTGAATGAAGAAATAAATAGCATTACAATAATAGTGGGGGTTCTTAATATCTCACTGTTAAAAGTGAGTAGATCATCCATACAGAAAATGAAGGAAACATTTTACTTGAACTCCACTTTACACCAAATGGAACCAATACAATTATACAGAATTTTCCATTGAACAACACCAGAAGACACATTTTTATCAAGTGCATGTGAAGCATTTTCCAGTATAGATTGTATGGTAGGCTACAAAGTAAGCCTTAACAAAGTTAATATTAAAATCCTATCAAACATCTTTTCTGACTATAGTGTTGGGAAATTAGAAGTCAGTTAACAGGAGGAGAGCTAGGATATTGACAGACAGCACACACCTGATTTCAATGAAGAAATCAAAACATATGAGACAAATGAAAATGGAAACACAATACCCACACTTAGGGATGCAGCCAAACCAGTTCCAAGAGGGAAGTTTATAGTGATAAATGCCTACATTAATAAAAAGAGAGATAAAGATGTCAAATAACTAATCCAACTTTGCACCTTAAAGAATTAGAAAAAGCTGAATAAACTATACCCAATGTCAGCATAAGGAAGGAAATAACAATGATGAGAGCAGAAATAAATAGGGGGAAGAGAAAGAATAGAAAAGATGAGTTAGGCTAAGAGCTGACATTTCACAAAGATAACACTGACAAACCTTTAGCTACACTAAGATAAAAGACTCAAAGCAGAACTAAAATAAGAGACATTACAACTGATAACCCAGAAATAAAAAGAATCATAAAACACTGCTTTGAATACTTACACACCAGTACATAGGATAGCCTAGAAGAAATCAGTGAATTTCTAAAAACATCAACCTACCAATGAATTTACTGATTAAATGATGAAGAAATAGAAAATGTAAGCAGACCATAATAATTAAGGAGATTGAATCAGTAATCAAATACCTCCCCAAAAAGAAAAGCCCAGCACCAGATGGCTTTACAGGTGAATTTTACCAAACATTTAAGGAAAAATACCAATCCTTCTCAAATTCTTCAAAAAATTCAAAAGGCAGGACTACTTCCAAACTCATTTTATGAGACTAGGATTGGTCTGATCCCAAAACCAGGTAAGAATACTATGAAAAAGAAAATTACAGGCCATTATCTTTGAAGAACATATAGGTTAAAGTTCTCAACAAAATACTAGCAAACCAAGGAGATGAGATATCTATATACTGAACACTATAAAGTATTGATAAAAGAAATTAAGACACAAATAATGACAAAGATATTTCATGTTCATGGATTGGAAGAATTAATATTGTAAAATGACCATATTTTGCAAAGCCATTGACAGATTGTGTGCAATCCCCATCAAAATTCCAAAAATATCTTTAACAAAATTAGGAAAAAAAAATCCTAAAACTTGCATGGGACCACAAATAGCCACATAATCTTGAGCAAGAATAACAAAGTTGGAAGAATCACACTTCTTGATTTCAAAGTATGTTGCACAGTTACAGTAATAAAAACAGTATTGTTCTAGCATAAACACAAACAGACCGATGGAACAGAATGAGAGCCCAGAAATAAACCCCTGCCTATACAGTCCTACTAGTCAACAGAGATGCCAAGAATACATAGCAGAGTCAGGATACGCTAGGCGGAAAGGACACCCAAAACGGTGTTGAGAAATAAGTGATGGAATTAGATCCTTACCTTACACCATACCCAAAAAGCAACTGCAAATGAACTAAAGACTTAAACATGACAACGCCAAACCATAGAAGTCTGATAAGAAAGTATAGAGGGCACGTTTGGCAATGATTTTTCAGAAGTCGGACAGAAAAGATAGTGTCTGTTTTTGAATTTACCTACCCTTTTGTTGCTTTGCCTTGCTTGGTTTCGTCATGTTTTGTTAAAACCAGAAATGTTGAGTGTTATAATGTGGTAGATCTGGAAATCACACTCCCTCTCCTCGGGGTATGTTTTGTAGGTTGCTGTGTGTCATAGTTTATTTTGTCACTTTTCTAGACTTTTTTTTTTTTTTTACGAAGTCTGTAGTTTTTGTCACGTGGGAACTTTGAAATCTTCACTTCTTCAGTTGTCCAAAAGAAAAGAAGGAGGAAAAGAGGGAAGGGAATGCGGTAGGAGAAGGGGAAGGGGGGTTCTGTAACACATCGCCAGGCTCCTTAAGAGCTCTGACGCAGCCTTCGTTTCTTTCTCCGGGTGTGTACCTAGAATCAGACGTGAAAACTGAAGGGTTTCTCAGGCCTTTTCTGAACAGGCCTCCTGCACTTAAAATTCATTTGTCTTTCTAAATTCCTCCATATGTGGGCGCTTTTTACTGACCTCATTTCCCAAAGAAACTCTCTGCAACTTTCCCCCCCAGGCTTTCAGCACATCTGTTGTTTGCCTCAGCTTGATTCTCTGGTCTCAAGCAACAGCAGGTTGTTGGTGGACTTTGAAGTATTTTCACAGAATGCCCGCTGCATAGCCCCCACTCTGCTGAGAGAGTCCCTTTGATTTTGTTTAAAATTCCAGTACAGTTAACATACAGTGTTTGTTAGGTGTACAACATAGTGATTGAACAATTTGATACAGCACGTGCTGCTGATCATGACAAGTACATTCCTTAGTCCCCACCACCTATTTCAACCTCCACCCTCTTGCCTCGCTAGGGAGTGTAATGCTAAGGGAACTAAGTCAGAGAATTGTGACTCAGGCAAAACAAAGGCAAGCACCTTCGATCAGTCCTTTGGGTAGGATCCCAATAGGGCAAAGCAGACAGACAAGTTCTTGCAGAATAAGATCTTTTCAGCTCTCTCTGGACCTTGAAGCAGGGTTTGACCCTGGGAGTGGAGAGTCTAGTCTTCCTCACCACTGCCTTGCCAGTGAGGGGAGAGGGCCAAAGATGAGTGAAAATGTGTAAAGTCTTCCTATCAGTTTCAAGTGAGTTTTTTCTTGATTCAACATTTGTTTGGTATCGCTAAAGCTTTGACTATTTTGTGGAGTTAAAACAGTTTATTCTGACAATTTTGACATTTTTCAGTTTCTATGGAGTTGGGAACTCTTGGAACTACCTAATATACCATTTTCACAGACAGGATCCCCCTTTTCTTCTTTTTAATCTTGTATTCACATTGCTTGCTTGCTTGTTTGTTTGTTTGTTTGCGAGTTAGAGGTTTTTTCTGCTAATGATCTTTAGTTATCTATTCATTTTTTTAATTTTTTTAAACGTTTATTTATTTTTGAGACAGAGACAGAACATGAATGGGGGAGGGTCAGAGAGAGAGAGAGAGGGAGACACAGAATCGGAAACAGGCTCCAGGCTCTGAGCAGTCAGCACAGAGCCTGACACGGGGCTTGAACTCACGGACCGCGAGATCATGACCTGAGCCGAAGTCAGACGCTTAACCGACAGAGCCACCCAGGTGCAGTGCCCCTATCTATTCATTTTTAAAAGTGGGAAAATAAAAATCTTATTGGAAACACTATGCTGATGGGTAGGGATTGTCATATGCAGGTTTCGGTGTCAGAGCATTATCTTTTGTGTCATTGTATTAGGGACCTCCTGTTATATGTTTAGTTGTTTCACCTTTACCTGGACCATTTGCTACAGGAAAATTTTCCAATCATCTGAGAGGATAGGTTTGGCTACTGGCATCTTGAGGCACATGTAAAAGAAGGGTGTTGAAGTGTTTCAACATTCAGTAAGTAAATATTTACTAAATCTTTTTGTACTTGAATGCACATGGGACCTCCCATTACAGAGCCCTCCCTGTTTTCTTGGCTGGGGAATGGGTGTTTCAGTCCCTTAACTTCGAGGAATCATTAGTCAATCCTTCCGGTATTAGCTTCATCTTTACCCTTACTTTCAGAAGCACAGTGTGAATCATTTGGAAGTTCTTCACTGTTGGCTAAAGATTGAGATTTCTTGTGCCTGCTGTCAGTTACCACCATTCATCTGCCTTCCTTCTGAAAGTTTTTCTGTGGTTTCTTATTTTCTCTGTTCTTGTGGCTTACTTTTTTTAAAATGACGATTATTTCAGCGGGATTTATTGGTGGAGAAGACCTGTTTTTAAACCATCTTTACTCTGAAGTCTGTTTGTAGGATTTCTCACTAACCCCTTTTTCTTTATTTCTTGAATCTGATTTTAAGAACTGTTTTCTAGGATTCAAGCTTTATAAACATAAAGAGCATCTTTAGGATAAATCGTAGAAAGAAATAAGACAAAATATCCAGAGGAATTTTTCTATTTTTTTTAAATGAACAGTCTTGAACGTCACAAATCTTGAACATCATCATACAATTTTACTTTAAAATAATATCTTAATTCCTTAATACTTTAAGTCTTTTGTTGAATGTAATGTATTACAGAGGTTAAAGACAGACTAGGACCTAATTATAGAAAGCATTTGACAGCAATTAAAGGCTTCCACAGGAAAAGCACCCTGTCAAACAGCTTATTCAATGGAAGTTTATTTGATTCTTTCTCAAAAACATTTTGTCACTTCATTGCTTTCTTTTCATTTCCACATCATATTATTTATGGACTTAATCTTTAGATTTCTTGTATTCATTAATCCATTGAGTCATATAAAGCCATCAGGTTGTAGGAAAATAAAACATTTAAAGGCATTGGAATATTTGGTGGCTGAGTTATATTCCAACTCTATCATTATTATACTCTTGAGTTTTTAAAATTATGGGAAGTTGATTGTTACTTTATGGTCAAAATTGAAGGTTATTTCATTTCACTATTGCTTATAGAGAAATGTTTGAAAATCCTTCTTAAAATGGGCATTCTTCTTATGGTTCATTCTATTTTTCAAGGTTAAATTCTTTAAATAAATGTATTTAAAAGATCAATGAAATGGAAAATTGGAGTGACTCATTCCAGCAAAGAGTAATTCAGTGTTTGAGTCATTACTGTTGGTGACAAATATAAAAACTAATAAAATTAAATGGTGCCAAAATCAACACAAAGTAAAACATTAAACACAAAAGTGAAGACCGAGATCAAACAAATAAATAGGTTGTTAAAAAGTTGTACATTAGTGACTACCACAATCTCGAGTAGCTATGGTGACTACATTAAAATTATAGGGATATATGGGGATGGGTAATC
The DNA here is from genome assembly GCF_018350195.1 of Panthera tigris. Taxonomy (NCBI): domain Eukaryota; kingdom Metazoa; phylum Chordata; class Mammalia; order Carnivora; family Felidae; genus Panthera; species Panthera tigris. The sequence continues at coordinate 130,273,961 of NC_056660.1, read as the reverse complement.
AAAATGGTAATTATTTTCTGTAGCAAGCAAAAGACAATTAGGGACTTAGATAAGACATCTCAATGCCATGTCTCCAGGTTTCTGAGAAATACTCTAAATGATGCCTCTTCTGTGTACAGTTGAGGACTTTTTATTTTTTCAATTTGTCCAAGCTCTTCTCCAGTCTTGACTTGACAGTTTGCTTTCCTTTTCGTTCCATGACTTAGTCTTAATTTTTATTTATATATATATATATATATATATATATATATATATATATAATATATATATATATATATATATATAAATTTTTTTTTTAACTTCCCACTTTGGCAGTGACACTGACAGAACCTGCTTCTTAGCCAAATTTCTGGCAGGTCTATAACTGGGTCCTCATCAGTCTGGTCAGGCACATCCTAGTGCACTGGGCTTTGATTTTAGAAAAAATATGAGCTTAAGAATAGTATGTAAGCTCAGAGGCTCTTCAAAATGGAGAAGTTGGGGTCTTAACAGTAGCGACCTGATAAAGAAGGGTAGTTTTCACCCTTTAACCCAATTTTAAGTGTGAACTGGCATACTGATAAAAAGAGCTTGGGCACCATCCAAGTCAGCAACATTGTTCAAGTGATCATATATTGGATGTGGGTGAAGAGAGGTTTGTTTAGATAGGAAGATGCTGGCAGTGATGACTTCTGGGTCACAGCCTTTTAAAAAAGTTGTCACGATTAGGTTTTCTGGAAGGTCCATGCAGACTGATAGAAGGATAAGCTACCAGGTGAGGAGACAGAAGTAAAGGGAACCAACTTCTAGCTTCTACGCTTTCATATTTCATGTTTGTTTGATTGCTCTAAAGCACCTTAAAAATGAGGCCATCATTTGCTAAACGTAATACACCAGAAAAGAGTTATTATAATTGCATGTAGATACGGCGGCCAAGAGAGTGTCAGCAAAAATGATTTATGACTTCTTATCCTCCTCATTACCCATATAATATTTATCTCTACTGTTTTTATTTGAAAAACTTTGTCCAATCCAGATGTAACGGAAGCACAGTTAAAATGGATGTTCCACGTTATTACCATGAAACCAGTATCAGGGATGGCTTTATTTCTGTGCCTCTAAAGCGAACATTAAACGCACATGTAAGCACGGGATATAGTTAGGAGTCTGAGAAGTTAGGCTCTGGACTCAGACATCTGAGACTCAGTCTACCTTTCCTAATATTACTAGATGTGTCATCTTACCCAAGTTAATTTTCTCCACATTCCCAATTCCTGATTTGTTCAATATGTTTAAAAAGACTACCTAGGGGGCGCCTGGGTGGCTCAGTCGGTTGGGCGGCTGACTTCGGCTCAGGTCATGATCTCGCAGTCCGTGAGTTCAAGCCCCGCGTCGGGCTCTGTGCTGACAGCTCAGAGCCTGGAGCCTATTTCGGATTCTGTGTCTTCCTCTCTCTGACCCTCCCCCGTTCATGCTCTGTCTCTCTCTGTCCCAAAAATAAATAAAAAACGTTGAAAAAAAAAATTAAAAATAAATAAATAAATAAATAAATAAACGTTAAAAAAATTAAAAAAAATAAAAAATTAAAAAAAATAAAAAGACTACCTAGTTCACAAAATACAATGATGTGATAAAGTATAAAATGACATCATTCGAGTCAGTAACTTCAAAAGTTTCTCACTGTGCTAAGTCCAGATGCCCAAGCATCACCTGACATTACCAATACAGGAAAATTAATACTATTATATATTAATTATTTTGTTATGGTTCCTATTTAAGTGTCAGATATATAAAAGAGGACAGCCTCATTAAGAGCTCACATTAAAAATGATCCACTCCAAAGTTGGTGTCTAAACAGAAGTCTCCTGAAGAAATACTGAAAGAGAATTTTAATGGCAATGACTACATAAATGCCTACTAAATTCTCTTTACCCACTTACCATGCCAAAGTTCTTCTGATCCCACTATAGACCCTCTTCTCTTACCCTTTCTGTTGCCTTGATACATTAAAAGGCTGATATATTTATGGTTGAGTGTCTTGATTTTTTTCAGTATTTTAATGGCATTATGGGAATTAACAGTACATTTGTAGAAAATTCATAGCACTCTCTACTTGATTCTTCATTTAATTTCAAAATAAATATTTTGTGATCGGTTTTTTAAGTCCCTGAAAACTTCAAAGGCGAGCCCTGAGCTAACTTCGTAATGGCTGAAGGCAATCTTCCAGCATACATAGTAACTCCATCTTTGTAAAGATCACTTATCCTAAATCTTTACATTTCCATACATTTCAAATACTCTTTGGACCTTAATGTTCTTATTGTTAGGGAGTGAAACAAACCTCTCAATCTCCTATTGTGAGAGTGAGGAATGTATTTTGTAAAACCTTTTCTTTAAAAAAAATTTTAATGTTTATTTAGTTTTGAGACAGAGAAAGACAGAGCATGAATGGGGGAGGGTCAGAGAGAGGGAGACACAGAATCTGAAGCAGGCTCCCAAACTCACGGACTGTGAGATCATGACCTGAGCCGAAGTTGGATGCTTAACCGACTGAGCCACGCAGGCACCCCTGCAAAATCTTTTCTTTGTGCGTGTAACCAGACTCTTGCTCTTGATAGAGCCAGAATACTAGTCAGGGTTTCATAACCTCTTAATGTTGTTCACTTGCAGAACTTTTAAATCATTTTCACTGAGTGTATAGGCAACATTTTAGTGCCTTACAGTAAGAGGGCTAGCAAGCAGAAACAGCATGAGATTTCCTCTTTCCCTCTGTAAGAACCAACTACATATTAGCATCTGATATTATTTGCCTAAAATATATCACAAGGAATAATATCCAACATGCCATGCTTCTATGAATGCTTCAATGTCATATATGTTAATATAAATAATCCTTTATTTTAGACAAATAAACAAAATTGAACTAATTTAATTACAAATGATTGTGGATATCCATTCCAAGATAAAATTTAGCTGTAATACAATTACACTTTTCTGAATAAGAACAAAAATGATCATCAATGGTATGAACTATCTTGTATTTGAAAATTCCTAAGTCTCAAGAGAAACTTAACTGATTTCTATTTTAGGTAAAAAACAAAAAACAAAAAAAACACACACACACACATACATTTTTATTGAAGCACCTCTCATTGCTCTATTACCTTCTATTGATGTCATTCTTCCCTATATTCATTATCAAGGTTTAGCCAGAGACCTATGGCTGTAAATCCTGAACTAAGCCAAAGATGGTAAGGAATCTTTACAGATAATGAAGAAGAAACTGGGGACTTAGAGTAGTATCCTCACCACCCTCAGTGAAAACTAAAACCCTCATTTCATTCCTGGAGGGAGGGCTGAGCCCAGTATTATTAATTGGTTTTCTAATAGTCATTGCTCCCAACTTTTCCTTTGCTTACAGAACCCTGATATTTATAGAAATGCAGTGTGTTTAACCATAGAACAAGTGTCATGGTTTGGGGTCTTCAGTTCAAGTTAGTCTCATTTTAATTTCTGTGTTCCCCGGATTCCTTTGTAGCAAGTGTCCTGAATAACAATTCCTCACGTGGATACATGTTTCTTTGTTGTGTTCCTAGCACTGTTCTGGCCTGTGTTGCTGTATTCCCAGAAGTCTTGATTTTCTGGTTCTGGTTTCCAATCACTGGATCACACCTCAGGTCAGTGTCCCTAATCTCAGCAGTTAACATTAATATCCTCATCTGTCCCCAGTTTCTTACCTGTGGCTTCACCATAGCTTTCGGGTGTAAATTCAGCTACGTAGTTGTAGGAATCACCTGGGTTCAGATTAGAACTCCTCTAGTCTTGCCTGTAATTTGGTAAGCTTCTAATTCTTATGTTAAATGATTTTCTGCTTAAAATACTTACAAAGACTTTTATTTCTGACACTGAACTTGACTGATATGGCCATAAACTTGTTTTTGCAGGTAAGGTTGGCTATGTGACTCAATAGTTGCCACAATTATTGGAGTTTTGTTAAATGTCTTCTGGTAAAGATTGTTTTCTGATTAAAGATATAAGGCTATGAAATGAAGTAGTTGGACTGTTCCCTTTTTCTCCTTCATTTCCCCCCTTTAAACTTAATATTGGAGCAGCTATCTTGCAACCATGTGATTACTAGATGGATGAGGACTAAGGCTACTATGTTAGAGATAGTAGAGAAGGATGGGAATAACCTGGGTCCTTGATGATCTCATTAGTCTGCTGAAGAAGATCTGGAATGCTTACTGAATTTGTGCATTGCTAGGCTACCTGTTACACACTAAAAAAATAATTTCTCATGAGCAAGATACTATTATTTACTGACCTCCTCAGGCATTGATTAAAAGTAAAGGAATACTGAACTTCTCTAATGGAGCAGATGTTGTCAGCGCCCCACTCATATTCCTCAAACTTTATTGTTCCAGTGTAGGCTAGCCAACCCCACATGGCCAGAATTAGTGTCTCTGTGCTTGAGAACTTTTCTTGGACATTCAGAAGGCCTGTTTCCCACTCCTACAGCAAGGGGAATGTGCCAAGGAATTAATGTCCCTCAGTTATCCCCCAACCAGTGACTCTCAGAAATTGTAGTATAAATATACTGGTCCCTTGGGCAAGAAAATTCTGAGGCATGTGTTTTGTTTTGTTTTACTGTTTACTCATTTTTTGAGAGAGAGAGAAAGCCTGAGCAGTGGAGGGGCAGAGAGAGGGTGGCAGAGGATCCAAAGCAGGCTCTGCAATGATCATAGCGAGCCTGATGCCAGGCTTGTACTCACGAACCATGATATCATGAACTGAGCTGAAGTCGGACACTCCACTGACTGAGCCACCTAGGCACCCGAGGCATGTGTTTTTACACAGTTCCCAGACTTTCACAGCACACTATGTTAGCTTAATAACTTGTCCTTGGGACACTTGGGTGGCTCTGTCACTTAAGTATTCAGTTCTGGATTTCACCTCAGGTCATGATCTCATGGTTCATGAGTTGGATCCCTACATGGGGCTCTGTGCTGACCACATGGAGTCTACTTGGGATTCTTTCTGTGCCTCTCCATGCCTCTTGTAAAGGAAAGGAAGGGAAAGGGAAGGAAAGGAGAGAAGGAAGTTCAAGAGAATAGGGACACCTGGGTGGCTCAGTCATTTTTAGGCATCTGACTCTTGATTTCGGCTCAGGTCATGATCTCACAGTCCGTGGGATTGAGCCCTGCATCTGGCTCTGTGCTAACAGTGCAGAGCCTGCTTGGGATTCTTTCTCTCTATCCTGTGATTCTCTCTCTATCCCTCTCTCTCTACCCCTCCCTTGGTTGCACTCTCTCTTTAAAAAAAGAAATAAATTACTGAACCTTTATTGCCTGTCTTACATATCCCCTAGGTATAGGTTGTACCTCCTAAATCAAATAACTGCACTTGATTTCTTGTCTCTTCTGTGCTTCTGAGAGAATCAAAGCTAAGATACCTAAGCTAAAATCAAATTAGATATATTAGACCCCAAGCAAATAGGAGGCCCTGATGCTTCATTCAGTGGTCAGTGCACAAAGCCCTATGGAAGCCATCTGTGGGTGACTACAGCTTTTCAAATACTGGGTCTTTTTGACTTTGATATGTTATTTCAGTGATAACTGCAACTTGACTATTGCCATATGTAAATCCTGTTGGATACCATTACATCGGCTTTATCGCTAGCTGTCATCAATACAATTTGCGATTAATCCACTGACTTACTCTACTACTGCTTGTAAAGACAACTTAATTTTAATTCAATTAGAAGACTATTTTCCCATTTGTTAAGTGACTTAAACTGCAAATAGAATTTTGAGTTCTCCTTAATCAAGGATCTGCTATTTCTACAAGCTCAAACCACATGACTTTTTACATCCATATGTGCAGACAATATGAGAAGATTTTATTGTGGAATTAAAAAAAAAAAAGTCCCTGTTGACATGAAAATACTTTGCTTCTTTGCTAAAGTACTAGAAATTGTCTAGCTGAGAGAGGTTTCTTAAGGTAACAGGCCATTGTAACAGAATTAAAATACTTTGCTTCCAAGGAAGAAAAAATAATGAGTTAGCTGATGCCTCACTGAGGATGTGCTTATTTAAAATATTACCACCTCTAGTCACCTATCATATAGAAATGACTCTACTGAAGTTACATCTTAAAAGAGAGAGGAAAAAGGAAAGGTCTGATGAATGATATGTCACTCGGGTCAATTATTAAGTATCACAGAGTACATTGGGGAGAACAAGGGGCCCAAGAGGAAGATCACAAAATGAGAGTCAAGCAAAATCTGATATCTACTGAGCGACTCTGCCAAAGGGTTACCCTTTGTACTAGATTACATGAAAAATAAAATATAAGGAAACAAAATCATAAGTTAGAGTTAAACTTTGCCTTAATTCCCAATTTCCACTTCACAGCACTTATGAATTATAGGATCAGCATAAAACATATTGCTTTTATAAGAAAAACGATTTCTGACAGAAAGGCCTTAGGTAAAAAGTAAATTTAAAAATCCAATTTAGAGGGGAAAAATGCAGGGAACTGTTTTATTTTATGTTGGTGGAAACGCTTTCAGATACAACTGAGTTCTCTTGCATGAATCTTTTATCAAAGCAAGGACAGTCAATCTAGTTAGCTTATAACAGAGCAGTTTTTTCACAAAACAATTTTATTTTGGTGAGTTTTAGTTGAGGACAAACATGTTTGAATATCTACTAGGAAAATTTTCAAGGAGCTCCCCTGAAGTTAGAGGGAGAAAGGGGTAATGTGTTTTAGGAAATAAATTTTGGGGGAGAAGGTATCTTTCAACTATCTATTAGCTGAGTATTTTCAGGAATGTGTTTTATACAACTCATTGTAAGAAAAATTATAAAGAAAAAAAGAGTTCGCCAAATTGCGAGTTTATTGAGAATAAAGACCTTAATTTAGTCATCTGAAGATCCCAACCACCCATAACAATACTTTGTAATTACTAGGTTGTCAATAAATATTTATTGAATAAACAAATGTTAAATAAGTTTTGGCTTATGTTCTCAAAGAATGAACAATCTTGTTGACTTAGGGAGGCACGCTGTTATAAACTGGCCAAAACTCCTCTACCTATGCACAAGCAGTGGGTTCTTTTGGTAACTATTAATAGCTGTCAACAGTTTGAAACAAGCAAAGGTAATTCCCAGCAGTAAAAGCAAGTCTCAGAACATTTGATCACAGATGCCAATATGTATTAGGAATCAAGTATATGATGTGTCTTAAAATTTTGATGAAGTTCCAGTGAAAAAAAATAACTTACAGGACAGATGTACTTCAGGCAAATGGGACAACATTCCATTGTTAGATCAGGCTAAACTTACTAAGTCAGGTCATCAAGAAATATTTAAGAATGAAGCCTAGGATGTCATGCTCAAATGGATAGATGAAAGATGCAGCCTTTGCTATACCCTTATCCCTGTTCATGCAAGGTCTGGGATTATTCCTAAAATATTTCAGTCCATTTCCACATCTTGAAGATCACCAGTGAGATTTCATCACCAGTGACCACTTTGTTATTTAACAGAATTTCTCCAACACAGTTATAATTGTAACATATTATTCTAATGAGCTAACTTTGATGGTAACGATGACCAGAAAAAAGGCAACTGAAGTGTCTATAGTAGCTGTTGGAAGAATATGGCTAGTTCATCCTCTGCTGAATTCCTGATGAGGGCAAATAAATGGTCCTACAGTGTGGTTTTCACACTCAGATAATAGCTGATTGTCTATACTGAAGTACTTCAAATAAATGTCGTATCGTATATGACATGAGTGGAGATCAGTAAAAATAACTAACACACATTGAATGCTTCCTGTGTGTGGAGGGAGGTTTCTAAATACTTCACATGAGTCATCTCAAATAATCCCATAGCAACACTATTATTTCATTGTCTGTAAAAAGAAAAATTGAGATGCTGAGTAGGGTTGCTTGCTAAGGGAAGAAGCTGACAGGTGGCAATTTATGATTTAAATGTCGACAATTATTTCTAAAATCCATGCCCTTAACCACAAGGCAGTACTGACTCTCAAAAAACTAAATAGAGAATGATAGAACTAAGGGCTGAATTTTATGGGCACTGGGGCTTAGAGCCTAACCTGATCATACATGGAGAAGGACTGGATAGAATACCGTTTCTCCTGGATTCAAGATCTGCTCAGTAGGGAAATACAGTCGGTCACAGGTGAACTGAGATTACCTATACAGTAGGTACTCTATCACGTGTCTGTATTCCATCTATATCATTTATTCAAATTCATAGCAGGAGGGCAATTATCTTCATCATATAATCAGACTTGGCCTATAAACCCAGCTTCCCAGGACCTAACTAGCTGTGTAGCCCATCTGGATAAGTATCATGATCTCAGCAATTTAAACCCCTGGATTCATATTACAAGGGTGAGCTTCAAGGGGTATGGATGATTTTAGTGATAGTGGAATATGATTATATGGTAAAAAATGTAATCTAAAAATAACTGCTTCAGTGGAACAACCAATTTACCTTCTGAATACATTTTTTATTTAAGCGTAATTGACATACAATGTTATATTAGTTTCATGTGTACAACATACTAATTTGACAATTGTCATTACTCAATGCTCACGACTGTTAGGCTAGTTACCATATGTCAGTGTTCTTACAATATGAATAACTATATTCCCCATGCTGCGCCTTTCATTTCTGTGACTTAATTATTTTATAAATGGAAGTTGTACCTCTTAACTCCTTTATCTGTTTTGCCCACCTTCCCATCCACCTCCTCCTGTCTGGCAAATACTAGTTTGTTCACTGTATTTAAGAGTGTGTTTTTTGTTTGTTTGTTTTGTTTTTTGAATTTCACATGTAAGTGAAGTCATATGGTATTAATTTTTCTCTCTCTGATTTCACTTAGCATAATACCTTCTAGGTGCATTTATGTGGTCCCAAGTAGCAAGATTGATCTCTCTCCCTCTCTCTGACTCTCTTTGGCTAAGCAGTGTTCCATTATGTGTATGTGTGGCACATCTTCTTTATCCGTTCTTCTATTGATGGACAATTGATTTCTTTCTATACCTTGGCTACAGTAAGTAAAGCCACACTAAACTTAGGGATGTGTGTATCCTTTCAAATTAGTGTTTTTTTTTTTTTATTTGGGTAAATACACAGTATTGGAATTACCGGGTCATATGATATTTCTATTTTTAATTTTTGGAGGAATCTCCATACTCTTTTCTATAGTGGTTGCACGAATTTACATTCCTGCCAGCAGTGCGTAAAAGTTCCCTTTCTACGCAGCCTAACGAATATTTGCTATTTCTTATCTTTGTATACTAGTCTTTCTGAGTGGTTTGATATCTCATTGTGGTTTTGATTTGCATTTCCCTGATGATTGAATACCTCTTCATGTGCCTGTTGACATTGTCTGTGTCTTCTTTAGAAAAATGTCTATTTGGGTCCTCTGCCCATTTTTAATCAGGTTGTATTTTTTGTGTTAAATTGTAAAAGTTTTTGTGTACTTTGTATGTTAACCCCTACCATGTATATCACTTTGTAAATATCTTTTCCCATTCGGTAGGTTGTCCTTTCATTTTATTGATGGTTTCCTTCACTGTGAAAAATTGTTTTATTTTGATGTAGTCCTATTTATTTTTGCTTTTGTTTGCCTTACCTGAGAAAACATACCCATATATATGTTGCCAGGGTTCGTGTCCAAGAGAGTACTGCCTATGTTTTCTTTTAGGAGATTTATGGTTTTCGATATCACATTTAAGTCTTTAATCCACTTTGATTTTATTTTTGTGTTTGGTATAAGAACATGGTACAGTTTCATTCTTCTGCATTTATCTGTCCCATTTTTCCAATACCATTTATTGAAGAGACTGTCTTTTCTCCCATCGTATGTTGTTTCCTCCTTGATTGCAGGTTAATTGACCATATACGTGTGGGTTTATTTCTGGGCTCTCTATCCTGTCCATTGATCTATGTATGTATTTTGGGGCCAGTACCAAACTCTTTGAATCATCACAGATTTGTAGTATATTTTGTAATCTGGGATTGTGATACCTTCAGCTTTTTTCTTCTTTCTCAAGGTTGCTTTGGCTATTGGGGGTCTTCTGTGGTTTCATACAAATTTTAGGATTATATGTTCTAGTTCTGTGAAAAATGCTGTTGGTATATTTATAGGAATTGCATAGAATCTATAGATTGCTTTGGATAGTTGGGGCATTTTTACAATATTTAATTCTTCCAATAAGTGAGTATGTTGTATTTCCCATGTATTTATGTTATCATCAATTTCTTTCATTAATATCTTACAGTTTTCAAAGTACAGGTCTTTTTGCATTGTGATGCAAATATAAATGAGATAATTTCTCTTTCTGATACTTGGTTATTAGTGTGTAGAAATATAGCTGATTTCTTTATATTAAGACTTATATCCTTCTACTTTACTGAACTCATTTATGAATTATAATACCTTTGGTGGAATCTTTAGGGTTCTGTTTATAAAGTATCACGTCATCATCTACATATAGTGACAGTTTTTCCTCTTCCTAATCAAGTTGAATGCCTTTTATTTCTCATGTAATTCCTACAGCTAGGACTTCCAGGACTGTGCTGAATTACTGTGATGAGAATGGGCATCCTTATCTTGTTTCTATTCTTGGAGGAAAAGCTTTCAGTTTTTCATCATACAGTTTGTTGTTAGCTATGAATTTTTCATATGTGGCTTTAATTATGTTGGAGTTTGTACCCTCTAAACCCATTTTACTGAGGCTTTTTATCATAAAAAATGTTTTATTTTGTCAAATGCTTCTTCTGTATCTACTGAAATGATCATATATTTTTTATCCTTTATCTTGTTAATGTAATATCACACTGATTGTTGAATATTGAACCAGGCTTGCCTCCCTGGAATAATCCCACTTGATTGTAGCAAATGATTTTTTTAATGTATTGTTGAAATTGGTTTGTTACTATTTGGTTGAATATTTTTGAATACATGTTCATCAAAGATAATGGCTGTAGTTTCCTGTTTTGGCATTTGTCTTCTTTTGGTATCAGGGTAACGCTGGCCTCCTAGAATGAATTTGGATGTTGTCACTCCTTTTTTAATCTTTTTGCAATAGTGTGAGAATAGATACAATTTCTTCACTACATGTTTGTTAGAATTCACCTGTGATGCCTTCTGGTCCTAGACTTTTGTTTGTTGAGTTCTTTGATTATCAAATCAATTTTGTTACTAGTAATATGTCTGTTCAAATTTTCTATTTCTTACCAATTAAGTTTTGGAAAATTTTAGGTTTCTAGGAATTTTTTTAAATTTCTCCTAGACTGTCCAATTTGTTGGCATAAAATTTTTCATAATATTCTCATAATTCTTTGTATTTCTCCTTTATTTCTGATTTCATTTATTTGAGTACCCACTCTTTTTTCTTGAGGAGTCTGGCTAAAGGTTTATTAATTTTATTTATCTTTTCAAAGAATCAACTCTTGGTTTCATTGATCTTTTCTACTGCTTTGTCATAGTCTCTAATTTATTTCCACTCTAATCTTTATTTCCTTCTGCTGCTACTTTAGGGTTTATTCTCTTGTTCTAGCTTTTTTAGGTATAAGTTAAGTTGTTTATTTGAGACTTTTCCTGTTTTTTGACAAAGACCTGTATTGCTTTAAACTTCCTTCTTAGAACTGCTATTATGTCTCAAAGACTTGGAATATTGTGTTATTTCCATTCATCTTTATGTATTTTTTTATTTCCACTTTGATTGCTTCATGGAGCCATTGGTTGTTTAGTAGCATGTTGTTTCACCTCCATATATTATGGGTTTTTTTTTTCCAGGTTGTTTTCTTAAAATTCATTTCTAGTTTCATACCATTGCGGCTGGAAAAAATGCTTGCTATGATTTGAGTCTTGTTAAATTTACTAAGACTCGTTACATCCTAACATGATCTATACTGGAGAATATTGCATGTACACTTAAAAAGAATTTATATTCTGGTTTGGGATGGAATGTTCTGTATATATCTGTTAGGTAAATCTAGTCATATAAAATTGCAGTTTCCTTGTTGCTTTTCTGTCTGCACTATGTATACACTGATGTAACTGGGATGTTAAAGTGCCCTACTATTAGCGCATTATTGTCAATTTCTCCCTTTATGTCTGTTAATATTTGCTTTATGTATTCACGCACCCTTCTGTTGTGTGCACAGAGATTTACAATTGTATATCCTCTTGTTAGATTATTTCTTTTATCATTACATAGTGCCCTTCTTTGTCTCTTTCTATAGTCTTTGTTTTAAACTATTTTGTATAAGTATTTCTATCCCTGTTTTTTAATTAATTACTGTATTATTTTTTCCATTTGCGTGATGGATGTTTTTTTATCTCTTCACTTTAAGCCTGTATGTGTCTTTAGGACTGAAGTGAGTCTCCTGTCAGCAGCATAGATGGCTCTTGTTTTTTTGTTTGTTTGTTTTTAAATCCATTCAGTCTCCTTATGTCTTTTAATTAGAACATTTATTCCATTTATAGTTAAACTATTTATAACTAGGTATTTATTGCCATTTTGTGAATTGTTTACTGGTTGTTTTTGTAGTTCTTCTTTGTTTGTCTTTTCTTACTCTCTTCTATTGTGGTTTGATTATTGTCTGTAGTATTATGCTTAAATTTCTTTATTTTTTGTATATCAATTTTAGGGTTTGATTTGTGGTTACCATTAGGTTCATATATAACATCTTACATTATAGTCTACCTTGAGTTGATGGTTGCTTAATTTTTAACACATTGTAAAAGCATTACATTTTTATTCCTCCCTACATGTTTTATTTATATGTCTCATTTCACATCTTTTTATCTTGTGTATCCCTCAACTAATGTTTGTTAGATATAATTTATTTAGTGTTTGTGTTTTAACTTCCCTACTGGCTTTATAACTGATTAATCAACTATCTTTATGTTTACTTTCACCTGTAAATTTGTTTCCTTTCAGAAATTTCTTCTAGTTATGGCCCTTTCCCTTTAATGACATCCCTTTAACATTAGTAATAGGACTGATTTAGTTGTGGGGAACTCCTTTCACTCTTGTTTGTCTGAGAAACTCTTTATCTTCTCTATTCTGGTGATAGCCTTGCTGGGTAGAGTATTCTTGGTTTTAGGGTTTTTTTCTTCTAGCACTTTGAATATATCATGCCATTCCCTCTGGCCTATAGAATTTCTGTTGAAAACCATCTGATAGCTTTATGGGATTTCCCTTATGTGTGACTGTTTTCTTTTCTCTTGCTTTTAAAATTTTCCCTTTATCATTCCTTGGTGTCTTTTTAGTGTCTTGGTGTGAACCCCCTTGGGTTTCCCTTTTAGGGACTTGGAGTTCCTACAACCTGAGAGTCTAGAAGTAATAGAAGGTAACTTTCAGAAATCTAGAATGATCTCTTTACATATACATGAAGGAACCAAGGCCTAGAGAGGTCAACTGACTTTCACAAATGTGAAAATTTCCAGGAGGTATCAAAAGCTTTAATAGTCTTGTAATATATTATGTTAAAAAATAAACTAGAAAAAAAAAAACGGTTTATGTCAACTCCCTGAGGAAAAATAAGACATATGAATTTCTTTGTTAAAGTATATCATATCTGACAGTTTGATGATTTAAGTTTTGGTACAAAAGTGAGCAGGGTAACCTTGGTTTTCCAGCATAAAAATCTATATTACCCCATATCTTCAAAAACTTTAGATTTAGTTTATTGTCCTAGGGTAAAACAGTTGAACTACCACAACAGGCAGATTATCATGGTGCTATCAACCTTGTTTCAACATTGATACTGATAATGGTGAATAGTTAATTGAGGTGGATAAAAAGGTTTCTCCTTTTACCTTTTTGTCTCCTTAAAAACAAATGCAAACAAACAGTATTGGATTGTTGATGGCAGCTTTTTACCTCTGTGGAAAGAACTGGATTTTGATTAAGTATACCGTACTATTGACAATGTTTATGGGTGTGTGTGTGTGTGTGTGTGTGTATGTGCGGGCACATGTTTGTGTTTTCATGTTCACTGTAACAGTTTTGGTAATGTTAAAATGTTTCTCTTCTTTATTATATGCTGATTATATGCCAATTCTGTTATTCTTGATTATACACCAATGCATGTATACTGTCTTAGAGTTGTAACCTCCATCACATTAGTAAACATGTATTTGTTAAAATTGTGTTTTGGTTACTTATGGTACTTCTCTAAGCTTTGACTGACAAGATACTTTTACTGGAAGGGAGTAGATCATTTGGATTCACAAATAAAATTGACACATCTAAAATAAAATGAAAACACTTTAAAACCTTACTGTTGGAGAGCAAATGGAAAACTTTGTAATCACTTCACTTATGACAGAAGTAGTCCCTACCAATATCTTCTTTCCTTTGGAAAATTTAGATGGATAAATAAAAGTAACAGCCTTAAATGGATCCCTTATATGAAGAGAAATAAACATGTCTGGCTTTTGTATTCCACAAAAGAAATTGTTTATATATATGAGGCTTAAACTAAATATTTACTCTTTGTGAAATGCAACTCTCGTGGAAACACACACAAGCACCCACATCATTGTACTATCCCTCGTGGAAACACACACAAGCACCCACATCATTGTACTATCCCTCCTGCCCAACTTACAAAACTAGGAACTCGTAAGAGCTGTAATTATTTTCTTAAATTTTTTTTAATGTTTATTGATTTTTGACAGAGAGAGAGAGAGACAGACAGAGCATGAGCGGGGGAGGGTCAGAGAGAGAGGGAGACACAGAATCCAAAGCAGGCTCCAGGCCCTGAGCTGTCAGCAGAGAGCCCAAGGCAGGGCTCAAACTCACAGACTGTGAGATCATGACCTGAGGGGAAGTCGGAGGCTCAGCCAACTGAGCCACCCAGGCGCCCTGAGCTGTAATTCTTTTCAGTACAATGTGATGGAACTGTGCCACCTTCATCAGCATTAATGAGTGCAGCACAGCTAATTCTTCACTTAGGGTACTGACTTGTGGTTCTATTGTGGGAAATGGCTCTACAACTAATAAATAAAACTTTCTGCAAGTTATACAACAGCTGAGAGTAGGTAGCCCCTTCAGAAATCCCCAGGCCCAAATGGTTTCTCTGATGCTACTAAACACTTAGAGGTATTCTCTAAATCTTTCCCATATCTTCAAAACTGCTTGTTAAGGAAGCAAATAAAGTACAGAAAACAATCTCTGTTGTTTAATTTAAATCATGCTAGACAGAGTGTTGGAAAATAAGTAGACTGTTTGAAATCAAAAATTATGTGGTAGTATAAGAGATGTGTTAGTTTGCTAAGAGGGCACAGAGGAGTGTTACAGGGTTGGAGTTCACAGAACTTCCATCTGATCTTTGATGAGTGTGTGGACATCCTCATTTTATAGGAGAAAGCTTCTAATGAACTTGTTTTACCTTCACTGGAAAAGACTTAAGTTCCCTGGTATGATAAATAAATGGGAAACTTTTAAACCTAACCTCTTTAGTTTCTGGAGATTACTTTCAGGCATCCGTTGAGTTTGTGGAGTTTCTTATTTGATATCTGATATGTTACATTTTTTAAAAATATATATCATTATATTAGACTCCCACTCTGGAAACAGATGAATATAAAATGTTCTGAATCTCCAGGGTCTCCTGAGTGGCTCAGTTGGTTAAGCATCTGACTTCAGCTCAGGTCATGATCTCATGTCTCCTGAGTTTGAGCCCACATCAGGCTTTGTTCTAACAGCCTGTAGCCTGCTTTGGATTCTGTGTCTCCCTCTCTCTCTCTGCCCCTCCCCCACTCATGCTCTGTCTGTCTGTCTCTCTCTCTCTCTCAAAAACAAATAAATATTTTTAAAAAGTCAATATCTAAGCTCATCATCTATGACACAGTAGAACAAAGGGTTTCCATTTATAGGAAGTTAGGGCAGTATTTCCTAGAATCAACATCTAGGATTTTCATAGGATTTTCCCAAGGAAGAAGTGTTTCTTCTGTGAATAGACGGCAGCATAAAATGGTGCTGGGATTATTTTTAATAAGAATTAACCACACTGAGTACCACCTCACGCCAGTCAGAGTGGCTAAAATGAACAAATCAGGAGACTATAGATGCTGGCAAGGATGTGGAGAAATGGGAACCCTCCTGCACTGTTGGTGGGAAAGCAAACTGGTGCAGCCCCTCTGGAAAACAGGGTGGAGGTACCTCAAAAAATTAAAAACAGATCTACCCTCTGACCCAGCAATAGCACTGCTAGGAATTTACCCAAGGGATACAGAAGTGTTGATGCAGAGGGGCACTTGTACCTCAATGTTTATAGCAGCACTTTCAACAATAACCAAATTATGGAAAAAGCCTAAATGTTTATCAACTGATGAATGGGTAAAGACGTTGTGGTTTATATATACAATGGAATACTACTTGGCAATGAGAAAGAATGAAATCTGGCTATTTGCAGCAACATGGATGGAACTGGAGGGTATTATGCTAAGTGAAATAAGTCAGGCAGAGAAAGACAGATACCATATGTTTTCACTCTTATGTGGATCTTGAGAAACTTAACAGAAGACCATGGGGGAGGGGAAGTGGGGAAAGAAAAGTTACAGAGAGGGAAGGAAGCAAACCATAAGAGACTCTTAAGGACTGAGAACAAACTGAGAGTTGATGGGGGTGGGAGAGAGGGGAAAGTGGATGATAGGCATGGAGGAGGACACTTGTTGCGATGAGCACTGGGTGTTGTATGGAAACCAATCTGACAATAAATTATATTTAAAAAATTAACTAGGTTTTTGGTATTACCTATTCACAATAGTTAGTGAAAATTTGGTTTGCTTTTCTGAGAAGCCTCTCTTGTTTGATGGTGATGGTGATTTTTTTCCCAGTTTACTTTGAGTTTGCATTAAAGCTTGATGATTTTGAAGCTATAATCAACTCAAATTTCCTCCTGTTAGTAAGAATAGGATAAGGTCTTAGCTTATCCTGTATCTTTTGTGTTTTCCTCATTAGTGTTAATTCTCAAGACATTGCCTGAGGAATACTGACAGAGAAAGTTTCTTAGTATTTTCCATGCCTGAAACATATTTGTCTTCACATATGAATAGTAATTTTGCTTGGCAAAAAATTCAGATTGAAAATAATTTTCTCCAGGTACTATGAAGATGTTTTCACTTGCCTTCTAACGTTCAGTTTTGGCGATGATAAATATGATGTTTGTCTGATTCTCTTTCTTTTCGATTGTGTTGTGTTTTTGTTTTTGTTTTTTTTTTTTTTTGGAAGTTACTGGATCTTTTTAATCCATGGGATTGTAAAATATTATGTTAATATGTTGAGGATAGGTCTTTCTTTGATCATCTTATTTGTAATTTACTGGGGAATTTCAGTATGAAGGCTCGTGTTTTTAACAGCTATAGAATATCATTAAACTATTTCATGAAACATTTTTCTGTGTTTCTGTTCTCTGTATTTAAGACTGTCTTACGGTCTGTCAACCTCTCTGTGTTTATATCATTTTTGCTTCCCTTCCCTTATATTCATCTGTTTTGTTTCTTAAATTCCACACACAAGTGAAATCATTGATATTTGTCTTTCTCTGCCTAATTTCGCTTAGCATAATACACTCTAGTTCTATGCACATTGTTGCAAATGGCATTTTTTCATTCTTTTTGATCACTGAGTAATAGTCCATTGTGTGTGTGTGTGTGTGTGTGTGTGTGTACATACACTTTTTTTTTTTTTTATCCCTTCATCAGTTGATGGACATTTGAACTTTTTGCATACTTTAGCTATTGTCAATAGTGCTGCTATAAACATTGGGATGCATGTGCCACTTTGAAACAATTCTCCTATATCCCTTGGATAAATACCTAGTAGTGCAGTTGCTGGGTCAAAGGGTAGTTCTATTTTTAATTTTTTGAGGAACATCCATACTGTTTTCCAGAGTGGCTGCACCAGTTTGCAATCCCACCAGCAATGCATAAGGGTTCCTCTTTCTCAGCGTCCTTGCCAATATCTGTTGTTGCCTGAGTTGTTAATGTTAGCCACTCTGACAGGTGTGAGGTGGTACTTTATTGTGGTTTTGATTTGTATTTCCCTGATGGTGAGTGATGTTGAGCATTTTTTTCATGTATCGGTTAGCCATTTGGATGTCTTCTTTGGGAAAGTGTTTATTCATGTCTTTTGCCCATTTTTTCACTGGATTATTTGTTTTTTGGGTGTTGAGTTTGAGGAGTTCTTTATAAATTTTTGATATTAACCCTTTTTCGGATATGTCATTTGCAAATATCTTCTCCCATTCTGTAGGTTGCCTTTAGTTTTGCTGATTGTTTGTGCAGAAGCTTTTTATCTTGATGAGGTCTCTATAGTTCATTTTTTATTTTTTCCCTTGCCTCTTTCAGTTGGTAAAGTTGATTGAATATAGGTTTATTTGAGAACAAAGTCAACACAGTAAGCATTACAGATAACATCTCCCTTACAGAAATGATTGAAAGTAAGCAACTTGAGGTGTGGAGGTAGATAAGAAAGAAATGGCTTCCTAAGTGATGACAAGTAGTCCAAGAAAAGCAGAGAAATCGCAAAGTAGGAGCAAGAAGCCATCAAGAAAATGGTAAGCACTGCCAATGCATACATTGTGTTCTGCTTCCCTGGGTGTCTGTCAGACAAAGAGAGACCACAGTGAGAGATAGATCTCAGCACCCTCTCCTGAAGAATGCTCTGCGATTGATGGAGTTGTACCTGAAAATTGGGTCCTTGGAGGAGAGCAAATCTCCCCTTTCTGGTGCAGCTCAGACGGAAAGTTGAAGTCAAAATTTTCTGACCTCAGTCTAACCTGCTGCCTAGCAACAATAGTCTTTGATTAACTTTTTTCTGTGACTTATTTCCCTGGCAGATACAATTTTCTTTAATACTTACTGATTGTATTTTGTATTGATCTCTGGAGACACTGTCTCTGAAACTGTCGCTTGGGGTCACTCATTCATTATAAAGATTCTGTAAAGGATGGCTTAGTTTCCATGTTTCATGACAGAGTGCATCACCACACTTTTTGCCAGTTTGAATCAGATCTCCAGTACCATTTCTTATTTTCTCTTAGAGAAAATTTTAAAATAAATATATTCTTTTATGAAGAACTTGCTCAAAGTAAGTATTATGTTGAACTCTTTTTTTATCCAGGAAGTACAGGTCTTATTTATTGACCAGTTCCATGATTATTTATTTTTTTCTCGAGAATTAAAAAGTGACTTTGGCATTTGAGTGTCCTAAAGAATGATTTATACATTTTTGCTTGAGGCAGACAAAACACAGGTAGGTTTAGTGCAATTTCTGATTAAAGCTTTGTTATCACATTTTAATTAAAACCAAAAAATGGCCAGAAAAGAAAAAGATTAATTTCTTCAATTTCTGGGCACCTCTGTATCAGAGGAGAGAAATCATGTAAAATTAGAAAATTATTTTGTTTATTTTTTAAAATATAATTTATTGTCAAGGTAGCTAACATACAGTGTATACAGTGTGCTCTTGACTTCGGGAGTAGATTCCCATGACTCATTGCTTTCATACAATACCCAGTGCTCATCCCAACAAGCGCCTTCCTCAATGCCCATCACCCATTTTCCCCTCTCCCCGCAAGTAGCTGGATGAAATTGATTAGTGTGTTCATTATCAAATTTATCTCCATGCTTTAAAATATCATGTTTTCCATAGGTTGAGAATCTGAGGCAATTTTAATGTATGTGGGCTATTTGTTAAGATACAACCTTCAATAAAAACATTGCTTCTTAGCTGTACTTTTGGTGTTGAACTTCTTTCAGAGAATAGTTATGATGAACTAATTTTATGTCACAGGTTGGTCTCCAATGCTGTTGTAGAATCCATTCTAAAGGAAAAATTGAAGTGTAACATCAAAAGGTTCTAGGTGAACATCAGGCTGTCCATTTTCTAAACTTTGTCCCATTCACTTCCAGTCATCGAAGGACAGGAGTTGCAAATATCTCTTTCATCTGAGAACATGGTGTTGAGACTTGAGTGCATTAAACATGATTTTATACCAAGGCAGTTGTCTTAAAAGCTAATTTGGGTTAGAGAGGAAGAGAGAAATAGGGGGAGAAAGGAAAGAGGGCAGGGAGAGAGAGATATAGGAAGATGGAGATTTTCTAGATGAGCTGACAATTGTAGCACTCACACAGAAATCAAAGGCAACACAGAAGAGGAAAAGGTCATAATGGGGATTCAATCTCTTTTCTTCCACCAAAATTGTTCAATCACATATCCCCAAAACAATTCATATGTCTTCTTAGAGATGATCTGAGGGGGTTTGCAAACAATTTGTGAAAATGCACATCTTACTTAAAAGAACAGAACAATTAACCTAAAGGACTGTATAGGTGACTGTTGGACTGAGTTTACTAACTGATACTAAGATTTATATTTTTTCTTCCTTACCCCATTCCCACAAGCAGGTACAGGTTTATGAGCTCAGAATTAGACACTGCTTTTAAAACTATTTTTTCTTTGTATGTCTCAATATGGTGGGTGTCATTTTGCAAAGCTGACTCACCGTCAACATTTGGTTAGTGTTTTTATTTTCTATGATTGTAGTGTGACCTACCAGACACTGTAAGCTAGGCTTTAAAAGTACTTTTTATCAGGGGCACCTGGGTGGCTCACTCAGTTAAGTGGCCAATTCTTGGTTTCAACTCGGGTCATGATCTCATGGTCCCTGCGATTGAGCTCTGCCTTGAGCTATGTGCTGACAGCACAGAACTTGCTTGGGATTCTCTCTCTCCCTCTCTCTCTGCCCCTCCCTTGCTCACATGCTTGCTCCCTCACTCTCTCTCAAAATTAATAAAATAAATGCAAAAAGAAGTACTTTCTAACAATATGATTTTTTCCTTGTACATATTCTGAGTGATAATTCAGTTAAATGAATCCCTTCCAAATCATGTGAATGTGTGCCAGCATGAAGCCAAGGCGTATCTATTCTCAACTATTTGCGAAGGATGATTAGTCTGTCTCCTGAGTAGAGTATCTCCATTGAGTTGTCAGGAGATGGTAAAGCCATTTCCAATAAAGCACAAATTACAACTATAGAATATAGATGAGTAAGAGTTACGTGAAGTCACTCTCTTATTTTCATTTATAAAATAAAAGTTACAGAACAAACAGCTTGAATTTTGTTCTTGTTAACTGAACTCAGTTTATAAGCAGGTTTGCAGTGGATCACATGGTCAGAGTTACATTCAAAAGCATTAGAGCAAAGAAGTCAGATTGTGGTACTTTTGAATTCATGCATTTTTCAAGTGCCAATGATTATACTTTAAGATAGGACTGTAATTAATTGTGCAGGGTGATTCAGGCTCAAAGTGTCAATAATACCTGGGGTCACGTTGTGTCAATATCTACCTGTGTAGGTATTTAGTCTAAGCAGTGGAAATCAGGGTTCCAAATTGTTTTTAGAATACAGAAACAAGGTATCTAATAGCAGGAGAATTAGAGCAAGTGGTAGGACTCTAAATTCCAGATTGGGATTCAGAAGCATTAATGTAGGAAGTGAGCAGGAGGCCATAGTGTTGAAAAAATTCAGATAAGAGGCAAATAGACAAGGCACAGAGAAACCAAGAGAATTCATATTTTCTAACTAGCACATAAAGTGAAGCCTAGTAATTACAAATGAGAAACAAAATGACTTAAAATTTTAGCTCAGCTATTATGCTTAAATATCTCCATCTTAAGGTCAGGCTCAGTCCAAAATACCAGGTTGAATTGGGTTTTCAGTGGAAACTTAAGCAGAAAGATACATTCGGGGGAAGAAGAATGTTTTCATGTGTTTCAACATCCTGGTACGCAGATGGTTGACTAATTCTCTGTCTTGTACATTTCTCATTTCTTTGTCATGACTTCTTTGGGAAGTATCTCAGTTTGATTACATACAGCATTCTACCATTTTAAAAATTAATTTTAAATATTATCTCATTGATAACCTATTCTCAATCCTTGGGATGTATGTATACCTGACACCTTCTATACGTTTAGATCTTCTTCTGCTGATAGGTTGCATTTAAAACTTGGCCTGAAAGTCTGATTTCTTTAAGGGCCCAGAAAAAAAGTATATATAAATTTGCCACATTGTTCTCCACTATTGGGCATTATTGTTCTAAAAACTTTAAAAAATTTATTATAGGTAAAATTACATTTAGTTACTGTAACTTTCATATCTTTGATAAGTACAAGTGAACATTCATTGTATTTATGTATTGATGGGTATACTCTTAACCTCTGTTCCAATCATTTGTCCATTTAGCTCCTGAGGTACTGTGTTTTCCCTATGAATTTATTATTTTACCAAAGTAAAACTAATTCCTGTTTATTCATCCCTTGGATTTGTATCAGATTGATTAAATATTTAATGAAAGATTATAGAATTGATTGAAATTAATAAAACCTGGAAATGTACTCGGATTCCATTTCACGACATTCTGAGCTTAACAACTTTGTGTTTCAGCAGTTCATCTGAAGATGAACACAGTTGACTGACTTCCACACTCTTTACTTCTGATCTTTAACCACTTTATACCAAGGAAAGCAAGACCTTTCACTTAAAGAATCAGACTAATAAAAATCTGGAAATTGTGCAGAAATGGCTTTTTTTTGCTTTATGTGACTGTTCTCATAAAACAGATTAATGACAAGTTGTACTAACAAGAAAATGAACACATACTCCTGGCATGACAAAAAAGAAAGTAGATCATATATGTAATATAGTACCAATTACAAAATGTCTGAAAGGAAATCTTGAAATGTTACACATTATCTCTAAATAGTGGAATCACATGTGATTATAGAATAGTCTTCTTTACATTTTTACATTTTCCAAAACTTTTACAATGACCACTTACTTTATGGGCATATATAAAAATGATAGCCATGGCAAATGTCGATTTACAAAATTAGAAACTCATGCCTTCATTGTTTCATTATTTTTATAATAATTGCTCCGATTTATCCTACTTACCTTTGTGGATATGCAAATCTAAATCTGTTTAGGCTGAGAATCCAAACTCCCTTGAAACTACCAAGAAGACAGATTTTCTCTACTTTTTCTGTGACTGTAAGGATAGTGCCAGAGTATATTTGTTTACATTCATTTGTCAGTATTTATAGTGATTGTCATGAGGAGGCTGATGATATTGGGATGTGGAAACAGGAAATAGTCAATTACAGTTATATTTTTCTTAACTATATGTATTTTTCCTTTTTTGATTTTTTAACATTTGTTTATTTTATTTATTTATTTATTTATTTATTTATTTAATGTTTGTTTATTTTTGAGGGAGAGAGAGACAGAGCATGAGCAGGGGAGGGTCAGAGAGAGAGGGAGACACAGAATCTGAAACAGGCTCCAGGCTCTGAGCTGTCAGCACAGAGCCTGACGCGGCGCTCCAACTCACGGACCACAAGATCATGAGCCGAAGTCGGACACTTAACCAACTGAGCCACCCAGGCACCCCATGCATTATTTTTCTTAAGTATATGAATTATTTATGTTGCTAGTATAATGGAATTTGAGGCAAAAGTAATGAGTCTCTACAAAAGTATTCTTGGTAATCTTATTCTTCATTAATAAATTTTTCTTGAAGCACAAAAATGTGAGTGTCACTTAAATACAGAATAGCTTTTCAATAATGCTATCATCGCTTTACTATCTTCTGCATTTTTATGTAGCCTGGCTGAGTTCTGACACAGAATTCTCATTAGGGAATTTATACTTGAGCAAAGTTTAATATTGCTACACTTAATCACTTCTGAGAAAAATAACTTGTAGAGACTTTAAATAATGTAGATTTGAAATGAATGTGATTAACTTTTCAGTAACTGTTACCTGGATATTTGAAATTCCTCTCATGTCACAAAGTAGGAATATTACGCTTTTATGTATCCAGTTTTGGTCCATAAGTGTATTTTTCAATGATTCATAGGTTGTGGAGTTTTAGATTTAACCGAACCCAGAATAGTAAGATAACCGGTTAAATGTACTACAGTATCTTCTTTTCAGGCATTGATTTGTAGTGACAATTGTGAATCAGCTCTTCAGCCGGACACAAATGAGAATCTAACAGTAGCTACTGTCTGTATGAGTCCTTCTTGCTGGAGTTTTTCCTTCCCTACTTACTTGAACCTCCTAAAATTATACATTTTAGCCACAGATCTCCAGTTAAGTCAGCATTTCTCTTGCTTTTGGGTTGTATACACTTTAGAAAATAGGAAGTTTATAGATCACAGGAAAATGTGACAATTATAAATGAAAAATAGAATAGCCTTAGGCACACATATAAACAAATCCCCAGTAAAGGTAGATCATATTCGTTTGGCATGGGAATTGCACCGGAGTCCAATTTGGATGTCACAAAAGACGTTTATCTTTCAGGTTTCTGAAAACTGCTTCTTCCACCAATTCTCTTAAGGCTGCAGAAACAATTATAGAATGCGTAGGGGAAGAAGTATAAGAATAAGAAAAAGTCAGACTTAGATTCATTTACAGGTTTTATTTTCATATTCCTGCTTTCAGAAAACTGTCATTTTACTTTATTTTTGCCATTTGAAATGGAAATTTCCAAAGATTATTATTTGACTATTTACCTGAAACATTAACAATATTAAGGCAGCAAATGACAGAAAACCAAGTTCATCGCGAATGGTGACATCTATGTATCTCTATGCTCTGTTCCTAATGCTAGTTCATCTGCTCACGTTTGCAACAATTCATGAAATCTATAGTTGCAACTCTATTATTCCTCATTCCACCTACAACTGCAATCTCTCATCCTTATTGATACCTCTCTTAGGCTTAGGTATCTAAACAGGGAAACTAATATTTTTAAAACTAAGCTCATTAACTGTTGTTCTGGCCAGCCACCTCTCCGTAATTTCCTTACCGCTGTCGTATGTTATTAACATCTTCCAATTTTCCCCATAATCACCACTATTCTATGAGTGTTCACCTCTTTGGCCAAGATTATTCTCTTTGGAATGGTGGTCTCTGGGCAATATACTCTGCCTTTTAAGAGAACATGATGTTTGTGAGACCGTGACTGGAATGTGGAGATCATATGTGTAGTTTAATAAAGTATTTCTTGTGTCCCTCTCCCCCCAAAAAGAACGTGAGAATTTCCTTTCAGTAAGTTATTCTACAGTATAGCTAGCTACCAGACAGGGGAATTGGTGACAGGTGTTGCTTCAACAAGTGTTTTACTTCCCTATGTGTGCCAGGTGCTTGGATAGTTCTAGGTTGTAATAAAAGACAGAGGGTAAATTCAAGTTCTGTCCCTCTTAGAATGTCGACTGTTTGACTCCTATCCATCCTAGAAATATTTCCACTTGTCACTGCTGAAGCAGTTTCTCCGGGCCATTAAATAATATTGTACAACATTTTCTTCACTTCCTGATAATGGATTTTCTTCTCCTTCTTTCTTCTTTCTTCTCTCCTCTTTCCTCTTTCTTCTTTTTGATGATGGATTTCTTTCTTGTTGCTAAAGCTGGGCTTAGAATAGCAACTTGGATTTCAAGGTGTATATATGTGAGTACCGGAGTACTAAATGGTTCATGTAGGTATAATTGAAGACATGTTGAGTGTCAACAGCAGATGATCCTGGATTTGTAAAATAGTTTTTATTGGTAAGAAGATTGAGATACCTTGATAGCTAAAAGGATTTTTTTGTATGTAAAGATGTTGCTAATTACCATATGCTAATTTAGCACTAACACAACGAGAATTTGATAGGATATTTCAGAAATCACACCAAGTGGAGGCAAAATTACAATCTGGATGAGATGCCAGTGCGACAGCATTTTTCTTGCAAGTTTATGTGACCTTCTTTATGGCATGGGGTCTTAGGTTTTTTTATTCATAAAGTAGCAATAATATATTCTGTAGTTATATCCTAGGGTTGGTGGCAGACTTAATAAAATATTTAATGTAAATTAACTTTAAAGTTAGAAACAACTAGGTAAACCAAAACTAAAAGTATGATGATAAGTATACATTAGGCTGTAAAGACAAGTATTCATCCATACAAATAGATAAAAATCATGCAGAGCATATTTTCTGAGCACACAGTGGAATTAAACTAAAAATCACTGGCAATAAGTAGCAATTAAAGTTACCAATAATGACTGAAATTTAAGTAATTCATTCATCAATTAAATAATAAGAGATACAACCTAAGTGGTCCTTAGTGGGAAACATGGAACTTATGTTAGAAAAGAAGAGAGGAAACCAGTGACCTAAGCCTCCATCTTAAAAGCTATAAAGACAAAGCAATGTACACCTAAGGTCGGTAGGAGTAATAAGTAGGTGCAGAAATCATCACCAGCAACAAAAAGCTACCAGGCAATTTTTACCAAAGGCAAAAAAACTAATGAAATTGATAACTGTGTAGCTAGATTGAATATGAAAATAAGAAAAGGGAAGCTACCAATAACAGGCATACAAAAGGATTTATCACCACAGATTCTACAGAGATTGAAAGGGTAACAATAGATTGCACCTAAGAATTTATAACAAACATGACACCTTAGATAAAACGAAAAAACTTCATTGAAGAATACGACTTGCAAAATTAACACAAGAAGCTGCTACAATCTGAATAGTCCTGGTTCAATGAAAGAAATGAAACTTGTTACCAATTCCTCTTCCAAAATACATATAAATAAGAAATAACATGAATCTAAAAAAGAAGAAAAAAAGAAATAACGCCAATCTTACGCAAAAATAAGGAGATTACTGCCCTTCTTGTTTGAGTCCACCACAACGTGACAACATTATTTAAAAAAAAAAAAAATGAGGACCAAAATTTCTCATGAATATAGACAAAAGGTTCCTTAATGAATTGTTAGTATTTGAATTCCAAGTATATCATGACCAAGCAGGATTTATCTTATGAATATAGGAGTGATTTAATCGTTTAAAATTACTCAGCGTAAGTTACCATATTAATAGATCAAAGGAGAAAAAATGATCATTTCAACAAAATGTAAACAGATAATTCAAATAATTATTCAAATAATGCAAAAAATAATTCAAATAATTCAAAACAATATTCATTGTTAAAATGCTTAGCACATTAATAATAGGAGTTTTTTGTTAATAAAAAATTGAGCTCCTTCCAGCTTGTAGCTCAGCTAATAAGGAACTTGCAGGTTGTCACTGACTTGTAACAACAGGTAAAAAGCTGTTATGGGGGGTTGTTTGTGTTTTGTTTTTCACGAACAAACTGAAAATCAGAAGTGCTTCTTAGGTCTGTCAGAGACATCAGGTCACCAGGCAAATTTCAGTTGTCAAAATTTAAGAGATGGATGGGAGCACAAGAATCAAAATTTACAGGAGCAGAAACCTATCAACAGAAACCTACATGGGGACCGGTACTAAGGCAGGACAACCTTTAACGATTTTTGCCCAATTGCTGAAGACTCAGTCTGTGCACGACTGAGAGTTAAAACCTCTAAGGGGGCCCAGTCATACAGGGACCACCACTTATTTGTGAGTTTCACTTCCTGAGGCTTGTCAGGGTTTTTTACAGTGAAGACCAAAAAAAAAAAAAAAAAGGAAAAAAAAAGAAAAAAATTTCCTTCTGCTTCTGGTATGGAGAGGGGAAGAGTAACTGTTTTGAAATACATGAAATAGTCTGTCTTTCTAAACAAGGCCTGCGTTCAAGAGAAATTTATTTACCAGAGCCTAACCAACCTGGGGAAGAGAAATAACAAACTCCAACCCGTTCTAGTCATATGCATTATGAATTAAACATCACAGCCCAGGGACACAGGCTCACACAATGACTCAGTTTTAATCATGGGGCTATAGAATGCTTCCCTCCCACACACCCCTTACTAGCACACCACTAAAAACCTATTTACTTCAGTTCTTTTTACTGAGTACATAATGTTTTACTTCCAACCAAAATATACAAGGCATACTAAAAAGGCAAACAATAGTTTGTAGAGACAAATAAAGTGAACTAGACCCAGATATGACAGAGATATTGGAATTAACTGCCAATGTGAGCAGAGAATTGTCTGAAATAAATTTTGAAAAATTTGGAGATCAAAAACAGTGTAACAAAAATGAAGAATGCCTTTGATGACCTCGTAGACTGGACATGGCTGAGGAAAAAATATGTAGTCTTGAGAATATGTCCACTGAAACTTCCAAAACAAAAAAGTAAAGAGAAGAGAGACTGAAAAAACAAACCCAGAATGTTCAAGAATTGTAGGACAACTATAAAAGGTGCAACATGTATAAATAGAATACCAGATGGAAAAAGAAATAGAAAAAAAATACATTTGAAGAAATAATGATTGAGAATTTCCCAAAATGAAAGACACCAGACCAAAGATTTAGATGTGTATAAAACACCAAGCAGGATAAATGGCAAAACCAAAACCACCAAACTAAACCTAAACATATACTCAAAATGCAGAAGATCAATGAGAAATTTAAAAACTTGAGTGGTGCCTTGTTCGGACATCCAATTCTTGATTTTGGCTCAGGTCCTGATTTTACTGTTTGTGGGATCAGGATTGAGCCCCACATCGGGCTCCACACTGAGTATGGAACCTGCTTGGGATTCTCTCTCCCCATCTCTTTCTGTTGCTCCCCCAAGTACACTTTCTTTCTCTCAAAATAAATAAATATTCTTTAAAAACTGGAAATAAGATAGAATAAACACATTATCAATAGAACAACAAGAATTATGTAGCACTTTTCCTCAGTAAACCACACAACGAAGAAGAGAATAGAATGAAATTTTTAGTGTTGGGGAAAAACAGCAACATGAAATCTTGTCTTGCAAATTATACTTTAATACTAAAAAAGAAGTAAAGACAAACAGAAATGTGGGGATTTGTTGCCAGTAAATTTGTTGCCATTTCTGCCTTGCAAGAAATGTTTAAAAAAGTTCCTAAAAGAGAAGGAAAATGTGAAGGTGAAATAAAAATATTTATTTTTAATCTAACAGATAAAAGTTTAATAACAGCAATAATGTATTTGATTATGAGAGCTTATTTATAATTTGAAGGAAAGACTGCAATGACACAAAGGAAGGGAGGGAAGGATTTGGAATACTTTGTTATTTTAAGTCACTTGCATTACCTGTGGAGTCATATGATGTTCTTTGAAAGTGGATTCAAATTAGTTGTAAATGTGTATTGCAAATTCTAGGACAGCAGTTAACAAAACTGAAAAAAAAATATTTTTTTCAGTTTTGTCAAGGAGAGAAAATGTAATCACTTAAAACGCTCAGTGGAAACCAGAAAAGGCAGGGGCACCTTGGTGGCGCAGTAAGTTCAGTGTCATGATCTCATGCTTTGCGGGTTTGGGCCCCATATTGGACTCTGGGCTGACAGCTCCCAGTCTGGACCCTCCTTTGGATTCTGTGACTCCCTCCCTCTCTGCCCCTCCCCTTCCTGTGCACTCTCTCTCTAGTGCGCACTCTCTCAAAAATACATAAACATTAAAAAAAAAACAGAAAAGGCAGAAAAGAGTCAAAGAAAAAAGATTAAAAAAGAACAACATGATAAATAAAATACAATAACAAATATGATAGATATGAATCCAGACATTTCAATCATTACTTCAAACGCCAATTATAAGACAGATTTTCAGAGTGGATTAAAACTAAGACCCAACTCTTTGTTTTTCACAAGAAACCCACTTTCAGTATAAAGACAGATGTAGATTAAAACTAAAAGAATGGAGAAAGATTTACCATTGCTAACACTAATCAAAAGAAAACTGGAATAGCTATATTATAGAGAGCAGGGGCACCTGGATGGCTCAGTCATTTGGGTGTCTGACTCTTGTTTTTGGCACAGATCATGATCTCAGTGTTCATGAGATCAAGCTCCACATTAGGCTCTTCCCTGACAGCCTGGAATCTGCTTGGGATTCTCTCTCCTCTGTCTCCCCTTCTCTGCTTGTGTGCTCTCTCTCAAAATAAATAAATAAACTTAAAAATAATTTACACATAGCAAATTTTAGAGCAAAGAAAATTATCAAGAGTAAAGAAAGACGTTACATACTGATAAATGAGTCAATTTTCCAAAAAGATACAGTTGTTAATACCAATATACCTAGCAACAGAGTCAAAATACAAGGCAAAAGTTGATAGAACTGTAAGATGAGATAGATGAATTTATTATTGTATTTGGAAACTTCAGCTTGCACCACCTTATAAGTAAGTAATTGACAGATCCAGAAAGCAGAGTATCAGTAGGGGCATAGTTAAACTCAACAACACCATCAATCAATGAATATAAATGATAGGTATGGAAGACTTCATTAAAAATAGTAGACTGCTCATTCTTCTCAGGTGCATATGGAATGTTCACCAAGATAGACCATGTTCTAGGCCATAAAACACATTTTAAATAATTTAAAGGGATAGAGATAATGCAATGTATACTTTCAGACCACGATTAGAGAACAACTTTTCTCCCCTTCTCTCAGTTCTTCCTAATCTCTTGGTTGGGACCTGAATAATACTAGTAGATCTTTGATCTGGTTTTCCAGGGTAGTGTTCCCACCATTTTTGTCCCTTTTTATGCTTGAATCCAGATTTTTCACAAAACTTGTAGAACTGTTCAATGTTACTTGCCTCTGTTAACAGTGACTTTACCAGGTGGGTACTTTTTTGTACAGTTTTTCACATCAACCTGTTTTGTCAGGAGGAGTAAAAGCAAAAAAACAGGATTTATTTTGTTGACAAATTATTTTAATAGACTTGACATACTGGTTGATAAGTCATTGAACCAGAAGTTATCTTTTATATGTAACCTTTCAATTTCTTTTCTAGACTGCAATGCAAATGGTCTAGAAGGTGGTGTTAAAAGGCATTAGATTTGATGGGAAATTTGCTTCACATTTAGGCGATTTTTCCTTTACTTTAATTTAATTTTACAGTCCCGTTAAACGTTAAATTTGTTTTCAAGTTCTATTAAGAGGGAAATGGGAAGAAGCTTGGTGAAGTCATTTAACTTTCGCAAAGATGGAAATGATAAACTTTTTTTTATGTCAACCTTAAGGAAGTTGTATCTAGCTTAGCAATTTTGAGGGCAGTTAACAACCTGTTTGCCAACAATATGACTAATAGTTCTGACTGGGTCAATTAGATTTTCCCAAGGGCTATATAGAAAACATTTTGCAACTCCATTTTAGCTTCAGGAGGGAGTGAAAATGTATTGCTTATTTAATAAGTACTCTTGGCTGTAGTAGCAATTAATGGAACAAGATTAGGGAGGCATTTTAAAAAGGCAGAAAAATGATCCTTATATTGAAGTGTTCTTTTGTACTCTTGAACCATGAAGAGAAAGCATTTTTCAATTTGGACATGAGGCAGTACTGAATATTTATGGCTTCCTGTTCTAGCATGTGTCCAACAAACAACTAAGTGTTAAATGATAATGCAGAAGGCAGGGTAGTTCAAGGAGAATGATGCTGCCCTATGAATCCAACCAAGGTCCATCTGGTCTATTCTCAAAATATCTGATAATTAGTTTCTTCAGCTTTTTGTGAATGACCCAGTTGAGCATCTTACATTCCTTCTAAGGGATAGAGTTTCTCTTATAGTACCATTATTAGGGACAAGAGGTGGTAAGTTTCATTTTTTAGAGCAACTAAAGTTCAAAAAAGAGATGTTACCAACATATAAATTAGTCCTCACCACATTGTATGCCAAATTCAGGTATAATTACCCAAAATCACAGGGTCAAAAGTTTGAAATTTTTACCAATTTTTATTTGCTTATGTCCTTTAAACTCACTCACTGGATATTTATTGATATTCTAAATCTGTAATCTTGGTTCAGTGATTATTGATAAGGAGCTGGTGTTACGTGGAAGGAATTTTACACAGATACATATCAAGGATGTTGTGAATTCCTTGAGATTGGACATGGAACTTTACCCACATATATAGGAAGAAATCATGATGTTCATAAAGATTCTCAGGGGATCTAAATATGTTCAAGAATCATAGATTTACCTGATGATATGTTTTACACCCTTGTTTTAGACATCATCTAAGAATAGACTTCTATACATAATTAACTTTTTGCTGTATTAAATCATATTAGAATTAGGCAAAAATACAGGAATGGCTACATTTTGATCTATTGTCATTCATTACCTGGGCATGAGTGGCATAGACATTTAATTACCTGATGTTTCTAGGAGAGCATCCTGGTTGACTGTGAAGCTACCTACAGTCTCTTGTCATGTTGGAAGTTACTGAATTTCCAACTGGCAGTAAAATCAGTTACTGAATCCTGTTGATTTTTCTCTAATAGATCTCTCTAAGCTACTCAGGCTTTGATTTCTTGCTCTTATTGTCCTACCTCAGATTTTCTTACCTCTTAATTACGTTTCTCAAATAATAACTGTCTTCCTTTTTTTCATCACAATGTAGGTAAAGTGATATTTTCAAACGTCAGCTTACTGCTTAAAACTTTTATTATTTCCTCATTGCTCTTAGTGTAAGCAAATTCTATATTTTTAAACACTGCCCATTTTACTTTGTAAGACATGACCTGTTTTTCATTATGCAAATTTTTATTTTGCGACGTACTTATCCTTCAACTTTTCCATTCTAACAATCTTGACTCTGCTGTGATTTCTCAAAACAGCCAAAACCCTTTATAGCTTTCAAGATGTCCCAAGCTCTCCCAGTGATTCAGATGTGTACTGAAGCTGGAGAACCATTCTTAAAAGTGTGTTTGCTGCCCTCTTTTGCCCTGGTAAACCCTACACAGTCTGCTAAGATCCTACTTTGAAGAAATCTCTATTACTTTCCAAGTTTCTTAGTGATTCCTCTATTGTCTGCAAAATTAATGCTATCCATGTGTCATTGTGCCTGTAGATTTCTAGACCCATGGAAAAATCCTGATTCAGTGATTGGGCTGGAGGATAGAAATAAGAATATTGAAACACACATACAACTTTCCTGGATGATCCTGTTGGTAATTCAAATTTAAAATTACTGAACTAAGTGGTTTTCTCAAGAAGATAAGCTTCAAAAGGGGATCAGAGAAAAGGGGATGTCAATTCCAGGGGGAGAATGATTGGACTATGGGAGAAAATGTTTCTGTTGTTGGCTTATTTGTTTTACAATGAGAGATAGATGAGTTCATATTCTGAGGTGTAAGAACTAGCACAGATGTATAGGGTCAGGGTACAGAAGAAAAAGTGATATATTCACTTTTTAGGGGGAAAAATTTGGTACAGAAAAGTAATGAAGTGTAAAGAAGTAGGGATGCTTTTTAGGGCCAGAAAGGTAGCAGATAGGGCAGAACGTTCAATGTTTACTGCCAGAATTAAGCTTAAAGAGTCTTACCTTCCTTTAAAAAACAAACAAACAAGCAAAAAAGCATAAAAAAAAAACCAAAACAAAACAAAAAACTGGATTCTAGCCTTCCAGAATGAATACTGCTTTCCCACCTTTTCTTTAAGTGAATGTTTCAATATATCATTATATTATTTTCCATAACAACTTCGAATGCTTCTGCAACTAGATTCTCAAAGAAACAAGGAAATACAGAAAGAAAGGAAGGAAGGAAATGACAAGTTGACTCAATATATCTGAACAAAATTAAAGGTTCCTGTATGAATTACTCTCAAAGAAAAAGCAAAAGTGGGATTCAGGATAAAGAGCAATAGATTAGACTAGAAAGCAGTCCTTAAAAGTTGTACATCAAAAACACTTCATTTAATTTAAAATGTAAGTGATAAATCAGGAAAGGATGTTTTCTACATGAGGGGCAGATAAAGAGTTGTTAGCCTTAATATGTAGTATACTTTTAGGTATCACTAAGAAATAATCATACTCCTCAGTGGTGTCCTTCAAACAGATTTGGAATACCATATTTAATATATATAAAATTATTCTACATTTTATGAGGCTTTACTTTCATCTACTTTTTGATTCTTCTGTTTTTCCAATCTATTCTTTTCTCAGTACCATGGGGTTGTTGCAATTTAATATTTGTTAGAGAAATACTTACTTTATTTCTTCTCTTAGCACAATTCTCTAGGAGATTTTTCACAATTATTGTTCCATATTAATTTAGGAATACTTTTTATTTAAAAAATTGATTCAAATTTTAATTGATGGAATTTGGATTTTTTTTAATTTTTTTTTAACGTTTATTTATTTTTGAGACAGAGAGAGACAGAGCATGAACGGGGGAGGGGCAGAGAGAGAGGGAGACACAGAATCCGAAGCAGGCTCCAGGCTCTGAGCCATCAGCCCAGAGCCCGATGCGGGGCTCGAACTCACGGACCGTGAGATCGTGACCTGAGCTGAAGTCGGAGGCTTAACCGACTGAGCCACCCAGGCGCCCCTGGAATTTGGATTTAAATGATGATGAATCTCTGTTTAATCTGTGATAATTGATATATTAACATTATTCAACCTTTTAATCTATTCAACTTTGTCTCCCTAAATGAAATTTTACTTGGGTCTTCATTTAGATAGCTATAGTTTCCTAGTCATTTCATTCTATTTGCCTATTGATTGCTTTTTTCAGTTACAGTGATTGACCTGTAAGAAGTATATAGATTCTGGTACAAAGTCTTGTTAGTAACCGCTGCATTCTATGCTTGTAAAAGTTCTCATAATAGTTTTAATTATAATCTGAAAGTTTTCCTAGTAATAATTCTTAGAGTAATTTAATGGTGCTCGGGTTTACTCTGTTGATTATCAAGTTCTGTAATCGTATATGATGCTAGTTTAGTTGCCTCTTTGCTTTTTCCGTGTAACAAACTAAACTTCTATGGGTCCTATCAGTAAAAGGAAGCGGCAAATGAACAAGGAGACAATTAGCAGTATCTAGCACACATCTCTATTGTTTCATCATTAAATATGATTTTTGCTCTTGGCTTCACACACACAAAAAAACATTTTTTTTCTAAGACCATATTTCTATTTCCAGGTGTTCCCCCTGCCCCCAGGAAAATACAGCATTTTTCCCCTTATTCATATACTGTTTTTTAAAAATTATAGTTGACCCATAATATTATAGTAGTTTCAGGTGTACAACATAGTCATAGTCACTCAACTTTTATATACACCGTGAATTGATCACCGCAATAAAGTTACCGTTTGTCACCATACAAAGTTATTACGATATTATTGATTATATTCTCTAAGTTATACTTTTCATCCCTATGATTTACATATATTCTATCTGAAAATCTGAATTTATTAATCCTCTTTGCCTGCTTTGTCCATTCCTCTTTTGCCCCTCCCCTCTGGCAATCACCAGTTTGTTCTCTGTATTTGTGAGTCTTCTTGGTTTCGTTTGTTTAGGTGTTTTGTAGGTGTTTATAATTAAAACCAGTCAGTATTTGTCCTTCTCTGACATTTCGCGTACCATAATAGCCTCTCTGTCAGCTCATGTTGTTACAAATGTCAAGATTTTATTCTTTTTCATGGCTTAGTGGTGTGTGTGTGTGTGTGTGTGTGTGTGTGTGTGTGTGTATTTTACATATGTATGTATCTCACATCTTTTTTATCCATTTATCTATCCATGGACACTTGGGTTGCTTCCACATCTTAGGTATTGTGAATAATGCTGCAGTGGACATAGGGGGGCATATATCTTTTGAAAATAATGGATTTTATTTTCTTATTTAATTTTTTGAGGAGCCACCATACTATTTCCATATTAAATTGGTGTTTACACCAATTTACATTGGAATCAGCAGTACCCAAGGGTTCTCTTTTCTTGACAACTCCACAAACATATTATTTTTTGTCTTTTTGATACTAGCCATTCTGACAGTTGTGAGGTGGTATTGTGATTTTGACTTGCATTTCCCTGATAAGTGGTGATGCTGAACATCTTCTCATGTGCATCATGGCTATCTGTATGTCTTCCTTGGAAAATTTTCCATTTAGGTTTCAGAATTTTTTTAGCCATCTGTAATAAATGCTGAGTTTTATCCAGTAGTTTCTGAGCATCAATTGAGATGGTAACTTAAAAAAATAATGTGTACCAATAAAGTGATAAATATTTTTTTGTTTAGATTTTCTATAGATTGTCATGACACTGACTGAATACATTGGTATTTTCTGGCCATAATATATTAGCTTTCATGTGCAATGGCATGTGATCTTCTAAAATTTGGGATTGTTACAGGGTATGGAGATCTTGAAGGAATCTAATACATAGTGTCACTGGTTTTTGTTCTTTTTTTTTTTTTACAAAGAAATGAAAATGATACCGATAAAAAGTCTAACCTATAGTATATCAACTTATGTAGCTTAATGAACTTCCATCATTAAATAATTTACTAACATCTTTAAAAGTTTTATTATCTTGGGGCGCCTGGGTGGCTCAGTCGGTTAAGTGTCTGACTTCAACTAAGATCGTGACCTCGAAGTTCATGAGTTCAAACCCCGCGTCAGGCTCTGTGCTGACAGCTCGGAGCCTGGAGCCTGCTTCGGATTCTGTGTCTCCCTCTCTCTCTGCCCCTCCCCTTCTTGCCCTCTGGCTCGCTCGTTCTTTCTCTCTCTCTCTCTCTCAAAAATAAATAAACATTAAAAAATTTTTTTAATAAAAAAATTAATAAAAGTTTTATTATCTTGATAAGTAGGCTTATGTCCTTATTTGTGTTTTTTCATTTTGGGTGAGATGAAACATTTTTCCTATGTTTCTGAGCAATTTACATTTCCACTTAAGTCCATTGCATTGAAAAAATTATTTAGCTTGAATTCTAAACACTCCAGTCAGTAGTTCTGTGGCTCAGGTGGCTGGCAGTTCATTCATTTTGCAGAGTGGCATATTTTACTTATGTGACATAGGAAAAAAAAAAACAGAATAAACTCTTTGAACACCTCCACATGACATTACATTAAATGCGTAATCATGCAGTTTTGTCTTCCGCCTGGCCTTTTGACAAAATATTTGGAAACTCCCAACTCTGCCACCGTCTGGGCAAAGTTACGTCTATCCCAGCAAATGGTTAGTTCTAAACGGGGCTTCTCTCATTGTCTATACTCCGACCTCACTGTTCTCGTTCGAGGCTTGCAAGGTAATAGCTGATTACCTACTCTGATGTGACCAGTGGCCTCCTTGTGTATGTAGGTAAGCCCACTGGCAAATGAAGCCAATCAAAGTTTATGA
The DNA here is from genome assembly GCF_018350195.1 of Panthera tigris. Classification (NCBI taxonomy): domain Eukaryota; kingdom Metazoa; phylum Chordata; class Mammalia; order Carnivora; family Felidae; genus Panthera; species Panthera tigris. The sequence continues at coordinate 130,236,797 of NC_056660.1, read as the reverse complement.
GGCTTGAATTTTGTTCGAGCAAAATTAAAATTTGAAAGACTATTAAACATGTGGATTTATTGAATTTGGACCGTATGTGAGGTATTCAGCAGATTGGGAGAGTGTTAGTGTTTCTTGCTCGAATTCATTCTTACACGCTATGTGTGACATTTTGGTATATAATGAAAACCGTTTCTTCCTCTGATTTCCTCCATTTCTCCCCAGTTGAAAGGACTGTGCCTTGTCAGTTTTGGCCGAGGTTAAACATCTTATTTCTACTTCCTTCACAGAAGAAGGGCCTCTGCCTCTGCTTCCCCACGCTCAAAGTGACATACAGTCTCTCACCTTAATGGAGGGTTGATGTGCTTATTGCTGACTGTGATCAAGCTGTGGCAGGATTTTGGATAAGGAGAATCTGTCTCCACATTGCATATTTGTGTGACTTTGGCCAAGTTGCATAAAACTCTATGTATCTCAACAGCCCCATCTATAAAACGGTGATAGAGTTGATACTGTGCCAAGAGGAATTTTAAGTTTATGTATATTCAGATAAATAAACATAATGTCTTCTTAGAACAGTGTCCAGGAATTCATAAGCATAATACAAATGTTAGTTTCTAGACTTAGTGTTCATACCATTTGGATATGAACAAATCAGTGAAGCAATCCCAGGAACCCCATTCTTGTCTCCTTTAGAGGGCTTAGTATAGACCCATGAGTGGTTCTGGGAGAATCTCCTCTTCAGAGTCATCTCAGATGATTTTATGGTATACAAATCCAGATGCATAAATTCCGTAGTCCTGGAGCTATGCAATATGCTTGTCCTACTTTTCTCCCCCAAATCCTGACTAGTTGCTCTTTTTTTTTTTTTTTTACTTCATCTTTATTTGACTTCTTGGAGTTAGTACCACACCGGCTGCTTGTTTAGCAAAACAGCTTGCTTTTCCCTGCCTGAATTGACCTGCATGAATTGTCACATGGAAGAAAAAGTTTTATGCCCTAATTGAGGAGAAGTAACTTTGATTACGATGTCATGTGGAAGAGTAGAAATCAGGGAGGCCAGGACCCAGGGACTGAGGTTTGAATCCCGTTTTGGCGAATCTGTTTGCTGACTTTAGTCTCATCACTTAATCTCATCTCAAAATTTGGGTGCTTATAGGCACCTCTTGAGTTCTTATAAAAAGAAAATGAGGGGCGCCTGGGTGGCTCAGTCGGTTAAGCGGCCAACTTCGGCTCAGGTCATGATCTCACGGTCTGTGAGTTCGAGCCCCGTGTCGGGCTCTGTGCTGACAGCCAGAGCCTGGTGCCTATTTCAGATTCTGTGTCTCCCTCTCTCTGACCCTCCCCCGTTCATGCTCTGTCTCTCTCTGTCTCAAAAATCAATAAACGTTAAAAAAAAAAATTAAGAAGAAAATGAAATTAGATTTTACATTTATAAAATAAGGATAAATTGTCTACAGTGGAGATTTTAAAATATTAGGAGTGACTTTAGATTTGAAACTTTACGAGTGAGTCGGGGAGGGGCAGAGAGAGAGAGAGACAGACAGGATCCAAAGCAGGCTTCAGGCTCCAGCTGTCAGTACAGAGCCCAACACACGGTTCAAAGTCACAAATCTTGGGATCATGACCTGAGCTAAAATCAGATGCTTAACCAACCAAGCCCCCCAGGTGCCCCTAGATTTGAAACTTTAATGCAATATCTTGTGGAAAGGAAATGCTCAACTATTGATAGCAATGTTTTATTATGATGGGGAAAGGTATATGGCCCAAATGACAGTAAGTGATAAACAACTAATCTCCACAGTACTTTACAAAACTGAGGTAAGGATGCATTTTGGCCTGCTTAGATAAAAGGATGTAAAAGTAGAGAGAACATTGTAGGACTGTGCCCTACTACCATGAAGTGACAATAGGAGGGCCACAATGGAACATGATCATTAAGTATCTTATTGCAGATCCTGTGTCTATGATAGAATTCTTGTAAATTTTTTAATGTTTATTTATTTTTGAGAGAGAGAGAGAGACAGAACATGAGTGGGGAGGGGCAGGGAGGGAATTTGAAGCAGGCTCCAGGCTCTGTACTGCCCGGCACTGCACTTGAACTCATGAACCACGAGATCATGACCTGAGCCAAAGTCGGACACTTAACCAACTGAGCCACTCAGGCCACCCCTGTGATAGAATATTTAAAATGTTAGAACTTGCTGTAAGCATTTTTACAGTTGAAACATGATGATCTATACAAGTAGAACATTTATTCCAAATAAGTACCAGAACCAAGAGGTCCTCTAAATGTAGTATAGTATATATAGTCCGTCCTCACCAGACTCCCGCCTAGCTGACCATATGATGTAGACGTTGATTTTCCCATATCTGCCCCTATGCACTTTCACATGGTCACACACAAATATACACACCCCACGCATGCACACAGTACTTCCCTCCTTGGTCAAGTTAAGATCTATGGGTCTAGGATAGCGGGTGTTCTCTGACAACGGATTTCACAATATTTTGACTGATCCACAACAGGAAATGCATTTCATGCTGGAGGCGTAGCAGAGATATGCAGGGGTGTGCACAAGTGTGTATAGAATTAGATAGATTATATCTAAATGGATCGCCCATAAAAAAAAGATTGTTAAATTTTCTTAAATAGTAAATGCTCTTTCTATGGGTAATACATTAAAATATAGCCTGCCTTATCTATATTCTCTTTATTCTTCTATTTTTTTTAAATGCTGTTTGAACGGCACCATTTTTAGATTTCCTAATCCACTAATATGTCTTGACCTACAGTTTGGAAAATGCTGTTTTAGAAGGTGGGTACTGAGTATTCAAGTGAATCGTGAATCAAAATGTTGCTTTGTATTATGTTCTGTAAAGCAGCTTGGACTTCAGCCTTGAAAAAGCATGTAGCCTTTTGACCAAACTCTGCATGTAGCAAATTCAAGTTATGAGTAAAGATTCTGCTGTCTGGAAGTGGGTCAGTTCTTTCCTCTCCCCCGTACACTTGTCCTAATTGCTGTATTTTCCAATCAATGCCTTATATGCTCAGAGTTTAGTTTTTAGCTCAAAATAGATTGCTCAAGAATGACAGGTAAAGTATTAAAGAACCTACTTTGAAGTGCCCATGACTGCCAGCAAGAGCATAAAAATTATTTGCACATTTTCTGTGATGTAACTTTGAGGCACACTCAGCTCTCATGTGTGGAACTGTTTTCTTTTTTGTTTTTTAATTTTTGAGAACTTTAAAATAAAACTGCTAAGTAGCTAAAATAAAACTGCTAAGTAGTCACAGATTATTTCTCTTTCGGTCTTCATTTACTACACGCCCGCGGTTTTCTGCTCTATTCACATGATCTAGCCACATAAAGACCTGTATTTAATTACTTGCTAGATTTCAGTGAATTTCTGTAAGCATCCAAGTAGTCAAGGCTAAAGTTGTACGTGTTGTCAGGATTTTTTAGTTTTATGAGTTCTTTACAAGTGTGCCAATCTCAAAAAATCCTCTACTAACCGAAAACAAAAGTCATTTTTCCTTTATTTTCCTCTACATTTTGTTTGCTGCATTACTCTTTAATTTCTTCTAGTATATATGCTGGCATGTTGCAAAGTAGAGAGTGTGAATTGACCCTTCCCCCCAGAAAAGCGTAATAGTTTCCCAAATGTAATATTTTTAATACATCACTCTTTTCTAAGTGAATTATATCTTCTTTATCGCTTGTTAAAATTTTGTGTTATACTAGTGTCATAAAGCTATTCATTCCATTGCTCTCTTTTTGTACTAATATTAAATCATGTTAATTATTGAAAATATGTTTATATATTTGTTAGGCGAGTGCCTTTGTGGTTCTTTATTTTTGGTATACTAATGTTTATAGGAGGGAAAAAATCTTGAAACCAACCAATTTTTCTTAATTTCTTACTCATCAACAAAAATTGCCCTTGGCCACACTTTTATATTTCATTTGTTCTGATAAAAATTGTCTCTAAATTATAAATAATAGAAGCACACATAAGGTATTCAGTACATGTATGATGTTAAATGTTTATAGGAGGGAAAAAATCTTGAAACCAACCAATTTTTCTTAATTTCTTACTCATCAACAAAAATTGCCTTTGGCCACAATTTTATATTTCATTTGTTCTGATAAAAATTGTCTCTAAATTATAAATAATAGAAGCACACATAAGGTATTCAGTACATGTATGATGTTAAATGACGAGCACCATGAATCCCAGGTATAGTACTATGTGAACACCTGAAAATACTTTTTGAGTGCATAAATACATTGACATCAGTACACTAAATGGTCAAAGTTCAGAAAAATAAAATAAAGAGCATTATTGGCTGTATAGGGGTAACCTTTAGATTGGATCCTACATAGATCGAAACACATCTTTGGCAGCAGAGATAGTCTCAAAAATAGACATTTAATGGCAAAGAAATAATGCCTATAGAAGAAAAAAGGCTTTACCCAAAATGCTAATTCTGTAGTTTAGAATTAACATACAGTTAAGATTCATGGCATAAAGGCCTGCAAGTAGAAGTGGCAAAAGAGAGGAAAAGCAGAGAAAAGAAAAGAAAAAATTGTCAGAGATGTGCGGTGGCAGTAATCGATCATTGGAACCATTTATAAATGTGTAGTGCAGTGACATTGGGTACATTCACATAGCTGTGCTACGCCATGCCACCATCCATCTTGAGAACTTTTTTTTTTTTTTATCTTGCATAACTGAACTCTGTACCCACTAAACAATAACTTTTCTTTCCCTGGCCCCCGACAACAACCATTCAACTTTTTGTCTATAAATGTGACTAATCTAGGTTGCTCAGAGGGAAGGAATCATACAGTATTTGCCCTCTTGTGACTGGCGCATTTCACTTAGCATAATGCGTTTAGGTCTCATCCATGTTGTAGCATGTGTCTGAATTTACTGGTTTTTTTTTAGCTAAATAACGTTCCATTGTATTATATACTGTAGCCTTTTGATTGATTCGTCTATTGATCCTCTTCCTATGCTTAACGTATCTTTTTGAAGGACATAAACTTACCACACTTAGGAAGAACCATGTTTGTTGAGTTAAATGTTTTATTTCCAGTGTCTTGCCCAGTGCTTACAAATAGATTCTCGATAAGTAATTTGAGTACATGAATATAATAAATTTAAGAACAGAAGTATGTGAAATCATATGTAGGGAAGAAATGGGCAAAGCCGTGGTGGGTGGGGATTAATGGCCATTACTTGACTGTAGCAAACTCTCTCCTGAGGAGAGAGGTCTGTGGAAGAGCTAGGTTTGTTTTCATAAAGGAAGAATCAGGGGGCCCTTGGGTGGCTCAATAGGTTCAGTGTCCGAATTTGGCTCAGATCATGATCTTACAGTTTGTGAGTTCGAGCCCCACATCGAGCTCTGTGCTGACTGCTCAGAGCCTGGAGCCTGCTTCTCTCCCTCTGGACCCCTACCTCGCTTGCACTCTTTCTCTCTATCTCTCTCAAAAATAAATAAACACGGGGCCCTGGGTGGCTCAGTTAGCTAAGCCACCGACTTCGGCTCAGGTCATGATCTCACAGTTCATGAGTTTGAGCCCCACCTCAAGCTCTGTGCTGACACCTTGGAGCCTGGAGCCTGCTTCAGGTTCTTGTCTCCCTCTTTCTTTGCCCCTTCCCCGTTCATGCATTGTCTCTCTCTCTCAAAAATAAACATTTGGGATGGGCTAAATGGGTGAGGGGCACTAAGGAATCTACTCCTGAAATCATTGTTGCACTGTTTGCTAACTAATTTGGATGTAAATTTTAAAAAATAAAAAAATAAAATTTAAAAATAAATAAATAAACATTAAAAAATTAAAAATAAATAAAAATTAAAAAACATTAAAAAATTTTAAAAAAAAGAATGGCAAATTTATAATGTCTAGGATTATTTCTGCCATCTCTATTTTTGCAAGTCAAAATAAAGAGGAAAAGTTGTAGCCTCACGGTATGATGCTGTGTTTTGTTGTAAGACCATCCCAACGTTTTATGAATTCCAGTTAAATAATGTCCATGCTGATGTATAAGTCTTTAAAGGCCAGTGCACAAACTGTAATTACTTTATTCCAGCCAAATCATAATTATTGTATCAGTCCAAAGGGGAAAAAGTCAATATTTAAAAAAATAGAGAAATAGATCACCATCTCTTCACTCTGCATGTTTTCAAAGTCATAGAAACTTCTACTGTTTAACCTGCTTTCCATCAAGAAAATTTCCATAACCCAAAGTGCTTTTATAAAAATGCAGGAATCAATCTTTATTTCTAAAGGTCCAAAATAAAAGCACACAGTGAAATCAAGCAATTCCCTCAACTCTGACGCTTCGTTTGGGAGTCTAAAAAAACATTACTACAGGGCCACCTGGGTGGGTCAGTTGGTTGAGCGTCCAACTTTTGATTTCGGCTCAGGTCATGATTCCAGTGTAGCGGGACAGAGTCCTGCTTTGGGCTCTATGCTGAGCATGGAGCCTGCTTGGGATTCTCTCTCCCTGTTCCCCTCTTTGCTCACGCATGCTCGTTCTCTCGCTCTCTCTCTCTCTAAAAATAAAAAGATAAAAATTAAAATTAAAAAAATTACTGCAGAAATGTCTTTTAAAACCATCAAAAATATCTTTGATTTCAATATCAAAATTTTAAATATCAAATTTTAAATATCAAATTTTGTAATAAAATGAAAGGTACTAATTTTCAACTAATTTCCCATACTATCATACTGCATACTATAGCCTTCTCAGATTTTTTTTCCCCCTTAGAAATAAGCATTTAAAATTCACCCATGGTGTTGTGTGGATTCATACCTCCTTCATTTGGAGTACAATGGTATGAATGTACCACAGTTTATCCATTCACCTGTTGAAGGTCATGTGGGTTGCTTTCAGTTTTTGGTAATTATGAAAAAAGTTGCTATACACTTGTGCATGTATGTTTTTGAGCAGACGTAAATTTTCACCAGTTGAATCAATATCTAGGATTATGTTTGCCGGGTCAGATCGTAAGTCTAGGTTTTAACTTTATAAGAAACTGCCAATCTGTCTGCGCAGCGCCTCTATCTTTTTATAGTCACAATACCAGTGAATACTTCTTTTATTGTTCCACATCCTCACCTGTGCTTGATATCGCCAGTTTTTCATTTCAGTCCTTATAATGATAGCTTGTGGTTTTCATTTGCTTTCCCCTAGTTAGAAATTATGTTGAGTGTATTGTCATGTGCTTTTCTACCATTTGCATATCTTCTCTGGAGAGAGATCTGTTCCGATTTTTTGGCCACTTATAATTAGAGTATTTATTTTCATACTCCTAGGTTTGAGAGTTTGCATTTTCCGGGTATATGTTATTGATCAGATATGTGATCTGCAAATATTTTCTCCCATCCTGGCATTTCTCTTTTCTTTCTCTTAATAGGGTCATTTGCAAAGCAACGTTTTTGAATTTAATAAAATTCAAATTACTTTTTTCTTTCACAAATTTTGCCCTTGACATTTTATGTAACATCTCATCACCGAACCCAAAGTCATCCCTATTTTCTCATACTTTTTTTTTCAAGAAATTTTATACTTTTGCATTTTTATTTGGGTCACAGATCAATTTTGAGTTAAATTTTATGTTAGTTGCAGGATGTGTGTTAAGGTTTATTTTTTGCATGTGTATGCTTGTACTTCTTTGCCAAAAATAAGTTGGACATGTTTGTATGAGTCTTCATGAACTTTCTGTTCAATTCCATTTGTGTGTCCCCAATGTCAGGTTACTTTAATTACTGTACCAGGCATGTGTATGTGTGTATGTGTATATATATATATATATTTTTTTTTTCTTCATTCATTTAAATGTTTATCATTTGAATCGATTTTTTCAGAGATCAAGTTTTTGCCTTGACTTTATTGTTTTACTGCTTTTACAGGATATTTACTGTTTTTATTGGGATGGAAATTTAGATTATTGATCTGAGAAGTTTTTATATTTTGTAACATCAACATTAAATGCTATATATTTCCTGCTAAGGCCTATATTTTGCTATATCTCACCCATTTTGATATGCTTTATAATGCTTCTTATTCATTTGAAAATGTTTTAATTTCCTTTAAGCCAATGGGTTTTTAAAAACTGTGTTGCTTGATTTTGAACTGTTCGGCAATTTCTCATATCTCTAGCTGATATTGATTTTATTTTCATTCCATTGTGACCAGAAAAAAAAATATATGATTTCTCTTCCCGTACATCAGCTCTGTACCATAAGAGAGACTTCTCTAGTACTCTACCAAATTTTCTGTGAATTCTAGATGAGGTTGGTAGAGAAAAAGCCTATAACAGGATGTGAACTTGACCTAGTTTTCTTTCCCAAGGAACTCACTATCTCTCACCAGAGAATGCTCAATTTCCACTAATTTTCCAATCACCTAGCTGAACACTTCTTACTGGCCCGGCTCTTTCTTTACCCAGTAAGCCAGTAATCATGTCTTATCACAAGCTGCAGTCTCTTGTCCCCTATTTTGGGCTAGCTGAATCCTCTTAAGTCTTCAGCACTATGATGGAGGTCAAGAAAATTTGTGAACTGGCTGTTTGTGTGGCTTTTGTAGTCTTTATACATCATTAAGAGTTGGAAGGTTTTCTCTCCTAGTTTGGTTCAAAATACACTATATTTTTTTCATTCTCATATCACTCTGTATTATTTCCACAAGCATTAAGGAGGATTCAAAACTAAGTTGTCTCTATATTTCTCTAAGTCTGACTTTTCAGTGGAATTAAAAAAATCCTTTTTCATTGCAGAACATTTTTCTATTATCTCTTAAAAGTTTTTCGCTTCAGGTAGATTCACATTACATTGTCATTTCTTTTTCTCATGCCTCTTGTCTTTTTCTGTATTGGATTTACAAGAGCTTAGTATTTTTTATTGCATTTCCTAAAGAGCAATAATGTCAATAAAGTAGACAAGACTCACATTCATACGTGAAAATTGATTAAAATATTTTGGATTATAAGTTGATATTGTGATACAGTAATTTCAGAAAAATATTTGGAATCACTTCTAGAGCATGTATTTATTAAGTATTGTATGTCTCATATACAAGTTTCTTTCTCCTCCAGAACCTGGAGAGATGGTTGGGAAAGGACATTTTAAAACATTATTAAAATGTAAACTACACAATTTCTTTGCACATTTCTTTCTCTTAAAGTATTTTCTAATTTCTAAGCCAAGGTAGAAGCCTAGATTATAAAAATGAAGCAAACAAAAAATATTTGTTGGGAGAAAAATTTAATATGTCATGACATCATTATCTTTTTAGTTTCCATTAGTACTTGATTATAGCACAATTAAAACACTTTGCTGTTACACTTTGTTATTTAGTGTTTTGATTTAAAATTCCCTTCGTTTCAGGAAGAGTTGGTTACAGTTTCTAGATAGGACACCAACTTGTCACATTAGTTACCGATAAAGGAGTATTGAAGTTTCCAACTATGATAGTAGATTAATCTATTTCTCCCTGAAGCTTTATCAGTTTTTGCGTACATATTTTGATAATTTGTTGGTAGGTACATACACATTAACGATTATTATGACTTATTGGAGGATTGTCCTTTTTAATCTTGAAGTAGTGCCCCTCTTTATCCCTGATAATTTCCTGGCTCTGCAATCTGCTTTGTATCAAATTAATATACCTACTCCAGCTTTTTTTTATTATTATTGTCATGCTGTATCTTTCTCTGTCACCTGACTTTTCATCTATCTTTGTCTTTTTATTTTACTAGGGCTTTTCGTAGAAAAGTCATCTAACATTTCTTCCACGTACGAGTCTAGTTTTGATGTGGAAAGTAGCAAAACTAGAAAGTATGAGTCTGTGTGTCTCCCCTGCTGCCTTTGAGTTTCCTTAGAGACTTCTTCTCAAATAAGGTCTGAGATGAATGATTCTCTCAATAGCATCCCATTATTATTATACAGGAGCCCTACTGATGTGGTAATATTGGAGAAAAAAGAGAAGGTGTTCTATAGTCCCATTATGAACTGAATGTTTGTGTCCCCCCAAATTTATATGTTGAAATTATAATCCTCAACATGATGTTATTAGGAGGTGACGTCTTTGGGAAGCGATTAGATCTTGAGGGTGGAGTCATTGTGAATATTAGCGCTCTTATTAACAGGGATTCCACAGAGTTCTCTCACCCCTTCACCCATGTGAGAATACAAAAGACAGCCATCTGTGAACCAGGAAGTGGACCTTCATTAGACAGCCAATCTGCCAACACCTTTATCTTGGACTTCCTAGTCTCTACAACTATGAGAAGTAAATTTCGGTTGTTATAAGCTGTTCAGTCTGTGGTATTTTTGTTATAGTAGCTAAACTAAGACATTCTATCATCTGACGATAAGGTATCAGTTTTTAAGTGAGTCAGTGACCCAGAGCTTTGACTTTTCCCAAATGCTTCCTGACATCTCCCTACTTCCACAGATGAGACAGGAAGACTAGAGTTGGCTACGGTTACATCTTTCCCTCCACATGCAAAACTAGAAAGGGGCTACTGTTGGCCATTTCCCTTCCCCTGGATGAGTTAGGTGCCAGTAAAACCCCAGTATCTTAGGCTCTAATAAAATGTATTTTTTGAGAGCAGGCTTCGGTAAGAAGGTCAGAATGCTGCAGGAATATGGCAAATGGCTTCTTTTTTCCTCCACCTGCCAAAATCACAAAAGATTTTCCCCTGATGTTCAATGTGAGAAAATGGTGGGTCTCCTAGAGGTAAAATCACAAAAGTGTGGGGGTTTCCCTAAGGCTGGAGTCTACCCCCTGGAGTTCAATTCTCAAGCTTGTCCACCCAAAGCCTCCAGTACTTAATTATAGTTTAGGTTTCCCTAACCTGGTATTGGCTCCTGTGGTGGTTTCTGCTCCTAGTGTTCCACTCCAGTGACTTATTCTCTCTCTCCATCTGCATGTTTGCCTAATTCTGGGGGTAGTGATGTGCCCTGTGACCTCATTTCTCTGATGGATCTAAGACAAGTTGTTGGTTTTCAGTTTGTTCAGCTTATTTTTCTTGTTGGGAGTACTGAAGTAACAACTTCTAAGATCTTTACATGCTGGACCAGATAACAGCATTCTATCTCTGGTGCCTCAATGTTTCACTACTTTCCCAAGCATTATGATTTTTAATTTAGGTTTAAATAGCAGGTGATAGGTTTGACAAACCTTGGTTGATATGTTGAAGATTCTAATTCCCTTTTATTTCATAATCTGAGGGAGATTGTTGTTCAGAATGCATGGAGATGTCTCTGACTTGAGGCCCATGTCTTGGTCGTCATCTGCTATCAGGAATATTCAAGTTCATATGAAAAAGATTTAATTTCTGATGCTAGTGATTTGAGTCTTTGAGAAAAAAAAAATTCATGATCTTCAAACATTGTGTTACCTGTTTTGTTTTTTTTTTTTTGTAGTATCAAATGATTGCTGACCTTTTATTTTACCCAGTTTAAGAGGCAAAGGGGAGTCATTCTCCCAAATCACTAGTGAATTATTCATGCCCATTGATACAATGGTAAAGGGATTTTGAAGAGCTGGTTTCAGTCAGCACCATTCAATATGTTGCCCAAGGGCTAGAAAAGAATATCAAATAAAAGAAGCTCAGATTATGTGAATAAATTTAATGGGACCATTTTGGGGGGTTCATATTGCATCAGACAAAATAGTTATAAAAGATAAAACAATAGTCATTTGGGGACAAAAATAAAAATAAGAACAACAGAAAATTAAAGAGCGAAGAAAATGATGAAGGAGAATGGTCATGTTCACTACATACTAAAAATGATAAGCTGTCAACCTGCCAGTTTCTTCCCGCCAAGAAACTGTTTTAATCAGTCTAACAATCAAAGATAAATGACATACTAGAGAAAGAAAATATGAAGATAAATTTTTAGAGTTCACATTACCTATATTCATGTCACTTCTTTGCAGATACACCTTACCACCTTTTCTATCTGTCACCAGTTTGGTGGCACTTATTTCTGCCTTGCTTTGGCTAGGTTCATTTGGAAGAGTGATGTCTATGCGATGAGAATTTAGACTCTCAGCACATACTTAGTATTTACATTGATATCCAACTGTATAAATTCTTCAGATGTCTCCTATAGCATTAAAAACACTTAGGCTAAAGGGATTTATATTGAGTTTTACTTTTTAAAAAAGTGGTAGAAACCATGCTATATGTTTTGCAAGCCATTTTCATTTTTCTTGAAACACAAGAAGGCTGTATTTACTGGCCTCCCTTGTATTTAGACCAGGGCCATGTGACTGCTCTGGATAGTCTAGTCAATGGATATTATGCTGAACAATTGTATATGCCACTTTCAGCCCTGCGAAACCCCATGTTCTACCATTCATGTAGGTGTTTTCTCTTCTCTCTCTCTCTCTTTCTCTCTCTCCCTCTCCCCCTCCATCCCTTCCTTCCATTATTGTGGTTGGAATCAGAGTTCCCCAGGATGACAGAACAGCTACACTTTGGGTATATCAAGGAGAGCCACTAATGTTCATTGGGTTACGGTGTGAGTGAAAAATAAACCTATATTGTACTGAGCCACTAAGAGTTGGGATTGTATTTTAGAATAGCTCGTGAGCATTACTCTGACTAAAACAGAACTGTCAACTCTTTAAGTTCAGCAAGCTGAAAACTATAGGCTGTGTTTTATCCCCAAAGGAATATTCCACCAATTTAAGATCGTGGAAAACTTGAGAGTGCCTATGGCCATTATAATCCCCACTTACTAGCAAATTGCCTACACCTTGGTGAAGTGAAAATTGTGGTGTTGTAGCACCAGAGAAAATGGTGGCTCAAGACATTCTCAGTTATTTAGCAAGCTAGGAAATAGATTAGCTAAGACAAGGAGTGATTTTCCTCTCCTTACTTTGGTTTCTGCAGAATATTTCTTCACATTGCTATCCTTAGTATCCATCTTCTGCTTTCAGAGAGCCAAAATTAGCAGGCAGGCTCAAGTTCCATTATTTCCTATGTGAGCAACACTGAATCCTTGTTCACACACGTAAAAATCAATCACATAATGCTGTTACCAAATACACCTGCACATCAAAGGAGACTGGGGGCCAAAATTGTTTTTACTGTTTTTTAATGATACAGCATTAATAGTTCTCACAAAATGGTTTACTGTCAATATCTCCTTTTGTCCTATTTTAAAATTCTAAAGCTTATTTTCAGATGCAATTCTGAAATGACTGCAAATCTTAAGGATTGCATCGCCCTATATTATTTAGTAAGGTCCCTGACTGTGCAGTTACAGTAGGTGTTAATGACATTTTCTATCAGCATTACTGGAACCACTGTGGTTAAGTTTGTCAGCAGTTTTTTGTTTTGTTTTGTTTTTCCAAACTTCTGAACTCCAAGGCTTATCATTCATCCATTTTTTTTTCTCCTTCAGTGACTTGCAAAGCATGGTTCCTTTAATAGATGACATTTTATTATCATCATTGGAAAGAAAACAGTTTCTTTAACTGAAGTGCTCTTAAACTGAAGACAATAACTCATTACCAAACACTGAGGTTTAAACATTACCATCTTTTACTTGGAAAAAAAAAGTGATACTTATTTAATTGGTTTGTTTTTTTTTTTTTAAAGAGTAACCTTTTATTTTCAACGTTTTTTATTTATTTTTGGGACAGAGAGAGACAGAGCATGAACGGGGGAGGGTCAGAGAGAGAGGGAGACACAGAATCGGAAACAGGCTCCAGGCTCCGAGCCATCAGCCCAGAGCCTGACGCGGGGCTCGAACTCACGGACCGCGAGATCGTGACCTGGCTGAAGTCGGAGGCTTAACCGACTGCGCCACCCAGGCGCCCCTAATTGTTTTTTTTTTTAAATCATGACGTTCCAAAAACATTAATAGTGAAATTGCAGTTAATGGATCATTCTGAAACTGAAGCCACAAAGCCAAGGATCTGTGACTTTTCAGTAACTTCTGCCTATTATTTTTTCTTCGTGTTTATAGTAGACTGTACATTTTGCATAAGGTTTAACTATTGCTCTGTCACCAAGTGTTTCTTTGGAAATAACAGATTTGGGAAAGATATAAACTAAACCAAATAGTATAGTGTGAAGTTTGCTTATACTAAGCTTTAAAAAGACAGTATTACTCTGCATTTCATTCAAAATTAAATTCCTGTCACACCAATTTTTTTTTTCAGTCTTACCACTTTGGTCATGAAAATGAATTGTTAAACTCAGTACCCTAAAGAACTTTGGTTCAAATATGATTCTCCCAAGAATCAAACAGGAGAAGTGTTTAATTTTAATATCCTTGAAACACTGCTTTTTCTCATAGGGATAAAAAAGAATATTTATTAAGAAATACATGGGATAGAAGGAAAAGTCAGTGGAGATTATTTAAAGAAGATTTTTGGGGGGAATGTAAATACTATTTTCAAGATACAAGTGATAAACTTCATATAGCAGAAATACATGAATTCTTATTTCATTGATTTTTATTTCACAAGTCTGTGTCACCAAAGAATGTATTTTGTGTGGGGGAAAATCACAGCTGGTGACTATCCTTTATATTGAGACCTTGCTTGCTGAGTTTTCTTTTTGTTTTTGTTTTTTCATTTAATCGCTACTATTGTACAATCTTGAACTTGATTGCTTTTATCTGGCCTTTGAAAAAAGTGACCTTTAAGTTCTTCAGCTTCTTTATTTTCATTTTTGTTTTCTCTCAGTCTGTTGGTTGTGATTTATCGGGATTAATGTAGTAACGCAAACTGCATTTTCATTTGCTGAGGTCTCACCCTTGTAGAAATCCTATTAGCTTTCTAAATGTGAGTATTCAACTAAGAGGGAATGTAATTACCATAAACGTAGCAAAATAATTCAGCCTCCTTTCCTGGGCAAGGCTGCTCTTCTCCTTATATTAAAGCACAGCTTACTTGTTATTCTTTGGAAATTAGAATACCTTTCCCAGAAACAATATCATATTGATTGTAGGGACTTCCCTCCTAAATTCTTCTCTCAGTTTCTTACAGCTCTCTGGACTTGAATGGCTGGGGTAACACGGTCTCAAATGCAGTATGTTTAAAACCAGTCCTCTTTCTTTTCTGCCTCATCTGTGCCCACCAAACCAGCTGTTGTGTTTCCTTTCAGAACCTTGCTGTTCATTCTGTCTGCAGGCATGATTTTGGATTCCTTCATATCCTTCACTATTCATATTCAATCTCTTCAAAATCTTTGCAGTTTTTTTTCCTCCTATGCAACCTCCAGGAGACTGCTTTTACTTAGCTCCTTATCATTTGTCACTTGAACTATAAACTCTCTCTGCCTCCTGTCTCATTTCTGCCACGTTCCTTCTAATCTATTCTTCACAGTGCCACAAGAGTGGGATTTATTACACATCAAAATTTCATCATACTGTTTTACTGCTGAAAATCCTTTAGTGTTCCTTCATCTTCACTCCCCAAAACATACCTTCTTCCAACACACCAAATCTGTAATTGCAGTATTGACGCCTTCCTTCCCTTACACCTTTTTGCATGTTCTTTCCATACTGGGAATGCCTTTCTCCTTTATCCAGATGACATCATTTAACACTTCTTCAAGACCCAGCTCAAGTTCCCAGCCTGGTAGTTAACCTCCTGCTCCTCTGTATTTCTGGAATTATGTATACAAAACAGTTAGTAGTAAGGTCCACAAGGAGCAAGGGTAATACCCCTAAAAATCATTTTTAACCTCAATCATTTCTTTTGCCTTTGTGCTTATGTGGGAATACTACCAAAATTTGAGTAACTAACATGAAATAATAATACAGAGCCTGACGAATATTAAAATGGATATGTGTCTAGTAGAAGCCGCTCATTTTTAAATGAACTTGAGAATGCGTACCTTCAGAGAAACTACAGGATTGCTCACTTTTTTTCCCTAAAAAACTGACATTGCTCCTTCATTTTTAAGAGAGTTAAGATTATATTACTGTGACAAATATATGAAATAAATAAGCATGGAGAAGACAAGAAGTTTTAAATTGCCTGGATTGAAAATAACAAGATACGCTTGTTTAATATATTTTCACACAAATACACTGACATGAGCCCTTCTATAGAATACATCAATCCACACTTCTCATTATTATTTTCCTGTTAAAAGTGAGAATTAGGGATATTAAAAATTGTGAATGGAAGTTATTCCCAACTATCCCTTCCGGGGCCTGGGAGTCGGTGATCCATCTGTCTTTTTCAGAATTTCCTGAAGTATTTGCCAGTAAGAGGGATGATACCTGGGTCTTATCCTATTCCTATTCAGTGCATCTCTGGGGGTGGCATAGTTTGACCTTGTATTTAACCAGCCATCTAAATAATGCCAATGTACTTGAAAGTTACAAAGCAATGCAGGTAGCCCACTTGTTTAGTGTATGTCTCTTGGTTTTCTCTTGAAGACTTCCAGTGGTGAAGAACTCTGAATTGCTGAAAGTAGCCCATTTTTTTTAAATGATAGTGTAATTTACATACAATAAAATTCACATTTTTTTTACTGTAGAGTGTTCATTTTTCACAGTCACATACACCCATGGAAACATCACCCAAAGATACAGGACGTTTCCACCATCCCAGAACAATTACTCCTAGCACTTTCCATGCAATCCTCCTTCCAGAAGCAGCCCCTTTATATATTCCAACAGCACAGGTCAATCTTAACTGTTACAGAACTTTACATAAATGGCATTTAAAAGTATTCTCTTAAATCCAGCTTCTGTTGCTCACTTCAATATTTCTTGTAAGATTCAGCTGTAGTATTGAATGTATCCGCATTCCATATTTTGTTCTGGATAACATTCCCTTGTATGAAAATAACAAAATTTCTTTCTGTTCACTTATTGATGGACATTTGGACTGTTACCATTTTTTTAGTTTATTATGCATAAACCTGTTAGAATATTTTTATGAAACTCTGTGTAGGTATGTTTTCATTATTTTGGATTATTACATAAGTTTGGAATTTCTGGATGATCTCTGTTTAACCTCATAAGAAACTACAAACATTTCTGTAAAGTGATTGTACCATTTTACATTGCCACCAAGAATGTGTCATTGTTCTAGCTGTTACTCTAATATTTGGTGTTATTGAGTTTTATTTTAATCATTCTACTGAGTAAGAAATAGTGTCTCACTGAGCTTTAAATTTGAATTATCGTGATCCTAAAAATATTCAGTATGTCTACATATATTTTCTGGTTTTTCCTGTATCTGTGTGTGTGTGTGTGTGTGTGTGTGTGTGTGTGTGTGTGTAATACCTATTTATGTCTTTTTCCCATTTTAGAGTGGTCTTCTCATTTTTCGATTTCTAAATCCATTTGCATTTTAATAAAAAAAACCCTCAACTGTCAATTTTGAGAGACTTGAATGTTGTACATCAGTAATACATGACATGTTGATATTTTTAAAAATTGTTTTGGGAGCACCTGACTGGCTCCATTGGTACAAAATGTGATTCTCTATCTCAGGGTCATGAGTCCAAGCTTCATGTTGGATGTGGAGCCTTTTTGAGAAAACAAAAAAGAATCTGTTAAAATTATTTTGATGATTTTTTTGTGTTTATTCTTTATCTTGGGTGATAAAAATTTATACTTTTACTTAATGGATAAATAAATTAAAGTAAAGCATTCAGTAACATTTTGTAAAACAAAAGTGGACCAAGAATATGATTATCTCAAAAGCAAATACATTAGAACCTGTTTCAGTCTTATGATGTACTGCCTCAAAAGAACGTATATATTCTCATCTCAGCCCAACAAACAACAATTTTAAAAATCCTAATCAACAGTCATTTGTACTGCATTGCCTGAATTTGATCATTTTGGTTTGTCTATTACAAAATAGCCTTGTGAGATTAAAACCAAGTTATCTTTGTTTTGCAAAAGGAGGAGGACACTTTTAGAGATGCTTGGGTCTTACAGTAAAATTCTGAGTGACAGTGTTTATGCAGCTGACATTTTCTATTCTGAAATCTCGGAGCACAAGTCCCTTTCTTCCAAAATCAGTAACACATGGAGTTGTTGGAGTCACTGTTCCTGTTCGATATGAAACTTGGTAGTAGTTCTTTGCCGCCAGAAAGAAATGACTTATAGTGTGAACATACACTTGGCTAATTTGGGGCATCAGTTCTAGATCATTATTTTCTTCACCTTTTGTATGTGTAATTCCCAGGGCATGTTTTCCTGGTATATTTTCAAGTACTATCTTGAACTCACCCAAATGCACCAAAGTGTACTTAACCCTGGGCCCTCACATTGAATTTACTGCTCTTAATTATCTTCAACAAACATGTTTCAGTTTGCATTTGTTGAATATCTATTTTGTACACAGTACTCTGGAGAACATTAATTTCCCAGATGTCATTCTGGTGTAACACCTCACAGAGCACTATGTATATCCAGAAAATTAGTGTTCATGTGGACATGTTTAAACTGAGGTTCATGGGCTCTTGGTTCTAAAAGTACAGCAGCCTGGGTACCCTGAAATGCTTTAGTACAACCTCATAAAAATGTTGGCTGGAAAAAATAATGATTGTGAATACTTTTCAATATATTACTGGACTCACTGAAAAGAAAGAAAAATGCCCAGGTGTCAGAAGCTAGAAGGAACTAGTAATCATAGCTGCCAGTTTAAAAATGACACTTAATTGGCTGCCACAGTGGTAGCGACAGGTGTTATGGTGGTTGGTCCTGGTAACCAGAGTCTTAGCAAGACCCGAGAATGGGAGAGGAGGCCAGGCATCCATAGGATGTGAGAAGCAAGAACAGAAAACTACATGAAGTCTGGATTCTTAAAGAATGGCACCCTTGGTAAAGAGTGGGCTGGGAAAATTTTATTGCATTAGCATAGGAATAGTAATAAAACTTGATTTTCCCTTACTGCAGGTACAGGAGGCCTAAAACAAAACAAAAAAGAATCAATGCAATGAAGTACTAAACATATGAAATCATAAAATCAACTATACACAGTAAGATATACTATAAATATACAATAGCACTGAAGGTCATTATTAAGCATTAAGAGCATTTGCAGATAGTTGTTGAGTTGAGAATAGTTTACCTTTGGCTTTACGGCATATATCTAGTGGTTGACAGTCACTTCCTTACCTACCCAAGCAATCAGTTGTCTTGCCAGTGTTGGAACAGCTTCGAACAATATTCCTAATGCCTGGTATGCTGATTCATGCAGCTTCATGGCTAAAAGGTGTAGGACCAGAGGCAGCATAGGGACACAAAAGCATTCTATTGCACATGTCCCAAAAACATATGGGCAAAGAAAGGGAAATAATGTTCGAAACATATGAAGCCAGAAATTCTGTGTAAAATTCTTCCAATGAATAGCTATATCAAACTATAAAAAGAAGAATCAGATTCCATTGAGCTAGCTAACAGTCATTCTCTCTTATCAAGAATGCATACACTCCAATTACATATATAAAAACATACCAGACTTTTCCCCTCTTTATTACTGAGAATCCTGTGAGATAGAATCTATTAGTATTTTGCTACTTATAGAATACAAACCAGTAACAATACTACAAAAGTGTCTAGTGCGTCTTCCTATATGTAGAGCAGCCTGCTTTATGCATCCCTACTTGTGGATTTCATCTTAGCACATGTGGTGCATTTCATTCTGAAGAATTACGAAATTTCCTGATAAAATAGCATCTGAAAATAGCATCCTAATAAAATAGCACGGCATTAACCCAGGACTCTTTGCTCTGTCAAAGGTGTGTCAAGGGCAACACTTTTACACATATTTATCAATAAATCAAGGTATGTAGGATAAAAGGGATCTGATTACAAAAACAACATGGGGCTCGACCCCATGAACCTGTGAGATCATGACCTGAACCAAAATCACGAGTCAAATGTTCACCCAAATAACCCACCGAGGCACTCCTGGAGCAGTAATTTTGAAATACACCTGACCTACTCTTGTGTGATAAGTTCTGGTTAATTTCGCATGTCAGTAGTGATTTAATCAGGGAAGAAGAACCACTATGCATATTGAGGAATATAGAATTTATGACAGGAATTACAACTTGCTTAACTATTGCAGATACTGGTGAAATAAAGGTCCAAAAATTAAAATTTAAAGATCAGAAAAATGTTACCCACCAGTCTTGGCACAAGTGAACAAATCTGAAAATGAGGCACACAGAGTTCCTATAGTGAGATTCTTAAGGCTGATGGAAAGATTTTTAGTTCTTTGTGACCACCACTGTTCTAAGTTCACAGTTAAGTATCAGGTGGTGGTTTTGAGGTTGCTCAACAGGACCACATGTAAAGAGAGCTGGGCTTGGCATCTGGAAGAGTGATGACGAAGTAGAACCTGCCTATACCTCTATATCTGTCTTTCACAGACTCTGAACGATGATGACCTCAGATAATAATGACTGATAGTTCATTTATGCCTCTCAAATTTTGCCTACCTTCCCTTGTGGCGTTGTCCAATCCTGAACCAGACAGAGAAGGAGATTCTGGGGAAAAATAGCTCTCACTATAGGGGGCATCTAGGTGCCTCAGTCAGTTAAGTGTCTGACTTCGACTCGGGTCATAATCTCACAGTTCATGAGTTTGAGTCTCACACTGGGCTCACTGTTGTCAGTGCAGAGCCCACGTGGGACCCTCTGTCTCCTCCCTCTCTTCCCTGTCAAAAATAAACATAAAAAATGTTTGTTTATTAAAAAAATAGCTTTCACTGTAACCAACTTGACATTAAAATCCTCCCCAAAACTTTATATGCTCTTCCAGAATTTTTAGTCATAACAGACTTTATGTATTGAATAAAATTCATATATTAAAGTAGAAACCAAAAAAGGAAACAAAACCAAAAATATGATGGTTGAAATCATGAGGATAAGAAAAAGAGTTAAAATTTCTAAGGAAGTATGGATGATAAAAATGACAACAAAAGGAATAAAGATTTAAAAAAACCAGAACCCTCGAAAACAGGACACACACACAAAATGAAGGGACATATAAGAAATAATTTAGAACCCCACAATTTTTACAGACAAGTGGATGCAAAAATGGTTTGCAGCAGCTTCGTTGTAATGAATTATCTGACTTCTCTTAGTTCTGAACATTTTCACAATGGCTTGTCAGGAGGAGAAATGATTTTATTGAAGGAAAACAGTTTGGTTTTTCATAATACAGGACTCATAATAGGACTCTCTGGAGAGGGCATGGACAGTAAAGATGAGTTACTGAACAAGAAAATGTGGAGTGTCCTCAGACCTTATGTCTTGTCTCTAAAAGAAAGTGATAGAGATTTCTTTAAATTTTACAACAATCTTAGCACCAAAGGACATTTCCAATTATACGTTGTAAAACTGAGAGAAACCACTCTAAATTTCAACAATTAAAAAAAAAAATGTTTAATGCCACCAGAAAAAGTTTTAACTAACTTAAATTTTTTTCTATGGTGTTTAAAAATTGCTGTCAGATGAAGAGCTGATTGAAAAATAAACAGCCAAAAGTGGAAGAATGAAAATATTATAGAAGTACGTGAGGCGCTACATAATAAAACATATTTATATTGTGCTCTCTTGCGGTGTTTCTGATATTTGCCAACTTTTAAACACTGTGATTTGCTCTTCTTTGCTGTTTTAGGCTCAGTAAGTATTCACATTGTTACCCCATTTTGTATTTTAATTGTTCTAATCCTTTTTCTTGGTGAGTATTTCTGGAACTACAGATAGTACGAGAAGGAAAATAAATACATAGCAATAGAAAGTGGTAAATAAGTAGCAAAAAATAAATAAACAATAAATGGTAAAAAAAAATAAATAGTAAAAGAATAAATATAAACATAGCTTTTTAAAATCTGTTACACTTACATGGAGAAATAGGATTTGATAGGCTTTCAATTCCTTCTTTTTTTTAATCTAAAGTAATTCCTCTTCTCTTTGCTTTTTGCCCACTGAAGTAGTGCCCATCCCCAGCTCACAAACTTGCCTGGTATTTGGATGCAGTTACCTTTCTTCCCAAGATACACTCATAATCCGTGGACATCTCTTTTTTTCAGGTCTGAGCTGTGTTCATGGGAAGAGTAGATACATAGAGATACATATCTCTGTGTTGTGTTCTGCTAGCTGTGAATGCCAGGCATTGAATAACACACCATCCCTCCGTAGGTTCTCTGGTGAATTTGTTGTGTAGAACCCATAAAAGTTGAGGTCACGTCCTCTCCCTTATTCAAGCCTGAATTCATTTTCTAGTGTTGCCTTAACAATAAAACTAGGTGGCTTACACAATAGAAATGTACTATCTCGAATTAGGGAGGGTGGGGTGGGAGAGCAAGATAGTGGCAGAGTTGCTTCCTCCTGAAGGTTGTGAGAGAGAATTGTTTCACGCATCTCACCTACCTTCCTGTGGTTTGCTTGACACATTTTGTCATTTTTTGCTTGTAGAAGTATCTCCCTGATCTCTGCTTTCATTCTTATATGATATTCTCTCCGTGTGCATGCCCGTGTCCACATTTCCCCCGTTTTATAAGAATACTAATCATATCCAATTAAGGGCCCATCCTACAAAAGTATGAGCTCATCTTACTTAACTCATTATATCTGAATTGATTAGATTTCCTAAAGAGGTCACTTTAGGAGGAACTGAGGCCTAGAACTTCAATATATTAGGGGCAGGGCATCATTGAACCCTAACAAGATGTGAGTCATATTATATAGAAGCAGAAAGCAAAGAAAAAAGAAAAACAGTTGGACAAAACGACGTTTTCTGCCTGAGAGATGGAAGCGTGGGAGACCTTCTTTCCTAAGAGTTTAGGTCCTGTTCTTAAATGAGCCAATGTAGGCTGCAGGACTACAAAAAATGGACACATGACTTAGTCAATGTTGGTGGAAGGGAGTTAGAAACATACTGAGTGGATTTAAATAATTTCAGAAATGAGACTTTGCTTGTACTGTACATATCACAAAATTAAACATGCAGAAAATAGTAGCTTTGCACATGATTATAAAGAGGGCATGAAAGTTGAATATAGTGCGTAAGTCACAGTTCATCCAGAGAAGTAAAATAACAGGGGAGTGTACAGAGCATTGTCTAAGTCCCTGGTTGGTAGTTTGGGCAGAAACATTGCAGCCTGGAAAGCCTATCTACATCTGGAGTGAGTGTCTATTCCAGTAAGAGCAAAGTGCTGCTGCTTCCATCAGGAAGTGGTCCAGTGTAATCAACCTGCCATCATGTAGGCAGGTATTCAACTCAAGAAATGGTGCCACATCAGCGTTGGTGCTCAGAGTTGGGGCACGTGGCACTGGCTACAGTCAGGTAGACCTCAATGAGTGCAAGTGGTGGTTGGTGAGCCCATGCCTGACTCATCCCTTGCACATGGACACTGTGTTCTTGAGCCTATTGGACACTGAGAGAAGGGGATGGGAAAGGGTCTTAGTGGTAGCCACAGAACACGTCATTCTAGCCACTTGATAACGTAGATCTTTCTCTGACTATATCAACCTGTGGTAAACATTCAAATGGGGCAGAAATATCTTTACATTCTGTGTGTATACAGAGAGGTACCCTCCTGCTCCCTCCCCATATCTCCTTGTCATCAGTTTTCTTTCAAAGTCCCTATCAAGCCAAATCATTGGCAAAAATCCATAAGTCAATATAGATTCATACTTCTGGCCATCTCTCAAACACAATGGAAAACCTCATGCACTACCTGATTTCTACCCACTACAAGGATCTCCCTCTACTTCCTTTTTGGGTTGTCCCACAGTGGCGCTTTACTGCTACCGATGTTTGCTTTTGTATAGTGCCTGCATTTCATGCAGAGCTTCTGTGAGACAGACATGAGTTTTTCTTCCTTAGTCAATTGATTGGAGGGGGTCCAATCCATGGACTTTCTAGGAGTCCATAGGTCTGGTCTGAGAAAGAGAAGGAAGTACAACAAGGTTGTGGGCATTTAGGCCACATCTTCATGCAAATTATTTATGTCTCAGTGAAATTAGAGAAATTTTCAGGTCATTAATGTGGAACTAAAGCTGGGAATTTGAAGCCCTAAGCTCAGCATTTTCTTCCCTGATTTCTCCAGCACCCAAAGCACCCAACAAATACCATTATACTCCTTATTTTGACAAAAATATTCTAAAATAGAAAATGTTTGTTCAGTGTCTCATTGCTATAGGTGTAAACTTTGACTTCTTTGCCAGTAGAAAAAAAAAGGTTGATTTTTCTTTAAATCACATCAGATAAGAGCACCACTTCCAGAAAACCCACAATCAATTCAGAGAAATCATTCTTAAGACTCTGTTTCCCTACAACCGCTTCCAACACCAAATTCTAGATCAGTCAGGGTTCATCCAAGCAAGCAGATTCAGTAAGAGAAACAGGTAACAGAGATATAGATGAATATTAAAATAAACATAGAATAATGCAGATACAAATATAAAGGATTTATTAAAAGGTGTTAATTTACGCAATTGTGGGTGATAAATAAACTAAATAAGTCTGAAGTCCTTAAGTCAGGCGATCAGGAAGAAAAGATTATAACTCATTTAGAACCCCAAACACAATCTGAAGCTTGTCCAGTGTGGGAAAATCTCTCCCTTTGGGAAATGTTTAAAGGCCTCCAGCTGGTTAAGTAAAACCTGCCCAGGACAATGTCCCTTTTAAGTAAACTGGTTAGAGGCTTTAATCAAATCTTCAAAATCATTTCACAGAAGCCCCTAGATTAGTGTTTGATGGAAAAACTGAGAGAAGGTATGTATATATAACATAATGTTCTTACCTCTCTTTTATTTTCCATCTTTATTGGAAGAAAATATCCTCTGTAGCTCTCTCCAACTGGAAATGTAGTAAAAGAGAATTCTGAGACTTAGTTCACTTTAACTGAGTTGACACATCCCAAGTCATCATATATAATATAATAGGGTTATATCATTATTGAGTGGAAAGTTATTTTTCTTAGTGTTTTTCTGTAGTATCTTGTTTTTGAAATATACACATTTAGTACAAATTTCAAAAACTGGAAACTAGTTTTGAAATGGGCAACAGACAGTTAAATGTTAATTCTTACTATTGGTTATAGAATTACAAAAATACAAATAAAACTATAAATGCTGTTTTCATTTTTTCTCTTTATAAAGAAAGTATCATTCAAGAAATAAAGCTGTTTTGGAAATAATGAGGAAATAGTAACTTGTTCCTTTTATCATACACCCCTGGAAAGAGTATATATTGCATAATATTTCTGGAAAGATGTGTGTATGAATCAACACTCAGGAAAAATGAGATATTATTCCTCTTTTAAGTGAAATCAGAAATCAATTTTCAATTTTCAGTATTACCTGAGCAGAAACCATTGAAATACCTATCAAATTATAATGAATAGTTATCTTTGAAAATGGTAAGTTATTATCCATATTTAAAATGTCAAAAAATGATATTGTTAAACTCCCTTATTACTACATTTTCCTTAGGTGATATATAGGAAAGAGTCCCATCATTACATAGGCTAAGAACAATTCACAGAATAGAAGCAGTTTCAAAAAAAGTATCTTTTTAAAATAATAATATAAATGAGTTTTTCAGTTCCTCTCTTTGAACTGTCTGGAAACAAATTCCTTTCATGTGAATTTTTAAATATTCTGATGCGAAACACAGAAAAAAATTACTACCTGAGAGATAAGTATGTATTAGATCAATAAAAATTAATGTCTTCCAGAATATGTAAACATGAATCCTGACTAGAATATTAAAAATAAATAATTTAGGTGCTGTTAAAAGGAAGGCCATATTATCATGGGGAAATGGGAGTTAAACAAAAAATAAACCAGAGGAAATAAAAAATATATTATCAGTTCTGTAATCAAAGGTTTCTGTTTCTTATTGTTACATAGCCATCCCAAGATTTAGGAGTTTACAACACTTTATTATTACTTGTGGTTCTTTGGATTGACTAGGATCAGCTGCATGGTTCTTGGCCGAGGTCTGTTACATCCTTGCAGTAAAATATTTTTTGGACCACAGTCTTCTAGGTTCACATGGGATGGGTATATAAAATGGTGCATTCACAAGGCCGGTAGTTGATGCTGGCTTTCAGCTGGGAGATCAGCTCTGGCGGTTGACTGATGTGCCTACACACGATGTTTTCACATGACTTAGAGTTTTCATATCAAGGTCAAGTTCTGATAGAGTACTCTAAAAAGGAATGTTGAAAAAACTCCAGGGCATGCCTTCCATCTAAATTTATTATTCATCCAAATCACTAAGACAGCCCACATTAAAGGAGAGGGAATTAGGTCCCATGTCTTGATTAAGGAATGACAAGGTCACGATTCAGAACGATGTGTGGGATGAGAGGTATTGTTTTGGTTATTTTCATAAAATACCATCTTCTGCACATCTTTGTTGCCTCAAAATCACATAATCACAATCAATTTTGTGTAACATATTTTATATAGTATCAGTTATTGCCATCTTTTGAGTTAATTCAGTACTAATCAAGGGCTATATAATATTTTCCCATATAATTAGTAGCAGATATTGGGCTCCTGTATTAGGAGCTAAGTCTGTATTTCTAGTTCTAAGATTTTTAGAAATTATTTGAATTTTGTTCTTCATTCCATTCACTTTCTAACTAATTATGACAAAGCTGTTGGTGTCATTAGATTAAAATAATCCACTTGCTTACTAAATTAGTTCCTCATTGACACTTTGATTTAACAGAATCATTAACAAGGATCCCAAATCACGTGACAAGGATCTAAGTCAGACATTTAATCCATATTTTAAGTGGAATTTTACAAATATCAACGGTTGAGAGTTGTCTTTTGTCAAATACTTCCTTAACAAATACCTCCAGTAACTATGTTGTTGTCCTTCAAGAGATGCCATTATTACTTAATTGTCCTGTGCTAAGGGACATGGAGAGTGCCAGAGGTTGAGCAGAGGCAGAATTCCATGCTTTTGAGGGAGCTCACTGACAAGACAGAGAACCCTCAGAAATAATCAATGATAGCTTTTCATCTGCATGAGAAACATAAATTGTAGCCATTTCTACTGTGATTAAATTATTTAAATGGAAGCATTTATATTACCATTTTGGGGACTACCTTGTCACATCATTCTGTCACCCATGTAATAAAATAATTCATTGTGTTTTTTGTAACTACCAGTTAATCTGTGAAAATATAAAGATAGTAGTTAGTGATTCTGGATGTGAATATATCTTAAGCTTGTCAAAAAATACATCAGCAAAGGGACACCTGGGTGGCTCTGCCAGTTGAGCGTCTACCTCTTGATTTCGGCTCTGGTCATGATCCCGGGGTTCTGAGTGAGAGCCCTGTGTTGGGCTCTGGGCTGAGCATGGAACCTGCTTAAGACTCTCTCTATCTCTCCCTCTGCCCAGCTTATGCTCACTCTTAAAAAAAAATCAGCGAAATATAAAAAGAAAATAGAAAGAATAGAAAGAATAGAAAGAATTTTACTAATACTAAAAGATGTCACTCTAGGGAGTCTCCAACCCCTTGGATTTAAGTAATAAACTCAGGTGACACGTAACAACCCCTGAAGTTCAGTGCTGCCTCTTATGCTGGTGGCTGAAGATTCATTGCCCTTTTGTGTATTCATGTTTATGTCACAGAGATGACATATACCGTTGCATTAGTGGCTTCTAATATGTCTAAAGGTGTCAAAAGCAGAGTAGAACAGAGAAGGAATAGCAGTTGGAGATGGTTTCTAGTTGTTGTGAAGTCAGAAAAGTGAAGAAACAGAAAGCCTTTTGGTTTCTTCAGCGTCATTGTTTGTTTGTTTACTTTTCTGCTCACCAAATCTTGTTCCTTCATTTACTTTTCATTTATTTCTGGTGCTAGACGTGTTCTTTAGCACCTATGTAGATATTCTGAATACATACAAATTGTGGATTCCAGCTGGAGCAACCTACTTTGTGGGTATGTTTGTTGTTTGCGTGGTAGAGAGGTGGTGAAAGAAGAGAAAATCTGTATTTCATTGTATTCTTCTAAGTTTTCACACCTCAAGAAAGTTGCAGCAGCCAAGTTAGGGACCATCCAGAAAAGAACAATAACAAAGATAAAAGAGATGAAAAGAACCACTAAGGAAAGAGCAGAGGAGTGAGGAGCCATCATCAAAAACAATAAAACTTGAAAGGGATATGATCAATAGCAGAAAATTAAAGGAATTAAACAGTAGAGCAAACATGTACTTATTCTGGA
The DNA here is from genome assembly GCF_018350195.1 of Panthera tigris. Lineage (NCBI taxonomy): Eukaryota > Metazoa > Chordata > Mammalia > Carnivora > Felidae > Panthera > Panthera tigris. The sequence continues at coordinate 130,208,590 of NC_056660.1, read as the reverse complement.
AATACTAGAACGTGAGAGGAAGAGCATCATGACCCAGCCATAATTTATCGTGCCAGATCTTACACTTCCTAAATTCCCACAGGCCCATGGCAAACTCTGCAAGTAAGTTCTTTCAAACCCCTCTTTCCCTGGGTACCAGGTGACAGAACAGCATGTGTCCGTCCATCCTTTTCAGGGCGGGATCAGGCGGGAAGGCAAGAATGCACAGAAGATCAACATTTCTCTCCAAAGAATTCTTCCCCTCTTCCATTAGTCATCTATTAACTTCTCCAGGTTAATGAAGAGCTGAAGGTCACAAAACCTGTCTTGACCAGTCTTCTGTGTAAGTTCTAACCAGGTAGTCATACACCTTGCTTCCAAATGTGGGAAGAGCTGATACTTACTGTTTTGTGGTTAGCTTTTGATGCTTCAACTGAAACAGGAGGGAAAGAGTAATAATTTACCATCGCACTGTATAAATACTGCTCTCTGTATTTTAATGATGATTAAGCCTAGGTTTAGGGGCATTAAGGTAATATTTTTAAAGTCACACAGCAATTAGGGAAAGAGTTGGTATTCCAATCATGCCTGTTTGATACTAAAACACATATTTTAAAAATTCATAATGTGGGGCACCTGGTTGGCTCAGTTGGTTAAGCATCTGACTTCTGCTCAGGTCATGATCTTGCTGTTTGTGAGTTCGAGCCGCGCATTGGACTCTGCACTGGTGGTCTGGAGCCTGCTTGGGATTTTCTTTCTCTCTCTTTCTCTCTCTCTCTCTCTCTGCCCCTTCCCCACTTGCACTCTTTCTCTCTCAAAATAAATAAACCTAAATAAATTTAAAAATAAAAAATAAATTTAAAAATCATAATGTAACATTGAAAATTGAAGAAAAAGATTGAGTTTCTCATTTCCAACTGTATTGCATATTCTCCATTTTGCATTTCCATGTGTATTCCCTGCTAGTCTCTATCCTGATTTGTGCTTAAGAAGGTGACCATAATAGGTGTGCCTGGGTGGCTCAGTCAGTTAAGCGTGTGGCTCAGGTCATGATCTCATGGTTTGTGAGTTCGTGAGTTCGAGCCCTGCATCTGGCTCTCTGCTGACAGCTCAGAGCCTGGATGGACCCTGCTTCAGATTCTGTTTCCCTCTCTCTCTGGTCCTCTCCTGCTCGTGCTCTGTCTCTCTCTCAAAAATAAATAAACATCAAAAAAAATTTTTTGGAGAAAAAAAAAAAGAAGGTGACCAGAAGGTGACCATAATAGAAAGTATCAGTCACCTATAGGTACTGGAACCTCTGTCTCTGGATTTTGGTTGGCCTTTGCCAATCGCGGGGCACCAGCAGAAAATGAGGGAGAAGAGGAGATTAATGAGATAAGGGTATTCATTCCTCTGGTTCCCTCACTCTCAGACCTATGACTTGGAAGTAATCTCATTTCCCTTCAGGAAAAAACACAACTCCTATCTGATGACCTTCACATATGCTAAAGTCTTTTTGAGGATTCCAGTGACTGTGGTCTCCTCTTGCATTGCCATATCTACTCATAATAATGGCTGTTGCTAGACTCTGCATACTAGAGCATCCATTGTTGGTTTCCCTGAATACTTTCCACAGCTTTGTAAATAGTGCTTTATTAAACTCTTCTGAACTACCCACGTGAGGATGCCATTTGTTTCCTATTTGGACCGTGGAAAAGACACCTCCACATTGGTTGGCCAGTGTATTCCTGTCATGTTTGTACAAAGATAGACATTGCTTTTCCACTTCTCCATTTAATTATTAGAACCAGGGTGGAGGTGGTGATTTAGGGAAGGGACAGACCTTACCTAGGTGAGTGAAATTGCATACAAGATGGAACATAAAAATGGTGATAATACATCTTGTCACCCTTAAAATGTTATTATATAGAGGACTTGCAAATACTGTTATATATATATATATATACACACACACACACACACACACACACACACACACACATATATATACACACACACACATATACACACACGTATATATATGTGCATATATATGTATATATGTATATATATATAATACATACATTTATATACATGTAAATGTAGTTCTTATATAGCAAAATCCTCACCCTTATTAAGTACAACTGAATTTGCCAATTAAAAATATATCAGAGTTTGACAGTAGGTATTTCACGTTTTTCCAAATGAGACATTTAAACATTTACTTAATTTAGTTTTATCAAGATTCATTTATGTTGTTTCATTTCAATCCCTCAGCTGATTGAAATAAATTCTCTAGTTGTCCGTTTTGCCTTCCCGCTAAGTCATATGTGAGTGTCTAGCAGGCTGGCCATGTCATAATGTGAGCCAGAATAAAAGAAGCCCTAGACTGTAAAAAATCAAAACGTAAGTACTTGAGCAACTTCTTAAATTTGAGGAGAGGTTGTAGAGAGAAGTGAGTAATTTAATAGCAGTGCTCTCTGCTGGTAGCAACGCATGAAGACATTTTGCCAGTGTATGACTATCTGAATAAACACATTGAATCTTATTAACTCAGACCATGATGACTTATGGATAAAAATAATTGGTCTCTCAAGAAAACCACAATGACATAAAACTGTGATTATTCATCTGTTATTTTATAACACATTGCTTCTATTTTTATAATAGATTTAATTGGATATCTGAATTCCTTAGGAAAATCTTTTGCATGAATTTCACGGAAACTTGTGAAAGGCTATCCCACTATCAGTATTTCCTTCTTTATTAGCTCGAAGAGAAATTTGTCAAGAAAGACTTAAGATTGTTTGAAGCTTTTATTGATTTTCTTTTTCCTTAGCCTTTGTGGAAAGGACACATTATGTTGAAGTTCTAGTAAATAATCTTTGAACTTGGAATCTTAACACTAATCTCAGAGTTGAAGTTCAGTGAGAAGTCCCTACTTTCCAACCAGATGATAATTCAGAGTAATATAAAGTATGCTTTAAAATTTGTGTCTATGTTCATTTTTTATATATATCCAACTGGTTCAAAAATGTATCTACCTCCCTTCTCTCCTTTGTATATATTTATTTTTTGAGAGAGAAAACAATAAAGCACATGAGATAACATGTAAACATTCTGAAACCTGGACAAGTGGCATTCAGTTTTTCTGAAACTATTCTTGAAATATTTCTGTGATTTTTAAATTATATTAAAATAAAAAGTGGCAAAATATTTAGCTTATATCCTTAAAATTAAATCATAAATTTTAGTGAAGTAGTGATAGTGTATTTTAAGTAGTTGATTCTAAAAAGATAATTTAAGAAATACAGTTCTTTAAAACTTGCATTCTTATTTCAGTGCACTGATACAGTTACACCTGTTTAGGGATAATATTTTGAATATATTGAATAATAATCCTTTTTCCATGGCCCTAGTCATAGAAAGTAACCCCTGCACTAAAAAAAAAAAAAAAAAAAAAAAGGCCAACCAAAATTAGCTAGAACAAATTCCATGAGATAAAAACTGAAGGTCTTACTTGTCTTTGTTGAGATCATACTTTATGCATAAATAAAGATTTATACATAAAATACATAATTTTTGTGTCATTTTTAATATACCAAAGACATTTTCCCATGTCATTAAAAGTGTTCTGTGAATGTTACAATAAATATGTGGGCACATTTCATTATGTGGTTAAAATATGCTTTTAAAAACATCCTTCCATTTTTTGACTAATTGGTGGTTTATGTCAATGTCTCTTTGAATTCCTGTGCCTTGGACTTGTAAGTTGTCATGCTCATAATTTTTGGTATAAAAATCATTTTATACTTGAGAGTGAATGATGTCTTCTATCACAATAAAGTATTTCATTTCATGTAAGTAGTCAACATTATTTGTGTAATGTCCATAATATTCCACTCTTAACATTTTAATCACTGTAATAACTTTAATGACACCTCCTTTTTTGTTACTGATATTAATAATTTGTATCTGACCTTTTTTTTTTTTATCAGTCTAGTTAGACTTAAGTTTTTAAAAATGTTTTCAAAGGTTCAGGATTTGATGTCATTGGTTTTCTTTAGTGTTTATTTGTTTCTATTTTATTGATTGCTGTTCTTATTTTATTTTTTTCCTTTTTACCAATGCTAGCTATACTTTTATTTTTCTTTAATAATTTTAAAATGGAAGCCTGATCATTTAATTTTAAATTCTTCTAATGTAATCAGTATATAAAGCCATCAGTTTACCTCTATGTACTTCTTTGGCTACATTACTTAAAATTTGGCATGTCTTGTTATCATTATCATAGAGCTTAATATATTTTTTAATATACCTTAATATTTTAAAACTTCTATTTTAATTTCCAAATATTAGTTCATTTTCATTTTTTATTGATTTTTGTTTTAAGTCAGAGAGTCTGTATTATTTTATTCCCTTTAAATTTATCTATGCTCATTTTATGGCATAGAATATTGTTTATCTTTGTGAATATTCCTTGTGCAATTTACTCCAAGCTCCCCTTCCCAATTTACTCCAAACTCCAATTTCCATGTTCTCAAATAAGCTAACTTCTGTTTGAGTACCCATGCCCTTTTGTTCTACCTTCCACAAAGTACATCCAAAAAGAGAGCTAGGAATATCATAGGACTTACCTTACTTGTTTCTATTGTCTCAGTGATGTCACTCCTGCACTTGCTTTCGAACATTATCTGAAAATAATTATCGCATAGATTTTTTTCCCAGTGACTGTTTAGAGAGGGAAAGTAAGACCTTGACTGTTGATTTATTTTTTTTAATTTGTTTTTTTAACGTTTTTTATTTATTTTTGAGACAGAGAGAGACAGAACATGAACGGGGGAGGGGCAGAGAGAGAGGGAGACACAGAATTGGAAGCAGGCACCAGGCTCTGAGCCATCAGCCTAGAGCCCCGACGAGGGGCTCGAACTCACGGACCGCGAGATCGTGACCTGAGCTGAAGTCGGAGGTTTAACCGACTGAGCCACCCAGGCGCCCCTTGACCGTTTATTTTGAGATAGTCAGAGATATAAGGTGATCTATTGTTTTTTCCAAGGAGCTTCAAAATAATTATTTTGCTATAGTGAAATAATAACCTATTATTTTTCCATAAATCTGTTTTACAAACTATTTTATTAGAATTGATTTACAGGTATGGTCTTAGGGAATATAGGACAGATAATTAGGCATATAATGAATGTCTTTTAATAACTTGATGAAATTATCTTTTCCTTCATTTAAAAATATTATAAACTTACTTGAGAACAGAACTATTTCTACCCATACACAATATAACAAATCATTATTCTTCTATTTCTCAGATGTGGTATTATTTGATCAACATATTTTTAAAAGCATGGTGTGTTTTTCTCTAGCCTGAGTGATGATAGGAAGTTTAGAACCTTAGACAAGAGAGAATTCACTGCAAACTGGTAAAAAAATTGAATGTGACCTAGTCTGCAAAAATGGAAAGAATTCAAAACTGTATTAAAGGTAATTCTCTGTTTGAATTATAGGCCAAGTGTAGTTGGCAATTTTGTCAAGTTACTGAATCTCTTCTGAAGACTCCTAACCTTACATAGTGGTGCTTTTGTTAGGTTGCATAATAGTGAATACTAGAGTTAACATGAGAAAATACATGAAATATTTAGCTCAATGTCTGACATATAAGAGAAATACCCTACATAGCAACTTTACTTGGTTAGGTAAATGCTAAATTATGGAAAACACAAAAGTTTTGATTATGGCATACAATAAAAGTTAAACTAAATATTAACATTTTATTATATGTATAACACTATATTTTGTTCAACCCATTTTATATTTTTAGGAATAAACAGTTTAATAAAGTGCTACTTTTGTATAAATCTTGTAAAAATAGTGATTATGCAACAAGAAATTGTTTACCTCATGTTTTTTAACTTAATAGTATATAAACAAAATATTTTAGTGTTATCAATTTCCCTATGGTCCTATATCAATATACTGGTAAATTATTCTACTGAAGTACCTATTGAGTTATTATTTTTGTTGTTTATTTGTTGTAAGCATATTGGAATCTGCTGAAATTTACATATCCTCATTTGCTAAGTCCTACTTTATTCAAATAATTCTCTAACATCATTTTTATAAACTTAATGAAATCTTGTAATTTTTCTTTAAAATTTATGATTATAATTTTCAAGAGATTTGCATTATATTTTCTGAATGAAAGACTTGAGAAAGTCTTTGACACTGTGTTATGGGATAGATCTTACATAAGAAGGATGTATGAAGATATTAATTTGATAAGTGGCTAGTTCATTCATGAGTATTTTCATATATAGTTTTATTTTTTTCATAGATAGTGGGCTTAGGTAAAGGAGCCCCACTATTCATAAAATCAAGTGCATGCTCTTGAATAAACAAAATACAGTGGAGCATTTATCCATGAGACATTATTCTGCTTATAGAATATACTCTTAGTAAGCTTCTGGTTTAATGGGCCCATCAAATCTGCTTTATCCCAAGTGTTTTTATTCCATATTGGAAAGTGATTTGATTAATTTGACAAGAATATAGTATCGTAAGAGGATTTCTACAAAGAGAGCATTTTATTACCTTATAGCTTTGGAAAAAGACATTAGAAATCATCAAATTATGTGGTCCCCAGTGTAGGATACATCTGCTGAGCAGTACACATAAAGTAAGATAGGAACTTTTGTAGACTCTAAATACTGAGCAGATTATGATACAATGCAAAACATAATTTAGAATAAAACAAGATTTACCCATAAAATACATGGAAAGACGTCTACATTTTACATGTTTTTCCACAAGGAATATATTAAAACTTTTTTTATAACATGCTTCAATTCAGCAAAAATAGTTTTTTGCCTCTACAGTTTCTTATTTGTGTTGCTCAACATTGTGCACGCAAGATGCTTTTAGAATGAGTTGAATTTAGGTGACACCTACACATGGCATACAGTTCCACCAAATTGCATCATGAAAAATTATTTGCTTTTCAACTGCTTCTTTATACTTTTGATTTCTTAAAATCTTTGTTCAATATCTAACACCTTTCTTTCTCTAAAAAGAAGAGTGCAGATTTAAACTTCCAAGCTTTGGCAATCAATACTACAGCTGCAGAATGTAGTGACGTTATTTTGTTTTTACTGCTATTGTTATCAATCAATATGAAGATTTCTTTTAAACTACATTTAAGTGAAACAGTGAATCTGCTCATTGAAAACCATCTAATTACAAAATTAGTACTGAAATTGAAAGTACTGAAATCAGAGAGACACTTAAATAATCCTTCATTTTTATAGATCAGGATTGACAGGTTTTCCTCCATAAAGGGCCAGATAGTTAAATATTTTAGGTTTTACAGACCATACAATATCTGTAGTATCTATTCAACTCTACGGTATAAGAGAGAAAGTAGCCGTAGACAGTGTGTAAGTGAATGAGTGAGGTGTTTGCAGAATGAAAACAAAAACAGGCTAGGTACAGCCCTGTAGTTTGTTGATCCCTGTTAGAAATGACAGAATAGAGCCTCAGAGATCTTTTAAGCTTCACCAATGGGTTAGTGATAGACCTAGGGCTCATATTCCCCTCCCAAAGCACTTTATTTTATGCTATACCATACCAGAAAACATCTCACAGGATTGCTTCATTTTAAGAAGTCTTCCCAAAGGAGTGATTCATTTTCATTTATTCCTCTCTTCTTTATTTTTGTGTAGTGGGGAGATTGTTTGGGTTGCAAGTTCGTGTTACTATATAATATATGTCATTGATTTATTGGTTCTAGGTCTGGTAATCATCATGCATTAATAGTGAATACATGAAATAATAAACATACAAATGCATATAGTAAATATAGACACGAAAACTGAAATTGTTTGAATCATATATTTAACATAGAATATATAGTTAGATGGCTTACAAAGATTAATATAATAACATGTGCCTATTCACTTAAGGTACTTAAGAAGCTTGTGTCTATCAAAATTCCATGAGGGAACTACATTTCCAATCACCTACCACTGGAATGGTAATTTAGCTTTTTTGCATAAAAGGTTAAGTTAGTCATTAATTGAGGTCACAAGAAAGGGATAAACAGCATATCAAATTTGGTCAATAATTTCCATTCAAATCCCATAATGACTTGACATGAGACTAAAGACTGAAAATAATTTCCATCTATTAGTTGCTGAAGTGTTGGTATCATTATGGGAAAGAAACTCGTTAAAAAAATTTTTTTATGTTTTTATTTTTTATTTTTGAGAGAGACAGAGTGTGAGTGGGAGAAGGGGCAGAGGGAGAGGGAAACACAGAATCTAAAGCAGGCTCCAGGCTCTGAGCAAGTGGTCAGCACAGAGCCTGACGTGTGGCTCGAACTCACAAACCAGAGATCATGACTTGAGCTGAAATCGGACGCTTACCCGACTGGACCATCCAGGTGCCCCCAAACAAACTCAGTTTTAATTACTCCTTTCCTCAACCAAATTTTTTCTTCATGTTTAACAGTGGGCTAATGGCAAAGTTTTCCTTTTTCACTTCCGAGGGGTTCTAAGAATTAGATGTCAACTTTAAAATGAGTATATGCTTTTTTATTATCTCTCCTAAAAGTCCTGGTTGTTCCAATAAAGGGCGAAATAAAGAGTTGTGGGGTCTCTTGGTTAAAGTTAAGAAAATGCAACCGTCATATTTAAGAAGACAAAGTTAATATTTTTAATGAACATTTGGTCTTTCAACCCGGATTTAAGGTACTGCCACCTTATTCGCTGTACACTTTTCTTGATCTAAGAATAGTATGTAAATCACTTTTGGAATTCTTAATGAACTTAACACACTTACTCTTTGTCTATAAAAAGACATTTGATCAAAAAATGATTCATCTCCATTAGAGTGAGATTTTTGTCAGCTTGTTTGGAACGTTCAGTTTTAAGTCTGAGAAAACTCCCAGGATTTGTGCATGTTTTCATCATATACATCACCAACACGGACGGACACTGTTCCAAACTTACATTGACCTGTTTTCTAAGTACTTATTTGTAAGTCTGTAATTCATAACATGTTCCCCCATAGAACCTTGTTACGAAAAACACAAGACTACCCCAAAAATTAATTTTTGAACTTATCCATAGTATATTAGGACTGTAAAAGTAAAAAGTGGGGCGCCTGGGTGGCTCAGTCAGTTAAGCATCCGACTTCAGCTCAGGTCATGATCTCGCGGTCCGTGAGTTCAAGCCCCGCGTCGGGCTCTGTGCTGACAGCTCAGAGCCTGGAGCCTGTTTCAGATTCTGTGTCTCCCTCTCTCTCTGACCCTCCCACGTTCATGCTCTGTCTCTCTCTGTCTCAAAAATAAATAAAACGTTAAAAAATGTAAAAAGAGAAAGTAACTGCTATATACAGTATATTTTCCTTTAAGAAGCTTTACCAAAGGAATGGTTTGGTAAAGTCCCTGGAAAAAAAATGTGTTTCCTTTTACACTTAGATACTCTGTCTCAGCTTTTCTGCTAATCTCAGCATCTCACTGCAGCAACAGTGTGGTCTGCACTAGTCAGATGCAGGCAGAAGAATAGGTGCTCCATAAATATCACTTTTTATTTTATTTTTTATTATTTATTTATTTATTTATTTATTTTTTAATATATGAAATTTATTGTCAAATTGGTTTCCATACAACACCCAGTGCTCATCCCAAAAGGTGCCCTCCTCAATACCCATCACCCACCCTCCCCTCCCTCCCACCCCCCATCAACCCTCAGTTTGTTCTCAGTTTTTAACAGTCTCTTATGCTTTGGCTCTCTCCCACTCTAACCTCTTTTTTTTTTTCCCTTCCCCTCCCCCATGGGTTCCTGTTAAGTTTCTCAGGATCCACCTAAGAGTGAACACATATGGTATCTGTCTTTCTCTGTATGGCTTCATAAATCTCACTTTCATCCTGGCTCCTCCACTGTCTAAGTCACTTTGACTAAATGTATTTGCCTCCACACCTTGGTTTCCTAGTTTGTGAAGCAGAAATAAAAATATATCTAATTCATAGTAATATTGGAAGAATTAAGTGAGATAGATGTTGATAGCATGAGACAACTGCTCATTATATAATAGCTTTTTAAATTATTATAAACAGCAGGGGAGATGGCAGGGGAGTATGTTTTTCGATACAGTAAGTGCTCATATGATATATTGTAAAATCTGTGCCACTTTGGTTGTACAAAGGAGTGTTTTAACAATTCCAGTAGACCTAAATAGAGACTACCCTAAGTATACGAATACATATGATCACCTTACTTAATAATGGTGCCCTTTTGGAGAAGAGGCAATTGCATGATACACAAGAGTGTTTCAAATTCCAAAAGAACTGAGGCTTACGGAGAATATAGGAAAGGAACAAGCTCAAAGACATGAACTCTTGCCAGGGGATCAGCTACCTAAACCTCCAGCTAAGAGTGAAATAGAGCTTTTTTGGGAGAAGCAGCATAGGTGTGATAAGTGCTCTACGTATACAGAGCACATTGTCACAGGGGCTCATGAGTACATTTTATTCTGTCCTGACAAAATTCAGGAGATTGTCTACGCATGAACATTTCATATATGAACATCAAAAATGCTCTAAAAATTTTCTAAATACAAATATATAATTTTAAAAAATGTTTATTTATTTTTGAGAGACAGAGCATGAGCAGGGAAGGGGCATAGAGAGAGGGAGACACAGAATCCAAAGTAGGATCCAGGTTCTGAGCTGTTTGCACATGGGGCTCAAACTCATGAACCGTGATATCATGACCTGACCTGAAGTCGGTCGCTTAACTGATTGAGCCACAAAGGCATCCCACAAATATATAATTTAATTCCATCATACACAATTAATAATTTTGCTTATCAATCTAACTAAATATCTATAGAATGAAGCCATTTCAAGGAGATTTTGTTTGAGAAGTTCTCCTTTCCTCTTCCTTGTTCTCCCCACTCCTGTTCCTTCTTTTTCCACTTTATTCTGTAACTGTGTGTGTGTGTATTCTGGAAAAATTTGTACTATTTTTTCATAACCATATTGTAACAACACAGTATGTTTGCTTCAGTTTCTGGAAAACAAAATATGTTGTACACTATTAAAGTCAAGCAGGGGCACCTGGGTGGCTCAATCAGGCAAGCTTCTGACTTTGGCTCAGGTCATGATCTCACGGTTAGTGAGTTCAAGCCCCGCATCAGGCTCTGTGCTGACAACTCAGGGCCTGGAGCCTGGTTCAGATTCTGTGTCTCCCTTTCTCTCTGCCCCTACCCCACCCACACTCGGTCTCTCTCTCACTCTCTCTCTCTCTCTCTCTCTCTCTCTCAAGAATAAACATTAAAAAAATTGTTTAAGTCACACAAAAATCAAAAGGTACGATCATTGCATTTTGTTTTGTTTCTGAGCAATCCAACCTAAGGCAGTAGGTAAGTGAATATCATAAATATCAAGAATACCCTTTTTTATATGTACGTATTTTTCTAAATAGGAATTTCCATATTTTTTTATTCAAATTGTTGAGGGTTTTCAAACTATAGATCATTACCAATTAGTAGATCGCAAGATCAGTTTAGAGGGCTGCTGCGCTTTTTTTCAAATGAAAGAGAACATAATAGAATAAAAAATACCAGAGTGTATCACACAGAATAAGATTATGTAAAAGTTTTCTGTCAATAGTATGCATAAAGAAATATTTTTGTGTACTAAATATCAATGTAAATATATTTCTTCCTGTGGGTAACCATTTAAAAAGAAAAACTCTTAAGGGCTCAAGGTGACTGATTGATTGGATTGCTCCCTTTTTTAAGATGCATTTTACTATTGAATAGAGTTGGATGATTTCCATATGAAATCTTTTTAACACTCTAAATAGATAGCAGTAAGTGGATTCAAGGTATTAGTAGATGTTTATTGAATAAAGGCACAAGCTATTAGACATACTGAAATATACAAGTGATGTCAATTTATCCATTCATTTATATAGAAATGTTATTTTAAGAAATAAAATTTGGGACTCGAAATTTTTCATATTGAAAATCTTTTTTGAAGACATACACTGAATAATTATTGAGTGGATAGGAAGATTGGGATGCATGGAGATACCTCTGAGATGTCTGTGAAGGTGATGAATCTTACCAGAGCTTTTGAGGTTTCTGTTTAACCTTGATTTTCCTCCCTAAAGAACAAGGATGTGTCCTGTGAGTAATATTCATTTGTTTGTCCATTCAACAAATAGTTACTCAGTTCTATTCAGCTGTATCAGTTTGACTCACCTAGCTTTACCATGTATTAGTATCATCCTTGTCTCAGGATGTGAACATTGAGCAAGGCAAAAGATGTTCTGATCTTCATAAAGCTTATTTTTACAATGAGCAAAGACAGCTAATAAACATATCAACAAATAAATAAACTTAAATAGTCAAGCTCTAGGAAGAAACTTCAAACAGGTATTTCGAGAGATAATGTATAGAGAATGAGGTCGAAATTATTTCAGATAATTCTGTCAGGGTGGAGTTATTGCAGAAGCAACACTGATTTGAGCTCTGAATAATAAGGGACCAGTTTTGCAAAGACTTAAGGCAAGAGTGGCAAGTAGGAGTCCTGAGATGGAAATGGGTTTGTCACGTTCCCAGGTAAAGGCAATGTAGCTGGAGCCTATTGTGTGAAGAGAGTAATGGAGGATGACAAAGAAAACAAAGTCAGGTTCCAGATCAATCTGGGTATTTTAAGGCCAATATAATGAGTTTGCATTTTGTTCCTATGCATTAGTAAGCTACTGAAGCCTTGCAAAGAAAATAATACGAGCACTTTTCCCTTTTGAAGATTAGTACTGGAATCCAGAGAAACATTTAGATGGTGTGATAATACTTTTTGTCATAGAGGTAATAGATACTGGTATCACTAGATAAACGAGATATAATATAATTTTTAACTGTCTATTTAATTTTAAGAGAGAGAGACAGAGCACGAGTGGGGGAGGAGCAGAGAGAGAGAGGGAGACACAGAATCCGAAGCAGGCTCCAGGCTCTGAGCTGTCAGCACAGAGCCCCACGTGGACTCAAATCCACAGACTTCAAGATCATAAACTGAGCCAAAGTCAGACGCTTAATGATTGAGCCACACAGGCACCCCTAAATGAGACATAATATTAATAATCATTTCATTAAAAGCATTTATGGAACACCGCTCTATGCTTGGTAATACAGTCAATACTTGACATGTCCAAGGTCCTTACAGATAAACATGGTAGAATGGTTGACAGAAGGCCATTGTTATGCTTTTGCCTTGAGATGTTGAAAATCAAGAGGACCAGCCACAAGATGAAAATAAAGATAGAATGTTAACATGTATCTGACTATCAAGACAGGGATATGAAAGACATGAGTTACCAACCTAGAGCAATAAGAATAATCCCAGATTACTTTCTGTTTTGGGCCAGAACAACCGAAGTGTTCTATTTAAAATACTAGATCAGGGGCGCCTGGGTGGCTCAGTCGGTTAAGCGGCCGACTTCGGCTCAGGTCATGATCTTGCGGTCCGTGGGTTGGAGCCCCGCGTCGGGCTCTGTGCTGACAGCTCGGAGCCTGGAGCCTGTTTCGGATTCTGTGTCTCCCTCTCTCTGTAACCCTCCCCTGTTCATGCTCTGTCTCTCTCTGTCTCAAAAATAAAGGTTAAAAAAAAAATTTTAAATACTAGATCATATTACTCTTCTCAAAATCCTCAATGACTTGTCAGTCTACCAGGATAAAGCCCTATGAAGACTTACTTAATCTGTCCCTCCACTTCCTTGCATATTTCATCTCTTAATACATAGTCCTTTGCCTTTGCCATTCCAGCTATACTAATTTCCTTGAATTCCCTCAATCTTGCAGACAGTTCCCATCTAGGAGTTTGTGTCTCCTCTTCCTCCAAGGGAATAATGTCAATAGTATTCTGCTATATCTGGAAAGTTCTTCTCCTAAGCATCTATCTGATTTCTTCTTTCTTTATGATCTATATTCAGAAAGACCACCCTGACACCTCTCCTCTCCCAATGAACTTAAAGAGTTTTCTCTTTTCATTTATCTGTATCCAATTACCTTGCTTTGTTTTCCCTCAGTGATGTATATATATTTATGCAAGTGTTTATGGTCTGTCTCACCCAAAGATGACCACTAGAACGTAATCTCAAGGAGAATAGACCTTTTGTTTTGATCATGGCTACATCCATTGCCTACAACAGTTCTAGGCACCTGGCAGATACTCAGTAAATATCTTTGAAGAGATGACTGAATCACTGAACAAATAGATGCTACAAAATGAACCATTTGATGAACAACCAGTCTTTCTGGAAGAGAGCAGTGATTTACCACACTGAACCCTCATGGAGACACAGGAAGGCCAATCTAATTATAAGATTTGCTTCCACATCTTGGTTGCCTTTTTAATTTGGTTGAGACTCTGTTGGAGAACACTACCCCATTCCCTAGACAATTGTATTTGATCTTAGTTCCTCACCTTGGTCTTGCTACCCCTATTTTCCTTGATTACTTTTCCTTGATGCAAATTACATAGATTATCTTTTTTTCAAACCCTGCCAATTTTTTATCTCTGAATTTATTGCATTTAAACACTCTGAGCTGTTAGATTTTTATTGCTACTACTTAATAATTGAACCTCTAAATATATCCTTAAGTTCCCCCCATATTTCCTACAGGAAACTCTTCCAAAACTATTACACCATCATATCAGAATGAGACATTACATTGAGCTATATTTTTATTCTTCATAGAAGTTAATGCTGAAAACCTATGTTTATTTTTGTAGTCACCATAAGAGAAAAAAACAAAAGGGAACCACTTAAAGACAGGTAGGAAAAGAGATGTTTGGAACCCCTACTCTGTGAAGAGAAGACCCAAGGTAGAAAAGGGTTTCAAAGAGTATTTGGGCTTACCAACAATTTTAAAACAAAATTATATATAAAAAGACTTCTATATTTTGGAGGTAAAGCCTATGGAACTATTTTCAAAGCTTTTGACTCTTACTAAAGGTCTATGCACAGTGAATGTTTTAAGTGAATGAGTTAAAAGTAAAGGTATGCTACAGCAATCAAATGTGCAATAATATTGAAATTTTTACACCTTATTTAGAAGATGCTTCAATTCATATTTTTCACTTATTCAACAAATATCTAGTGACCATATATTAATAATTTATATAATTTTTATTAACCTAAATTCCACTGTATGTTCTTAAAATAAAATGATAAACCAAACTTTGCTCACTGTCTCAGTTTGCTGGGGCTTCAGTAACAAAATATGAGAGACTGGGGGACTTGAACAACAGTTAGTTATTTCCTCACAGTTCTGGAGGCTGGAAGTCTGTTCTCAGGGCGCCATTATGGTCTGTCCCTGGTGAGGCCTCTCTTCGCAGCTTGTAGGCAGCCACCATGTCACTGTGTGCTCACATGACCTCTTAAAGAGAGTAAGTTAGCTCTCTACTGGCTGTTATAAAAACACTAATCTTCTTGTATGAAGACTGCACCCATATGACCTCATTTCACCTTAAATAACCTCCTTATAGGCCCAGTCTTCAAATACAGTTGCATTGGGAGATAAGTTTGAATACATGAGTTTGGGGGGTGGTTTACAATTCAGTTGGTCACACAAAATGAAAGTCATGTGTGTTAAGTTATATAAAGGAGGTAAAACCTGAACTGGTACCTAGTACCTATTTTCCTAGAGATAAGATAAATTCAGTTCTTTCGTGCTATTTTTGTTTGCATGCAGAACTAGTTTAAAGGTTCATTTTTGTTCTCCATCATTTCATATTCTGCATTTAACATATTAGTCCAACAACCAGCTAGTAACTTTGTTTTTCAGGTTGTTTTCCTAATACTACCTTTATCAGAATCACTTTCAGAGATGGTTAAAATTTTTACACTTGGATTTATATATATATATATGGTGTGGACATCTACCAATGAAACAGTGGACTTTTGGAGTATAGATAGAGCCCATAAAGCCATAACCCTGCTGGGTTAGAATGAGTGCAGTTGAGTGGCTCCTGTGAACCCCATGGTACATAAGAGGCTTGAATAAATAGATGAAGATTATATACATAGAGGGAAGAGGAAAGACATGTATCATGGTGTCAGCAGCAGGAGATCATGTGTTAACTAAAAATCTTCTTATTTATTATGGACATTTTAACAGTAACATATATTATTAAAATGTCCATATAATATATAATAATAATCATAATCATATCTTTCCATGTATTTCATTTTCCTCACTTTCTTTCATCGTTGTCTTAGCATTTTCAGTGTACAGTTTTCCACTTCATTAAATTTATTACTAAGTAATTTATTATTTTAAATGCTATTGTAAATGGGATTGTTTTAAAATTTCTCTTTTTGATACTTCATTGTTTGTAGAAGCACAGTTGATTTTTGTGTGTTAATGTTGCTCTAAAACTTTACGGAATTCATTTATTCTAATAGGTTTTAATGGAGTCTTAAGAGTTTTTTCTATAAAAGTTCGTGTCATTGGCAAACTGAGGCAATTTTACTTCTTCCTTTCCAAGTTGGATATCTTTTATTTATTTCTTCGTTTCCAATTTGGATAACTTTCATTTATTTTTCTTGCCTAATTTTTCTGATTTGGCCTTCCAATACTATGTGGAACAGAAGTACAGAAAGTAGGCATCCATGTCTTATTCCTGATCATAGAGGAAAAACTTTCAATTTTTACCCTTGAGTGTGATACTAGCTGTGATCTTGTCGTATATGACCTTACTATGTTGAGGTATATTCCTTCTGTAGCTGGTTGGTTGAGATTTTTTATCATAAAAAGATGTTGAATTGTCAGTGTTATTGTGATGGTCACATGATATTTATCTTTCATTCTATTAATGTTGTGTATGAGATTAATTGATTTGCATTTATTGAAGCATCCTATGGAAAAATCCCAGGCACAAACCCTCCTTGATCATGGTGTACAATCTTTTGGTGTGCTCTTGAATTATCTTAGCTAGTATTTTGTTAAGGATTTATATATTTATATTCATCAGGAATATTGGCTTGTAGTGTTCTTCACATATATACATGTATGTATGTATATATATGTATATATGCATACATCTATGTATATGTATGTATGTGTGTATGTGTGTGTGTGTGTGTATATTATATATACACACGTATATATATAAAATCCAAAGGAATCTATGGATTGAATGCAATCCCTATCAAAACTCCATTGGCATTTTTATAGAAATAGAAAAAAAAGTATCCTAAAATATGTGTGAAACCGCAAGAGATCTCAAATAGCCAAAATAACAGTGGGAAACAAGAACAAAGCTGGAGGCATCACATTTCCTGATTTCAAACTATATTACAAAGTTATAGTAATAAAAACAGTATAATACTGTTATAAAGCAGACACACAGACTAATGAAATGTCATACACAGCCCATACATAAACTCAAACATATATGACAAGAGAACCGAGAGCACACAATGAGGAAAGGATAGTCTCCTAGGAACATGGTGTTAGGAAAACTAGATATCCATATGCAAAAGAATTAAATTGGACCATTATACTTCTCAAAAAGTTAATGCAAAAGAGAATGAAAACTTAAATGTAACACCTGAAACCATTAAACTCCTGGAAGAAATGAGGAAAAAGCTCCTTGACTTTGAGCTGAATAATGATTCTTTGGATAGGATACAAAAAACAAAGGCAACAAAAGGACAAATCAATCTGTGGCACCACATAATTACTAAAAAGCTTCTGCACAGCAAAGAAAAACATGAACAGAATGAAAAGGCAACCTCTATAATGGGAAAAAAATGCATACCATATATTAGATAAAAGGTTAATATCCAAAATATATAAGGAATTTACATAACACAGCAGCAAACAAACACACAAAAAAGCAATCCTACTTAAAGATGGGCAAAGGACCTGAATAGACATTTTTACAAATTAACAGTTGAACTACCATATGATCTGGTAATTCCACTTCTGGGTTTTTATTTGAAGAAAACAAAAACACTAACTCAAAAAGATAACTATATTCCTTTCCATGTTCACTGCAACGTTATTCATAATAGTGAAGATATGAAAACAGCCTAACTGTCCATCAACAGATGAATGAATAAAGAAAATGTGGCATATGTATAGACACACACATAATGGAATATGTAAATTTTGTTTAGTCATTTATATTCCTCTCCACACAACAGAATATTATTCAGCAATAAAAAAAGAATGAAGTCTTGCCATTTGCAGCAATGTGGATGGATTTTGAAAGCATATACTAAGTAAAATGTAGCAGCTGGGTGGTGTCCAGAAGTGAATGGTGGGTGGTGGGCAAATGGGTAAAGGAAGAGAAAAAGTACAAGGCTTAGTTTTAAAATAAGTATGTCATGGGGTTTTAATACAGTGCTATGACTATACTTAATAACAATGTATTGCATATTTGAAAGTTGCTGAGGGGAAATCTTAAAAGTTCTCATCACAAGAAAAAAATTGTAATTATATATAATGGTTGATGTTAACCAAACTTACTGTAGTGATCATTTCACAGTTTATGCAAATGCTGAAACATTAGGTTGTACACCTGAAACAAATATTGTGTTTCAATTATATCTCAATTAAAATTTTTTTTTAATTTATTTTTTCATCCTTACTGAATTGTATATATTCAGAGTATCTACCATGTGCTAATTTAACATATGTATACTTTGTGAAATGGTTACCACAGTCAAGTTAATTAATACATTCATTACCATAAATGTTTACCTTTATTGTGTGTGTAGTGAAAATACTTAAGGTCTCCTCTCTTAGCAAATTTCAAGTACACAACACAATGTTAATAATTATATTAACCATGCTTTACATCAGATTCCTACAGTTTATTCATCTTACAACTAAATAATTTGACCAGTATTTGCCCAACTTCCCCCACCCCCAGCCCTTGTAATTACCATTCTACTTTCAGCTTCTGTGAATTCAACTTTTTTTTTTCTTTCTCTCTTTTCTTACGGTTCTATGAAGATTTGTCTTTCTCAATTTGGCTTATTTCACTTAGCATAATGCCCTCTTCTTCCATCCATGTTGTCACACATCGCAGGATTTCCTTGTTGTTAAGGCAGAATAATATTCCATTGTACATATATGTCACATTTTCTTCATTCATTTATCGATCAGTGGGTACATAGTTTCCATGCCGTGGCTGTAGTGAAAATGGGAATACAGGTATCTCTCTGAGATAGCGATTTCATTTCCTTTGGATATATACCCAGAAGAAGGATTACTGGATCATATGGTAGTGCTATTGTTAATTTCTTGAGGAATCTCAATACCCCATTCCATAATGGCTGCACCAATTTACATGTATACTAATGATGCACAAAGGATATCCTTTTTTCCACATCCTTGCCAACAGTGGTTATTTCTTGTCTCTTTGAAAATAGCCATCCAAACAGGTATGAGGTGAAATCTCATTGTGGTTTTGATTTGTATTTCCCAGATTATTAATGATGTTTTGTATCCTTTAATATACTGGTTGGTCATCTGTATGTATTCTTTGGTAAAATATCTGTGTAGATGCTCTGCCCATTTTTTAATCAGATTGTTTTCTGTTTTTTACTACAGATTTGTATTCTTTATATATTATGGGTATTAACTCCTTATTGGATATATGGTTTGCAAATTTTTCATCTTATTCATTAGGTTGTCTTTTTGTTTTGTAGTTGGTCTCCTTTGCTATGCAGAAGCCTTTGTGTTTGATGTAGTCCCATGGGTTGCGTTTCTCCTTGGGTTTCATTTGCTTTTGGTGTCAAATCCAAAATATCGTCGCCAAGACCAGAGTTAAGAACCTTACTGCCTGTTTTTTCTTCAAGGAGTTTCATGGTTTCAGGTCTTACATTCAAGTGTTTAATTAATTTTGATAATTTTTATATGTGGTATAGGATAGTGGTCCAGTTTCATTTTTTTTTTGCATGTGGCCGTCCAATTCTACCAATGTAAGAGAATGTTCTTTCTCCCTTGTATATTCTTGACTCCTTTGGCATAGATCAATTAACAATATATGCATGAATTATTTCTGGCTTTCCTTTTCTGTTCCATTGATCACTGTGTCTGTTTTTATGACAGTACAATACTATCTGGATTACTAGTGTTGTAATATACATTGAAATTTGGAAATGTGTTGTCTCCAGCCTTGCTCTTCTTTTTCAAGATTGCTTTGGATATTAAGGTTCTTTCATGGTTCCATACAAATTATGTAGTTATTTGTTCTCTGTCTGTGAAAAATGCCATCGAAGTGTTGATAGATATTGCATTTAATTTGAAGATTGCGTGACATTTTAATGTTAATTATTCCAATCCACAGTCACAGAATATCGTTCCATTTTTTTGTGTCTTCTTCAATTTATTTCCTCTTATTCATTTTGTACCCTGTAACTTTACTGAATCCATTTATTGCTTCTAACATTTTTTTTTGGTAGAGTCTTAACCCTAAGGGTTTCCACGTTTTTTAACATATCATGTCATCTGCAAATAGTAAGTTTTACCTCATTGCAGTTTGGATGCTTTTTATTTGTCTTTTGTTTCTAATTTTTGGGACTAGAACTTCAATACTGTGTTGAATAGAACTGATGAGAGTGAGCATCTTTGTCTTGTTCTTGATCTTAGAGGAAAATTTTCAGCTTTTCACCATTGAGGATGGTGTTAGCACTGGACCTGTCATATGTAGCCTCTATTATTTTGAGGTATGTTCCCTCTGTGCCCACTTTATTGAGTTTTTTTTTTTAATGGGGTCTACTCCTGAGGCCAAGACAGCACTCTATGTTAACGTTTAACTGGCTTGAATTTAAGTAAAACAATAAAGCAATAAATTAATTAAATAAAATCTGCATCTTAGAAGAGATGATAAACAACATTGCCCTACAGTCCCTTCACTGTTAGGTCAAAAAACACATTGTTTTAGAATCTGTATTTAAAAAAGGTGTTGAATTGGTCTAATTGTTTTTTTCTGCATATATTGAGATAATATATTTACCCTTGATATTGTTAATTTGGTGTGTCATTGATATGCAAATGTTGAGTCAATTTACAACCCTGGAATAAGTCCCAATCTATCATGGTGTATAATCCTTTTAATACAGTATTGAACTTGCTTAGGTAGCACCTTGTTGAAGATTATTGCATTTATATTCATCAGAGATATTGTGCTGTAAAGTGTGTGTGTGTGTGTGTGTGTGTGTGTGTGTGTGTGTGTATGGTGTCCTTGACTGGTTTTGGTATCAGTTTAATGCCTTGAAAAATAAATTTGGAAATCCTCCCTCCTCTTTTCTTTGAAGGGTGAAAAAACCTGGTATTAATTCTTCTTTGAATATTTGGTAGAATTCACCAGTGAAGCCCTCTGGTCCTGGACTGTGTTGGGAGATTTTTCATTATTGATTCAATATCCTTATTAATAATTGGTCTGCTAAGATTTTCTATTTCTTTGTAATTTAGTCTTGGAACATAATATGTTCCTAGGAATTAATCTCCTTCTTGTAGGTTGTTCAATTCGTTAGCATAGAATTGTTCATAGCAGTCTCATACTTATTTCTGTGGAGTTAGTTGTAACATATCCTCTTTCATTTCTGATTTTTCTTATGTGGGTCATCTTTTTTTTTTTTTTTTTTTTGAATCTAGCTAAAGGCTTGTCAATTTTCTTTGTCTTTTCAAGATGTACTTCTTGGTTTCATTGATCTTTTCTATTGTTTTTTTTGTCTGTTTTACTCACTTCTGCTCTGTTATTTCTTTCTTCTACTAACTTTGGGCTTTACTTGTTCTTTTTTTCTAGTTCCAGAGGTGTAAGATTAGGTTGTTTAGTTGAGATTTTTCTTGTTTCTTGAGGTAGGCATTTATTACTATGAAATTCCATCTTAGAACTGCCTTTGCTGTATCCCATAAGTTGTGGTATATTGGATTTACATTTTAATTTGTCTTAAGGATTTCTTTATTTTTTTAACTTTGCTTTTTATCAGTTATTTAATTTTATTACTTAAAATTAGGTATGCTAGCTCTAAGTAAGGCAATAACATGATCTAGTTTATTGTTGTCCAAGCTGTCAAACCATGTTATTTAAAAATATTAACAGGTGTTTTGGTTTTTTTGTTTGTGCTTTTTTTTTAGTTAACATACAGTGTAATTGGTTTCAGGAGTAGAATTAAGTGATTCATCACTTTATAATACCCAGCACTCAACATTAAAAGTACCGTCCTTAATCCCCAGCACCCATTTAGCCCATCCTCCACCTACCTCCCTCCATCAACCCTCAATTTGTTCATTTTAGTTAAGAATCTCTTATGATTTGTTTCCCTTTTTTCCTCTTCTCCTATATTCATCTGTTTTGTTTCTTAAATTCTACAGATGAGTGGAATCATACGGTACTTGTCTTTCTCTGACCAACTTATTTCACCTAGCAACATACATTCTAGTTCAACCCACATGGTTGCAAATGGCAAGATTTCATTCTTTTTGATGACTAATATTCCATTGTGTATATATACCACATCTTTTTTATCTATCCCAACATTTTTTGGTTTCCACAGGCATGTAATTTTCCTTTCTCATCCCTTCATTTTCAGTTTGTGTATGGCTTAACTTCTCAAGTGAGTCTGTTATAGGCAGCATATAGATGGGTCTTGTTTTTTTAATCCATTTATCCATATCCACTTCATATGTTTTGGTAATTCAGTCAATTCATATTTAATTATTTATAGTTAGGTACTTGTTGCATTTTGTTAATTGTTTTCTGGCTGTTTTGTACTTCCTCTTTTATTCTTTTTCTCTTGCTGTCTTCCTTTGTGGTTTGATGACTTCCTTTAATGGTATGTTTAGATTTTTTTACATATTTACTTTCACATATTTAATACAAGTTTTTTCTGCGTGGTTACCATGAGGCTTAAATATAAGTACTTTAATTTATAACAGTCTATTTTAAGTTGGTAACTGAAGTCTGAGTGCACAATAAAGCTCTACATTTTTGTTATCCCCCACAACCACCACGTTTTGTGGGTTTTGGTCACATTTACATCTTTTTTGTCTTGTGTATCCTTCAATTGTTGTCATTCAGTTATTTTTACTACTTTGGTCATTTAACCTGTATAGTAGCTTTATAAGTGACTAATCTACTTTTACTATATATTTTCCTTAACCAGTGAGATTTATACTTTCATATGTTTTCTTGTTACTAATTAGGGCCCTTTCAGTTTAAAGAAGTACTTTCAACACTTCTTGTATGGCCATTTTAGTGGTGATGAACTCTTTTCACGTTTGCTTGTCTGGAAAACTGTCTATCTCTCCTTCAAATCTGAATGATAACTTTGCTAGGTACGGTATTCTTGGATGGAGGTTGTTTTATTTCAGCACTTTTATTGTATTGTGACACTCCCTCTTGCTCACAAAGCTTGTGCTAAAACTCTGCTTATAGTCTTGTGGCGGTTCCCTAGTATGTGAAAAGTTGTTTTTTCTGCTTTTTAGATTCTTACATTTTAATTATGTGTCCTCTTATGAGTCTCTTTGGTTATGCCTTATTTGGGACTTTCTGAACTTCCTGGATCTGGATATCTGTTTCTTTTCCCAAGCTAGGGAAGTTTTCACCCATTATTTCTTTGACTGATTTTCTGCCCCCTTATCTCTCTCTCTCTCTCTTTTCCTCTCTCTCCCTCTCCCTCGCTCTCCTTCTCTCTCTTTCTCTATCTCTACTCTTTCTAGGACTCCTGACTATAAATCCCTTAAGCTATCTTCACTTCTTAAAATTCTCTTTTTCTTTTTGTGGCTTTGATGGGTTGAATTCCTCTGCTCTATCTTGAGTTTATTTTTTCTTCTGCTTCATCTAGTCTACTGCTGAACCCTTCTGGTGTATATTTTAGTTCAATTATTTTATTCTTTCACCCTGTGACTTGTTCAGAATTTTCTTATATTCCCTATTTTTTTGTTGAAGTTCTCACTTCATTTGTTGAATGTTTTCACCCATTATTTCCTGAATTTGGCAAACATCTTGGTGACCATTATTTTTAATTTGTTTTCATTTAGATTACTCATCTTTATTTCTTTAAAGTCTTTTTTCTGAGGTTTTGTCTTGTTCTTTGATTTGGAACATATTTCTCTGTTTGTTCATTGGCTGTCTGTGTTGGTTTCTATGCATTAGATAAAAACCTCTCTCAGTGTTGGAGGACTGGTCTTGTGTAGGAGATAAATTATCTAAATTGTGTGGAAGATTGAATTATCATTCAATCCTGCCCCAGCTCTTGGTTTTCTCTCAAACCTTTGTGATTATCCAAGCAACATATTTTATTTTTAATAGTTCCCAGTAATTGTGGGTGTGGTGAGAACACTCAGTGTCCCAAAGGAGAAGATTTCATTAACCACCTAGATTCAGGTTTATTGGAAGCTGGACCTTCAGGCAGTAGCCCTTAATTTTTAATATTTTTTAAAAATTATTTTTAGTGTTTGTTTATTTTTGAGAGAGAGAGACAGAGCATGAGCTAGGGAGAGGTAGAGAGGGAGACACAGAATGTGAAGCACGCTCCAGGCTCTGAGCTGTCAGCACAGAGACCAAAGCAGGGCTCAAACCCACAAACTGCAGGATCATGACATGAGCTAAAGTTGGATGCTTAACCAACTAAGCCACCCAGGCATCCCTAAGCAGTACCCTTTGTACCCTTTAAAGAATGCATATATATTTAGTCCCATGGATTTGCAAGCATAAGCCCCACTGACCCTTAGAGCAAGGTGATTTGGAGGTGTCCCCTGGGCACTTGTCACAAAACTTGGGGCTCCAAAATAGTGTGTAAGCTCCTTTCTGGGAAATACTAATGAGCTCTAGTGAGGCAGAGGAGACTGCAAAGATGGTAATCTCTGTTCTACCTAGATTCACTGAGAACACCTCTATAGAGTGCAGATGGGTGCAAACCTGAAGTCTTCCCTTAAGGCTGAAGCACCAGGACAGCAAGAAGCTATGTTTCTGTCTTCTGTGTGCAGTGCCCTGGAGGCTGGTAGCCTGCTTCTCCATTTGTTACAGTAATATGGGCCCCAGGAACATAAGTCTCCCTCACCACTTGGGCTAGGTGGTGACCAGGAATCCCTGAAAGGCAGCTGAAAACACCAGGGCACCTTCAAGAGATGCCGATGCTAGGGAGCACAGCAGAGGCAGAGTGAAAAGATAGCGCCCCTCCTCCAAAGCCTCAGGAAAGGTTTACAGTCAGCCATTGGGTGTGCATTTAGTAAGAAGCCTGCCCCTCAGGCTGCAGCTGTGATAAGCTAATAGGCCTCTTTCAAAGAAAAATTGAGCTTTGGGTTTGTTTCTTCCTGCTGTGCCCTAAAGGTGTAGATGTTTAAGAACTCTTTCTTGGCTCTTATAGTTCTCTGGAATCCATGAGCATAAGTTTCACTGGCTACCAGAGACAGGGAATGTAGAGATGTCTCCTGGCAGCAGCTACAAAATCAGGGCACTAGAGAAGTATACATGCTCCGTTTGGAGGCTGGGGCAAAGCAGAAGAGTGCAAAGATCACACCCACCAGTTTCTATTCCAAGAGCAGCTCCATAGGCCCCTCTAATGTGCCAGACCAGAAGCCTGCCCCTAAGGTCAAAGCTCCTGAACAAGCAAGTAAGGCCTCTTTCTGAGAAAGCCTAGGTGTGTATATCAATCTGCTATCTGTGTAGTGACCTGGCAATGGTAGTCTGCCAAGAACTGGATCACAGATTGTTTTAGTCCCATGGGACTTAGAACCAAGTGTCCCTGTCCACCAGAGCAAGGCAGTCAAGGGACATGGCTTGTGCGGCCACCACAAGAACAGATATAAAAAACTGGGGCAGCAAATATGCACAGAAGCTTCCCCTCACCTCCCAGAGATATGAGCGTCCTGGCGTATGGAAGAGGGAAAGTGTGAAAATAGTGCCCGCTGGCTGCAGAAGGGCAGAGTAGGAGTGCAAAGAACGCACCCACAGTAAAAGAACATAAAAAGGAAAATAAATAGAAAGAAAAATACGGTGAAAATGAAAAAGCTCACCAACCTTAGTGAGGCAGAGTAAGACCAGGAAGATGGCACCCACCGGCTCTATCTCCAGAAAGTATCCCAGCAGGCCACTGCCCATCAGACCAATGCTTTAAAAAATAGCCAATGAGGGACACCTGGGTGGCTCAGTCATTTAAGCTTTTGACTCTTGATTTCTGCTCAGGTCATGATCCCAAGGTCTTTGGATTGAGCCTTGTGTCGGGCTCCACACTGAGGGTAGAGCCTCCTTAAGATGCTTTCTCTCTTTGCCACTTTCCCCTACTCCCACTCTCTCTCTCTCTTTCTCTAAATTAAAACAATTAAAAATGAATAAAATTAGCTAGTGAATCCTTTTCACATAAAGAGTGGCCTTTTTTAAAAGGGCTGTTTCAGCACTGGGCCTTGGGATGGGTGAGTCTGCATGCAAGCATTTTAAGAGCATTCCTCAGTTTGCCACAACCCGCAGGTCTCCTGAGTATGAGCCCTGTTGATCTTTAAAGCTAGGTGTTATCGGGGCTTGTGTTTCCTGTGCTAGTCTTCAAAGTTGACTGATGTAGGGTGCCTACACCCTGATGTAGGGTAAGAACCACTCCTCAGAGTGAAGCTTTGGGTTTTGAGTTCCCTCCTGTGGTGGGTTTCTGCTCCAGGCACCATAAGATGAGGCTTATGGTGTGATTTTTGTCTTAGCCTTTCCTACCTGCCTCTTGATTTTTCCTCTTGTTAGCCTACTGAGAAGAGGTCATTGTGACAGTTTTTGGTTTTATTTCTCTGAGGAAAGTGTTTCATGTATAGCTGTAGTTTCAGTGCATCCTTTGGAGGAAGTGAGTTTAGGATCTTCCTGCATCACCATCTTGAACCAGAATCTAAAAAATCTTTTTCTCAACAATAAAATCCATGGATAACTATCTTAATTGTAACAAATACACTAGTCATGTACTTAATATCTCGCATACACATACATATAACTTTCTTCTTTGGTAGCCCAAAACATTCATATATCTTTGTGATGGTTTGGGGATTTGAAGTGCATTTGGGTATTGTAGAGGAAATGCAAAAGGAAGTCAGTGTTAATATTTAGACACTGAAAATAACACATTGCATTAGACCAACTGGCTTGTAAATGAGCCCACTTTTCAAGAGAAGAGATCTTCTAATTTTTAGCTCTCACTTAATATTACCAAAAAATGAAGTGGTTTTGTGTAAAGAACATTCTGGGTACACAAGGATAGTAAGAGGAAGTGTACCTCTTTCGGCTCTGGGAGATTGTGGAGAAAAAAGGGAAACAGAAGTTAAGTGATAGATGAAAAGAAGATACACTGTCAACCATGTACCCTAGTAGTCACTGTTCTTAAGAATGACTTGAAGGAGACTCTGAGGATAGAGGAATTTTTTCCTAATGCCCACTTGAGGAATTCGGTAAAGACCACTACTTTTGGCTGTATGACTCCATGCCAAAATGTAGTGATCTTCGAACAGTTGAGCAGGTGTGTTTATTGAGCTGATAGACCCTGGGGGTGTTGTGATACTCGAACAGATGTTTCAGAGTGCCCAGTTAAGGTGTGAAAAGAATACGGGATGAAGGACATGGCAAAGACTCAGAGGGGTCTGCAGTATCTGTTGAGAGTTAGTAGGAAGCCCAGTCAACAGGAAAAGGGTATAGATCCCAACCAAGGAAAGAGATAAAAAACAATTATTCTCAGATATATGACCCTGGATGAATGCCCAAGAATGGATCTGGACCAGATACTTCACTGACCTTTAAACTCCATTAGAGCAATGATTGTCTATTTTGGTTGTTGTTCTTTCTCCTGTACCTAAAACGTTCTTGGCATATGATAAGAAATCAAAAAATATTTTCTGGGTAAATCCATAGGTGAACAAATAGTAATTCAGTAGATTCCATCCAGTACTCAGTGGAACTGAAATACTTCAGCTGAGATAGAAATCTGAAAAGGAGTCAAAAAAACATAGGAGAGTGAATTAAGGAGATGTTTAAATTATTTACTGAGAGTAAGGTTTTATTTTTATTTAACCACATGGACTTGCCTCAGAAAGGAAAACATAAATATGCTTTACATTGACTTAGGACTGCATTTTCTTTTCACATCTAAGTTAGTGTACCCAGTTACAAAAACAAAATGACAGTTAATTTGCCAGTTATTGGAAATATTTCAGAATATCTCAATGCAGGAAGGACTGAAAAAAACAATTGATCTTTGTTATCCCCAGCAAGAGGCATATACAGGCTTTCTCTGAAAAGGAGAATTTAATATATTTGGGCTACTTCAGTTTCCAAATCCCTCAGTCTCTGTGACTTACATTGAAATTTTGGTGTGCTAGGAAAGAGACTCCAGTTTACCAGCCTAAACGGATGGCTAAACATGAGCCAGTTGGCCACAGCCCCAAGCACACTGTCACATAGTTCAGAAATAGTTGTTGATGGCCCATTCCTAGTTAGGAGAACTAGTTCTAGAGAAAATTGACAGAGGGGGAATCATTATTTGCTGGATATTCATCATCAGTGGAATCGATTGCAGAAACCTTTAGATTGCTAAAGGAATGGGCATGCTCCCTAAGCAGAGTTGGAATCTCCTTTTGCTAAAATGTTTGAATGGGGGCGTATTGAGAGAACAGTGGCTGCTACAGTAAGGATGAGACTGGAGAGACTTCCAAGTTACTTGCAGCCCTTGATGCTGAGTTTCTACTACTCACAAGGGATTTTCAACTTCAAGGCAAAAGTATGGGAAATGTGTCACCTAAACACACACACACACACACACACACACACACACACACACATACACACACACACATCAAAATCTCAAATGTCAATTTCAATCATTGATGTTATTTATAATCAATAATTTATGTATTTTGAAATAAAGATATTAAAGTATTAGGTAAAATGTTATTATTTAATAAAAGGATGCTTGGATTCAAAATTGGAAAGCCCTGACCTGGCCTCTGTCTCAATCTCTCTCTCTTTTCTTTAATGTTTATTATTTGTGAGAGAGAGACAGTAAGAGAGAGAGAGTGGGGGAGGGGCAGAGAGAGGGAGAGAGAGAATCCTAAGCAGGCTCCACACTGTCACCCTAGATCCCATCATGGTGTTCAATCCAACGAACTGTGAGATCATGACCTGCGCTGAAATCAAGAGTTAGACCCTCAACCAGTTAAAGCCACCCAAGACACCCCTCACCTCTCTCACTTTTTAACAAAAATCAGAATATTTAGAAAATGGTGGGGCAAACACCAAGATGACAACATAATCATGTTTAATGTAAGTAAGAGCTCTGTATCTCTCAGACATAGGGTCTTCAACCAGGGTGGGAAACATTCCCTTGGATTAGTAGGATATGATGTTATCACATCAACTGTGTTTTATGAAGATATTTTACAAGAGAAAATGAACAGGTAACAAGAGGTGAATATTGAAGAAAAAGACCAGAAAGGAAGGGACTGAAGAAACTGAGGCTCTACCATCTCTCTGGCAGCAGAAGCCAAGGAGGCTGGATGCTACTTCAGCTGGCAAAGTCAGAAAAACTTAGTTCATGAGATCTAAAAGTTATTTACAGTCCTATTTACTTGTTTGTTCATTTATTCATTCATTCAACTCACCTTACCAATGAGTCATATTTCATTCACACCTATTCAGAGTCCCAACTTATCCAGCCCAGATTCATTCACTTCCTGCAGCAAATATGCATGGAATCTCAGTCCTGAATACATAATTCCTTCTTTACCTGTTGGGATTTTTTTTTTTTTTTTTTTTTTTTTTTTTTTTGCTCCATTTCCTTAGGTAGAGGCATTCTTCCTTGCTTTCTCAGACTAGGAACACTGAACTGCCGTCCCATTTTTTTTTTCTTTTTTTGATACAACTCTCTGGAAAATTCTAGCATTTGTTCCTCAGATGCCACATCATTATTGAGGATGCATGGGGCCACGGAAATGTATGAAATTTAAAAGCAGTTAAACGGGGCAACTGAGTGGCTCAGTTGATTGAGCATCTGACTTCAGCTCAGGTCATGATCTCAGGGTTCATGAGTTGTAGCCCCATATCTGACTCCCTGTTGTCAGCACAGAACCTCCTTGGGATCCTCTGTCTCCCTCTCTCTGCCCCTCCCCCACTCACACTCTCTCCCTCAAAAATAAATCTGAAATACAATAAAAATAAAATAAAATAAAATAAAATAAAATAAAATAAAATAAAATAAAACAGTTAAACAATTAGTTTCTTGTTGTTCCTGTGCCACCTATTAAGTGGTTATAGTACATAAGTAACATCTACATCTCACTTCCTTCTGTAGCAATAAGAGAATAATATCATCCACTTGAATGACTAATATAATACAAAGATTAAAGATAATAAATGTAAAAATCCCAAACACAGTAGTCATCAATAAATTGAAAACCTATTTTACTACTTGGAAAGTTGTGATATTAGGTGAGCAATCTTAACTTATTTTCATTTTATATACAGCCTCAGGCCAAAGATAGGGAATTTTCCAGTAATTTTTTTTAAATTTAATAATCAGGAAGTACAAGGATTTCATCCCATGGCTTTATCCAAATTATAGGAGAAAAAACCAACACGTAGAGCCCACTTATTTTAAAGGCTAACTTTGTATTTTATGACTCTATCATTAACAATGTATTTGTCAGTTTATAATAATTAGATACCATACCAGAAGCTGATTTTTAAAATAGTGTTTTATAATGAAAATAGGTGACACAAGATTTTAATAATCCTTTTATGGTAAGATTTCCTACTATGAATTAAATGAGGATTAAAATAGTTGAGGGCTTGCCACGCAATAAATGAATCCAATTCTGTCAGAATCTAGTTAAGCAGTAATACTAATGTTGAGGTGAATGAAAAAGAAAAAAAAAATGCCCTTGACTTTTAGTGTAAAACTGTTGTTATAATTATTTTAATTTTAATTGCATACTTTCCTCAATATAATTACCAGTGTTATTACTACTGA
Organism: Panthera tigris; assembly: GCF_018350195.1. Classification (NCBI taxonomy): domain Eukaryota; kingdom Metazoa; phylum Chordata; class Mammalia; order Carnivora; family Felidae; genus Panthera; species Panthera tigris. The sequence goes on along the minus strand of NC_056660.1, from coordinate 130,177,604 downwards.
TAGCTAGGTTAAGAAAAAGTTGATTTATTTAATTTCTAAAAAGTTCAAGTCTAGATCCTGCTCTCACAGTTTTGTAGAGTTCTTACCTGTATGTCTACAGTAAGAAAACAACATTAAATAATTTGTATGTGCCTGAGAAAGCTTTGGTAATTCCAATCACAATAGAAACCCAAGGTAGATAGACATTTGAATAATTGAGTTAAATTGATGCAATTTTGTTAATCTTTGAACTATAAGATATAAACAATCTGGCTTTGCATTTTTATTTTATAGAGGAGGAACTTCTGCCTAGCAAGGCTTAGCAAATTGCTGGAAACACAGCCAGTTAATGATAAATGCCTTTCTCTGAAGTACCACCCAATTTGAAGATTTCTCTCTAAAAACAGAACAAAACAGCACAAAAAAGTGAATGAGGATAGACACGTTCATGTATTGTCCTAAATCCATCCACAGTCCTAAAAAAGTGTTATCACTTCCATGGAATAGATATAAAAACAAAAAAAAGCTTAGACACAAGAACATAAAAATATTAAGTGGCCAAATGGGGTTTTAGCTCAAATTTACTTGTCTCCAGTTTCTTTGTTCTTTGTGCTTTTATAGTCTTATTCATTTGGGATCCTAAACAAATGTGAATATTTTAAACTAGTATCAATTGTGTATATTTGTTATTTGCCTTTAGCTACATCTTTTATTTCTACATGAAACACAGAGTAGGTATTTAATCTATTCATCAGACCTGAAAGGATCTTCAAAATTATGATTCACCTTTTCATGTGACATGAGAAAACTGAGATGGGTTCACAGCAGTGAACTGAAATTTCCCCAACTCCCATACTTCATAAATGGCAGAGCTGGCATTGTAATCTAGTCTTCTGGCTCTAACTTCAATATTTTTCCTTGATGCTACATGATTGGAAAATACTCAAAACAATCTCCCTTATTTGAATAAAATTCATTTTTGCCACTTTGACTCTTCATATTGAAGCACCATTATTTGCATGTTCAGTTACTTACTATTGTACATAAATTGTTTCTAATAATTTTAATGACATCATAAGACTACATTTGTCTTTTGCTTGAAATTATAATTTTGATTATGAAATTCATCATACATAAAAGTACAGAATAAGGGATGTGTATGTATGTACCATAGAGAATAGATATTGACATATCTGTTGATTTTTTTATATATATATATTAAAATTGAGTAAGTTAAAGAACTAAAGCCACACCATTTTAGCTCTTTCACTTCCGTCTCTATCCAACTGGGGCGATTATTTTGGAACTGGTAGATAGTTCAGGTGCATATACTTGAACTCTCATGTAACATTCTACGTAATGAATTAAGCAGTTTTTATCTATATTTCCTACTGAAGACATTTATGTTGTTCTCACTGTTTTACTTCCGTCAAAGAGGGGAAGAGAAGCACAATTGAAGCACCTTGTACGTGTCGCATGCATGTCGGAGTTTCTGTAGGCTAGATAATAGAAAGAGGTATGGCTGGATTAAATATTATCAACACTTTAAAGTATACCAGTTATGGAGAAATATTTTTTCCCTAAGTGGAAGTAGAAATGTATACTATCAGCATTACTACGTAAGAGTTCCCATTTCAACAATATTTGGTATGATCACATTTTAAATTTTTGCCAGTTTGTAGATGTGAATTATATCTTGTTGTAATTATAATGTATGTGATTACTGGTAAGTGAAGCATATTTTTTGACATTTTTAACTGCTTCATTTTTTCACTTTGTTAATTATTCTTTTATAACTCTTTCTCTAGGTTGTTTTTAAATTGGGTTGTTGGTCTTTACTTCTCATTTGAAGTATTTCTTTATATTATCAACTTAGTAATCATTTGTCATTTATTTATTTTTTAAGTTTATTCATTTGGAGAGAGACATAGAAAGAGGGTGAGGGGCAGAGGAGGAGGAAAAGAGAGAGAATCCCATTGCCAGCACAGCCCTATGAGGGGCTCAAACTCATGAAACGTGTGACCATGACCTGAACCGAAAACAAGAGTCAGATGCTTAACCAACTGAGCCACCCAGGCGCCTCTCATTTGTCATTTATAAGAGTATACATACCTTCTCCAAATTTGTTTCTCTTGTTTTTAGGCTATAGACAGTGTCAGTTGTAATTTGAATCTTGTCACACTTGTCATTTTCTAGGACGTCTGCCATTATGTCTTGTTTAAGAAATTATTTTCTATTCCAATGTCATAATATAATCTTCAATATTTTATTTTAAGTGATTTATACATTTTATTTCTATACTTAGGTTTTCAATGTGTATGGAATTTGACTTCATGTATGTTAAGTAATAACATTTTCTCATTAAGAATACTGAATTTTCTTCGTACATGTCAGTACATCCTCAACTGACTTATTAATATGATATCCATATATAAATCCCTACAAGCATGATCTAGTTCCAGACTATTTTATGGTTCAATCTATATATACCAATACAAATACTACCTACTCTTAATTATTTCATCCTTAAATTAAGTCTTTATGCCTTACAGGAAACACCTTACCTTATTACTATTGTATAGCCATTAGTTGATAGAGTTGAATAATAGTTATGATTGGAGGGAAAGACAAGCATAGCCAACACTCTGGTAATTCTAATATACCTTTTACTTTGAATCAGTTAGCCACTGTCTTGATAACGTGGTGTGACAAAACCACCCCCAAAGTCAGTGGCATAAAAAAAAATACATTTACTCTTATTCATACATCGGGAATTCAGCCAAAGTAATCAAGCTCAGATGACCTCAGCTATAGGTTATAGCCACATCTGGGCTATGTGTTTCATTTCCTTCTTGGACCAGTGAGATAGCGGTTTCATACCTTCTCATAAGGTAGAAGAAGCTCAAGAAACAAGCCAAACCTAACAAATCATTCCAAGTCTTCCCCAGCATCATATCTTCTCAAATTCCATTGGCCAAAGAAAGTTAGATGAATGAGCCTAAAATCCACCCTGGGGAAGTATATGTTGCCTCCAGTGAGAAGAATTACCAATTCAAAATGCAAAGATCAGTGACTAGAGGGTGAAAATAATTTGGAATAATAATTGAGTCTTAAGCAGTTCAACCACTTGACTATAATTTTTATTTCTCTTCTACATAAAAGAAAATGCATTCCAATACTAAAGTTCTCATCTAGTCAGAGCATTATGCTTGAAGTTGAAGTTACTGCTATAATTTATTGCAGAAATTTATATGCTTGAACTTTATATGCCTGAAGTTCAAGTTGTTGCTATAATTTCTGGCAGATTTGGCAAGTCCAGATGTAGTTATCTTAATCTAGGGAACTATGAATTTTTAAAAGTTACTTGCCTCCAAAACATTCAACTTATAGAAGTAGAACAGAGACCAAAACAAACAAACAAAAACACCTAAATATTCCCATTTGACAAAGGAAAGATGAGATCCATAAAGTAGTCCCTGATTAATATCATTTCTGAAATCCTGCTAGGCAATCCTTAGTTCAGATGTAAGGGACGACTTTGATTGAGGCTGGCTGTGCTCCACTGGAGGGTAGTTCTAGTACACTGTTTTCTAAGCCTTTCTAAGGCTCTTGGATATGCCCATTGGGAATTTCTCCCTTTCTTATCATACTCCTTATACTACTGAAGAGAACTTTGGACAACAGGCTTTTTTGACAGTTGAAAATTTTCTACTCTCATTTTTTGCTATAAAAAGTTGGAAACCCAGAGGTCACCTTTACATCTGGAACAATTTAGTTTCTTTTACTTCAGCCTAGTAGCACATTTGCCAATATAGTGCTCTCAAAAATGATGTTGGTTTTCTATATATTTGATTTCAACCAGCTAAATATGCTAAAAGGGAATTTTATACTAGACATGCATCTCTCTCTAAACTTAATCTTGAGTACTTTCTGCACTTCAGGATTCTGTGCGACTATGTCCATAATCTTTCTAACAACCTTCATGTTCAGCTGAAAAAATATTCTGAGTTCCCTCTTAATCCTTTGAGAAGTCTTTTAAAAAGGCATAACAGTCAAACCATTCAGGTGATCTTCACATTGAAATTGTTTTTCTATTGGTAATCTAGTTTGATCTATTTCCTAAAAGATGTTTTAATGGCCACATTTTTGATTTGGTGGAAAACATTTTCATTTTATACTTGTAAAGTTTCTTGGCTTCCTATATTCCCTCTAAATATGTGTTACTACCTGATCTTAATTATTAATTTCTTCCCCCCTGAACTTCTTTTCTTTTGATACCTTGTCAAATGCAGCTACACTTTCAAGAACTTTCCTTGAAATATCCTTCTGCAGTTCTAAAAGTTGACTAGGTAGAATTATCTTTCAGACCATTACAGGTGACTTATGCCAAAAATTTTGCCACTATATAACATAAGGTACATTTTGTATAGCCTCTTATAACAATTTATTGTTCCCTAGCCCTACTCCCAGCTGTAATTGAATATGTTTCAGATGTTGGTTAGTACAGTACTCTATTTATAGCTATCAGCAGCTATATAATCAGCCTTTGTCACAATAATGCTACATAAAAATCATCACAAAACTCAGTGGCTTAAAAGACCATTATTTCATTCTTAGTCATATATATGTGGATCAGCTGGGAGTTGGCTGATCTATATTGGTTTAAGCTAGTCTTGGCTCCAAGCTGCACAGTTAGCTCTAAGTCTGCTCTTCTGGTCTCTCATCCTATTGGTTTAAAGGGCCAACAGAAGCCGATTCTTCTCGTGTCGGACGACACATAAAAGGCTTGTTTCAACTCTGTATCACATCTACTAACATTCATTGGATACCAAAAATCACAGGGCCAAGCCCAAAGTCAAGGAATGGGAAATCTCCCTGCACCCTTGTTGGCCAAGTCTTGTGGATGTAAATGAATCTGAAGAGTGGGGACAGTGTAAAGAATGGGAAATTGGGGCCAACAATTTAATGTAACACGTTAATATAAAGAATGTGGCAGCAAGTTGGCATAATCAGGTCACAGAAAAGACAGACCAGCAGAAGTATCCTTAGGTTTCCAGATCCCACCCAGATGAAGTCTAGATAAACAGGAGTCACATCAGAACTTCTAACTGCTGAATTTATTTCAAGCCCAGCCTTATGTAAACAAGTCAGAGTGGCATGTAGAAAAATCAGAAAAGGAATGAGAGACCACTTCATTTGAGCCAGGTCTCCATTAAGAGAGTGGCATATACTATATTAGGCCCAGAGATGGACACTGCCCCAAGTTACCACATTCAATTTTTCTGATCTCAGCAGATGCTTCGTAAAAATGTTTCATATTTTTTATTCAACTTGTTTCTAAGAAAATTTTGTTTCTAGGAAATAGCTTTCAAAATGGTTTCTAGAATTCATTTCTAAGAAATAGTTTTTTGTAGATAACAATGAATTAAAGATGCATATTGTAGACTCTAGGAAACAACTGAATGTTTTGCAAGAGATACAAATAATAAGCTAAGTGCATATGTAAAAATTGAATAAAAAATAATTTTAAAAAGTATAAAAGGAGTCAAAGAAGAAATGGAATAAATAGAAAATAGCTAGCAAGATGGTACATTTTAAGCAACCGTATCAATAATTACACTAAGGAAAAGCTGCCTAAATATGTCAATTAAAAATCAGATTTTCACATGGAATAAAAAAATGAGGCACACTTATCTCCCCTATAAGAAACCTACTTAAAAAAAAATTTTTTTTTAACGTTTATTTATTTTTGAGACAGAGAGAGACAGAGCATGAACAGGGGAGGGTCACAGAGAGAGGGAGACACAGTACCTGAAACAGGCTCCAGGCTCTGAGCTGTCAGCACAGAGCCCAACGCGGGGCTCGAACCCACCGACCGCGAGATCGTGACCTGAGCCGAAGTCGGACGCTTAACCGACCAAGCCACCCAGGCGCCCCTGAAACCTACTTTTAAATATAAGGACGCACATAGGGTAGAAGTAGAAGTATGGAGAAGGATATTTCATCAGTAGATGTTTGCATTATATTCCTGGAAATTTTGGTTCTTGGATTCCCCAGAAAAGATTTACGTGAGGGTCCTCACTGCAGTAAAAACTACCAGAAGGAAGGTAGCAAGTACAAAGCAGTTTATCAAATGTTCATTAAGAACAGTACACTCTCAAGATGGGAGGGTGGGCAAGCTGAGGTGGCCACTGCACTGAGATCAGGGGTGTCTTTTCCTTTTATGTTTGCATAGATTATGGGTCATATCTAGGGCATTCTCTGACTTCGGTTTCCAGTCATCTAATGGACTCCTCCTATCAGTCAGCGGTGGGGGAGGTTTTAACTCTACAAGGTGCTTGCCAGGATTGTCACGGTTGCCTTCCCCTATAGAGAGAGGGAGAGGAGTTGAAACCACAATGTAAACATATTATAATAAAGCTATAGGTTATTGTAGGACACAGGCTGGAAATACACACAGTGTATGTTCTCTGCACCTGCTGTTCTTCGTCTGATAGCCCCTGGAGGAGGGAAACCGCAAAGCCAGTGTTTACCACCACCCTTGTCTCCAGCTCATCTCTAGCTAACTGCCTATTCTGTCAGATATAAAATGTAAACAATAACCCAACAAAAGTGGGAACAACTGCATCATTAGTTTCAGACAAAATGGACTTCAGAAGAAGAACGTTATCTGAGACAAACAGGGATATTACATTATAAAGAGGTCAATTTACTAGAAAAACATAACATTTCTTTTTTTTTTAACATATATTTATTTTTGAGAGACAGAGCATGAGTAGGAGAGGGGCAGAGAAAGAGAGAGAGAGACACACATGGAATCCGAAGCAGGCTCCAGGCTCTCAGCTGTCAGCACAGAACCTGACATGGGGCCCCAATTCACGAACTGTAAGATCATGACCTGAGCTGAAGTCAGAGGCTTAACTGACTGAGCCACCCAGGCACCCCAAGACATAACATTTCTAAACGTGTGTGCACCTTACCCTAGAATCTCAAAACATATGAACCAAAAACAAAACTAATACAAATCCACAATTTTAGGTGGCACTTCTCTAGTTGATAGATTAGACAGAAAGTCATTAAACATATGGAAGACCCAAACACCATCAACAAGTTTACTTACCTAACTTTTACAAAAATGAATCACAAAAATGACATAACGCAAGACAGAACTATTGTTTTGTTCTTGCTTTCTTGTTGTTGATGGTGATGTTTTTGTGTATGGAAACGAAAGTACAAATCACAGTCCTGGTATTTTTTATATGGATAACATTAGGAAGTATTTTTAATATGCTTGGAGTTTATTCTTGTCATTTGTGATCTATGGGCAGTCAGACTTCTTCTACAGGACTCATAAAAATTAAGTAATAGAATGTATGTGAAGTGGGAAGTAACAGCTCCGATAGCCCCACTGCCCACATTTTTTGCTTTTCTTTTATAAAGAGTAAATGTGCAAAAGCACATTTTGCAAAGCACTTGATCTTAACAAACTGCTATGCTTAAGAAATGTCAGTTTACCTTCTCTTTCTCTGTTGTATTAGTAATCCAGATGAACATTAAAGTGGCAGGGGCTCCAAGGGAATATCCAAATTGATTCTCAAAAGTAGAGTAGCAGTCATTAGGAAGAAAATGTTTAATTAAAAAATCAATGAATAGTTACTATATGTTAGTGACAAAATTTATTAAAGGCACAAAAGATGTAGCTAAAAGTAATTTTTCCACTTACTACTATGCCTCAGTCACACTAAAATTTTTATTTCTTATGTAGATAATTTTATTTTTAATAGCTGGTAGCACAATATATGTAGTATCCCAGAAGTTGATTTTTATTCACTTAATATACTTAGAAAAATATTTCTCTATATATGAACTTTTTCATGCTTTTCCAGTACTAAAGAATACTGCATTATATGAATGTATGTTACTCATTTACATCCTGATGGACATTTAAATAGAGCTTTTTAAACTTGCTCCATTACAAATTCTGGAACACATTTTCTTGTTTGCGCAAACTTTTGCAGGAGTAAAACTAAATGGCACCGTTAAAAGATAAAATGAGGGGTATTAAAATTTTTACGTGTTTATTTGAGCAAAAATCAGCCCACATTGGACAGTACCCCATGAGACGTGGCTAGAAGAACCCCACTGAGGAGACCTGAAGGGGAAAGGGAAGAGACTTTTATAGAGAAGAAATGGAAGCAAACCAAGGAAATTATTGATTGGCTATAGATAAAAGTCTAGTTGGCTGTTTATGATTGTTTGCCCTTAGGTTTCAGTTTTGTAACCTTAAGGCGTTTACAGGCTTAGATTTTGTTTTGATACTTAGGGCTCCATGGCATTAGAGCTACTTCAGTTTAATGGCTTCCTTGTTTAATTTAACAGATAAATATAATTGCTGGGTAAACACAGATAAACATTTATATTCACCAGTAGATACTAAGAGCTACATCAAAAGAAGTTTTGCCAGTTTATATTCCACCAGCAGTTCTTGAGAGTAAATTCCCCATACCCTTGCCGAAATAGATCGGTAATTGTTTGACCTTTGCACACACGTCTTGGTAAATTCATGTTTCTGTTATGTGTAAGGCGGATTGGGCTTTTTTCCTTACGTTAAGAATCATTGGCATTTTCTTTCCTGTTTGTCCAGTTAAAAATGGAGTTATTGAACATTTTGTCCTTGACCTGCTGAGATTTCTAATACATTAAGAAAAATGATCTTTTTTTAAAAACTTTTAATGTTTATTTCTATTTGAGAGAGAGAGAGAGAGAGAGAGAGAGAGAGAGAGAGAGAGAGAGAGAGAAAGACAGAATTCAAAACAGGTTCCAGGCCCCAAGCCATCATCAGCACAGAGCCCAACAGAGGCTTAAACTCACTAGCTGTGAGATCATGACCTGAGTCTAAGTTGGGTGCTTAACCAACTGAGCCACCCAGGTGCCCCTGTGTTTTGGGGATTTTTTTGTTGTTTTTCGTTTGGTTGGTTGGTTAATATTATGATTGGTAATTTTCTCAGATGGTTGTCATTTTGTCAGTTTTTTTTCTCCCTGTATTATCTGCATTTTCTATGAATTTTCAATGTTGTATGATTTTAAGAAAGCTTCTACCACTGCAGTTATAAAAACAAAATGCTCACATGTTTTCTTCTAGTGATACAAGGGCAACTACCTGGGAGGCTTGGAAGTGTCTCCTTTATTCTCAGCACTCATGGGCCCATCTAAAATGTGACAATTCTTTCATTAAAGGAAGAAAAGAATGGACAGCTGGTACCAAAAGTATACGAACATTCTATTTATATATATTTATAATATATGTATATACATATATCAATAGATATATTGATATCTCTATATAGATTATCATAAAAATTTTATGTTTATTTATTTTTGAGAGAGAGAGAGAGAGAGAGAGAGAGAGAGCTTAAGTGGGGGAGAAGCAGAGAGAGAGAGGGAGACACAGACTCCAAAGCAGGCTCCAGGCTCCAAGCTGTCAGCACAGAGCCTGACCCGGGGCTCAAACCCACGAACCATGAAATCATGACCTCAACTAAAGTCAGACACCTAACCTACTGAGCTACCCGGGTGCCCCTAGATTATCATAAATTCATATTGACATGTATTTATACATTATACATATATGAGCACACAGATCTCTATATATTGGTATGTGTGCTTATTTATATGTTTATATATGTATATGTAGGGAAGGAAAAATAATTTTCCTTCTATCCTTCTAGGTTCCATGGCTGAGACCCTTCCTCTGATATAAAACAGATTAGAGATGAAAAACAAGCAGAAGTTGAGTAACATGTGTATGTTATATATGCACAGTTTATGCTCAGGAAAACTAAACAAAAGGCCTGAAATGGTCCACATCATCCTCTTAAATACTATCTTCAGCTAAAGTCAGAAGAAAGATGTTGGGGAATGTGGAGGTCACTTATGAAAGGTTATCAGGAAAAACAGATAGGTGGTTATGTGGGGTTACTTCTGGCATGTTCTTTATTGATGAAAGTTTCTTCTGATATAAACTCATCCTTTTCTTCCAGGTACAGAGAGAGAAATATGTTTCAAAATGGAGATTTCCCTTAGAAATGTCAATTTATACAAAATATTACAAAAGGGTAAATTGTATTGTTTTTAGAGCTTACCTTGTGTCTGCTTGTTCTCAGAAATAATCAGCTCAGGGGCACCTGGGTGGCTCAGTCAGTTGACAATCCGACTCTTGATTTCGGCTCCCCTTCTCTCTCTCTCTGTCTCTCAAAATAAATAAATAAACAAACTTAAAAAAAATAATCATCTCAAAATAATCCTTATGCAAAAAGACATATTTTGAGTTGTCATATTCTGTTTCATATGATATGAAGTACATATATATCATACATGTTTTCAATATACAGATCTATATATCATAAATATGTAAGCATATATATGTACATATATATGACTTGTTAAACTTCACAAATGCAACATGACTATTTTTTTTTTTTTTTGATGTTCTCTATTCATGGAAGAGTTTCACATAACATCATTTGGGACTCCAAAATCTTATTTACAAATTAGTGAGTCTGGCAAGCTTGAGATGGGTCGCGTGTATTAGAAGTGACGTGCGGATTCTCAGGAATTGACAGAGTTGAAAAAAGAGTTTGCTTGAAATCGGATAGAGGATGAAAGGATGTGTAAATGAAGTAATTTCTCTACCTTCCTATGGTTTTGAAGTTTCCTTTCACAAACATGTTAATGTGGCTCTTCAGATGTTGGTGCCTGTAGGAAAGGCTACTCACTGGGATTATGTGTTTCCCAAATTTTAAAACCGCAGGGAGTAGTTTTGATTGAAAGGGTGCCTGGCATGTAAAGAACACAATACGAAAGTTAATGAGCTGAGGGGTTGTGTCTCTGGCAAGGACTGCCTGTGCAAGCACTGATCCTGTGAGCCAAAGCAACAATTTAAATCTTGTAATCTGGGAAAGGCCATGCTGACCTCTGCTACTTGTGATAGGATGTGAAAACTTGAGCCCCGAAACAAACTACATCCTCTCCCTCGGGGCCTCTTTTGGTGACCGTTTCTGTCACTTGGAAATAAGACAATAATCCCTCCTTAGGTTTAAAATACTTGTCCTTTATGAGAATTTTGGTGAAATACATAGAAGCTTTTAGACACACAACTCCTTGTGAGCTCACGGGGAGATTGGAGAGTGGGAGAAAGAAGTGATAGAAAGCTAATGGGTAAAATATCGGGTGAGTAGTTGGCCCTAAAGTCCCATGAATATTATCACTCTGACATTGTCTCACCTCTCGTGGCTTCAGAATATACGTTATGTCAAAAAAAGATGAAGAAAGGCGTGCGTGGGTGACTCAGTCAGTTAAGCCTCTGATTTCGGCTCAGGTCACAGTTCACAGGTTTGCATTCTGGAGTTTGAGCCCCGTGTCAGGCTCTCTGCTGACAGCTCAGAGCCCGGAGCCTGCTCTGGATTCTGTGCCTCCCTCTTTCTCTGCCCCTCTCCTATTCATGTTCTGTCTCTCTCTCTCTCAAAAATAAATAAACATTAAAAAAAAAAGATTAAGAAAAATATCCAACAGCATCAGTAACCTGGAAGTCCCCAAGATGATTCTTTTGTAATTAACGTCAGAAATTCATTAGCTTCAATAACACTTTCCTCCATTGGGAAGATGCAGCTAATGTTAGAAAAAAACTGGGATTTAGCCTTTTTTCTGACCCACTCAATTCTACAGTGTACATAGGTGTTTCGTGTTAAAAACATCCTGAAAGATCTGTGACTCTAGAGAGAAGAAGGCTCTCTACATCTTTGCTGCCAAAGGAGCCAGCATAACTCTATGCCCATTCTCAGTTCTACTGAGTCTCTTTCTAAGTGTACTGTTCCCCCTTCCTCTTCTCCTGACCTCTAACTTCTGTCAAAAATCAAGTTTTTCAGGGCACCTGGCTGGCTCAGTAGATTGAGCATCTGACTCTTGATTTTGGCTCAAGCCATGATTTCAGGGTTGTGGCATCGAGCCCCTTGTCAGTCTCCACACTGAATGTGGAGCTTGCTTAAGATTTTCTCTCTCTTTCTCTCTCTCTCTCTGTCTTCCTCTCCCCCTTTTCCTCTCTCTCCCTCTGCCCCTCTCCCCTGTTTGCACACACTCTCTCTCTCTCTAAAACAAAATGTAAAAAATCAAGTTTTTCCACACCACTTATCAGGTCCATACTGTGTTAACTCTCTCCTCCAAACCCCTTCCCATACCAACGTATAGTGTTTACCTAATGAGACAATTGTTTAAAAAGTGTTCTGCAAAGAATTCTCAGGGGCAGAATGACTGGCCTTCAGATGTGGTTGGTTTCTTTCAGATTGTGTTTAATGAAGTGGTATAGGGTTAGGAAGAAGACTCCCTTTAGTAACAGCCTGCATATTTCTGGAAACCAGAATGTCCACTTACAAACCCCCATCTAATGGGTTGTGGAACCAAATAGGCAGACGAGAGGTGGAGTGGAACTGGTGAGTCCAGAATCTACTTAAGGACCTGTTGGCAGGGTCTCTTGTGTTTAGCAGTACGTGAAATTAGGATTCCTGTAACCATCATAGGAAGGAAGCCATCTACATGTATTTCCTTATAATCTCTTCTTCATCATCCTTCTGCAATTTACCTTTTATTCCCATTGTTCTACTGAAAATGCTCTACAAATCGAAGATAGATCCAATGACTTCTTTTTTCCTATTGCTCATTGATTTTTTGTAATCCTTGACCCCATTGCTGATTGTTTTATCTCATTTGTCATCTTAAAGAGAATCATAGTACTGTAATAATCGACATGGTGTTAAACTGGAAATAGTGACTGATTTTTGTGTGTTCATGTCAAGATGCTATAGGCAAGACATTCTAAAATGATGTGCCTGGGCAAGATACAAATATAAAAAAAAATTAAACACAAATTACGACTTTTAAATTCTTTATCCACATCAAAGCTTTAAAAAGTTCAGGTTGCTGGAGATTAAAAGAGATTTGAGAACTACAATGTTGTGAACAGATGCATATATTCTTTTTATATTTTTACTGTTTGTTTATTTCTGAGAGCACGAGCACGAGTGGGAGAGGGGCAAAGAGAGAGGGAGACAGAGGATGATAAGTAGGCTCTCCACTGACAGCACAGAGCCTGATGATGCTTGTATTCTGAGTCCAGTCTTCCATCGTGGGTAAAGGGAACTCAGCAGAAAACAAGTTAACAAATTGCATAATTTCTAGTTGTTGAGAATGGGAAATCGGAGATCCCCAGTGTAGGAAATTCTCCAGAAGACCCACCAAAGTATCTGTAAAACAGATTTATTTTAAGCATTCTCTTTAATTTTAATGTTAACTAGCTGAAAGTTATCACTCAGAACTCTGACCTTTCTTCCCCTCTTCCCTCTCTTCCCACCCTGTACGCCATGCCTGGAAGAGTCAGAAACCTCAGTGGTCCAGCCGGGGATGGGGGTGTGGAACCACTAGGCAGAGAAAGAAAGAAGTTGCCACCCACACTTCCTCTCTTCCCCATTGTAGGACGCCTAGCGTCTAGCAGTTCTTAGCCCTTGGAGGAGAAAGATAAAATAATAAGTTCAGCATTTTGATATTTCAAATACTAAATAGAGTGTTTGGTGACATCAAGATGAACAGAAAATCATAGCCCTTGGCCAACAGAAATAACGAGCCGCTTAGCAAATTTAAAGGGACATTGGAGACAGAAAGTATTTATGACCACATTCCACAAGATGTACTTGTTCAGTGTACCACGTACATATGTTTAATATGGAAAAACTAGAAAATACACATAAATTTAAAGATTAAACTTACATTAATTCCATCAAATGTTGTTAATTATAAGTATTTCTGTATACACACACTCATATAACAATACTGATTTGTAACTTTTCCCCTTTAATAATCTATCATAAATAGATTTTGGGGGAGCCTGGGTGGCTCAGTTGGTTGAGTGTCCCACTTCAGCACAGATCATGATCTCATGGTTTATGAGTTCCAGCCCCTGTCGGGTTCTGTGCTGACAGCTCAGAGCCTGGAGCCTACTTCAGATTCTATCTCCCTCTCTCTGTGCCCCTTCCTGGTCATGTTGTGTCTGTCTCTCTCTCTCTCAAAAATAAATAAACATTAAAAAATTAAATATATATGTGTGTGTGTGTGTGTGTGTGTGTGTGTGTGTGTGCGCGTATTTCCAAAGCATCAGAAACATAGTTAGGTCTTTACGCTTAGTGTCTATGGTACTGTATATTAACCCCTTCATAGCATTTTATTATTTAATGTTAAATTGTCTATCAGATTGTTGTGTTCTACTTTGCTAGGTAGAATTTTAATATCACCCCTCCCCAAATGACTACCAGCATTGAATAATACTTTCCTCTTTTAGTATGGGTGGAATTTGTGAGCATGATGAGACAGCATGCTCTGTCTCTGATGACTATGTTACATTACATGGCAAAAGGTAGATTATCTGAGCGGGTCTAACCTCATTACATTAGGTCCTTCCAAAGCAGAGTTTTCTCTCTTTGGTGGTAGCAGTTGAAGTCAGAGATTTCCAAATATGAGAAGAGTTCACCAGGCCCTTATTGGCTGTAAGATATAGGAAGGCAAGTGACAAGCGATGCAGGATCCCTTCAGGAGAAAGTGAACCCTAACAACCAGGGAGAGAACAAGGATCTCCGTTCCATGGCCTCGAGGAGTAGAACTCTGTCAACTACCCAAACATTCTTCTAAGCAGAGTGTTCCCTTGATTTGGGTCTTGTGAAATACTAAGCAAGGAACCCACTTAAGCCTTGGCCAGATCTCTGACCTCCAAAATTGTGAGCAACTGGTAATTATTGTTTCAAGATGCTGATTTTGTGGTAATTTTTACACCATAGTAGAAAACTAATACAGTGTCGCCGAAAAAGGAGATTGTAAGTTCCATGTGAGTGGGGACTGTCGTCTTATGTTCCATCATAAACCCAGCACCTGGCACAGTGCTTGACAGAATTAATATGTGTTCATAAATTAATGGATGCATTTCATGTACTTGTTGCTGGGATTGAAAGAGGATATGTAAATTTGCAAGAGTAGATAACAGTATAAATGTGAGGAGTTACTTTTGTATAATATGAGGATGACACATCCATTTAACCTGTGGGCCAGATCTTACAAATTGGCAGTGAGGTCCTAGAACACTAAACCTTGACCTGACTCATGAGGAAACAAGCCATGATACATGTGGGAGGTCTCTGGGGTGGAAGATCAGGGAGGTGACAGAATTTATATTAACGTTTGAATCCCTGCATTCTGTGTATGAAATATATGTAGCTTTTTCAAGTTGGGCTTATCGAAGATGAAAAATAGAAAGCAGAATCCCATTTAACTTCTCCTCTAAGGTTTCCATAAGGTAAACCCCTGGGGCTTAAAAGTAGCTTCGTAACAATTTTTCAGCCCCAGGGTGCCAGAATGTAAGATTCTTTAAGGATATAGCAATCTGATGCTTTTTATTTGTGTATTGATGTTAAGCATTCTTTTTGATGAAAATTAGAAATTAAAATTCTGCTTAGAGCGTGGGGCGCCTGGGTGGCTCAGTCAGTTGAGCATCTGACTTCGGCTCAGGTCATGACCTCACAGCCCACAGTCTGTGGGTTGGAGCCCCACTTCGGTCTCTGTGCTGACAGCTCAGAGCCTGGAGCCTGCTTCAGATTCTGTGTCTCCCTCTCTCTGCTTCTCCCCTGCTTGCGCTCTGTCTCTCTCTCAAAAATAAATAAAAACATTTTTAAAAATTAAAAAGAAAGAGTTTAGAATGGTGTGATTGTTTCGGTCTGATTATAATATCTACCAGCTTTTATTTGAGTGATTTGGTTGATAGAAATTTGTTAAGCATCGCTATTATGCCTTAATGTTATTCTCATATATAAACAAATCTTTTAAATAATTTATTTTTAATCATAATTCAAAAGTGCCCAGATGCATGTTTGTTCATTTTGGCATTGTTTTTTTTTTTTTTCCTAGAGGACTTGAAAAAGATTCACCCAGATCTCAATGAATACCACATTTTATCTGAAAGTAGGGAACACAAGAAAAGGAGAAATCTAATCAAAGATTTTAAAAAATTTTTTAAAGCATTTCTCAAGTGCAGGTAACAAATTGGATGAACCAGTAAAAATGAACACAGTGTGTCTAACACTTTGAACCTCTATGAAGAATATGATTGGTTTCTATCTATAACTTGGAATGCATTTTAAAAACTCTTCCTTAAATCATAGAATGCAAAAAAACATAACAGAAATATGACATTTCAGGACTCTAATTTATCTGATCTCCTGTGTTGCTTTTACGGTTCCTTTTGAATTTATAATTGCATAAAGTGAATTACTGATGATAGAGCTGGAAAGAGATACGCTGTGAAATCCTAAAAGCTACAGAGTAGTAGAGCTTAGATTACACCATCTGGTTCTGATAAAGCGTAGTGAGAATTCAAAAGGTGTAGAAATACGCATTTACTGACAGCCAAATAAGGGTGCATTCACAGGCAGTGCTTGATTTTATATTTAAATAATAATTTATACCCTCTCTCCTTCCGAATGAGAAATGTCTGAGATGTCTTTTGAACACCTCCTCTGTGTAAGATGTTTTACTGCATAGTATAGTTTACTTTTTAAAATAACTCTTTCAACTATGATATTATTATTTCCATTTTAAAGAAAGTAAATATTAGACCCATAGAAATGAAGTGATTTGTTCATTGGGGAAAAAATCTTTCCTTCATCTCAAATTTTTATAAAGGAGGTCTCTCTCACCTTATGTTAAGAGAGCATGTAGAGTAAAAACATGTAACCTATAGATTCCCTGACTTTACTATGTGTTGGACCCATCTGGGGATTTTTGGAAAAATACTGATGCCTGGATCCCACTTGCAGAAATTCTGATTTAATTAGACCAGGGTGCATCCTGAATGTCAGAATTCTGGATATCAGAATCTTTAAACAACAGCTAACTGTGAAGGGAGACCTTTAATACTAAAGATAAGGGGTCACTCATAAAAAATAATGCAAAGAAAAATAATTGAAACTATTGAGCACTGGGTGTTGACAAACTATTTGTTATATGTGAAAGAGGAAAATTGACAAGTCAGTATAGACTACCTCCGGCACAATTAACTGAGTTTCAAGACTATAGAATGTAGACTGGGATGTCATTATGGCACATGTTATGAGGGAATAGATCCAGCAATTTTTTTTACAGTTGTGTCCCTAACAAAATATAGAGTGACAAGAACTGTGAAAAGGTGTCAGATTGGAAACTCTATCAAGATCAGCCATACATTATATTTCAGATTTAGGAAAGGGGACCTTCAAGGTGTAATTGTCTTCTCAAAGTGATGAAGGTGTGGGGTATTTGTTTGAACAGTGACTCACACATCATCAGATATGGAACACAACAGAATTTGGGCAACAGAATTTGGGCAAGGAATATAAGTGTCAGGTTCCAAAAGAGAAAGGACGATAATGTAAACAGTGTGATCCTTTGAAAATGTGGCCCTGCATGTTACAGGGAAAGACTTACAACAAGTTAGGGAACAGGTTAAATTATTATAATTCAGCTGAGCTTTCTTGAAAGGAGTAAGGGAACAATAGAGGAAAATAACCACACAGACCACAGTTATAAGCATATCGTGGGACAGAAATGAATTTCTGTGTTTGCCACTGAGTATCTTAAGTTACTCAACCTTGAAAATCCACATTTCTTAGAAAAGTCAACGTTTTGGGAGAGTTACTTAATGTAGGATATAACAATCTTCCCTGGGTATCTGAAAGCAACGACAGGGCTTGAAACGTTAGCAGATCCTGACACATAGTAGGAACTCCAATATTTCTTCAAATGTTTTTTTGAAGATAATATATCTATAAAACTTCCCAGGCTTTTTGAACTTAGAATTGTGTGGGTGGAAATAAAATTGGCAAAGGTGTATCATGATTGTCTAACCATTCACACTTTGTTTTCCACACTATGGAATAGGATATGTAGAGAGTTTACAGTTAGTGAATAACACTAATGTTATTCATTAGTTATGTTATGCATACAGAAGTACAAGTATCATTCTGATGAAATTTCTATTCCTCCTCAATGTAGTCATGTGTCTTTCTTCAAAAGCTTTACCCCTGTTTCTTCTTGTTCTGATTATGGATGCCTAGTCCATTGACTTCTTCACAGATTCATTCTTTAATGCAGGTCGGCTTCTGAATGAATATTAATTTTATATTAGGTGTCCTCAAATGGTAAGGAATTTCTAATCTCTCTGCCTAAAATTGTTCAAACATCAGCCTTTAAGACAAAATAATAACTAATTATATTGATAGATCTTAGAACCTAAAAGTCTTTAACCTGTTACTGCCCATCCATAGTGCATGGAAGTTACTGAAGAAAATTTTAAGTTACTAAGATTTAAAGTACTGTATTGTACCTCAAAGTATTCTCAATGGAATATCTGTCTCCAGAAATGGCTTTGCTTCCTATAGTGACTCAAAATCAGATGATATAAAAATATCACTTAACCATCTGATCTTCCCTGTATCTGTGGGAGAGATTCAGGTTTCCTCCCATTTGGGGAGGGATGAGTTTAATTTAGAATAGTGTTTTCCTAAAAATAAAACTATTCATACATTCTAATGCACCTACATCGCATATCAAACACCTACCTCACTCTACCCCCAGCGGTTGTAGGCAGCTTGGGTGGGTTGTAATTTAACCATTCCAAACTTACTTTTCCATAGAGTATGCTTAGTGACTGAAATTTATTTAAAAGTTTTAATCAAACTGACTCTTTTTTTTTAAACGTTGATTTATTTATTTTGAGAGAGAGACTGAAAGAGAACCGGGGAGGGACAGAAAGAGAGGCAGAGACAGAATCCCAAGCAGAGTTGGTGCTCTCAGCACAGAACCTGATGCAGAACTTGATCTCCGGAACCATGAGATCAAGACTATGAGCTGAAACCAAGAGTTGGATGCTTAACCGACTGAGCCACCCAGGTGCCCCTCAAGTTGACTCTTTAATTAACTTAATAACTTGTCATTGGGTTGAGCTCTTCCACCAGAATACTGAAATGGTTTGAGAATATACAAACAAAACCAAGAACAGTATACACTTGGGGAAATGTGATATGTTTCATGAAGGGCTAGAGTTTTATATTCTTCTTCAACCAAATTCAAAAGATATTTACCCTATTGCATGCTAAGTAGCCTTTCTCAGGTAATTACAGACTTCTGAATTATTTCATAATAGGTATCATCTCTTAGCTAATTAAAACTTGGAGAACCATCATGAGCCCAAGCACTCCAGAGCAGTGTATTAGCCTTAAGGCTAACAAGTGCCATGTCTTTACTACTATCTCAATTAAGGTTTCTTATTCAGTAGGAAAAAAATGGAAGAAAAGGCCAGTTACTGGAAAACAACTGGATTATTCTCTGTGTGATTAATTACCTTATCCATGTAGTTAGCTATTCCTACCAGATAATAACTTGAGAAACGTTGATAGGCTTCATATGGGCCAAGGACTTAGTAATGAGAGAAAAAATGCAGGGAAGAATTTCTTTTTTTTTTAATATATTTTTTCAATGTTTATTTATTTTTGAGATAGGGAGAGACAGCATGAACGGGCGAGGGTCAGAGAGAGAGAGAGACACAGAATCTGAAACAGGCTCCAGGCTCTGAGCTGTCAGCACAGAGCCTGACGCAGGGCTTGAACTCACGGACCATGAGATCATGACCTGAGCCGAAGTCGGACACTTAACCGACTGAGCCACCCAGGCGCCCCAAGTATTTCTGAAATTCCCTTCTTTTGTCCCCTATACTACAGCAGGTATGATGATGACCAAAAGTCTATATAATCAATATAGCAAAGGACAAACGGGAGGCTTGATTAATTTTCAGATTGGATAAAAAGGCTTAAAATAACCTGAGAATGAATTAACCTTAGGATGGCTTCTCTGGGTTAACTTGATGAGCTGCCTAATCTGCACTATTCTTATTTAGGATGTAAGTATAGAACATACAGTTCATAAGTATAGAATTGAAGCTTAAGCGTGGATGGACCATTTGCTTCAAAAGTCAACTTCTAAAAATCTATTATTAATGAACAGTTATTAATGATCACAAAGATCTGACTATAAGAAAGCATACTGAATGGTTAATTATAATAGCAAAAGTATGGAAACAATGTCAATGTTCAAAGATAGCTAATTGAGAACATTAATTATGCTACTTCCATCAAAGTGAATAGTGCATGGGTATTAAAAGTAATGAGATTAATAGACAGATGGATATTAAAATATTTAAAATATTTCTAAGAAAAATTGGCACTCTGTCCTGCTGCCATTATGAGTGCGTGCACGTTATATTTTATAATCAGGACCTGAGGGGAAAGCACTTTAAATTTGGAGGTAAACCAAAAATAAAAACAAAATCAAGTGGAAAATAACAGATTCATCCTGTCTAGCTCTAAACCCAACATAAAAGAAATAATAAAGCTTTCTGGTCAGTGACTCTCCAAATAATTTTGCAAGGCTGATAAGTGCATATATCTGAAAAACCTTCCAGTTATAATAATCTTGTAAGAACATTACTATTTTTCCATCATGAACAAAATAACTATAAAGTCAGAAAATTTGGCATAATAAATGTTTCCTGTAAATAACATGCATTTTTCTGCTGTTGAGTCAATCCTGATAAATCCTGGACTCTCTTGTAAACCTTTTTTCTAAATTTCGTTTCTTTCTAAATGTTTTGTCTCAGACTTTTTTTAATCATTAAATATAAAAAAAAAATGTAGTGCAAAACCATCACACATTTAACCGGTTAATAGAATGGGCAGAACTCAGTAGGTTATGTGCTATTTCCCTATTTCTACTATAAGACATTAACACAGATTTAGTGCCTTAAAACAAGACAAATTCTGAAGGTCAGAAGTCCTAAAAATACAATGTCAACAAGGTTTCATTCTTTCTAGAGGGTAAGGGAGAGAATCTATTTCCTTACGTTTTTCAGTTTCTAGAGGCCATCTGCATTCTTAGTTTCATGACCTCAAATCACACCTCTGCTTCTCTCATTATCCCTCTCTCTGCCTTCCTTTTATAAGGACCCCTTTACATTGACCTCATCTCAAGTACTTTAGAATAATCACATCAGCAAGGTTCCCTTTGCCATGTAAGACAACATATTTACAGGTTCCAGGGATTAAGATGTGAACAACATGATATGGTCTATCAAAATTCACTCTGTAAATATTTATGCCCATCTCACACTTAAATACATTCACAACATGCCAAGACACTTCAAAACCTCAACCCATTCCAGCATCAACTCAAGTCCAAATTTTATCTAAGCTTCATCAGCTCAAAATGCTCACATTTCGTGATTTAAATGCTCTAAACTAGGTACGGCTTAGTCCTAGGTATAATAAACCCTGGGGCAAAATTCCGCTGGATTTGTGGACCTGAAAAATTAGAAAACAGGTTTTCTAGTTCTAAAATACAGTGATGGAATAATCTAGGATAGCTGTTACAGACATTCTCATCCAAAAAGTATGAACATGGAAAATAAAAGGAGACACCAATCCCAGGCAATTCTGAAATGTAGCCGGACAAACATTAGATTTCGAGGTCTAGAAGTAATCCTTTTTGGTTCATACTCCCATCCTCTGGACTCAGGACTCCAATCCCTGAGCTCAAGTCTTCACCCTAGGACTTGTTCCTTCTCATGAGCACTAGCATGTGTTTGAAGTTCAGTAGTTTAATCAACCTGTCGCCTGCCTGTAGAATGTAAGGAGTCTAGTAGCCTAGCCTTCTTTCAGTTTGTCTTCTATCTCTTTCAGTCCAAATGGATAGTATTTCTGCTCATGTAAAATCCTCTAGAACATTGTGCGTCTCCTTTGGTATGTCCTGAGATTCACTCCACTAGACAAGAAGCTCACCCCTCCGCCGCCATATGACTTCAGGATAATTCTCTCTCTATTCCTGGTTTCTGCTTATATAACTGGTGAGGGAATCTGTGAGTCCCATCCTAATCTCATTAGAGAGCTCTCAGTGCAACTCAGTACTGGCACTGTGTGTGTTTAAAGACACAAGCAAGCGGCTGTCTAGTCACACTCTTGGCTTTCTTGCCAAAGTACACTTTCCTGACAGTGAATATAATTTTACTGTCTTTTCCAATCTAGAGAGGCAGAGGAGTGCCTCAGACATAAGGTTCTCGTTCCCTTTTACTGAATGGTCTTTCCTGTAAGTGTTTCTCTCTTCTTGTATTTTACTATAAGCAGCAAGAAGAAACCAGGCCTCTCTTTCACACTGCTTAGGTATTACTCCTGCCAATTGCTCAGACTCATCACTTAAAAGTTCTGCTATGTAACCATGGGACAAATTCCACTAAACTTTCTATCTCTTATATAACAAGGATCCCCTTTCCTCAAGTTTTTGATGACACAGTTCCTCATTTCCTTCTTAACATTTGACAACAGCACCTTTAATATTTGATATTTCTACTACCTGCGTATGATGATTTAATTATTTTTACAATAATATCTTTTCTTAAAAACCTTATTAATTATTACTTTTTTTAACCAGGTTTCTCACTTACTTCTGAGTTCTTACTAGAATGGTTGTCAACATCCATATTTGGGCTAACTGTTCAGGGAAATCTAGGGCTTTTCTGTCATTCTTCTCAAAATTCTTCCAGTCTTTGGAAAGCCACTTGGGCATTCTAAGGTATTCGTTACAGTAGCACTCCACAATCAGCACTGAAGTCTGTTTAAACTTTTTATTGCTGCTACAACAATTGGCACAAAATTTGTCCTAAAACTAGACATATTTCTTATCTTAAACTCTAGAGGCCAGCTCTATAATTAAGGTATCAGCAAGATTGTGTTCCTTCTGGACTCAAGGACAAGACTCTCTGGGTTTCTACAGCTTTTGGAGGATGACTACATTCCTTGGTTTGTGGGCCTTTTCTCTTATCACGTTTTCTTAAAGTTTATTTATTTATTTTGAGAGAGCAAGCAAGTGAGCAGGTGAGAGACAGAGACAGAGACAGAGAATCCCAAGACAGCTCCCTGCACTGACCGTGCAAAGGCCGATGCCTGAGATCATGACCTGAGCTGAGATCAAGAGTTGACACTCAACAGACTGAGCCACCCAGGCGCCCCTCTTACCATTTTAACCTCTGTTTTCATTATCGTATTTCTTTGCCGCCTCCAATCCTTCTGCTTCCCTCTCATAAAGGCCTCCATGATTACATGGTACCTACCCAGATAATCCAAGATAGTCATCTCAAGATCCTTAATTACATATACAAAGTTGTGTTTTCCATGTAAGATTACATATACATAGTTTCCATGTAAGGTTACATATACACAGTGATTAGGACATGGGCATCTTTAAAGGGTGATTATTCTGCCTATTACAGGTTAAAACCAAAAGCTTCTTTGCTTGTCCTATGTCTCTCTTCAAATATGGCCTCAGTTTCACTTCCCAGCCTCTTGAAGATATCTCAGGGTGATCCCAGTTTATTCTGTTCACTTTCAAGTACCAAGCCAATTTAATTTTTGGTAACTTATGTAAACCACAAGAGGGAAGAGATGGTCTGTTATTCACACTACTTGTTCTATTTTTGTCCTATATCCTCTGACCCTTTTGAATCAGTGTAGTAGGAGTGGGTGGCGAGGAGGGTGGCTTAATGTAAAGAACTATAGGTCTTTTGGGTCGGTGGTGTTATCTGTAGGTTTTCTAGATTGATATCCCTACCTGTTGAGTATTTTTACCATGAAAGGGAGTGAAGTTTGTCAAATGTTTTTTTTTTTTTCTTGCATCTGTTTGTATATTTATACGGATTTTATTCTGTCATCCACTTGTATGGTACGTTGTGTTAATGATCTTCTTATGTTGGACCAATCTTGCACTCCTGGGGTAAATCCCAATTGACCACAGTGTATAATCTTTTTTTCTGTACTTCTGCATTTGGTTTGCTAGTATTTTCTTCAAGATTTTTGTGTCTTTATTTATATAGGATATTCATCTGTAGTTTTATTCATAAGGACTTTCAGTATTGATATTACTACTTAGGAATGCTTTGGAAAGTGTTTTCTCCTCTTCTATTATTTTCCGAAGTCTTTTTTGAATGATAGATGTTAAGTTTTCTTTAAAGGTTTGATAATTTGACAGTGCTGCCCTCCGGTTCTAGATTTTCCTTTGAGGAAATTTTTTATAACTAATTTTATAAACCCTTTATTATAGTTCTTTTCCGATTTTATATATTATCATAAAGAAGTTTTTATAGTTCATGTCTTTGAGTTTATTTTATCTAGTTTATGCATGTCTTGGATTATAGTTGCCCAAAGTATTTACTTATTTTCATTTTTCTAAGGCAAAATTAATGTCCCCTTTTTCATTCCTGATTTTCGTATTTTGAGTCCTTGATATCTACCTTCCAGTTGCTAATCTTAAAAATTCTTTGTGATATGTTCCCTGTAGAGGGCTTGTCCTACCCTTGTGTGGATTCATGCCCTGTATTCAGCCTCATCTTTGGTTAGTAACAGTTGTCCTTTCCTTTCCCAGACTGATCTTCCAATTTCACATTTGGGGGTCGGGGGTGGGGGATAGTCACATCAGTGTTTCTCATTTTTTGGAAACTCAACTTTTTTCTTGCCATTGGCCTCCTATTCTGTCATCCACATCTCCTTTAGTGCTGCTGGGATCCCTGGGACAGACCAAGTTCATTTCTGCTGTATCACATGTGCCTCTTTCTTTGCTGCCATTACCCAAATAGTGACTTTGACCTCAAAGAAAGGGGTTTTTAAATCCCCTCTCTTTTCAGAATCCACTTTATCAGCAATGAAAATCAAATAGAACGTTTAACGTTTTCTAAGTTCTGGACTTCTCTGATCAGAAGACTCCAGGCATGTTGTAGCTGAAGTTTATCTTAAAATTATGACAGTCCCATCAGCACTGTCTTCTTAACTAAGCATGTTTTCACCTCACCTGATTACCAAGAAAGATTTAACTTTCATTTAGTCCTCAGCATCCTAGCTTAAGAGAGTTTTATGCCCTTTCTTTATTCTTTAAATACCAGATCTTCTTAGATTCTAGGCTGCTAGAGAATAATTTCCTATTTTGGAATCTGAACCCCCTCCCTGGCCATTTGGAGAGCATACATTTATGCTTTTATCTATTGCTTCTGATATGTGAGCTTCTATTAATGAAGCTTTGCACCAGTTAGCATAGTCAAGCACTTTCATCCTCCATATTTGTTATCATCATCACCATCAGTCATTCACTCTTGTCCTTTTACTCTGTAGCAGGGCACTGGGTACTTAGCAGTAACATCACTACCAGAAAGCCCCATCCCATCAGATGATATGGAGAATATGAGCTGAATTGGACAGTGAGAATGGAAGGGATTTTTAACCAGTGGCTCTACATTTTTGCCTTCTTTATGTGATATTCTAGAGGAAAAGTTAAAGAAAAGATGAAGGAAAAATAATAAAAATTCAGAAAATCAGCAAAGTCTTTTCATATCTAGAGTTCCTTGCTATGTGTCATCTGCTATTAAAGTTTATGCCAGAAAGAAGTGTGCTTTCTGAAAATGTGTCAGGTGTATTTTCCAAAACACACGTCCAACATTATTAGCCACCAGGAACTTCTGGTGAGTCCCATTCTGCACAGATGGGAGATTAACATAGTTCAGCAAAATTCTGAATTTGACAGATTTTTGGGGTGCAAATTAATTTTAAAAAATACCTTAGCTGGCATAAATCAGAATATTACATTCCAAGCCCTGGTGAGTCAATGTGCCTGAGGGATCAATGTGACGGGTGACACGCAGCTGAGAAATCACACCAAAAATATCAAAACTTTTACTGTGTGCTGGCAAGTGGTAGAGCCTCTCTCCAAAGGCATGCATGGTCTCATCCCACAGTACCCGTTTGCCAGGACTGCCCGCAAGACTGGCCATATGGTTAAAGAGCTTTGAGAATTCCGACACTTACACAATCAGTCAAGTTTCAAAAGCGTGGCAACACTAAACCACACTTCGGGGAGACAGCCATAGATCACAGAGACTAGTGGAGGAAGCAGTATCTAGGTCAGCAAACATGCTAAAAATAACACCAAATGGCAGGAAGGCTATGGGACTAATAAACAAGGGTCTGAGGAACAAACCCTGAGGTTTATGTGAGTTAGGGTGGCCAGAAAGCCTCTCAGAGAAGGACATTTAAGCAAATGGGAAGGGGATTATAGGTGGAAGAAAAGTATATGCATCCTTTGGGAAGATTCCAAGAGAGGGAAATGACCACCAAAGTTGACACACAAGCTAGCCCCCAATGCAAAAAGCCAATTAGAATTTTTAAAATTTATGTTGAGGCTTTCTTTAATATGCCTAACCCACTGGGAATGATAACCTATGAAGCAGTTCTAAGAATTAATGCCACACAATTAAGAATGGGAAGACAGCTTTGGGTTTTTTTAGCATGAATACAGGATTTGGGGTGAAACTCGGGTTTTCCATTTAACTGTATCAATTAATATGTTGATTCTACCAATAAGATATGTAAATAATAACAAATTACTTTGTCTCTACCTCTTGCTATCTGTAACTATAAAGCAAGGCAATTATATAAAAAAGTAAGATAGTAATTGTAAAATACTTTATAAATTATGAAGTCCTGGGCACCTGGGTGGCTCAGTTGGTTAAGTGTCTGACTTCAGCTCAAGTCATGATCTCACGGTTCGTGGGTTCGAGCCCCACGTCGGGCTCTGTACTGACAGCTCAGAGCCTGGTGTCTGCTTTGGATTCTGTGTCTCCCTCTCTCTCTGCCTCTCTCTCTCTCTCTCTCTCTCTCTCTCTTAAATATAAATAAACATTCAAAAAACTTATGAAGTCTTAACCTAAGGTGGTACTACTTTTGTTTTTAAGTAGTAGGTAGGAAAGGCCTGAAATAGTCACAATTTTGCCCAAAAACAATAGCAACGTGTAGCCTCAGTTATGGCCACAGTGCACAGGAAGAATATTAGTGAGAATACAGTGATGACTCCATTCACAGATTCTGGCTCACAACTGTATAGGGAACTAATCACTGTCATTTATTTGTCTTCCAAGATCTGTCTAACTGAGATACTAATATCTAGTGGCATTCTGTCTTTGGGGGGAAGTTTTGCCTTAGTCATTAGAAGATAAAAGAGAAATTGTGTTGGTAAATGAGGTGACATTTGAACAAAGTACCTTTCTTATTTAAACTTATCTATAATGTCTCTAAAGAAGGCATCCAGATGGCCAAAGGCACATGAAAAGATACTCAACATCACTGCTCATCAGGGAAATACAAATCAAAACCGTACTGAGATAATCACCTCACACCGGTCAGAGTGGCTAAAATGAACAAATCAGGAGACTATAGATGCTGGCGAGGATGTGGAGAAACGGGAACCCTCTTGCACTGTTGGTGGGAATGCAAACTGGTGCAGCCCCTCTGGAAAACAGGGTGGAGGTACCTCAAAAAATTAAAACTAGATCTACCCTATGACCCAGCAATAGCACTGCTAGGAATTTACCCTGGGGGTACAGGAGTGCTGATGCCTAGGGGCACTTGTACACCAATGTTTATAGCAGCACTCTCAACAAAAGCCAAATTATGGAAAGAGCCTAAATGTCCCTCAACTGATGAATGGATAAAGAAATTGTGGTTTATATACATAAGGAATACTACGTGGCAATGAGAAAGAACGAAATATGGCCTTTTGTAGCAACGTGGATGGAACTGGAAAGTGTGATGCTAAGTGAAATAAGCCATACAGAGAAAGACAGATACTGTATGTTTTCACTGTCATGTGGATCCTGAGAAACTTAACAGAAACCCTTGGGGGAGGGGAAGGAAAAAAAAAAAAAGGTTAGAGAGGGAGGGAGCCAAACCATAAGAGACTCTTAAAAACTGAGAATAAACTGAGGGCTGATGGGGGAGGGGAGGGAGGGGAGGGTAGGTGATGGGCATCGAGGAGGGCACCTTTTGGGATGAGCACTGGGTGTTGTATGGAAACCAATTTGACAATAAATTTCATACTAAAAAAACTTACCTATAATGATGATCTCTACAGTATAAGAAAACAGTTCTCAAGTTTCTGTTGCTGTTAGTTGTATCACAGAGAGGTTGGGAAACGGGTACAGACTAGCATCCCAGTCCTCAACTTGATAGTGAATATAGGAGGTTTAGGTGTGGAGTTAACCCTTTTATGGCTCCAGACTTTATCATTTCTATGTTCTTTCTGTAAAAAAGCCTGTCATGAAGGATTTCAAACTCATTCACAGTGATGTGTCAATGTCTGATAAGTTGTCTTTGGTTGAAAGTCTACAAATTGGGGGTCTTGACCTAGTTTGAGATGACTTACCAAGTTACTTGGCCCTATGAACTTCTTTTTCTTCAAATATAAAATATAGGAGTTGACTGTCATAGTTGATTCCCAAACTTAGTTACACACTAGGGATACCTAGAGAATTTTTGGATGAAAATGAATTGAACTAAGAGAGTCAATATACTCCTATTTACCATCCCGTTCCTTCTTAAGTTACTTGTACTAAGCCAACTCTAGTGTTACAGCCCATAAACATCTGCCTATACTCATTCCTACTCTTCTCTTGACACCTATTTCTTTAATGCCGAACCTTTGTCTGTTTCATTTTCTCTTTCTTCCCTCAACAGTACTGACATAAATGACTGGCAGGAGAGACCTTATGTCAACAGCTGGGACTCTGTTAACAATTTACAGCAAGAATCAGCTTTGCTTGCTCATCCTTTCTTGCTGGCAGGATGCAGGATCTTGCCCTGATCTCTCCTGGGCTCCAGGACTGTCATCATTGTTGTAAAGACATCTTTTATTTAAAGAAAAGAAGCAATGGTTCCTGCTCAGTTTTTAAAGGCTTATGATCGGACAGTGGTTTTGTGATAAGCATTCTGCTTCAACACATTACTTGAAGCATAATACTGCTCTCCGCCACCCTAAGGAAATCAAGTGTTGTTACTAAGTGTAGGAGTGTCTATATTTAATCCCAGTCTCTCTCTTTCTGTGATTTTGAACAGGTCAGTTAAAAATTTGGGGAAGTTAATAATACAATTTAATAATAAAATATGAGAAGGTAATGATAGAATTTACCTCATCAGGTATTATAAAGATTAAGACTTAATCTATGACAAATACTTAGAAGAGTTCCTGACATACACTAAAAGCTCATAAAATGATAATAACATGTAAGATGGCTTTCTCATGTGATCCTTCAATTGGTCAGTTAAAGGTACAGTTTGTTTCAAGAAGATGGAACTGAAGAGTGGGGCCACTTGTTTTACCAGGTGTTCAGTTATGGTTTACTCTTTTTAACAGTCTTACTGTGGTTTAAATAACACAGTCCACTGCCACATATTTAAGGTATAACATTTCATGAGTGTAACCTATTTGCACACTGTAAAACCCTCACTACAGTCAGTAAATTAACATATCCATTACCCTAAAAATTTTTCTCATGCCACTTTGTAATCCGACGAATCCCCCCTGCTATCCACCCATCTTTGTTCTTTGGCAAATGCTATGCCTACAATTATGGTTGTTTGCATTTTCTAGAATTTTATGGAATTGAATCATATACTCTGTATATGTTAATCTGTTTTCTTTCATTAACCACTTCTTTGTGTGGACACATGCTTTCGTTTCTCTTGGCTGAATAAATACTTGAAAGTAGACTTGTACAGTAGATGTATTTTTAACTTTGAAAGAAGGGACAAACTCTTCTATGATTGTAGTTTTACATTTCCATCAACAGTACTTGAGATTTTCAGTTGTTCCTCATCCCTGTCAACACTTGGTATGGTTAGGTCTTCTAGTTTTAGCCCTTATAATGGGTATGTACCACTATCTCACTTTGGTTTAGTGTGCATTTCCCTGATGACTAATGCATTTGAGCATCTTTTCATGTGCTTATTGGCCATCTGTATGTCTTCTTTGGTAATATGTAAAAGTATTTTGCAAATTTCTTTTGTTGTTTTTCTTCTTATTACTGACTTTGACAGTCATTAATATAGCAGAGTATAAGCACTTTATCAGATACGTGTTCTGCAAATATTTTCCTTAGTCTGTGCCTTGCCCTTTGATTTTTAAAAATGGTTGTTTTCAGGAGAAACTATTTCAGAAGAAAAAAGAGTATTCTAATATAGTTGATGGCTTTGATTTCCTATAGAAAACATTTTTCCAAAACCATGGTCACCAAGGGTTTCTCCTAGTTTTCCTTCTGGATATTTTATAGTGTTTTCCCTTTAAATGTGTTACCCATTTTGAGTACATTTTTGTATACAGTGTCAGGTAAAGTTTGAAAGGTTTTTGTTTTGTTTTGTTCTGTTCTGTTTTGTTTTGTTTTTCTGCATATGTTTGTAAAACCACTGATTGAAATAATTACCAATTCCCATCAAAATCTCTTAGAAATTTCATGGAAAATAAATTGCCTATATATGTATGGGTCTATTTCAAAATTATACTGTTTGGTTAATCTATGTGTGTATTTTTATGCCAGTGTGATAGGGTGTATTTATTGTAGCTTTATGTTAAGTCTTAAAATCAGGGTTTTATGAGTCCTCCAACTTTGTTTTTCTGTATCAACATTTTGGATCATTGTGTTCTGCATTTCTTATTAATTTTAGAATTAGAGTATCAGTCTCTACGGAAGAAAATGCTAATATTTTGTTTAAAATTGTTTCTAATTTTGAAGGATGCCTGGGTGGCTCATTTCGTTAAGCGTCAGACTTTGGCTCAGCTCATGATCTCACAATTAGTGGATTCAAGCCCCACTTCAGTCTCTGTGCTGATAGATAGCTCAGAGCCTGGAGCCTGCTTCCAATTCTTTGTCTTCCTCTCTTTCTCTGCTCCTCCCCCACTTGAGCTCTGTCTGTCTCTTTCTCTAAAATAAATAAACAGTAAAAAAAAAAAAAAAAGATTATCTAATTTTGGGGCATCTGGGTGGCTCAGTTGGTTAAGCATTCAACTCTTGGTTTTGGCTCAGATCATGATCTCACATGATCTTACATGGTGCTCTTCATTTACAATGTGGAGCCTCCTGGGGATTTTCTCTCCCCTGGTCTCTCTGCCCCTCCCCTGCTCGCAAGCATGCTCATATACACTCTGTCTCTCTCTCAAAATAAGTAAACCTTAATTTTTTTTTTAAAAGGCTATTTCTAATCTAGAGATAATTTGAGGATGATTGGTGGCATAACAATATTGAATCTTTCAATTCATAAACATAGTATATATCTCATTTTATTCCCTTGCTTAATTTCACTTAGAAATGTTTTATGGTTTTCTGCATATAAATCTTGAAAGTTTGAAATCAGATTTATTCCTGATTGTTCAATGTTTGATCCAATTTTGAAGTGTATTTTATTTCATTTTTTTGTTGCTATAGAAATAAATTTGATTTTTGTATAGTGACTTTTTTTTTACATTTTTTAAATGTTTATTTATTTTTGAAAGAGAGAGAAATAGCAAGCAAGTAAGCACGGGTGAGGGGCAGAGAGAGAGGAAGACACAGAATCTGAAGCTCCAGGCTCTGAGCTATCAGCATAGACCCTGATGCAGGACTCGAACCCACAAACCTTGAGATCATGAGCTGAAGTCGGATGCTCAACCGACTGAGCCACCCTGACACCCCTTGTATATTGATTTTTAATCTTGCAAACATTCTAAATTTACTTCTTAGCTTTACAGATTTTTAAATTAGCTAAGCTTTTCTACATAGACTATTAGGTCATCTACCTGTTTTTTATTTCCTTTTCCATTCTGTATATCTTTTTGTTTCTTTGTTTATCTTTTTTCTTTTTTGTTCTTTCTTTCCTCTTCTCTCTTTGTCTCCCTCCTCTGTCTCTTTTCTTTGCAGTAGTTGTCTTATTGCCTGGGTGGTGCTTCCAGTACAATGTAGTACAGTAGAAGTGATGACAACAATTATTCTTGTTTGGTCGTAATATTAGGGGAAAAGCATCCATTATTTCACATTTAAGGATGATGTTAATATAGATATCCTTTACTACACTGATCAAGTTCATTTCTATTCCTACTGCTTTGAGAGTTGTCATCATTAATGGATGTTGGATTTTGTCAAGTGATTTTTTTTAAATCAATTGAAATAGTCATGGCTTTTTTTAAAACAAATGTTAATATGGTGAAATATATAAAATTTTAAATGCTAAACCAAACTTAACCTTATTAGGTTGATCCCACTTAATCAGAATATACTATTTTTAAATACATTGTTGGATTAGACTGGATAAAATTTTAAGAATATTTGTATCTTAGGTCACAGATGCAGTCCTATTGTTTTCTTATAATTGTTTTAATTTTTTTAATCAGGGTAATATTGGTCTCATAAAGTTAGATGAGAAGTATTCTCTCCTTTTCTATTTTCTGAAAAGACTTGTATAGAAGGAATTTTTTCCTTTAAATATTTCATTGAATTTACCTGTGATGTCTGTATTGGGAATTTCCTTTGTAGGAATATTTTCAAATATATATTCCATTTCTTTGAGAGATATAAGGCTATTTAGATTTAATAGTTTGTGTCTTTCAAGGAACTGGTCTATTGCATTTAAATTGTTCAAATTTATTGGGAAAGTTGTCCTTAAAGTCCCCTCATGATCAATTTAATATCTGTAAAATCTGTAGTGGTTATTCTTTTCATTTCTAATATTGATATTGTTTCCCTCTTTATTTCCTGATTGGTCTGCCTACACATTTATCAAGTTGTATGTATTGTTACAAAGAAACAGCTTTGATTTCATTGACTTGCTCTGTTTTGTTTTGTCTTGTTTTGTTTTTTTCTATTTTCCATGCCCTTGTTTTCTGTTCTTTGTGTTTAATTTGGTGTTCTTTCATTGATTATTCCTCCATAGGTTAGATTTAATTTGTCTTTTTTGTCTTCTTTTTCGGTTCTTAAATTGGAAGCTTAGGTCATTCATTTTAAACTTGTCTACTTATGTAATAGAAGAACTTATCAAAATTCCCTTGTAAACATTCCTGTATCTGCACACCATAAATTTTAGTACTTCAAGTTTTCATTTTTTTTCAGCTCAAAATACTACCTATTTCCCTTCTGGTTTCTTTTTGATCTATAATTATTAATGCATACTTTTGAAATATTTTAGATCTTCCAATTTTTAAAGTTACTGATATTTAATTGATCTCCATTGTAATAAGTAATGTATTTGGCATGTTTGGATCCTTTTATGTTCATACAGAATTATTTTATGACTGTGTCTATGGTCTATCTTGATAAATATTCCATATGCACTTGAAAAGAATGTATTTTGCTGTTATTTGGTTGAACGTTCTAGGTCACTTTGGTTGAGAGTGTTGATCAAATATACTACACTCTGTACTTATTCTATCAGTATTCAGAGTGGAGTGTTAAAGTATGTAGCTATAATTCTAGACTTGTCTCTTTCTCATTGCAGTTCTATCAGGTTTTGATTCATATATATTGCAACACTGTCATTTTCCCAATAAACATTTACAACTGTTAGGTCCTCCTAATAAACTGATAAATTTATCATGAGATTACCTTCTTTTCCTTCTTACCATTAACTACTGTGAATTGTACTGTCTTATATGAAATAATTAAACTTACTCTTTTGTAACAGTTTGGCATATATGTTTCCATTCTTTACCTTTGTTCGTATCTTTATATGTAACTGATTTCTTATAGACAGCTAATTGGGTCTTCCTTTTATATCTAATTCAACAACCTCTGCCTTTTAATTGGGGAGTATTAAAAATTACATATAATATGATTAATGCTATAATTATGTTGGAGTCACACTGTTGTCTATTTTAACATTTTAGTTAATTCTTTTTTCATTTCTTCTTTCTTTTAGATTGTTATTTTGGATTATTTTTGAAACATATTTTTGGAGGGTATAGAATTTTAGTTTGATAAGTTTTTTTTCTTTCTGTTCTTTAAAGATGTTGCTGAAGTGATCCTGATTTTCATTCTTCATTTTCTTGTCTATACAAATCTTTTTCTTCTGTTATTTTTTTCTTCAAATTTTTTATTTAAATTCTAGTTAGGTAACATGCAGTGTAATATTGGTTTCAGAAGTAGAATTCATTGATTCATCACTTACATAAAACACCAGTGCTCATCCCAACAAGTGCCCACCTTAATACCTACCACCCATTTAGCCCATACCTCGCCCACCTCCCCTTATCAACCCTCAGTTTGTTCTCTATTGTTAAGAGTTTCTTCTGATGTGCTTCCTTTTTCCCCCCTTAACCTATGTTCATCTGTTTTGTTTCTTAAATTCCACATAAATGAAATTATATGGTATTTGTCTCTTTCTGACTGATTTATTTCACTTAGCATAATACTCTCTAGCTCCATCCATGTCATTGCAAATGGCAAGGTTTCATTCTTTTTGATGGCTGAGTAATACTCCATTGTGTGTATGGGGGGATGGGTGTGGTGTGGGTGTTTAGGGGAGCTGTATATACACCACATCTTCTTTATCCATTCATCAGTTGGTGGACATTTGGGCTCTTTGCATAATTTGACTGTTGTTGGTAATGCTGCTTTGAACATCAGGGTGCAGGTGTCCCTTTGAATCAGTATTTGTGTATCCTTTGGTTAAATACATAGTACTGCAATTGCTGCATTGTAGGGTGGTTGTAATTTTAACTTATTGAGGAACCTCTATATTGTTTTCCAGAGTGGCTGCACCAGTTTGCACTCCCATCAACAGTGTAAAAGGGTTCCCCTTTCACTTGTTGTTTCCTGTGTTGTTGAATTCAGTCATTCTGAAAGGTGTGGTGATATCTTATTATAGTTTTGATTTATATTTCCCTGATGATGAGTAATTTTGAGTATCCTCTCACATGTCTGTTTGCCATCTGAAAAAATGTCTATAGAATGGATTTTTAAAGGGGCAAAAATGGAAACAGATGGACCAGGTAGGAAGTTGGTGCATTAATCCAGGTGAGAGATCATGATAGGCTGGACTTGATGGTTAGTAGATTAAAGATCTATTTTGGAGACACAACCAATAAGATGTACAGATGAACTTGATATGAAGGGAAGTTAGGTTGGTTTGAGGTAAAGGGATGAATCAAGGTAGATTTCCATGTCTTTGTCTTGAACAAGTAGTTACATGGTGGAACTTGTTACTGAAATGAGGACTCTGAGGTTTAGGAGAAAGGTAACAAATGGTCCAGTTTTGGTATGTTAAGTTTAGACGTGTTAAATTTCCAAGTCGAGATATCAAATAGGTTGTTGAATATGTTGGAGACTCAGGGAAAAGTCAAGACTAGAAATAAAAAAATTTCATTTGACGTATCATCTCAAATTATTATTTCATTTCATTTCATCTGGTGACATTATTCTATTGAGAAATATCTGGCCTCTTTCGCTAAGGACTCCAATTATTCACTGTTCAGAGGCCTAATGGTACCTTCAGTCTTCCCAGCTACATTTGAACACAGGCAGGGATGGAGTGCCCTCTGCTGGATATCTGACAAGGTTTAGCACACTGGGTACAGACTTGGTAATAGAGGATTAGATGCATCCCAGATTACAAGAGGGACATTCATAGGAACATAAATACATGAGTTGGGCTACCTATTAAGGAAACACCTGGGGTAGGTGAGGACTGGTACCAAATGAAAAATTTATGTTGGCTAATAAAAATGCTGTTCAGTTCTAGCCTAATGTTATATGTAGAATGCAGGCCCAATTTTGAGATGATTTAAATCCATACTATTATGTAAAATTTTAAGTATTATTGATTTATTTTGAGAGAGAGAAAAAATAGAGAATGAGCAGAGTAGGGGTAGAGAGAGGGGGAGAAAGAGAATTCCAGGCAGGCTCTGCACTGTCAGCACAGAGCCCAACGTGGGACTCGAACTCAGAAACCATGATATCGTGCCCTGAGCCGAGATCAAGAGTCAGACACTTAACTGACTAAGCCACCCAGGTACCCCACTGTTACGTAAATTTGTAAATATTAGCTGATAATCATATGTACAACATGATTTGAGTTAAAATTATCCACAAGTCTGTGGATGAGATTGGTAGATTGTAGCAATATCAATATCCCGGTTGAGATACTTTTCTATTGTTTTGCAAGATGTGACTACTGGGAGAAACTGGGTTTAAAGTATATAAGATGTCTCTCTGTTTCTCACAACAGATTCATATATGAATCTATAATTAGCTGAAAAAATAGTGTTTAATTTTAGAAATGAGTCAGCTATTCTGTCAGTTAAATTCAGCCCAGGGACCACTAGTTTACAACTTTTATCTTGAGGAAAGAAGGTGTATAAAGTGGTGCATTTTAAAAAGATGGCCCCTAAAATCTTACTGTAGGAAGTAGTGGAGTATTGTTTGTCGACCTGATTAATAACCTAAATCTTAGGCACATCTGTAATGAGAAAGGGAGTCTCCCTACCCCTTGTGCATTAGCATTAATGCCGGCTCCACTTCCTGGAGGAGCCATCAAGAAAGCAAACTACAGGCAATTTATGGTGGGGGTGGATCTCAGATCACCAAAATCTGAGGAATTATATACTACTTTCTGGTTCTTAGCTGCCGATCTTTGAAATGACACCTTACATCAGAATAAATTTAGTAATCTAGAGGGAGTACATGTGCTCCCTTTCTGGGTACCTTATTTATTTGACTAGTTAATGCAATGAGACAACATGGCTCCCTGGATTATTCTCTTACAGATGAGGCAATTGGCAAATAGACCTCAGAACTTGAGAAAACACACACACACACACACACACACACACACACACACACTCATTTAAACTCAACAAACAGAGCAAAATTAGAAGATCAAGACTCACAGGTATGTATAAACTTCAACTTGAGCACACAAGTCATGCAGCATCCAGCATCGTCAGGATTTTCCATTATTACAGTGATGTTGGTGACTGAGGTCCTCTCTGACCAGTTCCATCACTTTTTTAAAAACCCAAAGAGTGCTGACATTCATTCTTAGTTTATAAAGCACCATTTCATGTTAAACAAGAAAAGACTCCCCCCTCCATACCCCAGGCTCTTGCTAACCACAAAGATGGGGGACAGTGGCTTGCATCTTAAGGGTAACTTGGAGATGGAATTCTCTGCCAGTGGTAGCTGGCTTTAGGAATCATGTGGGCTCCTGAATGAGGGGAAAGGTCTCTGGCTTCTCCCTTTTTCTCCACACTGTGCTCTTCTCTACATTCATAGTAATCCGTAGGCACCTACATCCCCTTTTGCATCTTCTAGTGATATTCTCCTGTCTGCTCAGGTAAATGTCACACTGTGCCCAGAATCAGGAACTAGGAATCTTCAGAGTGACCAAAAAAGATTGCAGATTAGTCATAACAAATGGCTAACTGTATTTTGCAGGAAAAAAAAGAGTATTAAATGACTAAAGACATATATTTAACACAGCACCCTCTCTCTCTGTTAAACTATGCAAATGATTCCCCTGAAGTCAGTTTGCGAAGATTGTGTGTAAAAACTCGACTTGTCTAGCAACAGTCAACTTTTCTTCACCATCTCCTCCAAATGGATGGAGCACACCTCCTCTTGTTAGATGGCCAAGCTTATTTGATATCCTTCCAATTAGTCTAATAAAGTAGACTTTGTCCCTGTGCTTGGCTCTGAGGCTCAAATTCACCTCTACATTACCTCTAAGCACTTAACTGTATGTAAATATACCCACTAGCATGTATGTGAGCCCATCCACATTTTCCCACAGTGGTTCCCACTCTTACTGCCAGAAGGGAAAAGAGGAAAAAAGGAAAGAAACTGTTAAGCTTCCCCTGAGTTATCCTATATTTGCATCTCA
Source organism: Panthera tigris (assembly GCF_018350195.1). Classification (NCBI taxonomy): domain Eukaryota; kingdom Metazoa; phylum Chordata; class Mammalia; order Carnivora; family Felidae; genus Panthera; species Panthera tigris. Next base: position 130,139,745 of record NC_056660.1, on the reverse strand, counting down.
TTATTTTTCTCCCTCTGGCTTGGGATCCTTATGTTCTCTGGAGAGAAAATCTTTTAGAAACTGCTTGTATGAAATTTACTGGAGTACTTGAAACTTATGAGGAAGGAATAAAGTGAAGGGGAATATTCTTTAAAAAAAATTTCTAGCTGATTTGGGGGGAAAAATGAACAAATTCTATTCCTCTAAACACTTTGGAATCTTTCTGAAATTACCCTGTAATGTTTCTTTGAGAATGAGATTTTTAATTTTTACATAATGTAACCATAAATTTTCCTTCAAGTTATCATTTCATACATACATCAATCTTTAAAAACTCCCACTCTACCTAGTACATTTACATCATTTCCAAAGTAGTTTTTATATTGCTTCTGAACAATATAGTTTCTAATGTTTACAGCCACCTTTTCAAAACTCTATTTTAAATCAGCTTTAGAAACACCCACTTATTGCCATCAGGAGTATTTTCTTGGCCAAACACCAATATGCGTGTTTCAAAGAGTACTCCCTTAGCAGAGAATTTAATTATGAAGCTGTAAGTATTATTTCTGAACATCTATTTTATTCCTGTTGTGATTCCAAATCATTTTGACTACAGGAATGTGTAAATCTTAATTCCAGTAAATTCAGAGAATAGACATTTGGTCCTTTAAAAGCTCAGAGAATAACAGTGAGTACATTAACTGTTCTGCAACATGTAATTATATACACACAATTCCATTTTGGTCTTGCATCAAAACCTGATAAGAGGCAAATGTCAGTTAGTTTTTCTGACTGCTTTCTGGAGTGGTATATCTATTATTTATACAGTGACAGTTAGTGTCAAAGAGTTCTTCCCAAGTAACATAAATGCTTTATTTTAAGTGAAGGGGAACAATGTGCCTTTTTAATAACTCAACAGATTAATGAAAAAAAAAAAACAGATTAATGGTGTTGAATCCTCCAAGGTTTTCATTTTCAAAGACAGAGAATGACAGATCGGGAAAAATCTCTAGAGCCAAATATGTAGTAATGAAAGAGCAGTTAGTAAAGAAAGGCAACCTGGCTTTTCCATCAACACATTAAAAACAATACCATGTGAACTTTGCAAAGTACATTGCTACCAATACCATGTTTTCCCCCTGTTTGGCTTCTTAGTGTGGTGTGACTTAACACCAGGAAGACAGAAACTAGTTTCACTTACAGAACCTTAGGCAATTTTACTGGGCTCATGTTATTTATATAGACTTAGCTATCAAGGAAATAGGTTATATTTCATTTAACCTTCAAGCAAGGTGAACGTGGTTTGTTGTTTGCATTTGCTATTCCCTCTGTCTTTAACACAACTCACTCAGATCTTTGCATGGCTGGCTCCTTTTCTTCATTGATGTCTTTGCTTGATACTTTTTCAAGACAGCCTGGTGTTCACACATGTACACACACAGTACACATTCCATTGCCTTGACTTATTTTATACTCTTTCTCTCTGAAATCTGTCTCTATCTGAATTCATCTGTATCTGGAATTATGTGATATTTAGTTACCTGCTTATTGCTTGTTGTTTTCCCCATTATTTCTCCCATTCTCTTTTTTTTCCCACTGTCTCCCTGAAACTCATACAGTTGTTGCTTCATAGAAGTATTGAATAAAATAGATTTACAAGAAGATAAGGCAATATCAGTTCAGATCCACATAACTTTGGGGAAAAACAGTGAAATTTGTAGCTTACAGAAAATGTCACAGGGGGAATAATTTCAAAAGCTTTCTGTTTCAAATGAGACACGCATCAGAACTATTTTCCCAAATATGATTTTAGGATGAGTTGCCTATTCTATGTCAGTTTTCATTTCTTCGTAAATGGCCAAACTTTCAGGTGGCCTTGCAATGACTGATTGTCCAAACAGTTTCTGCTTATGATGTTGTCACAGAACCTGTCAGGTCTCAGCACATGGATGAGAGAGCCTTTTTCACCCTGTGCATTAATCAAGGCTTTAACTGTGCAGACTTAGGTTGATAGAAGTCTATGTGGAAAACAATGACCAGAGAAGTTGGAGACCTATCTGAAATCCTCTGCAGCTAAAGAGTTTAAACAGGAAACATAAGCTTTCTAAAAGAAGTTTTATTGGGCAGTTGTACCATCGGTGAAATGAGGATCTTCTCTGTATCGATGAGCAATTCACTAGTTTTTGTTATTAGGTTCATAAAGGTCAGTGACATTGAGAGTTTTCAAGGCAATTTTCTCTCTCATGTGATGAATTAGAAGGCCTGAACTAAGGCAGAGAGGTCAGGTTGTGCCAAAGGATTCTTAAGTATTCACTCGTCTGCTTGGATTCTTTATTATCAAAGAAGTATGTACCCAAATAGAACTATACCTGTAATTTCAGCCTCTTGTTGGTGCATTCCAGAGACTCATTAAGAAAGCACAACCAAACTGAGATATTTCTCCCTAAAAAGACAGTGGAGAGGTTATGCTGAAAAGGTATTTATGTTCAGTGATGCAGAATTAGTGGCAGGGCCAGTAATCATAAGAAGATATCAGCTTATCTCACCACTCCAGGTATTTCTGTCATTTGTAACCATGCTATGTTTGAATACTCAACTTTCAATGAATAACATAAAGATGAAATGAATACAATGTTTTCAAGTTGCACTAATTAAAAACTTATTCTTTCCTAAGCTAACTATACTACCGACATGTGTTTGTCTAAAAGCCACAATTCTCTTTTCTTAGATCTCCCGTCTCTTCCATGCTTGAAACTACCATTTAACATATCAAGGTCATTTGTTTTAGGAGTAGCTGATAAAGGAGAAAAATGAATTAAGGAGGAAGTTTTGGCCTATAAGAAGGAAAAACAGGATTTCCAGTTTTTGCCTGGCATTTTCACTAATGGTAGGAATAATTATTAATAATGCAACACAATACCTTATTATATTATTGCCGTTCCTCTTTTAGCATTGTGAAAAGGTAACCATTTTAGTTGTTGGAATTACAGAAAACATTACTTGCTTCACAACCCAGTGTCCAGCTTAAGCTTTCTGCTCCATTAGGAGTTGACAGGAGTGAAGTATTTCCCTTTCCTTCCTCTGGATCATGGTTCGAAGGAAGTAATTACATTGACTCTTATAGGCCACAGGTGATTATTTTAGGGTCTGTGTTTGGAGTTGTATACAGCGGTATATCACCACTTGTCTATTTTCCCCATTTCTGTGAGTTTTACAAGTGTTTTTATTTTAGTATACATTTTCTACATTTTTGCCATATGTAATTGAAAGCCTTTTCATTTTGGTTTGGCATTAAAAATAGAACTCTTCAAAATGTACCCAGAAATTATAATAATATAATTCTCTTTTAGTGGAGAAACTGACATGAGATATTTTTAATTGTAATAATACTGCAAGAAACTCTTGTGCAAAGAAAAAAAGATTACCTTTGTAAACTCATAAAAATCAGCCCAGTTCACGTCATGTAAATGTTTTTCCCAGTTCTATGTGCTTTTTCACTAAAAAAATAATCATTTATTCTTCCCTTGATACTTTAAATGTTCTATTTTCCAGTAGGATAAGCTAACTTCACATACAGTACGAACAAAATAAGTTTTAGACACAGAGTTGGCAAAACTTCTGCAAACTCTGAAGCCAAATTGGTGATTGCTTAAAGCAGGTATATCATATATAGTGAAGTTTTTCAACTGTGAAGGCTGATAAAATATATTTCCAAAATCTTGACTCAGTGTAAGAACCAACTCAGTCTTAATTAGTACCATGCTTTCAGTTCCTCTAGAGGATTCTGGGACATGATAGACTTTGTGTGCAGTTTGCCAAGGTAAAATTTTTCTAATTTTGGTGAAACTTTCTTGCAGAAACCAGCTAAAGCAGATGGTTTTCCATAACCACAGATAGGGAAGCACCAAATGGAAAACACATTTATTTTTAAAAACTAGTCTACAGACATAGAAAGATGAGAATATAGATGGAGAATAAAAATTAATAATTAAAAACACAAGAAAAATCTCAGTTCTTCTTCTCCCAGATGATCAGATAAAATACAATTGAAAGAGGAAATTCTACTAAGAGTATAACTACACATTGACCTTGGAAGATAACACTTAATCCCTGTGCATGTAGTAGCTTCTATAGTTAGTTACAGATTGCTGGGCCTGGTCCTGAAAGGAAAGAACAACCGTGAGGTGAGACAGCTGATCCGTCAGCAAATATCAGGATTGGAAATAGGAAAGACTATTACCTCACACTTCCTAGGTCGCTGTATACCTCCAAATTTCAGAAGAGAACAAATTTACTGTGACAGTGTAGATGGAAGAAAAGACTATTCTAAGAGCAATTCCTGTGACGTTCTTTATTTAAATGGGGACTTGGGAAGAGCAGAAAGGAGTCCTAGAAATGCTTTATATTTTGGTTTCTCTTTTCTAAGGTGTTTTACTTCTATTTAAGACTACTGAATAATACCTTTCTAAATACAGGAAAATTTAATTCAGGGGAAAAAAAGCTTAGGAAAGTAAGGGCAAGTCTTAGGCAGTAAATATTTTTATTAAAAATTAAATAAAAGTGATGACATGTGAACTTTATCCAAGATATATGGGTATCAGGAAATAAGGAGAAGAGTATTCCCCAAATGTTCCCATTATTCAGCTAACAGTCTATAGATTCTGGTTTTTATAATAGGACAAAGTAAAACAAGTCTGTTTGTTCTAAGCCTTTTTTCCAACTGTGTGTAGAAACATCTTGGGTCCTGACCTGAAGTTCTCAGAGCTTGAAGTATATATTAGTAGTTCAATGATTAAAAATGCTAGGGGAGGGCTTTCTCTGGAGCAACTCTGAGTGCTAGGAAATGATCGATCAGTATCTATTAATTCCTCACAGAAAAATGTGTATCCTATGACACTTATTCCCAGAGGGAATACAATTTCTTTTTTTTTAACGTTTATTTATTTTTGAGACAGAGAGAGAGCATGAACGGGGGAGGGTCAGAGAGAGGGAGACACAGAATCTGAAACAGGCTCCAGGCTCTGAGCTGTCAGCACAGAGCCCGACGCGGGGCTCGAACTCACGGGCCGTGAGATCATGACCTGAGCCGAAGTCGGCCGCTTAACTGACTGAGCCACCCAGGTGCCCCTCCATGCAAATTTCTTGACATAAGTTTTGGAGAGCAAACTTGATGGTATTATATATTTCAAAATTTTTAAGTGGATAGATCTAATGTTAAGTGTTCTTACTATTAGAATAAGAAAAAGAATCCACAGAAACTTTGAGAGTTGCTGGATATGTCTATTATGTTGGTTGTGGTCATGTTGTCATGAATGTTTGCATATTCATCTAAATTCATCAAATTACACACACTGTATATGGGCATTTCTTTGTATATCAATTATAGCACAATAAAGCGATAAAACAAACAAACAGTGAAACAAGAAAGAAAACCCTGGTAACAGAAAAGAATGAAAGTATCTCAAATCTTAACAGTGTTGGAAGGGGAAAGGTGAGAGAAGAGGAAGAATAGATTGATCACAAAAAAGTAGTCCCAGTTTTGCAAAGTTCTTGCGATCCTTGCCATTGCTATACAAGTTGCCAGCGCCCTCACATTGTGGTTGGACATCCTGCACTACCTCTCTAATCTGGAATCAACTAAATTATGTGCTTTGGCCAAAAGGACTAATAAGTACAATTTATTGGGAGCTAGCTAGCTAGCTGGCTTTTATGTTTGTGATAGGGAAAATTAGAGTAGGTATAAGCTGCATACAAAATGGAATGCATATAGTGATCCTTCTTTGTTAATTTGATGTGTATACTCAGAAGTCCAAGGAATAAAACAGTTCTCTTGACATTACCATTTTTTTAAATTTTTTTTTAAAATATAATTTAAAGTCAAATTGGCTAACATACAGTGTGTAAAGCATGCTCTTGGTTTTGGGGTAGGTTCCCGTGGTTCATTGCTTACATACAACACTCAGTGCTCCTCCCAACAAGTGCTCTCTTCTATGACCATCACCCATTTCCCCCTCTTCCCCCCTCCCCATCTACCCTTAGTTTGTTCTCTGTATTTAAGAGTCTCTTATGGTTTGCCTCCCTCCCTCTCTGTTGGTAACTTTTTTTTTTTACCCTTCCTTTCCCCCGTGGTCTTCTGTTAAGTTTCTCAATATCCACATATGAGGAAAAACATATGATATCTGTCCTTCTCTGATGGACTTATTTCACTTAGCATAATACCCTCCAGTTCCCTCCACAGTGCTGCAAATGGCATGATTTCATTCTTTCTCATTGCCAAGTAGTACTTGTTTTTGAGAGAGAGAGAGAGAGAGAGAGAGAGAGTGAGTGGGGGAGGGACGGAGACAGAGGGAGACACAGAATCAGAAGCAGGCTTCAGGCTCTGAGGTGTCAGCACAGAGCCTGACGCGGGGCTCAAACTCACAAACTGTGAGATCATGACCTGAGCTGAAGTCAAAGGCTTAACCAACTGAGCCACCTAAGCACCCCTAAAATTCCTTTTTTTAAAATATTCTCATATTGAACTGAAATATTTATGGCTTACATGCCCTATGTTAAAATTTAGGCTGGTATCTCTAAAATGTATTTTCCTACAGTTACAAATAAACAGATTTCTTTTCCTCAACAGTGAAGTCATGAAAGCTCTTCTCACATAAATAAATAAATAATATTAAAAACGAAAAAAGAAAGCTCTTTGCTTTCTAAAATCCTTGACAGAGAAATTGAGAAGTTGGACAGGGAAAAATTAAAGTACAGGTGAAATATTAGCAAATTACAAATACATATAGGATTTTAGCTTTCTTGAAGAAAATTTTAATTGTGAAAATTATACATAAGCAGAATTCGTTTCAAAGATTTTATAAACAGAACCAGCAATAACAATTGTATAGAGTTGAAACAAAATCACAGCTTTCAGTTCCTTAAATTTATACTTATCTTCAAGTTTAAGAATTATTATGGAAAATAATTCCCATTTTAACTCCTTTCTCTCCCTGTCTGCACAAACCACACTCATCTATTCCCCTGGGAAGACATAAGTGCAACAAAATTTTAAAGTTATTATTGCTGAAAAGAAGGTGAAAAATTATCCATGATAGAGCACGTTCACACTTTAAGAGTAAGCATATATGGGGGCACCTGGGTAGCATAGTCCGTTAAGTGTCTGACTTTGGCTCAGGTCATTATCTCATGGTTCCTGAGTTCTAGCCCTGTGTTGGGCAGTCAGCTGACAGCTCAGGGCCTGGAGCCTGCTTTGGATCATTTGTCCCCCTCTGTCTCTCTGCCTCTCTCGCTCTCTCTCAAAAAATAAAAATAAACATAAAAAAAAGAGTAAGCATATATGTAATTTTCTTTGTAGTTCAGTAACACATTCCATTGTCCACTATCTCTACCTCTTACATTAAAAGACTTAAGCTCAATCAGAAAAATAGCCCTATAATAACATATAGTTACTCCAGGGATTTGGGAAATGGTATATGAAAGTATAGTATCTACAGTTGGCACAAGCTATTATAATGAAAGACCCATAAATACAAAGACTTAACTAAGATAGATATTTTACTTTCCTCCCATGGGATAATTCCAAGACTGGAAGCTCAAGGCTGGTAGGGAGACGCTGCTGTTCATAAAATGGGGCTTCTACTGTTGCTCTGATCTTCAACAGTTTCAAGCTATGGGACACAGGGTAAGAGAAGTCCATAGAGAGCAAGCAGCCTCACTTTTTTTTTAATGTTTTTATTTATTTTTGAGACAGAGAGAGACAGAGCATGAGCAGGGGAGGGGCAGAGAGAAGGGGAGACACAGAATCCGAAGCAGGCTCCAGGCTCCGAGCTGTCAGCACAGAGCCCGACGCGGGGCTCAAACTCGTAGACCATAAGATCATGACCTGAGCTGAAGTCAGACACTGAACCGACCGAGCCACCCAGGTGTCCCGCAACCAGCCTCACTTTTAAGAACAGGTCTTGAACATGCGTATATCCCTTCTGCTCACATTCCTTGCCTGGAACTTGATCGAATATCATATAGTGAGCTTAAGAAAACAAAACAACAACAAAAACAAAAGCCACCAAAAAACAAAACAGAACACTAGATAATACTATTTCTAGTGAAATAGTATCTATTATGGAAAATAATTGGGTCCATAAATGGACCCGGTTATATTTCTGGAAACCCATTTTATAAACAAATGAGAAAATGGAAACTGTCAAGCAGTGACCATCTTGTCATAGAGGTTGTGGAGATTGCATTTTCAGAAGATGATCTGTAAGTGTATTTCATCCCATATGCTCTTGTCAATGTCACTTTGCCACTCTCCCATCCAAAATTAGAGTTAAAAGTTTATCTTGACTTCTGGGATATTTAACCAATAAAAGGTAGCAGAAGTGACATTCTGTCACATCTGAGGGTAAGTCATCAGCTTTACATCTTCTCCCTGGGTCTTCTGGAATACACATTTTTGGGACCCTCTTGGGGAAACCAAACCATCTTGCTGCAAGAAGACCAAGACATGTAGAGAAGGCATGTTTAAGTTCATTCCTCAATGAACAAGCCCACCTAGTAAGGACAGTAAGCATCAATCACCAGCCACATTAGTGATTCACTTTGAACATGCAGCCAGTTTAAGCCTTTGGATAGCTCCAGTCTCAGTGTCTATCTGACTACAACTTCATGAGAATCCTTGAGAGAGATCACTGAGGTGTGCCAGTCAACCATAGAACTGTGAAAAATAATAAATTGTTTTAAACTAAGTGTGAAGGTAATTTGTTACATGACAATAGATGATAAATACATATTATGGACATTGAGTCAAATCTCTGTCTTCATTTCTCTCTGAGTTGAATGATAAGTATTAAGCTAGCAAAAGATTCTTCTCCCTTCCTTTACTTTTCATATTGAAAGTGATTATTTAACCGTGTGCTAGGCCCAAGCCACTTCAGGGTCCTTGCCTGAAATACCTATCCTCCTCCATTTCGGTCTAGATCTTAGTCATTATTAAAATTTAAGGACCCCTCAGAAAGGAACATTTTGGAAACTATCAACCATTTTTACCTTAACTGGAAAGAAGGATTGAAAGTATGTGTTAAAAAATGGGTATGGGATAGAATGGATTTCTGGCTTTACATTTCTAAGCAAAGCATAAAATGAGACAGCAGCATCTAATGGGTGAGGTACTGGGAGAAATCAAATGTATTTTCACTTTCCTCCTAAGTTTGTATAGATTCTAGTGAAGTTTGTATAGATTCCTAAGTTTGTACAGATTCCAACCTATGTTCAGTAGCCACTTAAAGAGAAGCAAAATTCGTAGGAGGACATAATAAAATCAACAAATTATTTTATTGGAAGTCTTAGAGAATTTTGTGTTTCCATGATGGTGTTTGTTCTCTCTTTTGAATTATTTCTAAGTGTATCTAATATTGTTGGGTGCCCAAAGATACTGATAAGTAAGATATGGAATAGGCAGTAGTTCATAAGTGATTATTCCCCCTATCAGGTTTAGGTTCTAGATCTTGGTCATTCAGAGACTGAACTCTGTCATTGGTTGCATCTCCTTAACATTAATATATCGATTATTTGGCAGAAACTCTACAGCTACAGCATTCTTCCTAAGTTGAATACAGATCACTTTCTCATAAATCTTAAAAAGAAATTGAAATTAAGATTGTCATCTCTAAATTACACATATTTAATTATCCATATACCAAAATGATTCACACTATAATTAGTTTTTCTTTTCTTTCAGGGATGTAATAAAATGGATAGTGGTAACTTGGCTTATCAATACATATATTAGAAAAAAAACTGTTGTACTCATCTTTGAGATGTCAGAATCAAAAAATATCTTTCATAGATATTTATGAGTGGAGAAGTCAAGACATATTTATTTTTATCAGCAAATGCCTATGGCTTATTTCCCTGGGTTTGTGCCACTGAACATATGTGAACTGCTCAGGAAAATAAAGCAATATGACAGAGAAGATATGTCTTTCCATAAAAAAGTACATAAATACATTATCACTTTATTATATATTATATATATTATACATAGTATACATCATATAATAGGCATGCAATTCCTGTGTTGCTGAGATTATTAATGTGAATTCCTCAAACTGGGGAAGTCAATGGCCTATTGCCTGTTGCTTCTTTTTTCCCTCCCTCTCACCTTCCACACTCAAATTCATCAAGATGAACCTCTCTGAGGATTAAATTATTGCTAGAGAGTGACTTGTGACCTGGAGGGAAGGAAGCCCAATATACCATGTTAGTATCATGTCAAAGGTAGGGAGACTTGACATTTTCTATGCCATCTATATTAAGATGTCAGTATTTTCTGATGTTTAATTCCAGAAGGAAAGAGGAAAACAGACCTAGTTCTCTACATATACAATGTCTTCTAAAGTCTATAAGATATAATTCTTAAAATATAACATTTTTATCTTGAAATTGATTGGTAGAAATAGTTGTTGCCCTGATAAAAATATCATTACAAAGCCCAGCTATTATAGAATGGTTGTACCTATACATGGAGCCTGTGAACTCTTTAATACTGCATTCATCTGCCTATAGAAGAAAACTCAAATAAATGCCAGTGACTTAAATGTAATAGGGAGCAGTTTTTCTCACTTGAGTTCAGAGGTGACCATTCCAGAGCTCGTTGCTTGCCTCCTGGAAATGCCATAGGACCTCACATAAGCATCTTTACTGAGTGGTTCAGTTCTCATGTTCACAAAATTGTTTTGCCACGATGTATTATGTTCACATACCAGGAAAAAAGAAGTAGGCCAAGTGAAAGGCAAAGGTAAATGCTGAATGATTTGTCCTTTGTTTATGAGAAAAATGATACTTTTCTGTAAGCTCCAGCCAATGGAGCACTTCTTATATTATTGTGGTCAGAATTAGATCACAAAACAACTCAAATCATAAAGAAGTCTGGAAAATTAAATGTGAAGGCACGTACCTTGTAACCCTAAACAAAATAAGGATTGTCTTTGGTGGTAATGAAGGGGAGAATGCATGTTGAGTAGCAAAGTCAATGTCTGCTACAACACTGGATGTCTCTAGTTCCTGTGAAATTAAAATTTTTCCCCGGGAAACAGTAAAGAGGACTTTAAATTTTTTAAGTACTGTTACGAACTTTGCTCTGTCAGGGCAACAGGGAAAACCCTTGGGTGGCAAAAGTGATCAATCATGTAAAAAGAGTTGGACAGGTCAATAAATACAATACTGGCAAGCCGACTTTGATGTATGAGGGAATAACAAACTCTAACTTCCTATAATGCTGCGCTGGGTGCCTTGATGGAAAGCAAATGCATCATTCAATAGACTCTTTAGATTGGAATTACCATATGTAACTGGTGCTGCCACTTTTCATTACTGTTGACAGTCAATAAATGCTGAGATGCGTCTACAGTTGGTGATGTGAGTGTCCTCATGGAAAAAGATACGACCTTTATTTTTCCAGTTTTGCTATTATTCATAGGATGGTAATTTGAGTGAACCGGCAATCATTAGCTACTCTAACTGGCCCTGTCCACCTGCTATACGTAATCACCTTTTACAACAATGGTGGAAGAATGGCAGGGATGTAGGAGTATACGGTTTACTTCATATGCAAAAAAAAAAAAAAAAAAAAAGAAAAACGAAAGAAGGGAAGGATAAACGCCTCAGCTGGGGCACCATGGTAAGCAACTTGCAACCGGAATAGGGCAAAGGAATTGATTTTCTCTCTAAGACACTTCTTGCATTTCCAAGAAGTGCGTTTCCATTTTCTATAAAATATACTGAGGTCAAAATTGAAAATTTTTCTTTGTTCCTATTTGTGAATCTCTCCTTTTGTACTGTTAGTCTTAAGTTACTGCTTTTTAAACTTTTCTACTGTTACAGCACAGTAGTTAGCTTAAGCAGAAATCAATGTGGCACTGCTCTAGCTGTTGTGTCATGTTCACAATACTGAGGTCGGTCAATATTATTTAGTGACCATCATGCCCATCCCATTTTTAGACATGGTGTGAAAATGATGACAAAAATAAAATGAAATCTAAGGATACACTTTTCCAATTCTTTGGTTACTTTCCTCACACTATAAAATGGCCTAGGCTTTTCTATTTTTATCTCCCTGCTCAGTCTGCTTTAACAAAATGCTGCAAACTGGCAAAGGTAAATGTTGAATGATTTGTCTTTTGTTTATGAGACAAATGATAACTTTTCTGTAAGCTCCAGCCAATGGAGCACTTCTTATATTATCGTGGTCAGAATTAGATCACAAAACTACTCATAACCTGTAAAGAAGTCTGGAAAGCTAAATATGAAGGTACATGACTTGCAACCCTAAACAACATAGGTTTGAACAGAGTTTAACATATAGTTTAAACAACATAAGTTGATCGTCTCACAGTTTTGGAGGCTAGAAGTCAGAAGTCAAAGCGTCCACAGAAGTGGTTCCTTCTGAGGGGTGTGAGGGAGGCATCTCCTGGGCTTGCAGATGGCTGTCCTCTCTCATGTCTCTTCCTGTCATCTACCTTATATGTATGTCTATCTCTCTGTGCCAAAATTTTCCCTTTTTATAAGGACAACAGTCATAGCTCACCCTACTCTAGTATGACCTCATCTTACCTAATTACATCTGCCCTAACCCTATTTCCAAATAAGGTCACATTCTAAACTACTGGAGATTAGGACTTCCACACAGGAAGTGGGGGTGGGGGACACACAATTTAACACATAACTCCTCCTTAGACACTTTAAAAATTTTTTTAAGTTTATTTATTTTGAGAGAAAGAGAGAGAAGGGGAGGGGCAAAGAGAGAGAATCCCAGGCAGGCTCTGCACCAGCAGCACTGAGCCCTACACGGGGCTCGAAATCACGAACTGTGAGATCATGACCTGACCCGAAACCAAGAGTCGGACACTTAACCAACTGAGCCATCCAGACACCCTTCTTAGAAACTTTTTTGTTCTTTGAGCTTCTGTGCCAGCTCTCACTTCCCCACTAGTGGCAAACTTCTTGAAGGTATGTATATATAATTAGTAGCTCTATGAAGTTTACTAACACATGTTTGTTTGCTTATCTCCTTTATTTTATTTACCCTTGCAGTAATTCTCTGAGGTAGTATATGGTGAATGCTCTCACACCTTCTTTGAAGAGGTGAGGTAACAAAGGCTTAGAGAGTTTGTGATTAGAATAAAACCATTGGGAAAATGGCTAAGTCAAGACATAAATCTATACTTTCTGAAACCCTGGTCCCAAGAATTTTTTGTGAATTTTTAAACTTTTTTTTTATTACTCATTTTTGAGAGAGAGAGCACAAAATGGGGAAAGGCAGAGAGAGAGGGAGACACAGAATCCAAAGCAGGCTCCAGACTCTGAGCTGTTGGCACAGAACCCAACCTGGGGCTCAAACTCACAAACTGCAAGATCACGACCTGACCTGAAGTCTGATGCTTAACTGCCTAAGCCACCCAGGTGCCCCCAAGATATTTTCAATATAATCATTCTGCCTCCACTCCCTTTCTATCCATGTGCATACTGATTTAAGATTTATAGCTTTTTGGTCTTTTTCTGCCTTTACTTTTGGTTCACACATTTTTTTGTCAAGATGTTTGGTTTATAAAAACAATGTCATAAACATAATGGAAGTTAAAAAAAAATCTTAGGTAAAATTTGTATCAGTCCATATAACTTATTTTTAGGCCGTAAAGAATTAAGATAATTTGCTTTCCATACAACCTCCTCACTTCACTGACTCCTGGCCATCTCAGACAAATAACTTTTAATTTTACAGTCTATTAGGGGAAATAAGTTAAAACTTAATTATGTACATTTTACCATTATTAATATTAAATCATTATGACCTCATTCCTTCAAAAGGAAAATTTGTAGTATATTTCTTCTAAGTATCCAATAAAATATATTCCACCTAATATAATACTCTTCAAAAATCATCTACATAGCATAAGAGATAATGAAATGATTTAGTTTACATCATCTGCTATCTCCAATATTTTAAGAAAATCAGTAATGTGTGTAATGTTTGAAAAAAGTTTATTTTCTCTCTTATATTCTTGAAGAGAGGGTAGTCCCTGCAAAACTTTCAAACACATTAGTAAGTACTGCGATTGCAAGGTGACTATGAAAATACCAGAGTAGGCCCCCAAACCTAAAGGAGCACTGATTGGGAAAGTTTGGAAGAGGTGAGGGAGGACAGTCTAAGCAAAGGTTACCTTTTATTAACTTACTTTGCAACTCAGGTATTAATCTACAATTTAGCTCAAGGGCATATCTTGAAAGATGATACTTACAAGGGCATAAGCTGTTTTTATTTTTACTATTGTATACTCAGTATCTAGCAGAGTACCTTGGTCAAAGCATTTATTTAAAAACTGGGGCACCTGGGTGGCTCAGTCTGTTAAGCGAATAACTTCGGGCTCAGGTCATGATCTCGCCATTTCTGAGTTCAAGCCCCACGTCAGGCTCTCTGCTGACAGCTCAGAGCCCAGAGCCTGCTTCAGATTCTGTGCCTCCCTCTCTCTCTCTGTCCCTTCCCCACTCATGCTCTGTCTTTCTCTCTCAAAAATAAATACATTAAAGAAGTATTAAAAATATTGAGGGCGCTGGGTGGCTCAGTTGGTTAACTGTTGGACTTCAGCTCAGGTCATCTCAGGATTCCTGAGATCGAGCCCTGCATCTGGCTTTTGGCTGTCAACACCGAGCCCACTTAGGATCCTCTGTCCCCTTCTTTCTCTGCCCCTCCCCAGCTCTCATGTGCACTCTCTGTCAAAAATAAACATTTAAAAATTTATTTAAAAATATTTGTTGAATGAATAAATGAATGTGACTGCTATAAAAAGTCTTCTAAACAGGTTAAAGAGAGGCAATTTTTACATAAATATGCCTACTAAGAAAATAATAAATTCATCCTATTTTTCCGACTATTTAGAGTTTTGCCTAAACATTGTATCCATTTATCTAGCCATCCATGCAATCATTAATTCTTTGATTCATCTGAAATAAATTTGACTTTCCAGTATAAACCAGGTGCTAGGTTATTACAGAAAGCAATAACCTAAAAAGTGATGGTCCACATAAAGCATGTTAGCATATATTTATAGTATAATACATGTGCTATATAATGAACATGCATGTAAGTATATGTGTATATGTGTATGACACACATGCACATGTATATTATAATGACAGTGAAAAGTACTAAGAGAGATACTAACATGCTTTTGGAGTTAAACAGCAGAAAAAAATCCTTCCGACTGGAAGCATCCTTCAAGGAGCCTCCTGATGTTTTCACTGTCTTGATTCTTATTTAAATAGTGCTACTGATTCAAATGAATGAGCTGGCCAGTGTGAAAAATGCTGTTCAACCACAGCCTTTGCCTTTCTCCTTGGACAGATTCCAGAGGGGGAAAAAAAAATCAGAAAACTGACCTGCTCCAGAGACTTGAGCTGCAGAGCTTTAGGCATTCCTTGACCAACCTAGCATTGAAAAGAATAAATAAGTCTGAAAAAGAGCTCTTTGCTGCCATATTCCTTTTTCATTGTGAAACTTTGCAACAGTATTAGCCTAAAAAAAAAAAAAAAGCAGGGGTGGGGGAGCTTGGTTTTCTCATTTTTAGTTTTTGGTTACTTTGTATATGCCTGCACAAATACTTATATATATAGTTATGTAATTAATATAAAATAATTATATATCATTTAAGTAAATTAATATGAATAATATAATATGTAATTTTTTTACACATTATATATCTTAATATCAATGAAATATTTAGATCCAAATAAACCGAATGCTATAAAAGACCCTGTTTGGATATGACGTTGTGATAAGAAACACAGAGAAAAGTTAAAAGACACAATTAATACAACTTTAACTTCCATCAAATGGCATTTTTTCAGGCATTATCTCTTTTGACCTTTACGAAAGCTTTGTAGAGCATTATCATTGACCTTTGTTAAAGATGAGGCAACAGGCCTGAATGTTAAGATGGTGTCCTCAAGATCACACAGCTGAATCCAGGTCTCTAATATATGTACTTCAGACTACCCTATGATTTTGCCATTCTTTAATGAATTGCCCATAGCCTGCTGAAGACCTTTGAGTTTTCTTTGTGGGATGAAGTGATCTGGGGGAAAAAAAAATCTCTCTTCAGAGCTTATAAATGTGTAAGGTCCAAAGTATTTTTATTTGTTTCAGTTTTCCCATTTCTTTTTTTTTCCCCCATGGGTGTTTATTTTTGAGAGAGCAAGTGAGGGAGGGGCAGAGAGAGGGAGAGACAGAATCCCAGGAAGGCTCTGCATTGTCAGCCCAGAGCCCCATGAGGGGCTCAAACTCAAAATCCATTAGATCATGACCTGAACCAAAATTCAGAGCTGCAACTTAATCAACTGAGCCACCCAGGCACCTCTAGTTTTCCCAGTTCTTCAATCAGGAATTCTTTTTTCCCCGTCTTCTACATTATATTCATTAGCAATTTCTTTGACTGCAATATATATTTTGAATCCAATCACTTCAGTACATTCCTGATGGCACCTTGGTCCTGGTCACCATCAGTCTCTTGGATTCCTATCTCCCTGTTTTCACTCTGGTGCCCATTTCTATAAGAGTAAATATGTGGAGTTAAATTAATTTAAAAATTTATAACCCTAATTTCTCTAAGCAAATTATTTTAATGCTTTCCTTTTGGAGAAACCATATATTGGCTTTATAACACACAGGGTATTTTCAGAACACTGATGTCATGCACATAAATATTTAAGAAGAATGGGGTAAAGGAGTTGCTGTGTCCTCCAAATAGGAAAGTGTTAATATATCCCCACAAAATGACAGGTTTTTAAATTAGATCACCTTGGGTATGTTTAAGATGTTTCAACTGTGATGATGTGGCCTAGGTGATTAGGTCTAATTGTATGATTTAATTTTACTCGGTAATTTTGATTAACAGATTTGCATGGCAATTCAAGAAGGAATGTGCAGTAGACTAGTATCATTTCTATGCTTCTCTTATTCACAGAGTTCCTACTGAATGGGGAAAAAAAGGCAAAATGAGGTTTTGCAGCACATGTTCTTGACAGCTCTGTGTAGGCACTGACCATTTCTTTACCTCCACTTCTTCCCTGTATATTAAACACACCATGTTTCTTTGGTGATACAATCAATCAGTTATCTCAATATGGTAAATTTCAGCAAAGGCAGCCTCTGTGTCAACAGTAACAAGTTGGTAGGGAATAAAAAAATGAGTCTGTGTGTTAGTCTCTATCTCTCTTCTTCCATACCCTACCTTCTTGATAGGGTTAAAGTTGAGTTTGTTGATCCCCACATCATTTCTAGATTGGAAGTCTGTAGGCTGAAGATTTGTTGAGATGCTTAGCAATAGTCAAACACATCTGTGAAGAAACCTAGAGGGAGAGAGAAAGAAGATTTGGTATCAGTGAATGAATTCAGTTTGTGTTAAGTTTGAATTCTATTGCATAGAATTGTCCTAGCCATTAATTGCCATCAAGAAACAGGAAAATATTTCTGTTTGTAGGATATATTGAACCTCATAGGCTCTGAAATAATCTGTGTAAGAAATCTAGAAGACACGAATACTCGTTAGCCCTTGAAATGGGATCGAGAGATTATAAAACTTGACAAAAGCCATGAGAAACTACTGACAAGCAGCTAAATCAACAGTGTTGGTCTTTGAGAAAATCGTTTTGGGGAACAATGACATTTGCAGTGTATTAGAGCTGACTGCAATAATTATTACCAATCCTATCCAGAGAACCAGTGCCTCAGATTGTAAAGATGTAAAGCATTTTCTTTCCGCTCTAAGTAGAAAAGAGTTGAGTAAGGAAACAATATCTATTATTAACAATTGTTGTGCAGCAACGATCAGAAAAATACTGTAAATAATCATGTAGTTTTTCCCCATTGCATCAGAGTGTTTTTGTTTCGTTTTATTTTGGTCCACATAAAGAATAACAAGAAATTTCAAGAGTTATACAAGTGTCAGAGATGGAAAATGTATCTTGCTCCCTACAAATTAGTACCCAGAATCTGAGGAATAATTCCAAGCTAAGATACCTGTGGATATTGCTAAATATTTAAATGCTTCTTAAATCCAAATTTTGGATATGAACAGGAGGTCTCAGCTCAGAAAAGCTTCAAAAGATATGGAGTTTGACTCAGTTTGAGTTTGGGTGTTTTTTACTTAAATGAAAGTGATGGGGTTTTTTTTTGTTTGTTTGTTTTTTGTTTTTTGTTGTTGTTTGAGTAAATTCCTGGAAATTTCTCTGTGATATTAAATTTACAATGAGAATCTACCAATGGACTTAAAGTAATCAAAGATTTAAATTCATTTAATCTGCAGAGCCATACCCCAAATAATTTATGCTCAAAAAAAAAAAATGACACAAGAAACTGATGGAAGGAGTATCTTAAAATTCTTCCAAAGTCTACAGCTACCATTCTTATTTGTCTTCCTAAGAGTTTATAAAGAGTATTATGATCTGACACTTAATTCTAGAGCTCTTTTGAGATATTTTATGATAATTAATTCTAGATCTCATTTTTGGTTTTTAGAATTAGTATTTTGAGTTATAATTTAAAATCAGTAAAGAGAATTTTGAGAAATATAAACATGATATGACCATTACCCAAAACAAGGGAAAGAATCTATCACTCTGGAAAGCACCTTGTGACTTGGTCCAGTGGCTCCTAATTTCTGTCATCACAAATTAATTTTGCCTATTGCTGAATGTCTTATAAATGAAATCATATCATATGTACTCTTCTATGTCTGTCTTCTTTCACCAACATGTTTTTATAATTCATCTATGTATTGGGGCACCTGGATGGCTCACTTGGTTGAGCATCCAGTTCAGCTCAGGTCATGGTCTTGCGGTTCCTGAGTGTGAGCCCCCCATGGGGCTCTGTGCTGACAGCTCAGAGCCTGGAGCCTGCTTTCTGATTCTGTGTCTCCCTTTCTCTCTGCCTCTCCCCTGCTTGTGCTCTGTTTCTCTCTCAAGAATAAATAAAAAATTTAAAAAAAATTAAAGTTCGTGTATGTATTAGTATGGATCGATAGTCCTTTCCTTTCATATCGCTGAGGAGTCTTCCTTTGTTACCAGTATCCAAAGTTCATGTATATTTTCTTCTATTGATGGGCTTTTGGGTTATTTCCAGCTGAAGACTGTTACGAATTGAGCTGGTATGAATATTCCTGTACCTGTCTTTTTGTAGACAAAAAGGCTTATTTCTCCAGTTCCTAGGAGTCAATTTGTTGTGCCATGGAGCAAGTCTGTGTGCTAACTTGAAAGAAATCATTAGTTGATCAAAAGGCTGGAGCATTTTACAATAATACCAGCAATTTATGAAAATTTTCTTTGTTACACATTCCTACCGACACCCAGTCTCATCAAAATTTTTAAGATCACACATTCTACCATTATTCATTGTGGCTTTGTTTTTCACTGATGAGTACTGATCTTGACCAAATTTTCATATGCTCTTTGGCCATTGAATTTTGTGTGTGTGTGTGAAGTATCTTTGTGGATATTTCTGTCCACTTTTTTTTTAAGTGTGTTTGTTTTCTCCTAATTGGTAGAAGTTTGCTATATATCTTACGTATCAATTTTTTGTTTCATATCATATATTTCATATGACGTCCAGTCTATATCTTGCATTTTTACTTTCCTATATGGTATCTTCAGATCACAGAAGTTTTAAATTTGGTAAAATATAATTTTTCACGTGTTTTCTTTTATGGTGGTTTTTCTGTGTTAAGAAACTGCCTGCTTGAAAGCCAGAAAAACATTCACTTAAGTTTTATTTCTAGAATATATAACAAATAATATTTGTTTCCAGATGTAGAAATAGGTAAAATATTAATTTTTATGAACAATATAAACAGAGTTAAGGGGTCAAATTTTATTTTCAACCTATATACATATGTATGTGTATGTGTATAAACATACATAAAAACACAAAAAGTTGTTCCAGAGACACTTAATGAAAATGCTTTATATGTCCTTTTAAATAATTTTTTCTTTCTATATTGAAAATAATTTGTGGTCTCTTACTGGGCTCCATTCTGTTTATTGATCTATATAAGTATCATTGTGTCAACCACACATTCTTGTAGCTTTACAGACTGTCTGAAATCATGTAGCATAAGACCTTCAATTATTTCTCTTTTTCAGTATTATTTTGTCTAGGTCCCTCGCACATCCAAATAAATTTTAGTCTGTTAATATTTACAAAAGAAAATATTTCTGAAGCTTGGAGTGGAATTGTAGTAAATCTGCAAATCAGTTTGGGGAAAATTAACATATTAACAATATTGAATCTTCCATTCCATGAACATAAAATACCTTTCCATTTATTTAGATGCTCTCTCACTTCATGCAGCAATTTTTTGTAGTTGTAAGTATAAAAATTTTTTACATTTCTTATGTTTATGTATTTGATGCTATCATACATATTTTTTTCAGCTTCCAAATATTTGTTTCTGGTATACAAAAATATATTGTTGTACAGAGCTAGTATCTAGATACCTTGATTAATGTACTTACTATGTTTACAGATACATAGAGATTTTCTATGTATAAAATTATATCATCAGTGTATAATAGCAATTATTATTTTATTTAGTTGCTGATATAGACAAATTTACATTTATAATCTAGTTATTTGTTTTCTATTGTTTTGGGGTAATGTCATATTTATGTTTCGTATGGAGATGACAAATGCATCTTTTGCTTATTAGAGTACATCTTCACTTAATATTCTACCACATAACACACAAGGACCTTATAATAGTAAAATTGCATTTATCCACTTTCCTGCCTTCGTCTTATTGTTTATATTTTATCTCTACATGTTTTAAACTACATACCACTATTATTATTAGTGTTTTAAGCAATCATTACTCTTAAATACATATATCTAAAATTTCCGGTAATGTTTATCTCTGAAGACCCCAGGCTTCCATCTGGAATCATTGCTCTTCAGTTGAAACAAATTCAATATCTCTTGTAGTGCTATTTATCACACATTTTCCCAAAATTGTTTTCATTGCACCTTAATTTTTTGGAAGATAACTTCACTTGTTTATAATTCTGCTTTGTTATGTCAGGTTTTTAAATATTCTGTTACTTACTTTTCGTCTTCTTCTTCTTTTATTTATTGAACTATAGTTGGCACACAGTGTTACCTTAGTTTCAGGTGTACAACATAGTGATCCGCCAAGTCTTTATGTTGTGTTATTCTCACTACAAGTGTAGCTACCATTGGTCACCTTACAGTGTTATTATAATACCACTAGCTGTACTGCTTATTCTGTACCTTTCACGTCGGTAACGTTCATTCCATGAGCAGAAGCCAGTATCTTCCGCTGTCTTTTTGCCCATTCCGCCTATCCCTCTGAAAACTATCAGTTTCTCTGTACCTAGGGGTCTGTTTCTGCTTTTCTTTGTTCATTTGTTTGGTTTTTAGATTCCACATATGAGTCAATTGATGTGATATTTGTCTTTCTGTGACTTTCTTCACTTAGCATAATACCTTTAGGTCCATCCCCACTGTCACAAATGGGAAGATCTCATCCTTTTTATGGCCGATTAATATTCCATTGTATGTATAGAATACATCTTCATTCATGTATCAATAGGCACTTATGTTGTTTCTATATCTTGGCTATTGTAAATAATGTCACAATAAACATAGGGGTACATATATGTTTCTAAATTAGTGTTTTTGCTTTTTTGGGGTTAATACCTTAGTGGAATCATGGAATCATATAGTATTTCTGTTTTTAATTTTTTGAGGAATCTTCACACTGTTTTCCACAGTGGCTGCACCAGTTGAGATTCCCAACAGTGCAAAAGAGTTACTTTTTCTGTATATCCTCTCCAATACTTATTTCTTGTCTTTTTGATTCTAGCCATTCATACAGGTGTAATGAGATCTCTCATTGTGGTTTTCATTCACATTTCCTGATTATTAGGTCCTCTGCCCATGTTTTAGTTGCATTATTTGTTATTTTGGTATTGAGTTGTATTGTTTCTTTCTGTATTTTGGATATTAACCCCTTGTTGGATATACCTTTTGTAAATATCTTCTCCCATTGAGTAGGCTGCCTTTTCATTTGTGGATGGTTTCCTTTATAGTCTCAATAGTTGATTTTGCTTTTGCTTACCTTGCCTGAGGAGACATATCTAGAAAAATGTTGCTAAGGCCAGTGTCCGAGAGATTACTGCTTAGGTTTGTTTTCTTCTAAGAATCATATGGTTGTCGGTCTCACATTTAGGTCTTTAATCCATTTTGAATTCATTAATGTGTATGGTGTGAAGAGGGGTCCAGTTTCATTCTTTTTCATGTAATTCTCCAGTTTTCCCAGCACCATTTGTTGAAGAGACTGTCTTTTTCCCATTGTATATTCTTGTTTCCTCCTGCTAGTATATTAATTGACCATATAATTATGCATTTATTTCTGGGTTTTCTATTCTGTTCTATTGATTTATGTGTCTCTTTTTGTGCCAATGCCATAATGTTTTGAATATTACAGCTTTGCACTATAGTTTGAAATCTAGAATTGTGATACCTCCAGCTATGTTCTTCTTTCTCAAGATTGCTTTGGCTTTTTAGAGTCTTTATGATTCCATGCAAATTCTAGGATTATTTGCTCTAGTTCTGTGAAAAATGCTGTTGGTATTTTGATATGAATTGTATTGAACTTGTAGATGACTTTGGGTCATATTGACATTTTAACAATATTAATTCTTCCAGTCCATGAGGTTATTAGTTCTTTCCATTTGTTCATGTCGTCTTCAGTTCCTTTAATCAGGATAGATGATAGATGATAGATAGATAGAGTGTGTGTGTGTGTGTGTGTGTATGCGCGTGTTAAATGATTTTTGTTCTGAAAATTTTTGAGAGATGCTGTGTATCTTTATGTATAGCCTGCCTGAAATTTTCTTTCAATTTGAAGATGTTTACATTCATATGTGGAAATCTTATCCATTATTCTTCACTTTATTTTCACCTGTGTCCCCTTTCTGGAATTCCTGTTATGAAAACTGGACCTCTTAAATCCATCCTCTGTGTTCCTTAAATTTTTCTTAGAGTTTGCTTCTCCTATCTTGCTGCTCTATATTTTGAGAAGTTTTTCAACAATTTTCCATGAAATTCTTCTGGATTTTTTCTTGGCTTGTTTTTAATTTCATCATCTACAGTTTATTTCGGGATCTCTTTCTTGTTCTGATTTGGTTCTTTTATAGCTTTCCAATACTAATAAATTAAATATTATCTCACAACAGAGGATTCTAACTGAAATATTTTAATGTTCTTTATATTACCCAGATTATCCATTTCCACCAGAACCAGTTCTCCTGTTCATTCTGCTTAGAACCTCATCTCTCATTACGTGTTTCCTGAAATGCACAATGTTTCTTTGTTTTTCATTTATGTGAATTCATTCATTCAATAATTATTCATTGATCTGTTACCATGTGATAATCATTTTTCTAAGTGCTTAAAAATGCATTAGTTAGGATTTTCAAAAAAATAAAGATTCCTTCCCTCATTCAACTTACATTTAGAAGAAGTGGGAAGAAAGTGAGCAAGTATGGTAACCTAATTATACAGGATGTGACAAGATCATCAAATCTATTGTGAAAAAAAGAAAAAGCAGTGGACGATGAGAGACTATATTGTGTGGGTTGGATAATTTTAAATTATAATATGATGATAGCTACACTGAGAAATAACATTGAGAAATAACATTTAATAAGAATTATTTGGCCAAGGAAGGCCATTGGATACCTGATGGCAGTGAAAAGGCCTAGGGAAGAGAGCATTCCAGGCATAATCGAGGAACAGCAAAGAGGGCCAGTGGTCAAATAATTTGGATCAGAGTAGGCTGGTCCAACTTAGAGAGCCATAGGTGATTGAAAGCATTAGAGGATCTGGTTCTGTATTACTAAGAGATATATAGATCTTTATAATGATTGTCTTTTGAGTGAAATGGAAAGTCACTGAAAAGTTTGGGAAATGGCATAATATGTATTACATATTTTAACAAATCACTACAATGAGACAAATTAGATAGTGAGTATAAGAGAAAGAGTAGAGTAACTACAATGTCCACATTTGTTTGTTTTGGCTTTTTAGCTATACATTGGTCATAAGCAACTGGTAGAATGATGTAGAAGACTGGGGTGGAAGAGGCCTAAGGGGTATGTCAAGAATTCAGTTGATGACATGTTAATTTTGAGATGCCTATAACACACATTATTTAGGCAGTTGGTTATGGGAATCTGGAGTTCGGGAGAGTTCTGTGCTGCAGATAAAAATTTGGGAGGCATCAGCATGGACAAAGCATCAAATCACTTAATTTGCCAAAAAAGTATATACTACATTTATTTCCCTTAAAAGAAACTAAGTTACTATTTTGCAGTTTAACAGTTCAAAGTTTTGCTAACTAGAATAATTGATATCATGCCTAAATTTAAAGAAATACCAGTATATGGTTGTAAATAGACATTTAAAATATCTTGCATAGTCTTTTGGTATTTGGATAGATAGAATTGAAGTCAACTAAACAGAAGCCTACTTCTCTTTACTATACATAAAGGCAGAAAACACCAATTGACAATAATAGCCAGTCAGTATTATATCTAATTAATAACCCTTGTATCAGTGTACACTCTCTGAATGCATTTGAACTATAAAAGTTGCAGAAGATCCAAAACTTAGAAAGTATAATTACTTCAAGCTTTGCATTTTTCTTATGTAACTTTGGTAATTATGTTCATGGCTTGAAGAGTGCTGTAGGTGAATTCATTTTTTAAACTGGCACCATATTATTTTTCTCTAAACTTTTTAATATTAATGACTCATTAATAAGCACTGTCTGTATGAAAAAAAAATCAAAGCTAATTTTTAAGAACTTCCTCCTGGTCATTTTCAATTTTTTCTGATGTGCTTATTTAGTCTTTCTGTTGGACTTGTTTCATTTTACTTCCTTGACTAAATTATAAAAATTTTGCTAGTGTCAGGTAAGAAGTAAAAGGAAGATAATGGGGAAAATCAATTAATAATGTTAAAACCCTATAACAAAACACTAGATTTTATACAGAGAAGTCAGAGATTAAGACCATTCTTCGTAGATGATGGTGATACCATCTCATCAACAGTTTGAAGTTTCTAAAAGTATGTACCCTGGACAATCTTCAGCTAACTCAACTAGGGTGTTTGTTAAAAATGCAGATTCCCTAATTCTTCCCTAAGTGTGAATCTGTGCATTTGAGGAGAGGGTTTGTTGAACCTGGGAATCTACGTTTTATTTTTTACATTTCGAGAAATGCTGTTGGAACATTTTATAGTTGATAAATTATTTTTACTATTTATTTTACCATCACAATACCTATATGCAACAGTCTGAGCAGGTGCTATTATCTCCCAGTTTACATTTGAAAATACAGGCTCAAAAAGGTTAAGAGATTCTTCAATACACAGAACAAAGGGAAGGGGCAGGGGATGGGCTAGACGGATGATGGTCATTAAGGAAGGCAGTTGTTGGAATGAGCACTTGGTGTTATATGTAAGAGATGAATCACTAAATTCTACTCTTGAAACAATTATTACACTACATCTTAACTAACTTGGACTTAAATTAAAGGAAATTAAATTTATGGTAAAGTAAAAGCTTCAACACTCATATTCTAGTCTTTTGTCATGAAACAACTGAAAGAAAGAAAAATTATGGTGCTTATGTTTGATTTTTATTTTCCTCATATATGAAATATGCATTCTTATACTGGATATTTAAACTTTACGTTTCTCAACTTCCTTAGTTTATTTCATGGTCTGGATTCTGGAAAAAAAATACAAACAAAGAACCAACAAACAAAACACCAAACCTCTGAGATGAGAATTTCTGTGCAGTAATTTATTAAAGAATTGCTCCCAATAAGAAGTAAGGGCTGCCTGAAGGACTAAGAAGTGGAAAAAGCTAGGGCTGTGATTACAGAGAAAGTGCTAGCATCTCTCTGACCCACATGGAGTCAGTTTGTCCTGACTCAAGTAAGGGAGCTGGGCTAGACTATCTGCCCTAGTCATTGACTCTGAACCATCCCAGGAGAGACATAAAATCCTAGCATTTTGCTTTCTATGCAGGCAAAGTAGTTGTCATAGCCCTGTGGCAGCCTCCAAAGTCACAGATGCAGGCTGTTAAAGGCAAGCAAACATAGAAGCTGAGGAAATATGGGTTATTTAAAAATAAACATGCTATTAAGACAACACTGCAGATTCCGCTATCAGTAAATACAGTTTACTAATAATTAGTCCTGGGGTGATTCACTTTATCTCATTTAATTCTTTTTTAATTCCATTTTTCATTTTTAATGTAAAAAGTTAATAGTAGCTTCTGCCTTGCATTCTTGTAGTATTGTTGACTGGATCAAAGAGAATAATGAATACTTTACAGTACTGTGTAAAAATAAAGTGCTATCCCCATGCAAGATATTCTTTAATTTTAAAGAGATACTCTTTTATTATTGAAGAGATATTTTATAAAAACTCTTTGCTGTGGTTCATATGTCTGAAACCTTTGTTCTTTCTGCAAGCAAGCTAAATAAGAATCCTTGAATATAGCTGTTCTCTGATAGTAATGGTGAATGTGGTCCTGATTTTAATATTTAAACAACCTAAGATGACTACAAGTACAATGTTAGTGATTTACCAGTTAAATTTTGAATCAAAAGACCTCAGGCATTTCTGCTTCTATCACAGTATTGTTGAATCTTTCAACAGTAACAGCAACAACAAAAAAAAATGGTAATTCCTTAGATATTTTGAACTGTGCATTTCATAAATAGGCTGGTAATGTGAAATTTCTCTAATCAAATCTAGCATTTATAATAGCTCAAAAATAGACCATACCCATATATGTCATTGAATAAAATGTTTTCTAATGCAAATGTTTTCTTAAATGTTCTCGTAGAAAGTTTATGGCAATAAGAATTGAACATTATAGAATACTCACAGATCCACATAGAAATGCCATGTTCCACTTAAGATGTTAAAGTTCATGTCCTTGAATATGTTTCCAATTTAACAGCATAGAAAGTAAATTCTGCATAGGTAATGCCACATGAAGCAAGAATGCATTTTATATATAATCCATCAAAATAGTCACAATTTGTGAAGGCTGTCTTCATTATATATAGCCTAATGGTCTTAATTTTTCAAATAACTGTGGGGATTAAAAGTAGAATCAATTCACACGTATTTTAGGCAAGTATCTCTGAGTAATGCCATAGTTTCAACTTAGTTCAAAAGGATCAAAACTTTTTTGAGTTTCACAAATAAAGTTGTGTTGGCTCTGTTGGTATTGTTGGAAGCTGTACTGTGAACATGCAGTGTGACAAAAGCCAATTAAAAAGGAACATTCTCATGGACATCCTTGTCAGTGACATCCATACTTTTAGGAAGTCTTGGGTGCAGAAAATTGTTGACTTAAGTAAAAGCTTAATTTGTTCCATTGGACTCTGAGTTTTTTCTCTATCTAAAACTAGAAATGAAATTTTGTCTGTAATAAATGCAGAGGAACTTGGAAAACTTAGCCATCTAGGATTCAAAAAAGTGTCCTTGGTTCTCTTTTCTCTTTCTTCTGTAGAAGGGCAATATGATCTGATTAATGTTTCATACAACTCTAGCTACTACATAGAAAATAAGAGGTACTCAACCTTGGAGTCTCTGTTTATGGCCCTAAAATTGCTTTTGGTTCCGAACTTTGCCTTTCAAAATCCCCCAAGGTTAAATTCAAATGTAACTCCTTTAAGTCTTCCTAAGTTTCTTATAGCAATTAGTCATTTCTCATGTATTTTATTCCACATATTATGTACTAGTCTTCTCTTTCTCTGAGGAGAAACCTTTCATACACTGTGTCATTCTCTGAGGAGATACTTCCATATACTGTGTCCTTTTGTATCCTTGTCCTTGGTAGTACTTTCTGCAAAAGTGTTCAATAAATCCTTGAGTAAAATAGAAATGAAAATATTATTTGTACTGGAAATTCTCAAAGAATTTTGTGAGTTCTAACACTTAATATGTGAATGAGATTCTAAAGTCATTTCATATGCTGAAACTAAAATCCACCCTTATTCATGATATCAACTCTACATAACTCTACATATCTTTGAAGTCCTTGTTGCGGGCACCTGTTGACCTTCCCCAATTTGGGGGGAAATAAAAGAAAAAACAAACTCCTAAAAGGAAACCCAAACAACATCTATGTTCTAAGTTAAAGCCTTTCCTTCCACAATTTCTTTTGCTCTTGAGACTTTTTCTAGTAATACCTAGAGATAATCTTTTTAGATACCCCAGTTATAAGTAGGATGTTTAGTGTTTTCTTGCTATAAGATCAACGCTTTCTGTATACTTATTAAAGATTTCAGGATGCCCATCTTCTTTCACAGTAACCAACTTTTAGATTTTCCAATGTACCATTCTTTCTCTCAACTTTGATTTTGTAGGTGTGCTTCCTTCTGGCACGCCACCATTCATACAACCCTCTCTTTTTGTAGATGGCCCCCATTAGTTTTTCATGACTTAGCTCATGTACCACTTTCTTACCCCAGAAGTTTCCCTTATTCACCCGATCCCAACTTGTACTGCACCTAATCAGTAGTCTTAATCCAATGCCATTGTATTGCAATTGTCTAGGTACTTCATGATCTTATTCCTGAATCTTACTTCCATAAGTCACTTAAAAATAAAAGTCATTTTATATTTACTGCCAGAACCTAGCAAAATGCCTGAAAAGTCATAGGGGCTAAATCTTATGAAGTAAGAATACTTTTGTTTGAGAGGCACCTGAGTGACTGGGTCACTTGAACATCTGATTCTTGATTTCACCTCAGGTCATGATCTCATGGTCATGGGATCGAACCCCACAAAAGGCTCTGTGCTGAGCATGGAGCCTGCTTGGGATTTGTCTCTCTCTCTCTGCCCCTCTCCCAATTCGTGTGCATGTACTCTATCTCTGTAAAATTTAAAAAAAAAATTTTTTTAAGAATACTTTTGTTTGAAAGAAAGGCAGTAACAAAAAATCCCTTTTTGTTATTCTTAGAATTGAGATATCTATGCTAGGACAATGTCTCTTAATTTGTATTGATCACACCTTTTTCTAAAGAAAATGCTGACATTAAACCAATCGGCCAATGATTCCTGTCTATGGATATAAACACTGTTGGTATATATTCATGTCAGGAAAAAGCAGCATGTGATTCAAATGTTAATGGCACCGACCTTGCCAGGTATCGATTTTATCTATTTCACTAAAATTTTGGTAGGTTTGCTAAATTATACAATTAATTTTGTACCCAAATCATGGGATGTTGATACAGCGGTAGTATACATATTGAGAATTTCATGGTAGTTATTTATGTTGGTATGAGTTTCCTGATCATAAACTTTCTTTTCATAGGAAAATACAGTTATTTCAAATGAGAATCACAAACTGCCTTCTTCTTCACTGAATGAAGGAAATTTAGGAATTGTTCACATAAATACAGGCTCTAAAATAAATTTGCTGATTCACTTCATTCTGTCCCGTATATGATTAATATAGCCAATGCAAAGCCACTCCACTTTATCATGGACATCTACACCTAGGGCTCTAGAGAAAGTGATTAAGAAGCACTGATCATGAATCTATATTAATCTTCTGGACCACTAAAGGGAATTTTGACTTGTGGCACAGTCCTTTACAAAATGACTCCAACTGCTTCTGTTTTTCAAAGCCTATGGCACTACGTCTCAGATCTATTTTAGTTGTAATGAACACATAGATCTCTAGACACCATTATTTTAGCATGAAGTCTGAATATAATGTTGGATTGAAGCCCTATGGTTGTTGGCATTATTGCATTGTCAAGGATATTGTCAAAATGGAAGAATAGCACCAATTAAGAAGTCTGCTCTCATTACTGAAGATGAGTGGCTTAAAAGACTACTGTACTGGTAGGGGAAAGTAAAAGTTAAACTAGAACACCTTTAAAGTGAGTCTGAAAAAATAACTTTGATTCAGATTCCGTAACCAAGGGTTACTTTTAAGAAGTGATATGTAAATGCCACTAAAAACTGGAATGACCAAATTGGAATGCTCCTAGTCAAAAAGGAAATCACTAAACTTAGTATAACAAGATTCCCGGCAGTCAAACCATGCAAGCAGTTCTTGAGAGCCGACTGTATTCTGTTCTCTAATCCCAGTTACTTTCCTGGATTGTAGCTTTTGCAATTTCCTTAATATATGTCCCTGGTAGACCTGAAGCTATGTGCTTTATGACACTGATTTCTTCTATACTCATCTTAAACATGTTACTTTGTCCATTCTTGCCTCAGTATCCTGATATACACACCTCTGATTAAGAATGTGGTCTTTTTACCTGAAGCTTCCATTAGTGCTTAGAAAATGTTCCACTGTGCAAATGTTAGACAAAAAAATGTTTTAAGTCAATTATCCTGTGCTTGACAGATCACCAGACCAAGAATAATCTTCATGTGTATAAGAGGATCATGAAAAAGGTGGCTACATGAAGCTGTCTTAGGCAGTAGAATATATATTTAAAGTAAAAAATAAAAGCAATTCCCTAACTAAGTATTATCATCAGTTTAACTTAAGAAACAGAGCTGCGGGGGAGGGGGCACGTGGGTGGGTCAGTCAGTTAAGGGACCCACTTAGGCTCAGGTCATGATTTCAAGGTTCAGGGGTTCGAGCCCTGCATTGGGCTCTGTGCTGACAGCTCAGAACCTGGAGCCTGCTTTGGATTCTGTGTCTCCCTCTCTCTCTCTGCCCCTCCCCTGCTAGTGCTCTGTCTCCCTCTCTTTCAAAAATAGATAAACATTTAAAAAATACAAAAAAAAAAAACCTTAAAAAAGAGAGAAACACAACTATGGGGGCACCTGGATGCCTCAGTGAGTTGAGCATCCGACTTCACCTTTGTGCTGTCGGCACAGAGCCAGCTTCACATCCTCTGTTCCCCTTTCTCTCTGCCCCTTCCCCACTTGGGCTTTCTCTCTCAAAAATAAATCTTAAAAAAAAAAGAGAGAGAGAACTAGGGACTCACAAAGGATAGGTAATTAGACAATAAGTAAAAGAGCTCATTTTAATTACTGCCAACACTTTTCATAATATTTTTCAATGATTTGAAAATTCATATTCAATGGATATAGTTTTTACCTTAACGAAAATCTTTTTTTTTTTTCCTAATCATTAACTGCATATGGAAAAGTGGATGATTTGGGGTATGAGATAATATTTTCTAATAAAAGTAGTGTGGTAATTTTTGTTTTATGGTGTTAATGCAGTATTCCAAAGCACCAAATAAACAGGAGTATTTCTGTGAAGCTCATCAGTTTTATTCAGATGTGCAATGCAAAAATACTCAGGAAGCCTATGCAGCAGTATTATACACAGGGCCGAGTAAAATGAAGTTTCAAGCACTCACGTGAAAGACTAAAACATTTTTTAATTTGAAGATTTTTTTTAAGAATCAAGTTTTTTTTTTTTTTTTTAAGAATAAAGGTTTTTTTTGTTGTTGCTCTTGTGGTTGCTTTCCTTTGTTTTGTTTTGTTTACTGAATGAAAGAAAGCCTTAGTTGCAGACATACTGGATTACTGCTAAGCCATCACCAGCCATTTCTCCTGGGCAGAGACCTTGTATTAAACAGTGAATAAGTATGAAGCAAATCCACCCATCTCCAACAAATCTCTCTTTGAAGGATAACATTTTAGGCCAAAAAAAAAAAAAAAAAAAAAAGGTACCTAAAGAAAATAACTAGAACGCTTTCTTCTAGAAGCCTGAAAAAATAAGACAGAGATCTATAGTTACTTAAATCAGGACCATGGCAGTATGAAATAAAGTCACACAGGCCTACCAGTTTAGAGATTGAATGTAAATTGAAGGAACGTTGTTCATATTTCTAAGCTTGGGGTTAAGGTATCAGGGTAATGCCAATCTTCTAGTATGAATTTGGAAGCTTTCCCTCCTCTTGTATTTTTTTGGAATAGTTTTAGAAGAATAGGTATTAAATCTCCTTTAAATATTTGGTAGAATTCACAAATGAAGCCATGTGATCCTCTACTTTTTTTCTGTTGGGAGTTTTTATATTATTGATTCAGTTTCATTGCTAATAATCAGTCTGCTGAAAATTTCTTCTTGATTCACTTTTAGAAGTTTATATGTTTCTAGGAATATATCCACTTCTTGTAGGTTGTCCAATTTGTTGGCATATAATTTTTCATAATATTCTGTCGGAATCTTTTGTATTTCTGTGGTATCTGTTGTTACTTATCTCCCTCATTTAAGATTTTATTTGAATTTCCTTCCTTCCTCCCTTCCTTCCTTCCTTCCTCCCTTCCTTCCTTCCTTCCTGCCCTCCCTCCCTCCCTCCCTCCCTCCCTCCCTTTCTTACTTGCTTTCAAGTTTGTCTTAAGGTTTATAGATTTTGTTGATCTTGTCAAAGAACCTTTTCCTGGTTTTATAGATCCATTCCATTCAGTTTATTTTGGTCTCCATTTCATTTATTTCTGTTCTAATCTTTATTATTTCCTTCCTTCTATTGGTTTTGGGCTTTGTTCTTATTTTTCTAGACCCTTTAGGCAAAAGGTTAGGTTGTTTAACATTTTTCTTGATTCTTTAGGTAGATCTGTAATGCTATCATCTTCCCTCTTAGAAAAGCTTTTGCTTCATGCCAAAGATCTTGGACCATTGTGTTTGGACCTTGTATTTTTAAATTTCCTCTTTGGTGATTTGGTTGACCCCCTAGTTGTTTAGGAGTACTTTATTCAGCTTCCATGTGTTTGTGTTCTGTCCAGACTTCTTCTTGTGATTGGTTTCTAGGTTCACACCATTGTGGTTGGAAAAGATGCATGATATGATTTCAGTCTTTTTTAATTGTTGAGATTTGGTTTTGGTTTTTTGTTTGTTTTTATGGCCTAATGTGATCTATTGTGGAGAATGTTCTATATGTACTTGAAAAGAATCTGTTTACTCCTGTTTTGGGATGGAATATTCTGAACCTATCTATTAGATCTGGTCCACTGTGTCATTCACAGTCGCTGTTTCCTTATTAATTTTCACATCAATGGATAGATAATCCAGACTGGGGTGTTAAGACCCCCTACTATTATTATATCACTGCCAATTTTTTTTATCTCTTTATTCTATTAATAGTAGCTTTATGTTTTTGGGTGTTTCCGTGTTGGGTGCGCAAATTCTTATAATTGTTATATCTTCCTGTTGGATTGTTCCCTTTATGACTATGTAGTGTCCTTCTTTGTGTCTTCTTACAGTCCTTGTTTAAAGTCTATTTTGTCTAAAAGAAGTATTGCTACCCGGGCTTTTTTTTTTTTTTTTTTTTTTTTTTTTTTGCTTGCATCTGCATGATCAATGCTTTTTCATCCCTTCACTTTCAGTCTGCAGGTGTCTTTAGATCTGAAGTGAGACTTTTGTAGGCAACATACATGGGTATTGTTTTCTTATCCATTCAGTCACCTTGTGTCTTTTGATTGGAGGATATAGTCCACTCACATTCAAAGTAAGATAGTTATGTACTTTTCGCCATTCTTTTACTTGTTTACAGATTGAAACCTGTATTTTCATACTAACATAAAAATAATATTCATGGAATTTTTTTAAAAACTGATGCTGTCAAGGGCAATAGTAAAATAGTACACAGTGGGAGCAGTAGAAAAGTAAATTTTATCAGTTTAGGATACAAATTAAAGTATATACCCTATGAATAGAAAGTAAAGAAATCAAATGCAATGACTGAAACTGAGATCTATAGAAGCTTATTGAAGATGGACTTACTGTCCTAGTGCTTTAGTCACTATTCAAGGTGATCACTAGAGTTAGGCAGACATTTAATAAATATACCTCACAATTACTGATGATTTACCATGTGAGAATATTTGTTTTACATTCACCTAATCCTTACAATCACCTTGTGGCAAAGGTGCTATTATTAATCTCATTTGACAGATGAGAAAGAGTCTGAGTGAATTGTCCAAAGTCGCAGAGAGAGTAGTAAGTAGTAAAGCCAGGCTTCTAATAGTGTAATACATTGCTCGTGCTCTTAGCCACTACTTAATTCTGTAACCCAGGAAGTTACTGTGTAGCAAGGGAGAGGGAATTTTAACGTGGAAGATTCCTTTTGGTATAATTGGGCTATCAAACAAAATAAGATACAGATTTAGGAGAAGCATTGAAGTAATTTTGAGATTTTTCTCTAAATTATTAAAACACATTGCATATCATCAGTGGCTTTCAGATTTTTAAAACAAACCAAGTGAATTCTCATTGTATAAAGCATATACAAAAAATATACATATAAAAAAAAATAAAAACTGGAGCTTTCTACTTGGAGTAGTAAGCATGGAACCTTGCATAATACCTCAAAATCTGCCCCCTAGACTCTTTCAGCTTCAAACCTCAGAAGAACCCTAGGATTCTCCAGAACACAATTTGAAACTCTCTGGCAAATAGACTCAAGTACTTGGGAAAGATCTTTAAGACCATTCCACCATTGTTGCTTTAGTGTCCCTCTAACATCTCAGGTGCCTATGATTTATTAAATAAATTAATGGGAATGGCTGTATTAGAGAACAACCCAAATACTAGCACAGTCACAACTGCAAAGTTGGGAGAAGTAACCCTCAATTTCCACACGGGTGTGATAGGATGATAATCTTACCTGAAACTTGCAGGGTAACAATAAGGATTAGAATAGTGCACATACAGTACACATCAATGCCCAGTACAAAGGAGATAACAGCAAAAGGTAGCTGCTATTTTTGTCATCATTACAATTGGCATGTATTTCTTCAAAATACAATGATCTGAGCCCGAAATGCACTATACATTTTGCTCAATTTTCTTTGATGAATGGCCAACTGTTACTTTGTTGTCCTTGTGTTCTACTGCTTTTAAGATGAATGTAAGAATTCAATTGGATTTCTCCAGGAGGGCATGAACAAAAAGAGCGCACCAAATATATTAAGGTAGAATCAGTTTGACATGGGTTATCTCCCTTTGAGTTAAGAATACATTTTTATCATTTTGCTCAGAGAAATAATCAGTTAGTAAATGCCTTGATAACTCTAGTTGAAAAAAATCTGAGATTCTTAGGAGAACTGAAATGCTACACCAGATAAGAAATTATATTAGTTGCCTAGAATAGTAACAGGAGGTGCTTTTATTCAGCAAAGTGCTTGTTGGAGCCTATCTGCCACTGGGTTTACAACGTGTCAGGGGTCGGCTAGCAAACTGGTAGGATGGGCTAGCAAGGATATATTTGCAGCAAGGATTGGGGAGTTTCCTAGGGGAGAAGTCATTCTCAGCAAAGAAGTAATAGGACACATAAGCTTGGCCCAGCAACAAAGAGTTAGTCAACAGAAGGAAAGGAAATCATGAGTTACAGTATGTTATTTTTCCCAAGATGTGCCTTTTGGCCTAATTCCAAATAAACTCCTATCTCCATGTAATAAAGAGGGAAAAGAAGAATACTGAAGTGCTGACAGAAAGCTTTGTTGCCAAAGGATCTATAAAACCTAGATATCATAAGAATATTTACATATTCCTTTTATATATTTACATACTCACCTAAGTATCATAAGGATATTTAAATAGTAATTAAAATATTCAAAATAATAGGCAATCAACTTTCAACAGGCAAAGCCATTCTCTTAATTTTTGCAGAAATACAATAAGATTGTTTTTCACTAAAGCATTCACACACAGTTTTGCCATCTTCAAAGTCCCCACAACAAAACTGCAAGAAGTAACTACTTGGTGGTGGCTAGTGGAAGCTGAATAGAATGGGAGAAGCTACAATATCAGATGTTTTGTAGCAGCCAAGAGGATTGGGGTGTAAAATTGAGGGATAGTCTCTGGAGAATCCAGCAAACAATGTAGAGAAAGGACATTTTTGAGGGGCAAAAAAGGTGTTTTAACCATAGGGCAAGTGCCAGCAAAACATGGATCATGTGAATGGGTAGATGTTCTATATATAGAGATAACCTTCTGGATAGAGCTTACTTCTCCTAGGTTCTGCTGTTTTGGGATCCAGGGTGTTCTAGATACTCTTAGAGCTGAAACGGGATGATGTTGCATTTTGTCAGTTGTGCCAATTTGTGGTTCCACAGTGGGGAAACCTATGCTGTCTACAGGAGGAGTACAACACTCCCTTTTCTCATAGGTGAGTACAGCCTTCTAGAACTGCCAGAGTGTGTCATCTTCCACCAGCTACATTAAAAAGAAGATAGATAGAGCTGATACCTTATTTTGATTCACAAGATTGCTGCTTTGTTTGCCAAAATAATGAATGTGCTGAAGATGAAAATGTGCCTCTCAGATCTTCCACCACAGGAAATATAATTAACTGGCCCCCAGTGATTCTCTCTGAAATTCACCAGTTAGTGTCAACACCATACTTCTGACAGGCTGCTTTCCACTAATAATGGAGCTTGGCAGGTACATTGAGAAAGACACTCCTGAGAGATACAGGATTGTGGTAGTGGGCACATTGGCTTCAAGACTCTTTATCAACTTTGCCAAAATTATCTTAGAACTCTGCTCTAGTCACGTCACCTGGGTAGCTCTGTCAGTCAAGCATCCAACTCTTGATTTTGGCTCAGCTTTTGATCTCATGGTTAGTCTCAGCATACAGCGTGGAGCCTTCTTGGGATTCTCTTTCTTTTCCTCTCTCTCTGTCCGTCTCCCGCTCATTCTTTCTCTTTCAAAATAAATCATTTAACCTAAAAAAAAAAAAGAACTCTGCTCTAGTCTTAATGCCTCTCTTCCCCCACCTTCCTTCTTCCTCCTCTCCCACATAGGAGTGAATCTCCTTCATGGTCTCATGGCATTTCTCTTTTATCCCTCCTCCCCCCAGTATTATTGAGATGCAGTTACGATACATCACTGTATAAGGTATACAGCAATAATGACTTGATTTACATAGACTGTGAAATGATTATCACAATAAGCTTACTGACCTCCATCATCTCCTATAAATAGAAGAAAAGAAAGCAAAAAAAAAAAAAGAAAGGAAATTTCCTTTTGAAGAAAACTATCAGGATTTAGTATCTTTTTTTTTTTTAACATTTATTTATTTTTGAGGCAGAGAGAGAGCATGAACAGGGGAGAGTCAGAGAAAGAAGGAGACACAGAATCTGAAACAGGCTCCAGGCTCTGAGCTGTCAGCACAGAGCCTGACGCCGGGCTCAAACCCACTGACTGCGAAATCATGACCTGAGCCAAAGTCGGATGCTTAACCGACTGAGCCACCCAGGCGCCCAGGATTAAGTATCTTAATAACCTTCATACATAGATCATGTTAAGTACAGCTGTCATGCTATACATTACATACCTGTTACTTACAGTTTTTTAATTAAAAAAAATTTTTTTAAGTTTACTTATATTGAGAGTGGGGGGGGGGGGGTGTGGCAGAGCAGAGAGAAAGAATCCCAAGCAGGCTCCATACTGTCAGCACAGAGCCCAACTCAGGGCTCAAACTCACTAACCATGAGATCATGACCTGTGCCGAAATCAAGAGCCAGATGCTTAACTGACTGAACCACCCAGGTGCCCCACTTATCTATATTTTAACTGGAGGTTTATACACTTTAACCACCTTTTTCTCATTGCTCTTCCTAACCCCCTGTGATAACCCCAAATACAATCTCTATGAATTTTTGTTTTTTTGATTACACATATAAGAGAGATCACACAATATTTGTCTTTCTCTGACATTTCATTTACCGTAATGCTGCCAGGGTCCATCTACAGTAGCACTAATTTCAGGATTTCCTTAGTTTTTTTGTTTGTTTTTTTTGTGTTTTTTTGTTTTGTTTTTAATAGTTGGGTAATGTTGTATATACACCACAACTTCTTTATACGTTTATCTATTATGGACATTTAAGTGGTTTCCATGTCTTGGTATTATAAATAATGCTATGACCATGGGAAAGTAGATATCCCTTTTCAGTTAGTGTTTTCATTTACTTTGGATATATTACTTGAAGTAGAATTCTTGGATCATATAGTAATTCGTTTTTTTAATTTTTGAAGATCCTCCATACTATTTTTCATGGTGGCTGTACCAATTTACGATCCCAACAGAAGTGTATAAGAATGTATTTTCTCCACCTCTTCGCCAGCCTTTGTTATCTCTTCTGTGCATATATGTATGTATTTGTATGTATATTAAGTGAGGTATAGTTGATATATTAGCTTCAAGTATACAACATAGTGAATTGACAATTACATACATTATGAAATGTGCTCATTATGATAAGTGTATCGTTACCATCAGTTGCCATACAGAGTTACTAACAGGGGCATCTAGAAGGCTGATTTTTTTTTTTTTTTACACCAGCCAGGGGTTTAATATAAATACAACCACCATAGAAAAACCCAAAATCACACATACACCATAACCAGAATGTCAAGTAGTGGGGACAAAAGGCAGATTTCTGACCCTCTGGCTCATCCAGTCCCCAAATAAAATTAACAAACATGAAAAATCAAGAAAATAAGAAGATTCATACTAAGCTGTGGGAGGGGGAGAAGGAGTATTTGTGTGCGTATCACACAGAGAATGGCCAAGGATTACCATGGAGTCAGGTTAGACCTTGGGCTGGGATGGGGAGAGCAAGGTCCCTCACCACAATTTAGCCAAACCTGAGTTGTCCCAGGTACGCTAAACCCCACCCCAGCTTGGAGGCTGTGTCAGAGGTAGGGCAGGGACCATGCTCCTCCCCTTTCAGGGATATATAACTTCTTCCTTGCTGATTTGATGCCTTTTCTTTCTTTTTATTCTGTTTGCTGGAGATGTGACTTCCAATACCAGGCTCAATAAAACTAGCAAGAGTAGACATTCTTGTCTTGTTCCAGATCTTAGAGGAAAAGCTTTTCAATTTTTACCATTGAGTATGATGTTAAATGCGGGCTTATCATATATAGCTTTTGTTATGTTGAGGTATCTTCCTTCTAAACCCACTTTATTGAGTGTTTTTACCATGGACGGATGTTGAATTTTGTGAAATGCTTTCTCTGCATCTGTCGAAATGACCATATGGTTTTTATCCTTCATTTTTTACATGTGAATAATCATGTTGATAGATTTCTATTAAACCATCCTTTTTTCCTGGAATTAATTCCACTTGATTTTGGTGAATGATTCTTTTACTGTATTGCATTTGGTTTGCTCTTATTTTAGGGACTTTTACATCTGTCTTCATCAGGGTATTGCTCTGTAGTTTCCCTTTTTTTATAGTATTTTTTTTTGGTTTTGTTATCAGGGTAACAAAGGCCTCATAGGATGAGTTTGGAAGCTTTCATTCTTCTGTTTTTTGCAATGGTTTGAGAAGAATATGTATTAACCTTTCTTTAATTTTTAAATATTTTATTAAATTCCTGTTAACATGGCGTGTAATATTAGTTTCAGGTGTATAATATAGTGATTCAACAGTTCCATACAACACCCAGTGCTCATCACAAGTGTATTCCTTAATCCCCATCACCTATTTAACCCATCCACTTGCCACCACCTCTAGTAACCATGTTCCTCTTTATAGTTAAGAGTCTCTTTCTTGGTTGGCCTCTCTTTTTTTTTCTCTTAGCTAACTTGTTTTGTTTCTTAAATTACACATAAGAGTGAAATCATACAGTGTTTGTCTTTCTCTGACTTTGCTTACCATAATACTCTCTAGCTCTATCCATATCATTGCAAATGGCAAGTTTTCATTTTTTATGGCTGAGAAATAGTCCATTGGCTATATACCACATGTCCATATGTTTTCATTTTAATTCCAGTTAGATAAAATACTTCTTTAAACATTTGGTAGAATTCACCGGTAAAACCATCTAGTCCTGAAGTTTTGTTTGTTGGGAGTTTTTTGATTACTGATTTAATTTCATTACTAGTAATTAGTCTTCAGATTCTCTATTTCTTCCTGACTCACTTTTGGAAGAATGTACATTTCTAGGAATTTATCCATTTCTCCTAACTTGTCCAATTGTTTGCATACAATTTTTCATAGTAGTATCTTACATCATTGTATTTCTCTGATGTATGTTGTAACTTTTTTTATTATTACTAAATATAATTTATTTTCAGATTGTTTTCCATACAACACCCAGTGCTCATCCCAACAGGTGCCCTCCTCAATGCCCATCGCCCACTTTCCCCTCTCCTCCACCCCCCATCAACTGTCAGTTTGGTCTCAGTGTTTAAGAGTCTCTTATGGTTTGCCTCCTTCCCTCTCTGTAACTTTTTTTTCCCCACTTACCCCCACCCTGGTTCTCTGTTAAGTTTCTCAGGATTCAAATATGAGTGAAAACATATGGTATCCGTCTTTCCCTGCCTTATTTCACTTAGCATAATACCCTCCGGTTCCATCCACGTTGGTGCACATGGCCAGATTTCATTCTTTCTCATTGCCAAGTAGTATTCCATTGTATATATAAACCACATCTTCTTTATCCATTTGTCAGTTGATGGACATTTAGGCTCTTTCCATCTTTTGGCTATTGTTGAAAGTGCTGCTATAAACATTGGGGGTACAAGTGCCCCTATGCATTAGCACTCTTGTATCCCTTGGGTAAATTCCTAGCAGTGCTATTGCTGGGTCATAGGGTAGATCTATTTTTAATTTTCTGAGGAACCTCCACACTGTTTTCCAGAGCAGCTGCACCAGTTTGCATTCCTATCATCAGTGCAAGAAGGCTCCCATTTCTCCACATCCTCTCTAGCATCTATAGTCTCCTGATGTGTTCATTTTAGCCACTCTAACCAGTGTGAGGTGGCATCTCAGTGTGGTTGTGATTTGTGTTTCCCTGGTGAGGAGTGATGTTGAGCATCTTTTCATGTCTGTTGGCCATCTAGATGTCTTCTTTAGAAAAGTGTCTATTCATGTCTTCTGCCCATTTCTTCATTGGATTATTTGTTTTTTGGGTGTGGAGTTTGGTGAGTTCTTTATAGATTTTGGATACTAGCCCTTTGTCCGATATGTCATTTACAAATATCTTTTCCCTATCCATCAGTTGCCTTTTAGTTCTGTTGATTGTTTCCTTTGCAGAAGGTTTTTTTTTTTATCCTGATGAGGTACCAATAGTTCATTTTTGCTTTTAATTCCCTTGCCTTTGGAGATGTGTCATGTAAGAAATTGCTGCAGCTGAGGTAAGAGAGGTTTTTTTCCTGCTTTCTCCTCCAGGGTTTTGATGATTTCCTGTCTTACATTCAGGTCCTTCATCCATTTTGAGTTTATTTTTGTGACTGGTGTACAAAAGTGGTCTAGTTTCATTTTTCTGCATGTTGCTGTCCAGCTCTCCCAGCACCATTTGTTAAAGAGACTGTCTTTTTTCCATTGGATATTCTTTCCTGCTTTGTCAAAGATTAGTTGGCCATACATTTGTGCGTCCAATTCTGGAGTGTCTATTCTATTCTTTTGGTCTATGTGTCTGTTTTTGTGCCAATACCATACTGTCTTGATGATTACAACTTTGTAGTAGAGGCTAAAGTCTGGGATTGTGATGTCTCCTGCTTCGGTTTTCTTCTTCAATATTACTTTAGCTCTTCGGGGTCTTTTGTGGTTCCATACACATTTTAGGATTGCTTGTTCTAGCTTGGAGAAGAATGCTGGTGCAATTTTGATCAAGATTGCATTGAATGTGTAGATTGCTTTGGGTAGTATTGACATTTTAACAATATTTACTCTTCTACTCCATGAGCATGGAATGTTTTTCCATTTCTTTGTATCTTCTTCAAATCCCTTCATAAGCTTTCTGTAGTTTTTAGCATACAGATCTTTACATCTTTGGTTAGGTTTATTCCTAGGTATTTTATGATTCTTGGTGCAATTGTGAAGGGGATCAGTTTATTTCTCTTTCTGTTGCTTCATTATTGGTGTCTAAAAATGCAACCGATTTCTGTACATTAATTTTGTACCCTGCAACTTTGCTGAGTTCATGTATCAGTTCTAGCAGACTTTTGGTGGAGTCTGTCAGGTTTTCCATGTAGAGTATCATGTCATCTGAAAAAAGTGAAAGTTTGACTTAATCTTTGCCAATTTTGATGCCTTTTATGTCATCTTGTTGACTGTTGATGCTGGGACTTCCAACACTATGTTAAACAACGGCGGTGAGAGTGGACATCCCTCTTGTGTTTCTGATCTCAGGGGGAAAGGTCTGTTTTTCCCCATTGAGGATGATAATAGCTGCAGGCTTTTCATAAATTGCCTTTATGATGTTTAAGTATGTTCCTTCTATCCCAACTTTCTTGAGGGTTTTTATTAAGAAAGGATGCTATATCTTGTCAAATGTTTTTTCTGCATCTATTGACAGGATCATATGGTTCTTATCTTTTCTTTTATTAATGTGATATATCACACTGATATTTTTGTGAATATTGAACCAGCCCTGCAGCCCAGGAATGAATCCCACTTGATGATGGTGAATAATTCTTTTTATATGCTATTGAATTCAATTTGCTAGTATCTTGTTGAGAATTTTTGCATCCATTTTCACAGGGATATTGGCCTGTAGTTCTCTTTTTTTGCTGGTCTCTATCTCTGTCTGGGTCTCTGTCTGGTTTGGGAATTAAAGTAATGCTGGCTTCATAGAATGAGTCTGGACGTTTTCCTTCCCTTTCTATTTTTTGGAACAGCTTGAGAAGGATAGGTGTTATCTTTGCTTTAAATGTCTGGTAGAATTCCCCAGGGAAGCCATCTGGTCCTGGATTCTTATTTTGGGGAGATTTTTGATAACTTAGTCAATATCTTCACTAGTTATGGGTCTGTTCAAATTTTCTATTTCTTCCCATTTGAGTTTTGGAAGTGTGTGGGTGTTTAGGAATTTTCCATTTCTTCCAGGTTATCCGTTTTGTTGGCATATAATTTTTCATTTTATTACCTGATAATTGCTTGTATTTCTGAGGGATTGGTTGTAATAATTCCATTTTTCATTCATGATTTTATCTATTTGGGTCATCTCCCTTTTCTTTTTGAGAAGCCTGGCTAGAGGTTTATCAATTTTGTTTATTTTTTCAAAAAACCAACTCTTGGTTTCATTGATCTGCTCTACAGTTTCTTTAGATTCTATATTTTTTATTTCTTCTCTGCCCTTTATTATTTCTCTTCTACTGGGTTTGGGGTGTCTTTGCTGTTCTGCTTCTATTTCCTTTGGGTGTGCTGTTAGATTTTGTATTTGGGATTTTTCTTGTTTCTTGAGATAAGCCTGGATTGCAATGTATTTTCCTCTCAGGGCTGCCTTCACTGCATCCCAAAGCATTTGGATTATTGTATTTTCATCTTCATTTGTTTCCATATATTTTTTAATTTCTTCTCTAATTGCTTGGGCGACCCATTCATTCTTTAGTAGGGTGTTCTTTAACCTCCATGTTTTTGGAGGTTTTCCAGACTTTTTTCCTGTGGTTGATTTCAAGTTTCATAGCATTGTGATCTGAAAGTGTGCATGGTATGATCTCAATTCTCTTATTTGCCACATTCTTATCAATAAGGTTTCTTGTGTTTGTTATTAATTCTTTTATGTATTTTGGTGCTATTGGATTCGGTGCATAGACATTCATAATTGTTAGCTCTTCCTGATGGATAGACCCTGTAATTATTATATAATGCTCTTCTTCATCTCTTGTTATGTATGGCTACTCCAGCTTTCTTTTGACTTCCAGTAGCATGATAGATAGTCCTCTATCCCCTCACTTTCAATCTGAAGGTGTCCTCAGGTCTAAAATGAGTCTCTTGTAGACAGCAAATAGATGGCTCTTGTTTTTTTATCCATTCTGATACCCTTTGTCTTTTGGTTGGAGCATTTAGTCCGTTTACATTCAGTGTTATTATAGAAAGATATGGGTTTAGAGACATTGGGATGTCTGTAGGTTTCATGCTTCTAGTGATGTCTCTGGTACTTTGTGGTCCTTACAACATTTCACTCACAGAGTCCCCCTTAGGATTTCTTGTAGGGCTGGTTTAGTGGTGATGAATTCCTTCCAGTTTTTTTGTTTGTTTGGGAAGACCTTTATCTCTCCTTCTATTCTGAAAGATAGACTTGCTGGATAAAGTATTCCTGGCTGCAAATTTTTCCTGCTCATCACATAGAAGATTTCCTGCCATTCCTTTCTGGCCTGCCAAGTTTCAGTAGATAGGTCTGCTACTACTCTTGTGTGTCTACATTTGTATGTTAAGGCCTGTTTATCCCTAGCTGCTTTCAGAATTCTCTCTTTATCCTTGTATTTTGCCAGTTTCACTATGATGTATTATGCAGAAGATCATTCAAGTTACATCTGAAGGGAGTTCTTTGTGCCTCTTGGATTTTAATGCCTGTTTCCTTTCCCAGATTGGAGAAGTTCTCAGCTATGATTTGTTCAAGTACACCTTCAGCCCCTTTCTCTCTTTCCTCTTCTGGAATTCCTATGATATAGATATTGTTCTGTTTGATTGCATCACTTAGTTCTCTAATTCTCCCCTCATACTCCTAGATTTTTTTAATCTCTCTTTTTCTCAGCTTCCTCTTTATCCATAATTTTATCTTCTAATTCACCTATTCTCTCCTCTGCTTCTTCAATTTGTGCTATGGCCACCTCCATTTTATTTTGCACCTCATTTATAGCATTTTTAATTCATCATGACTATTTTTTAGTCCCCTTGATCTCTGTAGCAATAGATTCTCTGCTGTCCTCTATGCTTTTTTCAAGCCAAGAAATTAATTTTATGACTATTATTCTAAATTCTTT
Organism: Panthera tigris; assembly: GCF_018350195.1. Taxonomy (NCBI): domain Eukaryota; kingdom Metazoa; phylum Chordata; class Mammalia; order Carnivora; family Felidae; genus Panthera; species Panthera tigris. Next base: position 130,094,964 of record NC_056660.1, on the reverse strand, counting down.
TTCAGTTATATTGCTTAAATTGGTTTTGATCAATTCGTTAGCTGTCACTACTTCCTGGAATTTCTTTTGAGGAGAATTCTTCCGTTTCATTATTTTGGCCAGTTTTCTATCCCTTATGCATTTTAAAAACTTGTTGTGTGCTCTGCACCTGCAAGCACTGCAATATTAAAGGGGTGGGGTGGTCATACACTGTCCAGGGCATGGCCCTTCAGGAGGTGTTTTTTTGGAGATGGTTACTTGCTCTCTGTAGATGTGACTTTGGTTATTTTATTACCCTACTCGTAGTGATATTTTGGACCCTCCATCAGATGTGCTTTGATTTGTTCCTTGGAGTAGCCCTGTAAAGTAAAACAGACAAACAGGAGACAAAAACACGCAAACACACAAACAACACAAATAAACAAAAACAAAAAACTAAAGACTAAAACCAAAAACCAAAAAATACCAACTAAAAGTAGAGGTTGGAGGCGGTGCTGATGGACGAGCACATACAATGAGAGAAATGACAGGAGCGGGACCAGGGGCAGAGGGGAGGAAAAAATAAACATTGACTAGGTATAGAGACTAAACGGCTTAATCCAGAGAGAGAGAATGAAAAAGGGAGGGAAGAGATAAGGAGGAGAAATGGGGGAGGGGGGAGAAAATATCTATATATCCAGAATTGACCTAGAGTTAATCCAGGCAATGCTGCAGCACTTGTCTTGAGGAGCTGTCTGCAGGGTCTATCCTGCTCCGGAAGATACACAGTTACCCAGTGGTTTGGTGTAGTCTGGACCCACCTCCACTCTGGGCCCCGGGACTGATCCCTGAGGCCCCACCTTGGTGGTGGTGGTGGTGGTGGTGGTGGTGGTGGTGGTGTGTGTGGGGCGGTGGGCATGGTGATTCCCCAGTCTCTTCTCCACTGAGCCAGACTCAGTGGACTCTGAGTTGTCTTCACCCGTGCGACAGGCACAGACGGGGCAGTCCTTCTTACTCCACCAACTCCCCTGACCCTGCGCTTGGCTAGGATTCAAAGTCCTGCTCTGTGCGCCCTGGCGCTAGGGAAGCACCTTTCAGTGCAGTCCAATATGTAGTCCTGGCTGGCTTTGTCTGTGCCATCGCACTTCAGGGAGGACTGCCATTTCCTACTGTGGACTGCGCCACTGACCTCGCCGCTGACCTCGCCGCCGAGACCCGAGGGTGGCCTGTAACTTCTTTTTTATTTCTGATTTTGGTTCTTTGACTTTTTTCTTGAGTCTGCTAAAGGTTTATCAATTTTTTTTTATCTCTTCAAAGATCACCTCTTAGGTTATTAATCTTTTCTATTTTTTGTTTCTTTCTTATTTCCACTCTTATGTTAATTCTTTCTTCCTGCTTCTAACTTTGATATTTGTTTCTTATTTTTCTAGTTCATTTAGGTATAAGATTAGATTATTTAAGAATTTTCTTGTCTGTTGTGGTCAGGCTGTATCACTATCAACATTACTGTTAGAACTGCTTTTCCTGCAACCGAAAGATTTTGAACCATTATTTTTCCATTTTCATTTCTCTCAAGGAATTTTTTTTATTTCCTCTTTGATTCCTTCAATGACCCATCAGTTGCTTAGTAGCATGTTGTTTGCCTTCTGTGTGCTTGTTTTTTTCTTATAATTGATTTCTAGTTTTACACTATTGTGGTAGGAAAATATGGACAATATTAATTCAATCTTTTGAAATTTATTAAGATTTATGTTGTGGCCTAACATGTAATCTCTCCTGGAGAATGATTCACATGCACTTGAAAATAATGTGTATTCTGCTCTTTTTTTTTTTTTTTTTTTTTTTTTTTTTTTTTTTTAATGAAATGGTCTGTATTTTTCTGTGAAGTCTATCTGGTCTAATGTGTCTTTCACAGCCATTTCCTTATTTGAATTTTCAGTCTGGATGATCTATCCATTGATACAAGGGGGATGTTAAAGTTCCCACTATTATTGTATTACATTCAATTTTCTCCCTTTATGTTAATATTTGTTTTATATATTTAGATGTTCTAATGTTGAGTGCAAAGATATTAACAATTATATCTCCTGATTGGATTGATCCCCCTATTATGTAATACCCGTCTTTGTCTCTTGTTACAGTCTTTGTTTCAAAGCCTATTTTGTCTACATATTGCTACTCCGTCTGTTTTCCACTTCCATTTGCATGGAGTAACTTTCCATCCCTTCACTTTGAGTCTGTATGTGTTTTAGATCTAAAGTGAGTCTCCAGGAGGCAGTATATAGATGGGTTTTGTTTGTGTTTGCTTGTTTGTTTTATCCATTCATTCACCTGAATATTGAATATTGGAATATTGAGTCAGTTTACATTAATTACTGATCAGTATGTATTTATTGCCGTTTTGTTAATTGCTCCGGTTACATTTGTAGTTATCACTTCCCTTCTGTTTATCTTGTTGTTGTACAATTTGATGACTTTCTTCAGTGTTAGGCTTGGATTCCTCTTTTTAAATTATTTTGCATATTTCTTAAAGGTTTTTGGCTTGTAGTTACTATGTAACGCCCTCAATATAATAGTCTGCATTAGTTTGATGGTAAGTTAAGTACAAATACACTCTAAAAGCACTACTTTTTTACACGAGCCCTTCACATTTTATGTATTCCTTAATTTGTAGATATAATTGATTTCATAATTTTGTGTCTTTTAACCTTCTTCTTGGTTTTAGAAATGATTTATCTACTACTACCTTTAACTATACATTTGGTTTTACTGATGTTATTTTTTTCTTTAATATATGTATATTTTTTTACTTCTAGTTATGACCTTTTCTTTGCTGAAAGAAGACACTTTAACATTTTTATAAGGCCAGTTGAGTGGAGATCAACTCCTTTATCTCACCTTCAATTCTGAATGACAGTATTTCCGGGTGGAATATTCTTGATTGTATGATTTTTCCTTTCAGCAGTTTGAATATATCATGCCACTCCCTTATGGACTGCAAAGTTTCTGCTGAAAAGTTAGCTGACAGTCCATGAGATTTCACTTGTACGTAAATATGTGCTTTCCTCTTGATACTTTTAAGACTTGATCTTTGCTTTTTGACTTTCTAACTATTATGTGTCTTTCTGTAGACCTCCTGGGGTTCATAGTTTTGGGGGTTCCCTCTGCTTCCTAGACCTGAATGTCTGTTTCTTTCCTCAGGCTAGGACAGCTGCTACAGCTGCTAGGACAGCTGCTAGGACAGCAGTTCCTACAGCTGCTGTTTCTGCACCTTTCTCTGTCCTCTTCTGCTGGGGCCCTTATAATGCAAAAGTTATGCTTAATGTTGTTCCAGGGGTCTCTTCATATTATCTTTTTTTTTTTCTGTTCAGCATGAGTGATTTTCAATCTCTCTCCTGTCTTTCAGCTTGCTGATCCATTCTGCTGTTTTCTCTAATCTCTTGTTTTCCTCTAGTGTTCTTTTTTTTATTTCATGTACTATATTTTTCAGCTGTGATATTTTCTCTTTATTGAACTTCTCTCTGAGTTAATCCTTTCTTTTTTCAATTTCAGTGAAGATCCTTATGGCCATTACTTTGAACTCTTTTTCAGTAGATTGGTCCATGTAATGTGGGTCTTTTTCTCAGGTTTTGTGCTTTTGTTTGGAACATGTTTCTATGTCTCCCTATTTTGTCTCATTCTGTTTGTTTGCATTAAGTAAGCCAGCTGCATCTGTTTGCCTTGACAGCAGTGGTTTTATGTAGAAGGCCTCCTTTGTGGCCCAGAGCACAACGCCACCTGGTCATAAGCACTGGCTGCTCTGAGAATGTACCCTGTGTGGGCTGCGTGAACCCTCTTATTATGAATGAACTGCGACTGGTGTGGGTGTACTGGTGGGTGGAGCTGGCCCACGGCCTGGTTGTCTGTAGTGACCACCTCAGTTATTGTGGGTGCCATGGTGGGAGAACTATATGTACTTTTTTATAATGGCCATTGTAATGGGCATGAAGTGATACCTCATAGTATTTTTAATTTGCATTTCCCTGATGATTACTGAAACTGAACATCGTTTCATGTACATGTTGGCCTTTTGCAAGTCACCTCTGGAAAAATGTACCATTAGGTCTTTTGTCCATTTAGATGGGCCAATTAGACTGTTTGCTTTTTAATTTTTATCAGCATGAATTTTTTACATATTTTAGATATTAACCACCTATAAGATATATAGTTTGCAAATACATTTTTCCCTTCAGTAGGTTGTCTTTTCACTTTGTTGATAATTTCTTATGCTGTGTAAGAGCTTTTTAGTTTGATGTAACCCAGCTGTTGTTTTTTTTTTTTATTTTGTTGCTCATGCTTTAGGTGCCACATCCAAAGAATCATTGCCAACGCCCATAGCAAATAACATTTTTCCTGTTTTCCTCTAAGAATTTCATGGTCTCAGGTTTTATGTTTAAGTCACTTCAAGTTAATTTTTGTTAGTGACATAAGAAGGGGGTGCCGTTTTATTCTTTTACATGTGAATACCTAATTTTCTCGGCACCTTTTATTAAATAGACTGTCTTTTCTCCATTGAACCATATTGGCTCCCTTATTAATATTGATTGTGTATGCTTGGGTTTACCTCTGGGCTCTTAATTCTGCTCCATTGATTTCTTTGTCTGTTTTTACACCAGTACCATACTGTTTTAATATAGTTTGATAGTATAGTTTAAAATCAAGGGTTTTGATGTCTCCTGTTTCTAATTTGCCAGGATTACCTTGGCTATTCAGGGTTGTTGTGGTGCCATCTTATTTTTAAGACTGTGTTTTTTCCTCCTGTAAAGTTGCCATTGAAATCTTGATAGAGACTGCACTGAATCTATAGATTGCTTTTAATAGTACATATATTTTAATATTAATTCTTCCAATCCATAAACAGAGACTACCACTCATTTTTTCATTTCTTCTTTGATTTAACTTCAGTATCTTGAAGTTTCCAGAGTAGTGATTTTTCACTTCTTTGGTTAAGTTTGTTAATAAGGATTTTATTGATTTAGTTATGCTGTTGTAAATGGGATCTCTTTATTTCATTTTCACATATTTCATTGTTAGTATATAGAAATACTACTGCTTTTTATGATAATTTGGCTTCCTACAACTTTACTGAATTCATAGAGATTTAAGAGTTTTTAGGTGTGGACTTGAGTATTTTCTATTTATAAAACCCTATCATCTGCAGATTGTGACAGTTTTACTTCTTCCTGTACAATTCTGGTGCTTTTACTTTCTTTTTCTTTTCTGACTGCTCTGTAAGGATTTCCAGTAATGTATTGAATAGGAGTGGTCAGAGTCAACACTCTTGTTTTTTTATCTTTTTCACTGAAGTCGTTGCTACAGAATGTTATACCGGTTTTAAGTGTACAACATAGTGATTCACCATCTCTATAAGTTAAGCTCTGCTCACCACAATATACCATACATTACCATTATTATACCATTAACTAGATTTGCTATGCTGTGGGTTTCATCCCATGCTTATTCATTCCATACTGAAATATAGAATCTCTCACTTCCCTTTACCCATTTTGCTCATTCCTCTCCACCCTCCCTTCTGGAAAGCACAAGATTGTTCTCTATATTTCAAGGTCTGTTCATTTTTCTTGGTTTATTTGTTCATTTTGGTTGGGGGTGGTGGATTCCACAAATTAGTAAAATAATGTAATTGTCTGTATCTTATTTCATTTATCGTAATACCTTCTGTGTCCATCCATGTTGTCATAAATTGCAAGATATAATTTCCTATTATGGATGAGTAATATGCCATTGTATAATTATACCACTTTTTCCATTCTCTCAGATGCACCCCTTAGAATGCACCCCCCCTTTTTTTCCAATATATGAAGTTTATTGTCAAATTGGTTTCCATACAACACCCAGTGCTCATCCCAAAAGGTGCCCTCCTCAATACCCATCACCCACCCTCCCTTCCCTCCCACCCTCCATCAACCCTCAGTTTGTTCTCAATTTTTAAGAGTCTCTTATGCTTTGGCTCTCTTCCACTCTAACCTCTTTTTTTTTTCCTTCCCCTCCCCCATGGGTTTCTGTTAAGTTTCTCAGGACCCACATAAGAGTGAAACCATATGGTATCTGTCTTTCTCTGTATGGCTTATTTCACTTAGCATCACACTCTCCAGTTCCATCCACGTTGCTACAAAGGGCCATATTTCATTCTTTCTCATTGCCATGTAGTACTCCATTGTGTATATAAACCACAATTTCTTTATCCATTCATCAGTTGATGGACATTTAGGCTCTTTCCATAATTTGGCTATTGTTGAGATGCACCCCCTTTTTAATTAGTGTTTTTATTTTCCTTGGGTAAACATCCAGTATTGGAATTTCTAGATTGTGTGGTATTGCTACTTTTAATTTTTTGAAGGAACCTACTTACTGTTTTCCACAGTGGTTGTAGTATTTGACCTTCCCACCAACAGTGTATGAAGGTTCTTTTTTCTCTACATCCTCACCTAATCTTATTATTTCTTTCTGGTACCAGCCATTCTGACTGTGTGGGGTGATATCTCATTTGTGGTTTTGATGCATTTCCCTGTTGGATGATTGATGTCAAACATCTTTTCACGTGTCTGTTGGCCATCTGTATGTCTTCCTTTAAAAAATGTCTTTTAGGATTTTTTTTCCCATTTTTAATTGGTTTGTTTAGTTTTTGTATATTGAATTTAAGTTTTTAGATACTTTAAATGTTAAGCCCTTATCAGATATGTCCTTTTCAAATACCTTTTTTTCATTCATTAGATTCCTTTTTAATTTTGTGACTGGTGTCCTTTACTGTGCAAAAGCTTTTAATTTTGGTGTAGTCCCAATAATTTATTTTTGCTTTTGTTTCTCTTGACTGAGGAGATATATTTAGAAAATGTTGCTGAAGCTGATAACCAAAGTATTACTGCTTATGCTTTTTTTCCCCCCTTAGGAGTTTGTTTTAATGGTTTTAGGTCTCACTGTGGCCTATAAGCCAATATCTCTGATGAACATGGATGCAAAAATTCTCAATAAAATATTAGCAAACTGAATCCAACAATATATTTTGAATTTATTTTTGTGTATGGTTTTAGAAGTGGTCCAGTTTTCCCAATACCGCTTATTGAAGAGACAGCTTTCTCCCTATTGAATATTCTTACCTCTTTTGTTTTAGATTAACCAATCATACAAATGTGGGTTTACTCTAGCCCTCTGTACCCTGTTCCCTTGATATGGGTGTCTATTATGCCAGTACCATATTAATTTGAATAGTATAGCTTTATGATAGATCTTGAAATTTGAGATTGTGATACCTGTGGCTTTGTTCTTTTTTCTCAAGAGCTCATTGGCTTTTCAAGTTGGTGGTTCCATACAAATTTAGTATTATTTGTTCTACTTCTATGAAAAATAGCATTGGTATGTGGACAGGGACTGCGTTGCATCTGTAGATGACTTTGGATAGTATGGACATTTTAACAATATTTCTTCCAAACCATTAGGATGGAATATCTTTCCATGTTTGTATCATCTTCAATTTCTTGTATGAATGTTTTATACTTTTCAGAAGACCAGTCTTTCACTTCATTGTGTAAGTATATTCATAGGTATTTTAATAGTTTTGGTACAGTTGTAATTATTGTTGAATTTTATTGGTGTATTAGCCATTATCACTGTTGTGAGAAAGACAAACCAAGAAACAGAATCTTAACTGCAGAGAACAAACTGATAGTTACCAGAGAGGATGTGAGTGAGGAGTTTGGTAAAAATAGATGATATGGATTAAGGAGTGCACTTATGATGAGCACTAGGTGATAAAAACCTTAGAAAAAATGCAACACATTTCTGTGCATTAACTTTTTACCCTATTAATTTACTGAATTATTAATTATAATGGCTTTTTGGTGGATTCCTTAGAGTTTTCTATATATGTTCTTCTTTGATGCCTTTTATTTATTTATTTTGTCTGATAGCTAGAACTTCCCATACTACATTGAGTGTGATGTTAGCTGTGGGTATGTCACATATGGCCTTTGTTATGTTGAAGTATATTCCGTCTCAACCCACTTTGTTGAGATTATGAATTGATGTTGACTTTTGATGATAGGTTTTTTTATCCTTCAGGTTTAATGTCATAAATGTGTGGATATAGAGAAGCATCTTTATTCCCTGGAATAAATCCCCCTTGAATCTGTTGCATGACTCTTCTAATGTATTGTTCAATGTGGTATTTTGTTGAGAGCTTTTGTATCTTGGTTCATCAGGGATATTTGCTTGCCATTTTTTTTTTTTGTCATGTCTTTACCTGGTTTTTATATCAGGATAATGCTGGCCTCATAATACGAATATGGAAGCATTATTTACTTCTGGATCTTTTGTTCTGGTTTAAGAAGAGTAGATATTAATTTTTCTTAATGTGTTAGGTAGAGTTCACCTGTGTAGTCATCTGGTCCTGGACTTTTGTTTTTTGGGAGTTTTTTGATTACTCATTCAATTTTGTTACTAGTAATTAGTTTGTTCAGATTATCTATTTCTTCCTGATTCACCTTTGGAAGAATGCTACTTCTCTTTTTCATATATCATTTTATTTATTAGACTCCTTTCTCCATTTCTTTTCCTAATGAGCCTGGGTAAAGATTTATTAAAATATTAAAATTGTTTATCTTTTCTGGGTACCTGGGTGGCTCAGTTGTTTAAGTGTCTGACTTTGGCTCAAGTCATGATCTCACAGTTTGTGAGTTTGAGCCCTGCATCAGGCTCTGTGCTGACAGCCCGGGGCATGCTTGGGATTCTGTCTCTCTTTCTCTCTGCTCCTCCCCTGCTCACGTTCTGTCCATCTCTCCTACAAAAATAAACATACAAAAAAAATTTTTTTTAATTGTTTATCTTTTCACAGAACCATCTCTTGGTTTCATGGATTATTTCTATTCTTTTAAGTCTCTTTCATTCCTTCTGCTTTGGGCTTTGTTTTTCTTTATCTAGTCCCTTGAAATGTGTGGTTAGATTGTTTCACATTTTTCTTGTTTTTCTAAGGAGGGCCTGTATTGCTATGAACTTCTTATAACTCCATTTCCTATATCCCCAAAATTTGGGGCCATTTTGTTTCCATTTTAATTTGTCTCCATGTATTTTTTCATTGACCCATTTTTTTTATGTTTATTTACTTATTTTGAGAGAGAGAGAGAGAGAGAGAGCACACACAGGGGAAGGGCAGAGAGAGAGAATCCCAAGCAGGCTCCACACTGCCAGAACAAAGCCTGATGCAGGACTCCATCTTAGGAACTGTGAGAACATGACCAGAGCTGAAATCAAGAGTTGGACGCTTAACCAACTGAACTTCTCAGGTGCCCCTGACCCATTGGTTGTTGACCAACATGTCATTTAGCTTCCATGGGTTTGTATATGTGTGTGTTTCTTGTAATTGCTATCTAGTTTCATAATGTTGTGGTGAGAAATGATGCTTGATATGATTTCAGTCTCCTGAAATATATTCAAACTTGTTTTATGGCCTAATACTTGATTTCCCCTGAGGATAGACCCATGTGCACTTGAAAAAAAGTATATTCTGTTTTTGATGGAATTTTCTGTATATACTTGTAAAGTCCATTTGGGCTAATGTGTCTTTCAAAGTCATTGTTTCCTTAATGATTTGCTGTCTGGATGATTTATCCTTTGATCTAAGTGGAGTTTAAAGTGCCTTCCTATTACTGTATTACAGTCTTTTTTTCCTTTTATGTCTGTTAATATTTTATATATTTAGGTACTCCACTGTTGGGTACATAGATATCTATAAATGTTATATTCTCTTCTTGGATAGACCCCTTTACCATTATATAATGCCTTTGTCTCTTGTTAGAGTCTTTGTTTTAAAGTCTAATTTTTGATGAAAGCATTGTTACCTAGGGTTTTGGGGGGTGTTTTGTTTTCCACTTCTATTTGCATGAAATATCTTTTTCCATTCCTTCACTTTCACTCTGTGTCTTTAGGTCTGAAGTGAGTCTCTTGTAGGCAGAATATAGATGTTTCTTTTTAAAAATATACTCTGTCATGTATGTCTTGTGTTTAGAGCATTAGGCCATTTACATTAAAATAACTATTGATCAGTACGTATTATTGCCACTTTGTAAGTTGTTTACTGGTTTTCATAGTGTGTCTCTTTCTTTAATCACAAGAGAAGGAATAATCATCAATATTGTGTTTGGCTTTTTATTTTTTGTGTATCTCTTAAAGGCTTTTGTGTTTACAGTGAGGTTCATATGTAACATCTTACATATGTAGTAGTCTATAAGTTTATAGTCATTTAATTTTGTATCTATTCTGAAACCATTACATTTTGAGTCCCCTGTACCACATTTTATGTGTATGTTGGCATAGTTTATATGTTTTTAATTAGTGTTTTTTATTCCTAACGCTAGCTTTAGAAGTGATTATTCTACTACCTTTACTGCTTTTAGTTCTTTTTAAAAAGTTTTGTTTTATTCTTTTGTTGGGAGCATATCCTTATATACTATCATTTGTTTGACCTTTTTTTTTCTATGACTTAGCCAAAACAGACGTATCTCCTAAAATTGGAAAAATGGCCTTGTATAGGAATGTCCCCTGTGTCAACTGGGTGCTTTTGACATCTTTAGCTGTTTAGTTGGAGTTGTAGCTGGCATGGGCTGGGGGTCTTGGGGTAGTCTGCACATGGATCATCCTGGTGGGATAGCTGGACCTGAAGTGGGCACAAGCCATGATGGTCCCCAGGTCCTGTGTGCACAGGGTGCTATAGCAGGATAGCTGAAGTCGATTGGGTACAAGAATGGGGGCGTTCCCTTCTGGGGTGCTCCATGCAGCTGGGCATCCTGAGCTGAGGCAGTGCAGGCTGAGGGCTCCTGGGTTACTCATCACAGCAAGTACCCTAGTGGGTGGATGTTTTTCCAGACTAGCGTGGATTGGTGGATCCTATGTCATTGAGCACTGGTGAGCCCGAGTGCAATGGCTGGAGCCATGGCAGGCACAAACCATAAAATCCCTGAATGTTCTGGACAGTGTGGGTGTTGGGGCTGGTGGGATAACTGGAGCTGAAGCACATGTGGGCTGTGAGGTCCCAGGGCACTCTACACTAGGGGTGTCCTGGTGAGGGTACAGGCCTAGAGTGTTCTGGTGTGCTTTGTGCCTGTGTCATGTTGGTGAGATAGCTGGAGCTGTAGTGAGCATTGTCTAAGGAAGTCCCATTGTGCGCCTCACTGGAGGTCCCAAGGTGAAATGGCTAGAGCTGGTATAGGCTAGGTGCCCAGAACCTACTGATGCAGCAGGCTGGAGAGGAATCCCAGATCCTGCTCTGTACTATCCAAGTGCAGGGGGTAAATGAACTGTGGCACTTGCTAGCCCCTCCAACCCTGGCAGGGTTCTAGCTATTTCCCTGCTATTTAGCAAAATTTTAGAGTCTGTTCCTTTATATTCTGGTTGTTATGTCAAACCATAGCCTCTTTTTTTGTTCCCCAGAGTAGATAAATCTGCTCATACCCCTAACTATCCCCTCCTGACTGCGGTGGCAGGGGTGGGCGAACAAGTCATGAATACTAATGAGTTTTGTAAATACTCTTACTATAAGAATGAGCAATCCAATCAATAATTAGGTATTTACCCATGAAAAATGCAAAAGTATGTCCACATGAAGCCTGTGAGTCAATATTTATGACTGCTTCATTCATACTCCTCTAAACTAGAAGTATTCCACATGTCCATCAGCAGGTGCATGGATAAATAATCATAGTATGTCCAGTCAATGAAATAATACTTAGTGCTAAAAAGGAGTTATCTCTTTTAAAGAACAACACAGGTATATCTTAAAGTATGATGCTAAGTGAAAAAAGAGCAGGATTTGATTTATATGGTATCCTGGAAAGGAAAAACTCTAGAAAGAAATATCAAATTAGTGGTTGACAAGGGCTCGTGAGTGGGGAGCACATTAATACAAATGCATGCAGGGAAACTTTTGGAGGTGATGAAAGTGTTCTGAGGTAGAGGTTACACGACTTTACACATTTGTCAGAATTTGCCAGAGGATTTATTTTACTCTATACTGGTTATACCTCAATAAAAGTAAGCTCCAAATAGATATATGAGACCTATAAAATGCCTAAACAAATGCTAAGATACATGTATACCCTTTAGGTATAGAAAGCATGACTAAAGATGTAAATTATTTTTAAATTAGTCATAAGATTCAGTGCAATTATAATCAAAATTTCCTGTAATTTCTCAGTTGATTTCAAAAATTTACATCAAAGAACTAATGAGGTGACTTGGTTTCATCAAATATCAAGACTTATTATAAAGCTAAGGTGATTAAGATGTATGCTATTGTCTGAGGGAAAGAAAGATCAACAGGAAAAACACTCAAGTAGAGACTAAAGCCTTTGTGGGACTTTTATATATACCAGGGTAGGAAGTAGATATATTATGTATATGATACAGACCTAAACGTGAACAAAAAATTAAAACTGTAATTTAGGCAGCGGAGGTTTTCCTTTAAAAGATATAAATCATAGAGATGAGTAATTCTGACTCTAATATTTACAACTTCAACAGCACAGAGAGACCGGAAAATTAAAGGGAGAGAAGTAACCTAGAAAATACAACCAACATGTATTACAGACAGTAGAAAAACTCAGAATAATTCCTATCGGTCAGTAAGAATATAATCCAGTAGAAAATTGCCAAAGAATATGTATTGTAACTCAAGAGACCACAATTAGGCAAATAAGGATGAAAACAGAGACCACAATATTACTAGAAGTTGGGAAAATGCAAAACACAAGTAACGTAATTTCAAACCCATTATACTGACAGCATGTCCTACAAACTAAGAATTCAATTTCTTAGCACCCTCTCATACCTATGTGCAAAAACTATGCACAGTGCAGCCAATAGAATTATTTGTAATAGAGAAAAACAAGACAACACAAATATCTATCAGTGAAGGGACAGAGAATTAAACCATAGTGCATACATCAATGTAATACTGTATACTACCAAAATAACTAAGAATCACTAGTTCTAAATGTTTAATGAAGTAATTTAAAATCTTTATATTGAGTAACAAAAGCATGTTCTAGAATAATGTGCAGAATGCAATACCATTACAGATATTAAAAACACAGCAAGCAGATTGGTATCTTTTCATGGATATATATGTACATAACAGAAATTTTTAAATTTAGACACCAGTATCCTAACCTAAGAATAGTGATTTCATTTTGAGGGAAGGGGTGGACAAAGTTGGCTTGTGTAGGGGGAACATAAGGAACTTTAACTGTACGTATGCTATTTTATTTCTTTAAAAAAAAATAAACGAGGCATGTAGGGACTAACTGGAAAGGTGACTGGTAGAGACAATGTGTAATGATTTGTCATTACTTGATGCACAGTACCAGTTCACAATTTAAGGGGATCATGACATGGTATGGAATTTGGCAAACCATAAAATTTTGGACCTCACTTCATAATTGGATATTTACCATTTCATCTTCAATCAAGGCTGATAACTTTCCAAGCTTTTTGCTATGTTGAGGGTGTTGAAATTCCTTCTTCCAAAGGGACAAGAAGATCCATTCAAGTGCTTTCTCATGCTCGGAGGAAATTAGAAGGAGGTTATTTTTACAAAAGTACTGGGGAGTCCTAACCATATTTGATTACTCTCCATAATTTATTTTATTCTTGGATTTTTACATGCAATACATGACTTTCGAAATAGTCATTAACTAGCTCCTGAAACAGTCCATGCACACAATTCAAGACAATTACTAACATATAAAGAACTCAAGAAATAGGGGCATTATACTTCCATACTTGCAAACCCAAATGCTATCAGTTTTGTTTGCTATGTATGTGCCATTTTCAATATATTACTTTTATATATCAGAGCAAATACTCATTGCACAAAAAATATTTACAGATGGCAGGAATGCTAATCATTCTGCCTATTGTTGAGGACAAGTTAGGCTGATCTTTGACAGCTAAGGTTCAATTAAAAAGCTACAGTGCATATGTATTCTGTAATGCTGATTCTTTGTCAATAGTCAAAATTACAAATGCAACTAAGTGAATGATAGTACTACATACTTTTCCTTATGATTTGTCAAGTGAGAGGCATGAAAACTGAGCCAAGATTACTTTTTAGTAAATAGTTCTGGGTCTTTTCAACACAAACCAATAGATAATCCAATCAATCCTGTTCAGAATTGTAGGATTTAAGCCAATATATTTTTGAGACCATCTAAAAAAAATGATGATTTTAGTTTAATAGTGGTCACTAGTTCTAACAGTTGAAAGCAGGGTCAATATCTATTGATAAACCTTTTACCTAGTTGATAAAAATAAATAAGCATAAATTAAGATACTAGTTATATTTCCAGTGTTCAGAAAAGATTCTTTTTTTTTCTTAGTTTATTTTGGGAGACAGAGAATCCCAAGCAGTGTCTGGGCTGACAAAGCTCGGGGTAGTTCCCGCGAACCAGTGAGATTGTGACCTGAGCCAATATCAAGAGTTGGATGCTTAATGGACTGTGGCAGCCAGGTACCCCAAAGAAGAGTCTTTCAGAGAAACACTTCAGAAGACAGCCCTGTCCACCCATGCTATTTCAATCTGTGACAAGTCAGAAGTCCTTAGATTCTGACCTTTTCATAATAACTAGATGGAAAAACATCCCACAGTTGGGACAATAAAGAGGTCTTGTACACACTTACATGAGGTTTTCAATCAGAAAGGCAGAACAAAGGAAAATAAAATTTGTGAAAACTACATTATTATTAATAGCTTCTCCCACAAAGCAAAGGAGATGGGGAAACCCAAGTCATTGCTCTTAGTATTTTTCCTGACACTCCTGCAGACAAAATATAGACATACTACCAAGAAATAGTCCGAAGTTACAGTGACTGTGCTTTAAAAGTGAGATATATTTTATTCTAAATCCATCCATACTGAATTATGCTATCAAGGTTATTGATGATGAAAATCTTAGTGAGCATCAAAGCTCAATAAAATTTCTCAGTGATCTAGTAGATTTGAGTTTCTGAAATCTGATTAGAATCATGTCAGTGGTTGCTTTCTAAATCTGATCAAATTACTTTTGCCAAGGTCCAAAATTAGGATTTTACTTGCATTTAAACATTTTTTAGAATGCAGTTTCTACAAATTTTGCTTCTGCATAACACAGAGATGGACTATAAACAAATACTAAATACTTAAAGAGATTTGTACCCATGACACCTTTTTACACAAGTTTTTACTATGCATTAAGAAATGTAAATGCTGGGTGCACCTGGATGACTCAGTTGGTTGAGCCACTGACTTTGGCTCAGGTCATGATCTCACAGCTCCTGGATTTGAGCTCAGAATAAGGTTCCCTGCTGTTAGGGGTGGAGCTGCTTTGGATCCTCTCTCTGCCCCTCCCTCACTCATGTGTTTCTCTCTCTCTCAAAAATAACATTTAAAAATAAATTCAAATGCTAAAGTTTACAATTTAAATCTAACAATTTTATAACTCTAAAGGCAACTGAATGGAAAGATGCCAAAACAAATATAATGTCATAAATATCTTTCCTAACTTTTTTAGTATTTTTATGAAGGCACAATAAAAGGGGAAGTAATCAATGAAACACTGAGTCCAAATTTTGAACTCCAACTTTTAACCTCCAAGGCTCATGTAAATAAATTCTCTTCATGCTGTTAAGGCATATGAGAGAGCTTGTGTTCACTGCTCCAGGGTCTGTACTCACTCTTTCCTACCAAAAACCTTATTGGGAATATTAGGCCAATTCTTAATCTCATGGTTATCACAGACCACATGTGGATGCCCAAATTCATAGGAAAGTGACTGTTAGGAGTAAGGTTTTGACGGTAAAGCTAACGGTATATAGTTCTAGTATATATGGGTTGTGGAATTCTCCGAAGAGTAGGATTGTTGTGAGGATGTTTATTATGATAATGTTTGCATATGCCTTTAGGAAGAATAGGATGAAGGGACCTGCTGTATATTCAAAGTTGAATCTGGAAGTGAATTCTGATTCTTCTTCTGTTAGATCGAATGGAGCCCGATTTGTTTCTGCTAATATTCAGATGAATCATATTATGGCCAACGGTCATGCGGAAGGATTAGTCATGTGTGTTCTTGGGTGATAATGTAGCTAGTGTGAAGGACCCATTTATTAGCAATACTGATAGGAGAATAATGGCTAATGTGACTTCGTATGAGATTGTTTGGGCTAGGGCTGGTAGAGCTCCAATTACAGCATACTTTAAATTTGAGACTCATCCTGATCATAGGATTGAGTAAACGGCAAGCCTTGATATAGCTAGTATGAATAGTACTTCTAGTTTATGTT
This sequence comes from Panthera tigris, assembly GCF_018350195.1. Classification (NCBI taxonomy): domain Eukaryota; kingdom Metazoa; phylum Chordata; class Mammalia; order Carnivora; family Felidae; genus Panthera; species Panthera tigris. Next base: position 130,078,641 of record NC_056660.1, on the reverse strand, counting down.
GATAAAGTGATATGGTTTTGGGTAGAGGAATATATGGTTAGGGCTAGGATGGGTGCTATAATGAATATGGATATAGAGGATGTGACAGGTCAGAGGGGTTCTTTGGTGACGAGTTTTATGGTGTCTGCAGTGGGTTGAAGCAGATCATATGGCCCTACCATGTTTGGTCCTTTGCGAAGTTGTACATGTCCTAATACCTTACGTTCGACTAATGTTAGAAAAGCTACTGTGAGGAGGATAGGAATGATTAATGAAAGAATATTAATTATAACCATGTTGTTAGGGAGAGGATTTGAACTGATTCATATGTTGAAATCTAATCCCCAATGTGATGGTATTTAGAGTGGGATCTTTGAGAAGTAGTTAAGTCATGAGGGTAGAGCCCTTGTGAATGGTGTTAGTGCCTTTATGAGAAGAGGCAGGAGAGCTAGCTACTCTCTTTCCATTGTTTAAGGACAACAGTGAGATGTCTGCAGGGCAATATACTATCTGGAAGAGGGTCCTTACTAGAACCTGACTGTGCTAGCACCTTAATCTTGGACTTCCACTTGCCACAACTGTAAGAAATTTCTATTGTTTGTAAAACTCACCCAGTCTAGACTACTGTGTTATAGCAATCCAAACTAACAAGATGTTAGTTTTCCATTCATTTAATTATACTTTTCAGAAATATAGACGATGTTCTGCAGTTCAGCCAGTTTTTGAGCCTTGTACGTGTTGTAATTATAAGGAAACTTTAACTTCTCATTTAACAATCGTTCCAGCAATTGTGCATTTACAGATGCCAAAATAAATTATGTCAGCCCTATAATAGCTATATACACTTGCTCCTTTTTTAAAAAACACATTCTTATTGAAGGTAATGGTACTTAACAGAAAATATACTTGCTTACGATCTCAAAAAGGCTCATTTATAATCCTCACTCTATCCCTTGCCATCTGAGTGACCTTGGTAAGTTATTTAATGTGTTTAAGTTACATTTGGTTGATATTTTAAAAGGAAATGATGATATCTTATAACAATAGGTCTCAAACTTGAGTTGCATCAAAATCACCTGGAGACCTTGGGGCACCCGGGTGGCTCAGCTGGCTAAGCATCCCACTTCAGCTCATGCCATGATCCCATGGTTCTTGAGAGCTCACTTTGGATCCTCTGTCCCCTTTCTCTCTCTGCTCTTACCTGTCTCTCTCCAAACCAAATAAAAAGAAAATCACCTGGAGACCTTATAAAATCACCAATTATTGTGTTCTGCGTCTAGAGAGTCTGATTCAGTGTAATTCAAAAATCTGCATTTCTAACAAGTTTACAGGTAATGCTGCTGCTCTTTCAAATACTACCATTGCCCTCCAGGATGAGATTTGAAATACAACTCACAAATCACATATAATTACTGGCTTCTTTTGTTGTTACTTATTTTCTTATAGAAATAACATATGCTCATTTCACAATTTAAAAAGCTAAAAATTAAAATAATCCAGAATACTACCACGAACCTGTAACAAATATAATTGGGTCTTTTCACTATTAATCACCTTAACTAGCATTTCCACCTGTGTGTGTTAGTTCTTTCTCTTCCTCTTCCTCGCTGAAAGGCTATGAATCTGTACCTGTGCCCCTTAAAATCCTACACATTCTTCAATACTGAGTACATATTTTACCTTCTGTATGTTTCTTAGCATGTCCTTGATAGAGCTTTTATTTCTTTCATCTGTATTCTTGAACCAAATGGAAATATGAAAACAAAAGCCCTCAAAAATTGTGGTTCCACACTCCTTATTGTTAAGAAAACAGGATGCATAGTGGTTGACCAAAGAACTGAAAGCTGATATTCGCATGAGTTAGATAAATTTGTTTCTGTAAACTGCCACTAATCATTTGGCCTGTTTCAAACATCTAAATCTGTCCACCTGCTCAACTCTCACTTTGTCAAAATTTCCAATTCCGCAGGACCAGATGTTTCATTGGATTTTCTGCCCACTTTGGGTATACATGTTGATGGGCTAAGTGCAACAAAAATTATAATGAACTTACAGCTGTGTTCAAAGTTCATTCCCAAACTACATGTAAGGAACAGAATTCTGTTTATATATACTGCAGTGACTTATGTTTCATGGTCTCACTATGAACACACATTTGTTTTTAGGTTAAAGTGAACCTTCAAATTCCAGTTGTTTTTTCTGGTCATTATACTGATCCAGTTCATTATAGCTCCTTCTGAGAAGATTATATAAAAACAGAATTTCTCAGGTGTGGATCAAATAGATTATGCTATCACCCAAGTAGCATGTACTGCATACTGAAAGGATCACCAGTAAAAGTATAAACCCAGGCTTCCTCAATGCCGAAAAGCTACTTTATGTTTCCATTATTCATTCTTTTATGCTTTTTTTTAAATATCAAAATGGTATTACCGTGTTACTGTGCTCAACATTTATTCCTAATGGTCTTATTAGGCTACTGAGTCATGTTGCTTAAGAATTATTCTTCCAGTTGAGAATTGGTACTGTAGTTCATTTTTTCCTGATATTGAAAAATGTATAGTCAACAAACTATGAAAGTCTGCATATCCTTCAATCTAATAAATCCACCTCTAGGTTCTGGTTCAAGATAGTGATACATAAAGATCTTAAACTCACCTCCTCCCATGGATAACCCCTATCTATAGTGAAATGTGGAACATTGCCCTTTGGGGATAAAATACATGGAAGCAGGTAGGAAAGGCTGAGACACAGGTTTCTCAGGATAGGAACCCACATTAGGAAGACTGGCTCATGAGAGAGATTGCCCCCAAATATCTGGCTTTGAAAACCAATCTGTGAGTCTGTGGTGAACTAAGTAATGGCCTTAAAGTGCTTGTATGCAGACCCCTGCGCTCCAGTTACCAACACAGAAGCCGTCCTTTGAAATTTGCTTCTTTTAAAGTATTAGTCCGCCATACTCTCCAGGGATGAAGGCTGCAGCCACCATCTTCCTGCTCTTCCTCTGATTTCTGAAAAAGCTACCACCTTCAGTGTACAAAAAGAAGCAATGGACATAGGAACCCAGTCTTTCTGTGAAAGAGGCTTATGACCTTATCATGGTAGCTGAGATCTAATTAAACACATATCTAGGGGCTGATGGCAAGCTTTCCAGAGACTTTTCAAGGTGGGCACAATCCTCACATTCACCCATTGTCACTTAGCACCAGTATCTCTTGGAGGCAATCTCTTGTATGTGTCTGGTGTTCTGGGTTTTGCAGCTGCCACCCAAGGAACACCCCCTATTCTCCTGGATCTGATGCCTGTGGGGGTTTGTGTTACTAGGTCCCATGACAGTGTAACCAGAGAGACAATTTTTGCAGGCTACCACCCCAGGGCACTGCACAGATTGAAACACATCCCCAGCCTTTCTGTGGAAGAGGCCTAATCACGTGTTCTGGAACTATGGGTTTCGAGGCAGGCTTCAGAAATAGCACACATCTAGGAACACTGGAGGTGCTCCAAACACTTGTTTGGAGCTCCATTTTTATGACTGCTACCCCATGGGTACTTCTAAATTGCTTGTTTCTGGTGGCCAGTGGCATTTCACTAGTGGCCTTACAGAATTGGATAGATTTGCATTCTTTTTAAAAGCTGCTGCCTGAGGCCTGCACTCTAATCAAGCTTAATCTAGGAGTTAAGATTCCCACCCCCTCTGAAACACTGCCTGGTTTTGGTACACATTCAACTCCTGGGAACTATTAAAAATAAAATTGACTATTTGGATATGTACAAATATGTACATATTTTCAAACACATGCTTGAAAGACAACCAGGAGCTGAGGCAGGGTTGAATGATCAGGTTCATCTTCTACACAAGGCACGGTTTAAAACTGTGAGAGAAGGCAGTTTCTTCTAATGCATATGGACCACAAGAGTCAAGCAATATAAACAAACAGAGAAATGTGTTCCAAATTAAAAAAAAAAAAATGAGACATCAGAAAAGAAACCCAAAAATAAAGATACTCACCAAATTTTGGAAATGATGAACAGTAAAAAGTTCAACAAAGAGATAAACAGAAACAAGTACAAACAAGATGTCACAGAGCTCAAGTATACAATAACTGAACTGAAATATACACGACAGGGGTTCAACAGTAGACTAGATTCAGCAGGGACTTAGGGTACAATACTCAGCTGACTCACATTCACATTGCAGGAACTGAAGAAGACAGAAAATGGGCAGGAAATTTGCTTTAAAAAAATAACTGAAAACTTCCCTAAACTGAGGAAGCAAACAGGTATCCAGATCCAGGTGACCCAAATAGTAACAAATAAGATCAAAAAAGACCTATACAATGACACATTAAAGTTAAAATGTAAAAAGTTTAAGGCAGGAGACCATCTTAAAAGCAAGAGAAAAACAATTTGTTACAGACAAAGGAACCCATATAAGAAATAAGCAGATTTTTTAGAAGAAAAATCTGGCAGGCAAGATGGGAGTGGCATAATATAACATTAAATATAATGTGCTAAAAGGAAATAATTCCCAACCAATAATTCTCTACCCAGCAAAGTTTTTCAGAAGTGAAGGAGAGTAACCAGTTTTCTAGATAAGCAAAAGCTAAGGGAGTTCATTACCACTAAACTAGTCTTACAATAAACATTGTAAGCTGCAAAGAAAGGGAACTAATTAGTAACAAAAATTAGGTAAGTATAAATCTCACTGGTAAAGGTGAGTACATAGTTAAAATAGTGGATTAATCATTTATAAAGCTGGTATAATGCTTAAAAGAGAAAATAAGAAAAAAATAATAGTGAAGGTATACACAAGAGTAAAAGATATAAAATTGGACATAAAAAACATAATGTGTGTGTGGCAGGAGACAGAGAGTGAAAATGTAAAGCCTTAGAATGTGTTCACTTAAGCTGTTATCAACTTAAAATAGACTACTGTAAGTTCTTATATATACGCCTTATGGTAAACACAAAGCAAAAACCTGTAATAGAGGGCCAAAAGAGAAAGGAATCTAAGCATACCACTAGAGAAAGTCCTAAGACCACCAAAAAAGAAACCAAGAGATGAAGGAGAGGATCCACCAAACAGCTAGAAAACAATAAAAATGCCAACAAATACATGCCTATCAATAATTATTTTAAAAAGGGTGGCTGAATGGATAATAATAATAATGCTCCATATGCTGCCTATAAGAGAAGCACTACTGGGGTGCCTGGGTGACTCAGTCAGTTGAGTGACTCCAGCTTAGGTTATGATCTCATGGTTCCTGAGTTCCACCCCCGCATGGAGCTCTGTGCTGACAGCTCAGAGCCTGGAGTCTGCTTCGGATTCTGTGTCTCCCTCCCTCTCTCTCTGACCCTCCCCCGCTTGTGAACCCGATCTCTCTCTCTCTCTCAAAAATAGATAAACATTAAAAAAAGAGAGAGAGAGACGAGAGAGAATCACTGCAGATTTAAGGAAACACAAGATTTGAAAGTGAAGGGATGGAAGAAGGTATTTCATGCAAATGGAAACCAAACAAAAATTGGGATAGCTATCCTTACACAAAACAGACTTTAAAATACGGAAAATAAAGGGGCGCCTAGGTGGCTTAGTTGGTTAGACTTCGGCTCAGGTCATGACCTCACCGTTTGTGGGTTTGAGCCCTGTATCGGGCTCTATGCTGACAACTCAGAACCTGGAGCCTGTTTCAGATTCTGTGTCTCCTTCTCACTCTGCCCCTCCCTCTGTCTCAAAAATAAACAAATATTAAAAAAAATAGAAATAAAAGTAAATACAGACAGTAAGAATAGAAAAAGAAAGGCATTACATCATGATAAAGAAGTCAATCCAAGAAGAAAGAATTTATAAACATGTATGTACTCAACATGGGGTATCTAAATATATAAAGTAAATGTAAATAGACCTAAAAGGGGAAATAGCAATGTTATAATAGTTGGGAACTTTAATTCCCCCGTTAAATCAACAAATGGATAATCCAGACAGAAAATCAATCAGGAAACAATGACTTTAAATGACACATTGTAACAGATGGATTTAAAAGATGTGTGCAGAACATTCCATTTAAAAACACCAGAACATTCTTTCAAGTGCCTAGTCATTCTCCAGTACAGTCATTCATTATGCCACAAAGCAAGTCTTAACTAAATTTAAGCAGGCTGGAGTCTTATCAAGCATCTTCTCTGACCATTATGGTATGAAACTAAAAATCAATCATAAGAAATAAGAATTAATGGGTCAGCAAAGAAATCCAGTAAAAAAAAAAAAAAGTACCTCGAGATTAATGAAAATGGAAATCCAGTATACCTAAATTTGTAGAATTCATCAAAAGCAGTTCCAAGAGAGAAGCTCATAGCAATGAATGCCTACCTAAAAAAAGTATTTTTTCAAATAACCTAATTTTATACCTCAAGTAAGGAGAAAAAGCTCAACATTAGTACAAGAAAGGCAGTAACAAAAATTGCAGCAGAAATAAATGAAATAGAACAAACAAAAAAAATAGAAGAGCTGCAAAAACAACAGCTGGTTCTTGGACAAATAAAATCCATTAAACTTTAGGTAAACTCACCAAGAGAAAAAGAGGACTCAAATACAATTAGTAATTAAAAAGATATCACAACTGATATAAGCATCATAAAAGGCAGAATATAAAGAATTCTATGGCTACAAATTGAACAACCTATAGAAAAGAAGTAATTCCTAGAAACTTACTAGCTTTCAAAAATCATGATGTAATACAAAGTATGAACAGACCAATTACTACTGGAAATTTATTCAGTAAGCAAAAACCTTGCAACAAACAAAAGTCCGAGAGCAGATGGCTTCACTGGTGAATTCTACCAAAATTTTTAAAAACAGTTAATTCCAATCCTTCTAAAACTCTTTGAAGAAAGAGGGATGTTTCATACATTTTATAAGGCCATCCTTACCATGATTCCAAAACTAGCCAAGGATACCACAAGAAAAGAAAGTTATGGGCAGATATTTCTGATGATCATAGATACAAAAATTGTCCACAAAATATTTGTAACATGAATTCAGCAATACACTGAAAAGAAGAGGTGTGATATGTTGCAAGGATTGAAGAATGATTCAGCATTTGCCAATCAGTCAATATGATACACCCCATTAACAAAATGAAGTATAAAAACCATATGATTATCTCAGTAGTCACAGAAAAAGCATGTGACAAAAGGATTTATTTTTGATAAAAACCCTCGACAAGTGGCCATAGAGGGAATGCACCTCAACATAATAAAGGCCATGATCACAAGTCCAAAGCTAATATCATACTCAGCAATGAACTTTTCCCCGAATATAAAAATGAGACCAGGATGCCCAGTCTCACCACCTTTATTTAACATTGCATTGGAAGTGCCAGGCAAAGCAATTACCCAAAAAAGACAAAAAAGTCATTGTAATTGGAAAGGAAGAAGTAAACTTACACTCTCTGCAGATGACATGATCCATTATATAAAAAACCCTAAAGATTCCACTAAAAAAAACACTTGGATCAAATAAATAAATTGAGTGAACTTGCAGGATACAAAGTCAATATACAGAACTCTTGTGTTTCTATATAGTATTAACAAACTATCAGAAAGGAGAATTAAGAAAAGCAATCCTGGACTACTTTCTTACACCATACACAAAAATAAACTCAAAATGGATGAAAGACCTAAGTGTAAGACAGGAAGCCATCAAAATCCTCAAGGAAAAAGCAGGCAAAAACCTCTCTGATCTTGGCCGCAGCAACTTCTTACTCAACACGTCTCCAAAGGCAAGGGTAACAAAAGCAAAAATGAACTACTGGGACCTCATCAAAATAAAAAGCTTCTGCATAGTGAAGGAAACAATCAGCAAAACTAAAAGGCAACCGACAGAATGGGAGAAGATATTTGCAAACGACATATCAGATAAAGGGTTAGTATCCAAAATCTATAAATAACTTACCAAACTCAACACCCAAAAAACAAATAATCCAGTGAAGAAATGGGCAAAAGACATGAATAGACACTTCTCCAAAGAAGACATCCAGATGGCCAACCGGCACGTGAAAAAATGCTCAACATCACTCATCATCAGGCAAATACAAATCAAAACCACAATGAGATACCACCTTACACCTGTCAGAATGGCTAACATGAACAACTCAGGCAACAACAGATGTTGGCGAGGATGCAAAGGAAGAGGATCTCTTTTGCATTTTTGGTGGGAATGCAAGCTGGTGCAGCCACTGTGGAAAACAGTATGGAGGTTCCTCAAAAAACTAAAAATAGAATTGCCCTACAACCCAGAAACTGCACTACTAGGCATTCATCCAAGGGATACAGGTGTGCTGTTTCGAAGGGACACATGCACCCCCATGTTTATAGCAGCACTATCAACAATAACCAAAGTGTGGAAAGAGCCCAAATGTCCATCTATGGATGAATGGATAAAGAAGATGTGGTATATATATATACAATGAAGTATTTTGACTCAGCAATCAAAAAAATGAAACCTTGCCATTTGCAACCACGTGGATGGAACTGGAGGGTATTATGCTAAGTGAAATTAGTCAGAGAAAGACAAATATCATATGACTTCACTCATATGAGGACTTTAAGAGACAAAACAGATGAACATAAGGGAAGGGAAACAAAAATAATATAAAAACAGGGAGGGGGACAAGACAGAAGAGACTCATAAATATGGAGAACAAACTGAGGGTTACTGGAGGGGTTGTGGGAAGGAGGATGGGCTAAATGGGTAAGGGCCATTAAGGAATCTACTCCTGAAATCATTGTTGCACTAGATGCTAACTAATTTAGATGTAAATTTTAAAAAAGAAAAAAGAAAAAAAGATAATGATCCTATTTATAATTAAATCAAAAAGAATAAAATACCGAGGAATTAAAAAAAATACCTGGGAATAAATTTAACGAAGGAAATGAATAAAAAATTGAATATGTTAATAAATAAAAAATGTTCTATACTTATGGATTCAAAGAGTTAGTGTTGTTAAAATGTTCATACTAGCCAAAGCCATTTATAGATTCAATGTAATCCTGACAAAAATTCGAATAGCATTTTTCACAAAAATAGAACAAATAATCCTAAAATATGTATGGAATCACGGAAAATCTGAAATAGCCAAATCAATTCTGAGAAAGAAAAGCAAAGCTGGAGGCATCATGCTCCCTAGTTTCAAATTATATTACAACAATATAGTCATCAAAACAGTATGGCATTGGCCTAAACACAGACAGATGGATCAGTAAAACAGAATAGAAGTCCACAAATAAACTCATGCTTATTTGTTCAATTTACGACAAAGATGCCAAGAATATACAATGAGGAAAGGCAGGATCTTCAATAAATGGTGCTGGGAAAACTGGACAACTACATGCAAAATAATGAAAATGGAACCCTACAAACATACAAAAAAAAAACCCATACAAAAAAAAACCATACAAAAAAATTAAAAATGAATAAAGAATGAATGTAAGACCTGGAACTATAAAACTTGTAGAAGAAAACGTAGGTAGTAACCTCCCTAACAATGATCTTAGTGAGGATTTTTTTTTTATTTGACACCAAAAGCAAAGACAACAAAATCAAAAACCAAATGGGACTACCTCAATCTAAAAAGCCTCTGTACAGCAAGGAAAGTCAACAAAATGAAAATGCAACCTACTGAGTGAGAGAAAATATTTGCAAATTATATATCTGATAAGCAGTTATCCCAAAATACACAAGGAACTCTTACAAGTCAATAGCAATAACAAAAAGATGTTCAATATCACTAATCATCAGGGAAATGCACAGAACGCTTTCAATTATGAGTAACAATTTACCTATTTCAATCTGGCTTGAATCAATAAGGAAATGTCATGGCTCATAGAGTTAAGTCTAAAGAATGTAAATATTCAACAATATTTTAGCCAAGTCTTCAGCTCCATTATTCTGTAATTCTCTAAGTTCTTTTTTCCTCCACATGGTGGCTTCATCTTTAAACTAGATTTCCTCATGGTCACAATTACTGGTGAAATATAAGTATTATACCAGAATGTGATGTGTATCATAGGCAGTCACTAAGAAGAGGTTGTGGAGACAGTAATTTCACCCTTTTATATAGCCAAGCACTTACAGTCCATCAAGACATGTCTTCCTATAGTTCATCCTAAATTCACTTGGTAATTGCAATGGCTGTGTTAGTGAATTAGCTTTATCCAAAGGAATAACAAACTTCCCCTATCTTTATGACAACAAATAATTTTGCAACTTGGAGTGAACCAAACTTCTGAAGTTGGGCTCCTACTCTCTCACATAAACTGGAAGTTGAGAGGCAATCATCAAGAATGATCACATTCCTAACATCCAACTGCCAGGTCCTTGAAGAAGACATTCTGGGGTTACAAAGCTGGTCTAAGACTTATTTAGTTTTTAAGTATTTATATTCATCTTGAAGAGACAGAGAAAAAACTTACAAGGTTCCTGAAGTAAATGCTCTAGGAAAAGGAAGTAGGAAAGTCCCTTCCCTTATCTTCAACAGGGAGGATTAAGCCTCTGAATTTTTATTTTTCCTACACAACAACGCTTCCGGTCCCAATCTGGACCACGTGCATCCTTACCCAGGTTGAGAGAGGTGGGAAAGTGAAAAGAGAGGATTACCTTTCCCCTCAAAAGAGCAAAATCCTTTCTCTGTAGTCTGAAGGAATATATCTAGTATAAAAAGAAGGACAAGGACAAGGAGAAGGAGGAGAAGAAGAAGAAGAAAAAAAACAACTATGTACTTGTTGGTTTACAAGTGTTGAACTTGTTTATTACCAATCTCTTAAATACCCACACAGGTGGCAAACAATCAGGACTGGCGCAAAGAGGAAAGTCCATCCACCAGGAAATCAGGAGTATATTTGGAGACAAATTCTCAGACTCTCATCCCATGGAAACTATTTTGATATCGTAAGTAAGGGTAAATCATCTTTTGTGGGTGAATTTTCTTTTCTTTTCTTTCTTTCCTTTTTTTTTTTTTTTTTTAACAATTATTCACCTTTGAAAGACAGAGAGAGACAGAGTGCCAATGGGGAAGGGGCAGAGAGACAGGGAGACAAGAATTCGAAGCAGGCTCCAGGCTCCAAGCTGTCAGCACAGAGCCCGATGAGGGGCTTGAACTCAACAGACCACAAGATCATGACCTGAGCCAAAGTCGGCCGCCCAACCGACTGAGCCACCCAGGTGCCCTGAATTTTCTATTAAGTAATGGCTACAAGTTACTAGAACCAAGAGAAGTGATAAAGGAAATTACACAGAAAAATTTTGTTTCAAAACTGATACACAAGAGAGACCATAATTAAATACCTATAAATATTTTCTATTATGTTTTACTAACCCCCCTCACTTAGGTTCAGTAGGGTACGTTTTCTCCAAAGGTGCTGCTTTGAATGAGATCTTATATATTTGAATGTAATGAGTGATAAAATCCCAGTTGTAAACAAAATTTGATACTTTACAGTAAGGGTAATCACTATTTTTAGTGTATTAAACATTACAATATAATTTTCCCTACTATGAATATTATAAACTAGTGGTTTATCATGCTAAATATCTTAACATTTAATGTCATCTTTTGCAAGTCTTTATAAATTTAAACCTCTCTGGCAGGCTGGCTAAATCCTGAAATGCCACCTTTTGTGGATATCACAGCTATAAAATGTTATTTGGCTGGATTGTTGCACTTAGTGGTGCTGGCATCTAGACATTTTAATGCATCCTGCTGCAGTAATAAAGGATACAACTATTGATTCCAAAACTACAAAATGATGTTTTAAAAACGATAGGATTTCAGTGGATTTAGTCATGCCTTTATGTTCCTCTGTGATGCTTAGTTTTATGTGTCAACTTGACTGGCCCACAGGATGCCCAGGTATTTCGTTAAACTTGTTGGGGATACATCTGTGAATGTGTTTTCGAGGAGATTAGCATTTGAATTGGTAGACTCAGATTTAGTAAAAATGACTGCCTTTTCCATTGTAGTTGGGCTTCATGTACTCTGTTGAAAGCCCGAAGAGAATAAGAAGAGTAAAGGAGAGTTCCCTGTCTTCCCACATGTCTGAGCTGGAACACTGGTCTTCTCTGACTGGAAATAAATAGGTACATCTATTGATCTTACTGATTTGGTTTTTCTGGAGACCTCTAATACAGGTATGATGAGAGAAAAGGAAAAGTGCACTTAAAGTAAGAGGTGTTGTTTTTCAGTGTTACATGCAGTTTTACATGCACAAATCTCTGTAGCTGTTGTTGTTACAGTCTGTTTAATCATTAGGGTGTAATTTTGGATTCAAACTTCTCAGACAACTTCAATTCTAGAATTTTTCAGTTTGGTAATTTTGACAGACACATTTCTTCTTAGGGGTTATAAGACTGCTTTACTAAAATCCATTCTTATGTGGAATAGATGTGCTCAGATGAACTTTTTCTTTACTTAAAACTGTACTCTACCTGATCCCACCAAGAACAGGTTCCTGGTTGTTTCGCTCTCCTTTGAGACTGTTACCAAGTGTTCTTTTCTTCTAAACAGTTTAGCCTTCTGTAATTTTGTCTTATCAATGTGCTAATCCTGAGAGCAGTATTGTTCTCAGGTCCTCACATCGCTGGAGGATTCTGGCCTTGTTTTGCATGGACCTTTTCACTACCTTTTGGCAGGAAAGCAGGTGAGAAATGATGGTTGCATGGCTTTGAAGGTCAGACTCTTTCCACTTCGTCCCCACATTCCATAGCTAATGTTCTGTTACCTTCCCACTTAACTACCACTCCATTTATTCCCTTGATTAATAGTATGGGACCACTCTGAGGGCTAGGGGGCACACAGCAGTAAACCAAAAACTTATCTGACCCCATGGATCTTACTTTTAAGTGGAAGATTCAGACAATAAACAAGATGACTATATAATTGCAAATTGAGGGAAGGGCTATAAAAGAAAAACAAATAAATACAACGGAACTTTTCCCATTTGAACTCCTTGGTTGTTGACCTCAGTGTCCCTAACAGCTAGACAGGGTAAAGGTGAACACCACCACCCCCAACACCAAGGATGCCCTAAGGCTGTAAAAAAAGGAAGAGAAAATTCTCTCTCCTCTGGGTACTGCAGGGGGAAAACTGTATGTTATACATGCCTAGAAAATCTGATTGTCAGCTTAGTTCACTTTATGACCATCTTTTCTACTTCTCCTGACTTTATCTCATAGCTACCAGATTTTGCTGATTATGTTCTTACCACTTTATTAGCTCTGTCACTCTTCCATTCTGTGGTTCTCCCTAGTGCTGTATAAAAAAGCCTAGAAGAGACAATACCATCTGCATGGGATGCAATATATTCTGTGCAATATTTTGCCCCTCACCTTCTTCCTGTTGCTCTACTCACCCTTATTGACCCCGGAGGTACTGGAGGTTAGTTATTAGACCCAAATTGTCACTAATAAATCTATTAAGTACTCATACACCTTTATGAATAGTCTACATACATTTACTGAATATATTAGATCTTGCACTTGGACCATGAAACGGAGATACTCATTTATCGATGCTTACAGTTTTATGGTTATGAAATATTCTCAGCAAGGTTTTTTACTTAGGCCTTCACTTTCCTTTACCCTCCAACCAAATCCATGAAAACTGCAGATGGAAGGTAAAGCATTAAAACTTAAGTTTGTTTATTATTATTTATTAAAACTTAAGTGTGATGTTTTAAATAAGACATAATACTATGGATAGTCGCTGAGATACTGGGCCCTTAAAAATTAATTTTTCTGAAGGGAATGCAAGCTGGTGAAGCCACTCTGGACATGTGCACCCCCATGTTTATAGCACTATCAACAATAGCCAAAGTATGGAAAGAGCCCAAATGTCCATCAATGGATGAATGGATAAAGAAGATGTGGTGTCTACACACACACACACACACACACACACACACACACACACACACAATGGAGTATTACTCAGCAATCAAAAAGAATGAAATCTTGCCAATTGCAACTATGTGGATGGAACTGGAGGGTATTATGCTAAGTAAATTAGTCAGAGAAAGACAAATATAACTTCATTCATATGAGGACTTCAAGAGACAAAACAGATGAACATAAGGGAAGGGAAACAAAAATAGTATAAAAACAAGGAGGGGGACAAAGCATAAAAGACTCATAAATATGGAGAACAAACAGAGGGTTACTGGAGGGGTTGGGGGAGGGGTGATGGGCTAAATGGGTAAGGGGCACTAAGGAATCTACTCCTGAAATCATTGTCGCACTATATGCTAATTTGGATATAAACTAAAAAAATAAAACAAAACTTTTCTGATTAAGTAAAACACACTCACTGTAAACATTTAAAAATTAGACATGATGGAGAAAACTATATCAGAATTAAATTAGTCTTTCATCTGTATTTGAATACGCAGGTAATTACCTTTACTAATGCACTTGTTCCTTAGTAGTAAACATCTTTGTCCAAAGAAGCCTTAGGTACTTCAGGGTTTTTTCTTTTGAATGGTTTCCCAGATAAGAAATTACTAGGCAAAAGGGTTAAGCATTTTTCACACTCATGAGACACAATACTAATTATGTTCCCAAGTGGAGATACTAATTTACACCTCTGATAGTGCCTGTTTCATCATAAATATATAAAATTTGAGAAGTATTCAACTGTTGTAAAATCTGTGAAATTTCAATGCCCAAATACCATTGATTTCTGTCATTGCTCTGTCTTCCCTGCCATCCCCATCCTGGTCCATGCTGCCATCATCTCTCTCGACTTTTGCAGTAGATGTGTAACTAGTTTCTCTCTTCTCTTTTGCTCCTCTCCAGTTCATTTTCCTCACTGTGTCAGCAATCATCTTTTTTAAACAAATGAAATTCTTATTTGACATTTTCCTGTTTGTACCTCTTCAAAACCTTCCCATTACTCCTACAGTAAATACTCTGAGTCTAGAGATGAAAGTCCCTAATATGGCCTTCCAAAACCCAAACGTGCTATTCCCTGCCATTTATAGCCTCATTATGTTCTGCTTTTACATCTTTCCACTTCTAACAACTCTGCCTTCTTTCCACTCCTTGAATACCCATACCCTCTCCTACTTTTGGAAAGAGAGTATAATGTTTCATCTGCCCAATTTTCCTCCTCCCCTCCAACCTTTTCATTATTAAACCTTTCATGTATCAGCTCATGTGCCATATCCTCACTCCATAGCCTAAAAAGCACCTTTATTTTCTTTAAATCTGTATCGCAATTAATAATTACTTATTCATGAGAGTATTTGATTGTTCAGACCAGACTACAGCTCTTGGTCAAATCAGATCAGATCAGGTCTGTTTTGCTCACCTTTAAATCCTCAGCCCTGCAAAGAGCGCTTGGCACATGGCTACAGGTCAACATTATTTGCTTACAGAATAAAAGCTATTTATTTCTGGAATGAATGTATGAATCTGGATTTGCTATGAAACTCTGAAAACATAGTAAGAAAGGAGAGTGACGCCAGATTGTAAAGAATGCAAAGTACTAGCCAAATGAAAGTGCGTCAAAGAAAACATGTTTAAGTGTGACTTTTGACCAGTTATCTGGACTCTGCTCCTAAATGCTTCTTGTTCTAATAGCAATGACACTGTCCCATTTACCTCTTAACTGTATATAACTTTTACCCTGAATTTGATTTAAACTATAATAAAATTATTGTTGATTTTAATACAATGACTTTGTGAATTGTATTATAGGAGGTAAACCAGGAAGGCAACTGTAAGAGAAGGAAGGGAAGGAGTCAATATAAATTTCAGCAGCATGAATTTTTAAGGAAAATTTCTTTCCCTTTTACTTAGGAAGCTACCTCATTTTAAGGTGTCAAAAATCTAGGAGTATCAAAACCACCAAATCAACAAAGAGTAGTAAGATATTTTTGTGCATATAACACAGTTCAAAACATGGGAGCTTGTAAAATTAAAAATGGGGGCACCTGGAGGGCTCAGTCTGTTAAGCGTCCGACTTTGGCTCAGGTCATGATCTCACCATTCGTGAGTTCGAACACCGTGTCGGGCTCTGTGCAGACAGCTCCAAGCGTGGAGCCTGCTTCAGATTCTGTGTCTCCCTCTCTTTCTCTCTGCCCCTCCTCTGCTCATGTTCTCTGTGTGTCTCTCTCTCAAAAATAAACATTAAAAAAATAAAAATAAAATAAAAATGGATATGAGACTCAGGGGCATAGAATTACAGGATGACTTATAAAATCAAAGTGAAAAAGTTGTTAACCTTTACAATGATTGGTTATTTAAAATGGAAATATCCAGATGGCAGGGGATTGGTTTAAAGTGATTATCTCATGCAATTTTTAGGAAAATAACTAAGTTTCTTTACAATTGTCAAAGGCACTTATAAAAAGTAAGTTTCACTTACGTTCATGAAATAAGTTACATTTAGTTTTGCTTATGCAGCTTAAATGGTTTTATCTGCTCAGGGTTTTCTAAAGTCCTGTCTCCATTTAGTATTTAATTTTAACAGAGGTTTTTGTTTTATTGCAAATTATCCAAACTAATTCAGCAAAAGCTGTACAATCCTGAGTTCTCTCCAGACACTAGAGCTGTGTAAATGATTAAAACAGCAAATAGCTAGGAAGAGTTAGTGCCCAGAGCTTTGCTGTTGCTGCTTTTTAATATAAAAGGAATAAGTAAAACCTTAAAGATACCAACTTTTGAGTTCTTATTTGGGCAAAAGTTCCTCTAGAAACAATCCTAGCTTTTCTACAGCCTAATTATTGGATCCTCTTTTGAGATAATCATACTCTCGTACTTTATCTTCATTTCCGTAAATAACTAGGTATTATGACCATAATTCAAATCTATAACTCTAGCAAGAAAAGCAATTATGGCATGAGCAATGAGTACCAATAGGGAATACAAACCTGTAATAAACCATATTTAGGGCTGAAGATAATCTGAGCTTTGCATAATTTAGGTTAGAAAAACATTTAAATGACAGTTAACTGTCAACTAGGGAAAATTCTCAGAACTATCTTTCAGCCTAAAGTCTGGAAAAGCAGATCCACTGTGGTGCAATATCACCATGACAGATACTGAAATTAAAGGAAGGGAGCGAATGTGCTGAGAAACACCTGGAAGCTGGAATGTTCACTCCCTGAAAAAGCAGTACAAATCTGTCAGAATACAGTGGTACCTAACTTAAGGGGCATGATATAAGTGAAGAAGTCTTGTACTGAGATCATTCTGATTTCTCCAATAATCAAGTCCTTCAAGTGTATTCCAAAAAGTGAAAATCCATAGTAAAGCAAGTAATTTCAGAGCAGAGTTCTTATTATACTGGGGTGGGGTAGAAGGGGGGTGAAGTTAAATTACTTAAGTTCAATACTGGTTTGTCTGTGGCGGGTGCTTATCCTAAGTCCTAGACTCCTGCAACTTTAGCAGTTTTACAAGGTCCTTCATGAAGAAAAAAAAAGTCAGGGTTTACAGAAATCACAACCAATTTAAAATTAAGCTTACAACTGGCTTTCCTTTTAAGCATAGGGTTGATAACTTTTTCTACAATATTCGGAATACAAAAAGGAAAAAATAATCATGTGTTACATTCAAGTCAAAAAACAAAAACACAAAATTTGACCAAGATGGAGACACAGGTTGTTCCTGACTCAAAGTGGATTAAAGATCTTAATGTGAGCCTTCAAACTATGAAAATCCTCGAAGAGAACACAGGCAGTAATTATCTGACATCAGCCATAGCAACATTTTTCTAGATATGTGTCCTGAGGCAAGGGAAACAAAAGCAAAAATGAACTATTGGGACTACATCAAAATCAAAAGCTCTGCACAGCAAACAATCAATAAAACTAAAATACAATCTACTGAATTGGAGAAGATATTTACAAATGATATATCCAATATGGGGTTAGTATCCAAAATATATAAGACTTAACACACACACACACACACACACACAACCACAAACAACAACAACAAAAAACACACATACACAATTATGTATAAGTGTGTGTGTGTGTGTGTGTGTCTAATGAAATCCATATAAATACATGTATATAAAGTACATACACATGGAATATCAGCCATCAAGGATTGAGGAAATCTTCCCATTTGTGACAATATAGTTGGACCTGGAAGGCATTAAATAGTGAAATAAGCCGGAGAAAGACAAATAATGCATGATTTCATTTATATGTGGAATCTTAAGATAAATAAAACTCACAGGAAAATATATCAAACATGTTGTTACCAGAGGCAGAGGGTGTACAATGGATGAAGGTGATCACAGATACAAACTTCCAGTTATAAGGTAAGTAATAGGGGCATACAGTAAAAAGTGAAGAAGACAGCTTATACTTTGTATGATATATAGGTAGGTTATTAAAAGTTTAAATCCTGGTTGGGTTCAAAATGGCAGAGGCGGAACATATTGACCTCACTCCATCCCACAGAGCAAATATATATGAAATATTTTCTCTTAAAAAGGCAAGAAAACTAGGTGAGCAGAATCTCCACAACAAAGGAAAAAATAACAGCTTTAAGATGGGTAGGGGAGGCAGAAAAAGTCCTACACAAAAATATCTTCCCCAATCACAGCAATCCACACGTGAAAGGAATCTCAAAAATACAGAACTTTTCCCTAAGTGAAGTGTTTGTGCTCTACATCAAGTACTACAATCCTTCAATCCTACATGAAATGAGCTTCCTAAATGATGGGCTTTGAAAAACAATGGGAATTATATGCAGGAAAACCACAATTTACTTACAATAAATACACAAAGGAGAACAAGAAAAGAATACAAACATATCATTAGTGAAAGCCATCAAACCATGAGGGAATAGAAAAAGAGAAGAAATGGACAGTAATAACAACAACAACAGCTTAGAAACAACTAACAAAATGCCTAAGTAAAAACCTATCAATAATTGCTTTAAATGTAAATAAACAAGACTCTTCAATCAAAAGACATAGGTATTTTTTTAAAGCCATTCAGCCATTCTATCTATATGCTGCCTACAAGACTCACTCCAGAAGGAAGGATGCACAGAGACCAAAAGTGAAGGGATAGAGAAAGCTATTCCATGCAAATGGAAACAGAAAGAAAGTTGGTATAGCTATACTGTTACACAAGATTGGCTTTCAAAGAAAGACTACAATAATAGACAAAGAAAGGCATAATGATAGAGGGTCAATCCAACCAGAAGATATAAAACACACACACACACACACACACACACCATAGGAATGCCAAATGAATAAAGTAAACATTAACATATCTGAAGGGATGAATTGACAGAAATATAAAAATAGTAGGGGAATTTAACACCCCACTTACATCAATAAATAAACTAAAAAGAAAATTCATAATGGATTTAATAGGTATACAAAAACATTCCATCTAATAGCAACATTATGTACATTCTTCTTAAGTGCACACTGAACAGTCTCCAGGATAGATCATATGTTAGGTCACACAGGTATCAATAAATCCAAGAAGAATGAAACCATATGAAGCATCTTCTCTAACCACAATGGTATAAAACTAGAAATCAATAAAAGGAAGAAAACTGGAACAAACACAAAAATGTGGAGATTAAGCAACATATTACTGAATAACTAAGAGGTCATCCAAGATACCAATGAAGAAATTTTTAAAAACCTAGAGACTAATGTATAGAGAACTATGACACAGAAATATTTGCAATACATCAAAACTGGTCTAGAAGAAATACATACATACAGGTCTACCTCAAAAAAACAGAAAAATCTCAAGCATTTTAACACTGAAAGAATCTAGAAAAAGAAGGAAAAAAAATAACCCCAGGAAGGAAGAAAATAATAGAAGGAAAAAAATAATAAAATCAGAGGAGAAATAAAAAAGAGGCTTAAAAGACAATAGAAAATATCAATGACACCAAGAGCTTTGGAAAGATCAAAACTGTTAAACCTTTGGCCATATGTACCAAGAAAAAGACCAACTGAGGTCAAAAAAACAAGATCAGAAATGAAAAAGACAAAGTAATTATTAATACCACAGAAATACAAAGGACTGTGATATTATGAAAAATTATAAGCAAACAAATTGGATAATTTAGAAGAGTGGATAAATTACTTGAAAAATAGAGTCTTTAAAAACTGAATCAGCAAGAAATAAAAAAATCTAAACACAACAATTACTGGTAACAAAATTGAATCAAAACACTCCCACAAACAAAAGTCCAGACTTGGTGGCTTCACACATTAATTCTACCATATATTTAAGGAAAAGTGAATACCTACTCTTCTCAAACTGTTTTAAAAAATAGAAGGAAAACTTTCAAATTGATTCTACAAGGCCAGCATTGCCTTGATACCAAAACCAAAGACAGTACCAAAAAAACAAAAAACAAAAAACAAAGAAAACTACAGGCCAATATCTTTGATGTTCAAAGATGCAAAATTCTTCAATAAAATATTAGCAAACCGAATTCAACAATATATTAATAAGTTCCCCACATCAAGTGGAATTTATTTCAGGTATGCAAGGATGGTTCAACATGCACAAGGGAATCATTGTAATAAACCATACTAACCAAATGAGGAGTAAAAACCATATAATTATCACAAAAGATGCAGAGAAAGCATATGATGTAATTCAACATTCATTTCTGATAAAAACTCTTGACAAAGTGGATTTAGAGGGAATATACTTCAATATTAACAAAGGCCATGTATGACAAACCCACGGCTAACAACACACTCTGTAAGAAAAAAATTGAAAGCTTTCTCTCTAAGAACAGGAACAAGACAAGGATGTCCACTCTTGCCACTTTCACTAAACATAGGCACTGGGAGTTCTAGTCATATGAATTGGATGAAAAGGTAATAGAAGTCATCCAAATTGGTAAGAAAAAAGTAAAACAGTCAGTGTTAGGAGATGACATGATACTATATAAAGCAAGCTGTAAAAACTTCATCAAAAACTATTAAAATGAATAAACTCAGTACATCTGCAGGATAAAAGAATAACACAGGGAAATATCTTTTGTTTCTTTATGTTAATGGCAAAGCAAGAAGAATATTTTAAAAATCAATCCTATTTACAACTGACCAAGAAGAACATACCTAGGCATACAGTTAACCAAAGAGGTGAAATATTTGTACTCTGAAAACTGTAAGACATTGATGAAAGAAACTGAAGGTAATATAAACACGTGGAAAGATACACTCACAGCATGGAAGAATATTGTTAAAATGTCCATACTACCCAAAACAACCTACAGATTCAATGCAATCCCTATCAAAATATCAAAAGTACTTTTCACAGAGCTAGAACAAATAATTCTAAAATTTGTATGGAACCACAGATGACCCTGAATAGCCAAAGCAATCTTTAGAAAAAAGAACAGGGGTGCCTGGGTGGCTCAGTCAGTTAAGTGCCCAACTTCGTCTCAGGTCATGATCTCGTGGTTCGTGAGTTCGGGCCCTACATCAGGCTGCACAGATGGTGCATAGCCTGCCTGGGATTCCCTCTCTCCCTTTCTTTCTGCCCCTGTCTCCCTCATGTTCTCTCTCAAAAATAAATAAATAAACTTTAAAAAAAAAGTTATCTAAAAAAAGAACAAAGCTGGAGGTATCATAATCCCAGATTTCAAGATAGAATACAATGCATAATAATCACAACGAAATGTTATTGGCACAAAAAGAGACACATAGATCAATGGAACAGGATAGAGTCCAGAAGTAAACCCATGTTTATATGGTCAATTAATATATAATAAACGAGGCAAGAATACCCAATGGGGAAGGATAGTCTATTCAATAAAAGTTTGGAAAACTTTATTGGCCATAAAAATTGGTGCAACCACTGTGGAAACAATATGGAGTTTCCTCAAAAAATTAAAAATAGTAAAGACATACAATCCAGTAATTCCACTAGTAGATATTTACATCCCACAAGAGAAGGAAACACTAAAGAGATATATATGGATCCCTTATTATATGGCAGCATTAATTACAATAACGAATATATGGAAGCAATCTAAGTGTACATTTATAGATGAATGGATAAAGATCGATATAAATATGCAATGGAATGTTACTAAGCCATAAAAAAAAATAGTATCTTGCCATTATAACAACATGGATGGACCTAGAGGATATTATGCTAAGTGAAGTAAATCAGACACAGAAATACAAATACCATATGATTGAACTTCTATTAAAAAAACTAAATCAGAAACAGTATAACAAATATAGAGGTGGTTATCAGAAGGCATGGCTGTGGGAGGGTGGTGATGGGCTAGAAAGGTAAAGGGGATTAAGAGACACAAAGTTCTAGTTATAAAAGTGAAAAGTACAGCGTTTGAAGATAGTCCAACTGCAGTAACATTTTAGTGTCAGAAAGTAACTCCAATGCTCATGAGCATTAAGCAATGTATAGACTTGCTGAATCATTGTTACACAGCTGAAAGTAATATAACATGTATGTCAACTATACTTGTAAAAAATAATAATTTTTTTTATGTTCATTTATTTATTTTGAGAGAGGGAGAGTGAGCAGGGGAGGGGCAGAGAGAGAGCCGGGGAGAGAATTCCAAGCAGGCTCCGCATTGTCAACACAGAGCCTGATGAGGGGCTTGAAGTCATGAACAGAGAGATCATGACCTGAGCCAAAATCAAGAGTTGGACACTTAAGGGATAGAGCCACCACCACCCCTAACAATTTTTTTTAAATAGACACACAGATTAATGGAACAAATTTGAGAACACACATGTATGGACAATTAATACAACAAAGTAGTCAAGAACATCCAGTGAAAAAGGACAATCTCTTCAATAATTGATGCAGAAAAAACTGGACAGCCACATGCCAAAAAATGAGCCTGGCCCACTCCTCTATGCCATACACCAAAATGAACTCATAAGGGATTAACAACTTGAATATGAAGCCTGAAACCATTAAAATCCCTTGAAGAAAACATAGCTGGGAAGCTTTTTGACACTGATCTTACTGATATTTTTGTGGATCTGACTGTAAAGGCAAGGGAAACAAAAGCAAAAAATAAGTGAGGTTATATCAAACTTAAAAGTTTCTGCACATTAAAAAAATTATCAGGGGTGCCTGGGTGATTCAGTCAGTTAAGCGTCCGACTTCGCCTCAGGTCATGATCTCATGGTTGGTGGGTTCGAGCCCCACATCAGGCTCTGTGCTGACAGCTCAGAGCCTGGAGTCTGCTTTGGATTCTGTGTCTCCCTCTCTCTCTGGCCCTTCCCAGTTCATGCTCTGTCTCTCTCTGTCTAAAAAATAAACATTAAAAAAAAAAGTTTTAATTATCAAAACAAAAAAGCACTCTACTGAATTGGAAGACTTTTGCAAATCAGGTATCTGAAAAGGGACTAATATCAAACATAGGAAAAACTCATTAAAGACAGCAACAACAAAAAATGAATGTCATTTTAAAACTGGCAGAAAATCTGAATGGATGAATGGATAGTAATAAATGGAAAATGTAAGACAAATAGACATTAAAAAAAATACAGTTGGCCAAAAATCACATTAAAAGATGTTAAACATGGCTAATTAAGGAAATGAAAATGAAATCAAGAATAGGATGTTACCTCATACCTGTTAGGTATGGACAGGGTATGGAGCAAAGGGATCCCTCGTGCACTGCTGGTGGTGATATAAATTGGTGTAGCTACTGTGGAAAGAGTATGGAGGTTCCTCAAAACAAAATGAAAAGTAGAACTGTCTTATGATCCAGCTAGTCCATTCCTGGGTATTTATCTGAAGAATACAAAAACACTGATTCAAAAAAAATATGTGTACCCCTTTGTTCATTGCAGCAATCTTTACAGTGGTTAGAAATGGAAACAATGGATGAAGGGATAAAAAAATGTAGTATGTATGTATGTTTGTATATACACACACTTGCATACAATCAAATAATACTCAGCCATAAAAAAAAAAATGAAATTTTTGGAACTCCTGGGTGACTCAGCAAGTGTCTGACCCCTGAGTTCTGTTCATGTCATGATCTCAATCTCCTGAGTTTGAGCCCCACATAGCATCCAGCTCTGTGCTCAAAGCGTGGAGTCTGCCTGGGATTCTCTCCCCTCTTTCTCACTGCCCCTCCTCTCCTCATGCTTGCTGTCTCTTTTTCTCTCTCAAAATAAATGAACTTAAAAACAAATAATGAAATTTTGTCATATGCAACAACATAGATAGACCTTGAAATCATTAAGGTAAGTGAAGTAAGTCAGATGGAAAAAGACAAGCACTATGTGATTTCACTCCTACATGGAACCTAAAAAACAATTTCAACAAAACAGTGAACAAAACAAACTCATAGATACAGGGAATGGATTGGTGGTTACCAATCTGAGGGGTGGGAGAAATTAGTGAAGAGGTCAATTGTATGGTAATAGATATTAAGTACACTTTTAATGGTGATCACTGTGTACATGATGTGCAATTATAACATTGTGTACCTTAAACTTACATGTTATATGTCCATTTACCTCAGGAATAAAAAGTGAATATAAAAGGTCTCATCACAGAGAGAAGGTTTTTCTTTTTCTTTTTTCTTTTATCAATATGAGAAGAATGGATGCTAACTGATCCTGTTTTGGTAATCATTTTATGATATATAGAAATCAAGTCATCATGCTATATGCCTTAAATTTATACAGTGCTACATATCACTTATTCACTAAAAAAAAAAAAAAAAAACGGGAAAAAAAGAAAGATTTTCTAAAGAAAACTTTAGGTGGTGGTTTTCCCCATAATTTAAATTGTATGGAATAAAAATCTTTATTTATGTAGTAGAGATTGGAAATGTATGCTTTAACTTATGTTTATAGCTACTGAAAATTAATGGGAAAAGAGGGGAAACCAGGCAAAGAAAAAAGTATAGGGAACTCTGAATAACATTTTTTAATATAAGTGTCCACAAATGCTAGAGAAGCCTTTCACGTTCCTTGGAAATCAGAATGTATATTGTCATTGCCCTCTGAATTTCTTATTAGCTCTCTAGTAGTGAGATTTCTTCCCTTTGCCTGGGGTAAGCTTCTATTCTCATTTTCAGACTCTAGAGATGTTTTAAAAATAAAGACATTTTTTTCCTGATCTCCTGAGTATTTGCACCTGCATATATAAATAATTTTAAGTTTTTGAAATATTATTTCTCCTCTCTGAACACTTGAAGTTGCTTGTCATATCTAATAAAGTCCTTAAAGTTTCAAAACTTCTCAGATGGACGTATGTCAGTTCCTTGTAGAATTAGTGCTGTTTATTTCTGTTTCCAGACGATTTTCTACTCTTTCGGAATATTAAGTTTTCCACCTAGAAAATCACTAAATTGACACGGATGATCTTCAGGATCCATCCAAGCTGTAATATTGACTCTATCTCTAAATTTGCATTTGGAATCAGGTTTTTGATGGTTCTAAGCATCACTCCCACATACTTCAGACTCAAGCAAAATTCATTTTTGATTGGATCATAATAGGAATAACCCATATTTTCCTTCCTGAAGCAAAAATATTTTTGAGAAAACATGTGAAACATGTTGACTCTCCTCTGCTACTCCAGTTTGAACAAAGGAATTGTGTAACAAGTCTCTTGGGAGAACAGGAGTTCAGGAGCTACAGCTCCCTACCTGAGTGTCCACTTTCCATTCCTAACTGTTCTCAAACTCTGACCAGTTTAAGTCACTCTAATTGTACTCTCAGTGAACTTCATTAATTAACAACCAATACTTTCTCATTTTCCTGAGATTTAACATAATGAATAAGACCTAATCACTGCCTGCATTTCGTTTAAAATCTTTAAGTAGGAGTTTTTAAACAACCAACTCGAATACAAAGCAGCCATGACATCAGAGAAAGAAAATGGTTACGAGAACATACAGAAATGATTGTTGATTCAACCTCAGATGCACATGGATGAATTTAGAGGGTGTTATACAAAGTCAAATAAGTCAAACTAAGAAAGACAGATAGCAGATGATTTCAGTCATATGTGGAATCTAAAATGATAAAACATACAAATAAACAAGGAGCAGAATCAGCCTTATGAATACAGAGAAATGATGGTTGCCCAAGGAGAGGAGAGTTGGAGGGACAGGCAAAATGGGTGAAGGGGATAGGGAGATACAGGCTTCCATTTAGGGAATGAGTAGGTCATGGGAATAAAAGGCACAGAATAGGGAACACATCCAATGATACTGTAATAGGGAGGTGTGATGACAGATGATAGCTATACTTGTGGTAAGCACAGCATAATGCATAGATAAGTTGAATCAAATGTTGTACACCTGAAACTAACATAACACTATATGTCAACTATATTCAAAATTAAAAAAAAAACAAAGAGAGACTTCAAAAAGGAGACTTTGTTCTAGTTCACCTTTGAAGAGCTGGCTTTCAATCCACCAAGTAATTGAGCCTTTCAGAAGAGGGAGGGAAAACAGGAGGAGCCCAGGTATCCTCCTCTCTTCCCTTCCAACCACAGTGTGTTCTTGCAGATGACTGAGAGCAGACAACAGCTCTGTTTGTTCTTTCTTGAGCATCTAACGTTTACACAGCACTGGGCTAGCCACTGAGAAATATAGCGGTTAAGAAATAGCATTATCTCTGCCCTAATGGAGATAGGAGGAGGCACTGATTAAATGATACTTTCCAGATCTCTACCAGCTTTAAGATATGAAACATTCACGGTAAATTTCCAATTTCATTTTTGTAGAATTTACATATTAAAGATATAGTGAAACAGAAGGATGAGTCCCATTTGAATAATTAAAAGTTTTATTTTATGTAATAATCAGATGTTATTTCTCTGAGTAGCTGAGGAATCTGTAGCCAACACTGAAATTTGATCTTCACTTCTTTAATTCTCTTTTGTTTTCATCATGCTTTAGGGTAGAAATTTTTGAGAATCAATGAGCTAAATAAAGTACTCCAACTGTCTATGTTCTTTCCCCATAGCTTTTGGACTATATTTTAAGCTAGAAAGAGCCTCTGAAAGAGAACAAGCCCAGGCATCAATGGGTAGGAAAATCTTTGGTATACCCCCAAATATGTGTAAAATGTTTGATTCACATATGACCTCTTATCCTTTGCACATGACACATGTCACTTAATTGAACATGCTTTTGCTAACTGAGCCTGAACTGCCATCATATTATCACAATGGCAGTGCCATAAAATCATTCTCAAACAGAATTAATCAACAACTTAATACTAATTTAATTTCTGTGGCCTTGTCAAAATATGTCATCTTCCAATTGTAAAAAGCAAAGATGAGATAGTACTACTGATGTGTTCATCTAATTAATGTCCAGTAATGACTAATAACCTATGTTTTTGTCCAAGTCTTTTTAGAAATAACTTATTCATCCAATATTAATTGGATATTTCTATCTGTTAGACTAGGCACTAGATATAGAGTTATATATGTGAAAAATCCATTATTAAATTTTCGATGGCTTTTTAAAAATACATCAATTGAATAACTTCAAGCTTTTCTGGTTGAGCACTGAAAACATTTAAACACTTAACAGAGTTATGAATTTAGATATCACTAGGAAACTCTGAAAAAAATATGCCTTCTAAATTTTTTTAAATGCTATAAATAAACTATTAATGGATGTTTGATTAATGTTTATTTTTGCTAGCCTGCTAGGTTTAAGTAGGTCAAATTTAGATCACTGAAACACTCTGCTTTCATATATTGCATTATTGTCTGTACTCAAAGTACACTGAATCTAAGTAAATACTATACTCTGTATAGTTTTAAAGTTATGAAAGAACTAAAACTGAAAATTAAAAGAAGAAAGTGCTAATTTAATCTCTGCTACTAATTACTCATGTGCTATTGGTCAAAATTTTGATCTGTCTGGACCCTCAAAATTCTTAGTAAAATGAAATCCATGGGAAAATATTAAATATCATTTTTGGCTTTTACCACTAAAAGGCACAGTATTAATATTTAAAATATTTTTTGCTTCACCGCTGTTCTGGCGATTCTGTTAATACCTACAGCCTTTTGTGTCTGAATTAGTTTATTCACAAAATAAAATCAGGAAACAAAAAAGCTTGAAGATATAACATGAATAATGCAAGTTAAACTTCTACAAATAAAAACTAAGATTATTGACATTAGAATCTCAACTATCTAACAACACTTTAGGCACAGCTGCAGGAAAATAAAAATGAGAAGAGAGACCCAAGAAAATGTACAGACTAAAACACAGAAATAAACACAGTCCGCAATGTTAATTTTTTAAAACTAATTCACAGATGTTTTCCCTGTCTTTATTGTACGCTGGTATTTTATTGGTTGAATAATCACAAGGTATTTTATCATGTTGATATAAAATAATTTACTTCAGTGATTATGTGTACTTATTTTAATCATTTTTACTCATGGTATTCTACATTCAATATCGTGATATAGATAGCTAAGAACAGTCTAATTTGTTTTTCCAATGAGAAAACATACTTGTACTTCTATATTTTCATATTATCTGTTCTTTACCTTTTAATCTCAATTTCCACAGGCAATAAGTAATCACCTGCTCTTCTGTTTTTTTCTTATACTTCATAAGTAATCTTAGTATTCAAATTCAGGTATTTTTCTACTTCAGCAGAGTTTTTATTAGTATTATTAGTACATTAGCATATTTGAATTCTCTTTGTGTTCAATCCTGGAACATCTTATTTATTTTTTTACAGCACCTATTCAGTCTTCCATATATATTATTCTCTGATCTCTTTCACTACATTCTAGATGCATCCCAAGATCATCCACAATAAAGATGTAATTTTCTGCAAAATTAACACTCTCTTCCTTTTCACTGACTCAAAGAGTTTTTAATTTTTCTGTGAATTCCTCCTATACTTTAGAATTCGATTCTGCATTCCTGAATACACAGCCAATTAAAATTATATATAGATGTGTTGCATGGTTAGTTTTTTCAAATAAGAAACAAACTACAATTTGTTTTCTTTACTATATAATAGCCATCATTTAATTGGCAATTCAGATCAAATATAAGGAGTATAATAAATAACCCTTATCCACGGAATTCAGATATATACTTACTTTTGACTACTCCATTTAAAATCAATTTGTTGATAACCTTATATTCAAAGTCTGAGACTTAACCCTACCTGCAAACTAACACACTTCAAGTCCATACTTCCGGGAATGTAGGCAGAAGAAACAAGATTGCTGGGTCTTCAACAAAGCAGGAGCGCCAAGGGTATTAGCATTTTCAGCAGCTGTCCTAAACTCAATTCCTATAGAATAATGTGAATAATACCAGATGCTATGGGCTGGATGTTTGTGTTCCTTCAAAATTTAAGGTTTGAAATCCTAATCCCCATTGGGATGGTATTTGGAGGTGGGAACTTTGGGAAGAAATTAGGTTTAAATGAGGTTGTGAGAGTTGAACCCAAATTACGAGATTGATGCCCTTGTAAGAAGAGGAAGAGACCAGAGTACATTCTCTCTCTCTCTCTCTCTCTCTCTCTCTCTCTCTCTCTGTCTCTGTCTCTCTCTCTGTCTCCCCGCCCTCTGCCCCTGACTGGGAAAGGATAAAGCAAAAAGGCAGCCATCTATAAACCAGGAAGAGCACCCTCAGCAAATACTGAATATGCTAGCACCCTGATCTTAGAGCTCTCAGGCTCTAGGACTTTAAGAAATAAAGGTCTATTATTTAAGCTCAGTCTATGGTATTTTTGTTATAACAGCCCAACATGACCAAGACACCAGCACAAGAGAGAAACTTCAAGCTTACAAAACCAGAATTTTTAATAACAGACAGTACACGACCTTTGTTTCAAAGGAGCATCATCTTTTTTTTTTTTTTAATCATATAAACGATACCTCCCTTTGCTTTGGAAGAATATACTATGTTTGTCTTCCAAGGCTATTTGCTATACAAGCATCCTTGAAAAGGTAGTCTGAAACAAAGCAGTCAGTGTTTCTGCTCGTGAGATGTACAGAAATGAGAGGGATCTATGAACAGCTATCTTCCAAGTTAGAAATCTGGTTATGGGCAACAGAAAACCTGACTAATGACTGAAACTAGATAATGACATATTTGTTTTATTGCTGTTACAAATCATATTCAGTTGAAAGTGAACTGATTTGGTGGCTCAGTGACACCATCAAAGACAAAGCCAGCCTCGCTCTGCCTTTCCTTCACTTTTATCCAGAAGCTTGTGGCCCCATGGAGGCAACATAGCAGTCAAAGTCCACACATCATGTCCATATTCAACATAAAAAGAAGGTGGAAAGGGAAGCACCTGAATCAAAAAAGCCAAAACTTTCCTTAAGGCCCTCATCTTGTGCCCATTCACCAAAATTTTGTTACATAGTTTCCTTAACTGCAAAGCAGTTTAGGGGAGCAGGTATTTCTACCTGGCAATTTAGTCTTAATTACTGTGTGATAATCTTTCCTCTTTAATGGCTTGTAGTGTGCTATTCCAGGTTCTGATCTCCAATGCATTGAAGAATCTCTCTGAGATCCTAAGAGTAACCCCACTGCTATATATTTCTTTGTCTTGACAGGTACACTATCTGCTGCCACTGTTGAATCAGTAGAACAAAGTCAACGGTTTTCTTCTCCAAAGCTGAGAACAGTATGTTACTACACCTGGGATATTTGCTATCCCAGGTTGAGACTTACAACTCACTTCACAAATAGGGGAACAGAGGCGAAAAGATTAAGTAATTTTCAAAATAAAAGTCAATCATGGAAACAGATCTAGAATGCCAGGGTCCAGAATTACAGTGCTGTGTTTCATTCTGTTTCCATGGATACATTATTCACTCCAAATTATCATTGATCTTTTCCATAAAGAATCTCTTAAAACACTCTTAAGTTATATCTTCCTAATGAATATGTCTGAATCTTGACTGGAACAGAGAAATAAATAGGAAAATCTTCGCCTCTGTATTTTTTCTTGCCTGTAGAGTTGAGTAGGTAATATTTAGTACTACCAATAACGATGAGAAGGAATGGATATCCCCTTTTGTAGCACCCCCAGACTGAAGTTATGTTTTTCATGTTTAAGCTTTTTTATGCCCTGATGCATATGAAACCTAAAGCAAGAATTCAGCTCTATTCTCAGTCTTTTCTATAGTTTTAAGATCTGTATGAAAATTTCCTATAATCTAAAGATAACCCAGAGGAAGACAGGCACCTTAATGAACAAAAGCTCCTCAAATATATTCCATATTATAATGCAGTGGTTCAGAGAAGAATCTTTCAATCATAGGCCTGTGTGTGAATTACCACTATGGTAATTTATGTGTTTTGTAACTTTGGGCAAGTTACTTAGCTTCTCAGACCAACCCTCAGACCAAAATGATTATATAACAGTGATTATCCTACAGGACCATTTTAAGAATAAATTGAGGTGACATGAGCAAAAATTTACCACAGTTCCTGGTACTTATGCTTAGTAGGTGGTAGCTATTGCTAGCTCTCAAATATCTTACTAGTAACTCCAAGGTGATTTGGAAAACACTGTTATTATCTACACCTTACTTAAATATTCTTAACATACATTACTATAACACTGGATCTAAAGAGTCCTGAAACAAGAAAGCTGTTTAACTGAACTAGTCTATTTGAGATTTGATATGTCAGATAATTATGCCTGCTCTTCTCTGGATTCTCATTACTAGAAAAGTGGCATAGGAATATGATGAAGATCAAAATGACACATTAGTGGATGTCCAGTAACTCCCGAATAACAGTGCTCACCTTTACACTGAATTCTAAAACATAGCTAGAACCTGAAAGTGGCTTCGTCAAGTCAGCATGGCCTATTTTCCTTTTGACATGGTCAGCAGCCCACCCAATGAGCCTGGTTCAATAGATGCTAGACTCACAAGAAAACAGAGAATAGGGGGAGAAGGGAGTGAGAACCAGACAGGAAAAGGGAGGGAGAGAGAGAAATAAAGACAGAGACACAGAGAGCAATTGAGGGTAGATAATTCTGTTCAAAGATTCCCTCTAACACATTTTGGTAAAAACATGAGGATTAGAGAATAAATGGTCTCCTTAAACATAATTTAGCATTTTCTAAATGCTGTGGAAAACAAAATACTTTTGTTAACAACACACCTAATAATATCCTTAAAAAGTGTTCTGTGAAACAATAGCTGTGGAAAGCATTTATTATATATATGTAGGATCCAAAGGAGGCTTTTGTCTACAGTGTATTAGGTATGGTTACTTTTTAAAACATTTCACCGTGGAATCAACTTGGCACTGTACATTCTACTTTTCTTCCAGTACTTAACATGCCTTGAATTGCTTTTCAGTTATGTGTGGGCAATGCTTATCCACTAGGCTTCTCTTCTTGAGGTAAGCAATCCTAACTTTTATAGATACATAGATATGTCTATCTATAACATCCCCCGTATTTGTCACCATTGGGTTGTAAAGAGAATAAATACTGACGCGGCAGTTATAGTATGATTTGTCACAAGCCAGTTAGCCTCCCTGTGACAATAGCTTTTCTTCTGCCTGAGAACAAGAGATGCTGTGCATCTATCTTGTGTTCTTAACGAACACTGAAGATGGTTCATTTAAGTCAGACCATTTTCTAACAAGGGAACTTGCATGTACATGTCTATCCTTAAACACTAAGGACCTTGCTTAATGTCAGGTGTGTCTAATAAATAGTTCAGTTAGATATAATCTTAGAGATCATTTCACCAAATAAGGCCACCCCAGGCTTCGAAGGGACATTTGGAAGACAGGAACTCATTGAGAAATTCAATATACTCCTCTATCCAAGGCACTGCTTTTTCTCTTCCTAGAGGTGTTTCCATACTGCTCATCTATCAACATTTTCCTTAATTCCAGAATAAAGAACTTCTTAATTCTTCATTCCACAATTAATAATTTCTTAATTCTCCCTAATGATTTTCAAGTTCCTAAAGAAATTGCGGTAATGCCCCAACTCCAGAAGGACAAATATGGCATAAAACAACACTCTAACACACTGAATAAACTGCCAAATAGAATATGAAGTCCGCCTTCAAAAAGTAACCCAGATACAAAATCGGCTCTGACCTGACACACTCAGGAGATCAGAACTCTCATATCTTTATTGGTAACCACTAGCCAATGTTCACAATATGAACCAAAGCCACCAACATCCTATAAAATGTAAAACCCACACAGAAAAGAACATCCTGGTCTTTATGCAAATTTTTAATCTCATGAATGTGTGAATGAGTGATATTACATGTACCTTTGGGATTATGATATTCTATGATGCATGACAATAAATGGCTAGCTAGTAAACTTCAAACATACTGTGATTTAGATTTAAACCCACAGCTGGTGGTCACAAGTTTAATTTCAGTCGATTTACAGTGTCTCAACACAACATTAATGCAGTGGTGATAAATGAACTGCTTAATCAAACTGATCATTTAATATCATCATTAATATAAGCAGTTGATTGACTAGGTCTGCACAATTTTTTGTTTCATTTTTATTGACCAGAGGTTCATCGTTTTAGTATGTAGACAAAACTGATTCAATAGAACACCAACAAGTATTATTGTTTCTTTAATACTATTATCTTATTTTTTCTTTCTTTGAATAGGTCATGTGTAGCAGTGCCAGTTCTCAATAAAATATCATTCTTCATGCGAAGGCATCAAGATTATACATTCTTAGCCCTAAAGGAAAAAGTTCACAGTATTACATGCAACTTTCTTATTTAACTTGAAAAACGAAAGCCTAATACTTGATTATGACTCCAGGAAATATCAATAAATGTAAATATTTATGAATAACCTTAGGATATTTGACAAGCTGACTTTATCAATACCTTAGCAAACTGGAAATTTTTGAGATGGCATCCAGTTAGTGCTATGTAATTACTCCTGAGGTGAGGTGATAGTGATGGTGGGTATTTTGCACCTAAACAAATTCCAGTGGAGCTCTTTTAAGACCGAAATGTATCTGCTTTATCATTCAGTTTTATTTTTATACTTGTGTGAGTTAACTTTAGGCTTCAACTCTTACCTTTCCTACTTGCCTTCTCCAAACCCAATCCCAGTAAGGAGAGATGGTGTCTTTAATTACCTGTCTGCACCTCTTTTTAGAAAGTGTAGCCTACAGCTTGGCCAGACAGTAGTGCTATATGCTTCCTGGTGATAAAATCCAATATCCTAGAGAGATGCAAGGGCTCTTGTTTATGGGCTGGAGGAGATGAAAAGCAGATTATGCCCTCGGCCATAAGATATCCCTGCCCCCTAGATGCTGGTTTTAAAGTTTTCCACAAGTGCCCTGTTTGCCTTTCTGATACCTACTATGTAAGCCCCTTATAAAGTATGACCTACAGCGGTGACTGCAATTGTCAAGCTTGCGCACATACAGACACACACACACACACACACACATCCCACTGATAGCATATGGCTTGGTTCTACAAAATAATCATACTCCCTGCCAGAATTCTACTGTACAAAATCATATAAAAGTTCCAAGAAATCAAACTCAAATGTTGAACAAAAGGGTGCTATCACACTACTTGAGACCTACTTTGTCCAATCCCCTGTGTCTTACTGAAGCCAGAATGGAGGGCACAACGGGGAGAAGATGGAGTGAGAATTCTGAAGATCTTTATGCTTGCCATCAGAGTAGTGTTAGAATGGTGTCAAATCTCAGGCATAAGATGTTCCACTATATTTTACGTTTCTTTATTTTTGAAAGGCAGAGAGAGACAGAGCATGAGCGGCAGAGGGGCAGAGAAAGAGAGGGAGACACAGAATCCGAAGCAGGCTCCAGGCCCTGAGCTGTCAGCACAGAGCCTGACGTGGGGCTAGAACCCACCAACCGTGAGATCACGACCTGAGCCGAAGTCGGACACTCAACCGACTGAGCCACCCAGGTGCCCCCAATATTCCACTATATCTTGATGATACTGGAGTTTTACATCACGGCAACACTGGAATTTCTGAAAAACATCTAGCTTTTTTTAAATAATTCTATCAACTTTATCCAGTAAAAAATATGTGTATCTTATGACCTAACCAGTTCATGACTGAGATTCTAAGAACCTGGAAAAGATCTAGATTTTCTTCATTGTATTTAGCATTTCAGTGGTCCAAAATGCCATTACTCTTACATTTATGCAACTTATTTCCAGTCTCTGTTTTTTGTTTACTGGTACAACTGTCCTAAAACATCAGGACTCTGAAGAATGCATTTAATTGAAGATTCTATTAAAGGAGGCAAATTAATTAGCAACTATCGACTGACATTCATCAGATATCCAAGAGAAAAAAAAATGGCACACAAAATTAAAAATCCTTCCTGACAAGTAAACTGTAGGTATAACTAGAGTCATACAAAGATGGAACTTTTTTCCTCTTTCTGCTTACTGTGTATTTTTGTGTCAGTTACTTATATCATAAATGCAAGAAATGTTTTGACTTCCAAAAGATTTATACAAGCAATAAAGCTATGGAAAAACAAGCTGGATATTTTCATGCATCACCTGCAAAGCTGTATGTTTAAGTGCATAATTTGTGGTTTGGTGATGATGGTAAGTATGGAGAACACAGCTGGAATTGCACATCACAGGCTGAATTCTCAATTCTAGCAGAAGTTTAAAAAACTCAGCCTGTGATTTAGAAACTGTGCAAATGCAAAGTATATGTAATTAAGAAAGAATAAATATCAAAATCCACAAGTTCATATTCCTCGGGTTCTTATCACATTCAACACTAGTACTTCAGCAGAAACTGCATTTGATGCTATAGTGGTGCTTCACTCAATAATTCACTTATTTAGTTATTTCTCAAGTACTTGTGAGTGTCTAACATGCATTAGGCCTATTCTACCACTTGAAGAGACAATAATAGGGAAGAGGAACACCTTAGTTTCTCATGGCGCACACAGAATTATGAGTAAAAAAGTGTAGAATGCTTGAGAGGTCATGACAGGATAATCTAATCATGGACATGAGGATATTGTCCCCAGATGGATGTCATTTAGGCAAAAATCCAAATAAGGAGTAAAAGTTAACTAAGGGAAGGTACTGGTTGGAGATGGTGTGGCAGACACGGGGACAGCATGTGCAGTTCTCAAAGTGGCAAATGAAAGATGAGGAGTATAGTTGGGACAGATATATGTAGAGGGAATGGCAAGAAATGACAAAGAAGATATAGGTGACTAGGAACCCCTTCAAGATTTTAAGCATGGAAGTAACAGGGTGAGACTTAGGGTTTAAAAGATTTTCTGCTTGCAGTGTGAAAAATGAATTGGAGAGTGTTAAGCAAGAGTCATTGCATGGAGGCTTATTAAAGGCCTTTTAAAGTCTAGTTTTGAGCAGAAAGTAGCTTGAAATTGGATGAGAGTATATAAACCATAATTTCTTTATCCATTCATCAGTGGATGGACATTTAGTCTCTTTCCATAATTTGGCTATTGATGGATAAAGAAATTGTGGTTCATATACACAATGGAAGACTATGTGGCAATGGGAAAGAATGAAATATGGCCTTTTGTAGCAACGTGGATGGAACTGGAGAGTGTCATGCTAAGTGAAATAAGTCATACAGAGAAAGACAGATACCGTATGTTTTCACTCTTATGTGAATCCTGAGAAACTTAACAGAAGACCATGGGGGGAGGGGAAGGAAAAAAAAAAAAGGTTAGAGACGGAGGGAGCCAAAACATAAGAGACTGAGAACAAACTGAGGGTTGATGGCGGGGGTGGGGTGGGGGGGGTGGGGTGATGGGTATTGAGGAGGTCACCTGTTGGGATGAGCACTGGGTGTTGTATGGAAACCGGTTTGACAATAAATTTCATATTTAAAAAAAGAAGAAATTGGATGAGAGTGGAGTATACACAGAGGAGAAGTCAAATTCTGATGGTAGAATTAGCAGGGTATGGAGATGAATATGATCGAGGGGCTTGAGAAGGACAAATTCAAGCAAGAGGATTTACCAAGAATATCAGATTTTTTTTAACTTGGGAAAATAGCTAATAATGTTCATTACTAAAATCAAGAATACTGCAGGAGGGAAGGTTTTGGGGGAGATCATCAGTTTTGGACTCATTGCCTCACAGGTGCCTTCTGAGATACCTCAATACAGACAATGAAGGAGCAGTTGGATACAAATGTCACATATGAAATGATGACAATACATTTCAAAGTCATTTGGCATCTAGGTGGTTACTGAAGCATGCATGTGGGATAATATTTCTAAGGAGATAATATAGAAGAAAGAAAAAGAAAAACTAAGACTGTACCTTGAAGAGCTGAAGCATAGCCAGAGACTGATGAGCTGTAAAAAGGCTGGGAAAAGTGTAATCTGTTAAAAGTAGAAAAACTAGAATGTCGTTATGCCATTAATGCCATTGGAAAGAATGGTTTCTGAGAAGGAAAAAGATGTCAAATACTGTCAAATGATGCCAAAATGTTGAGTAATTTGATCAATAAATGTATCTCTTAAATTTAATGGCAAAAAAGTCCGGACCAATTTTGTAGTGTTAAGAATGGAAACCAAGTCTTAACGGTTATGAAAGTGAGAAAAAAAAAAAAAAGTAAACTACGAATACAGACTACTCTTCTGAAATTTTGAGAATAAGAATGAGGGATATACCTAAGATGAAAGTAAGACTGATTGATATATTTGTTGTTTTAAGTTTGAAAGGATAGTTTATTTAAGGGAGATGAATAAATTACTGACTTGAAAAACAATTTATTTTCCCAGAATACACATGTTACTCTTTTGGCTTGAAACTCATTATTTTTGAGAAAATGGATAATATAGTCACACAATCTTTCCCTTATAGAGAATTAATTCATTGTGAGAGAAATTTATAATTCACTGGAGTTAATTGATGCTAATTTTGTAAAACTTCTGGCTAAATGTATATGTAACAAATTATTTGGAAATTGATTTAAATTGCTAAAATGTGACTGGATTACTTAATCAAATGATAATTTGTATAATCTTAACAGAAAAAACACTTCTCACTTATATTTAGTAAATATATCATTCCAGTTCAACCAAAGAAGCAAAACAGAACAGATTTTATATACACATCTCTATATATTAATATACATGTATTATATCTATATTAAGGAACTCATTAAAAGTAATTTTCTTACTCGTATTTTCCTGGCCAAGCAAGTCTGAAATCCATAGAACACACAGTAGAAAGGGAAGGTCACAAACAGTCTGGAACCCAAATGGCACAAGCTCCAAGTTTTTGTCCATGCTTGAGAGTCTTTCTTCAGGGAAGACCTGAGATTACTTTTAAGATTTTCCAACTGAGTCATACCCATCCAGGATAATTTTTCTGTTGGTGTATTTTATCAATTGACTAGGGACTTGAATTAGAGCTGCAAAATCCCTTCAAAGGAGTACTTATATTAGTGTTTGATTTAATAGCTGACTGCAAGAATGATATCATCAACATGGTGACATAGATCATTTCTAACTTCCTTCCCATTCAAGAGGAAAACAATGAACAACTATTGATAGACAAGATACCCTTGAGAACATTGCAGAATGCTCTTACAGGAGTGAAACTGAAGCACCAATGAGGCTAAAAAACACTGTATTAGAAGAGCAAGAGAAACAGATACATGTTGACTACATTTTTGCTCCCCTAGGCCAGGGAGGTCTCCCCTGAGCCTCCCAGCATTCTGGGTAAACTTTGTAGTTTTACCTGAGTCTGGTTTCACCCCACAGGGGCCACAGGAGAATCTTTGGGGCTCAACCACTGGGAATCTAATTGTGGCAGAGAAGGAACGAGGGGCTTCAACAACCAGCACTGGGTCTTGGTGAACCTAGTTCCTACCTACAAAGCCAAGTAGTTATACCAATCATGGATTTGCTCATCTCCAGCAACCAATCAGGAGTTTCTGACTAGGGAACTCAGTTGTATACAGTCTGCCTGAATTGGGTCCCCAAATGAAGAGTGCTGTCAGGCGAGGAACCTGGTCTGCTCATGCCCAAGCAAGATCCTGAGTCATAGCCTCACCCACTGTGGAAGAGCTAGTAAGAACACCTGTAAGCCACCTAACCCAGTATTTCCCAAAGTGAGAGGCAGGAAGGCAGAGCTCATCACCCCCAGAGTGAAACCACTGGACCTGTTTGTCAAGAGAACTGAGGGCATGGGTTGGCTTCAGTCAAGAAGACAAAAATCATTACTGATCTAGGAGCTGTCAGTATGCCTAAGCATGGAAACTAATTCCCCACTTTAGCCCCACAACTGCTAAATACAGCTTTCAACCCACCTGACTAGGGACCTTTAGTAGAGCTCACAGTAAGCTACACAGTCCATCCCAGAGCCATGGTTACAGTGGCACCTGAATAGAGAATGGGGAAAAAATACTTCACACCATATATTTAATAAGGACTTAATTTTTGAAATATATGAATAACTCATAAAACTAGCTAGAAGAATGATCTAAAAAAGGGCAAAAGACATGAATAGACACTTTCCCAAAGAATATATACAAAAGGCCAACATGTACATGAAAAGATGCTCAGCCTCACTAGTCATCAGGGAAATACCAAAACCACAATTAGGTATCACTTCATGCCTGTTAGGATAGCCAGTATCAAAAAGACAGAAGACAGTAAATGCTAGTGATCATGTGAAGCAAAGGGAAAAAGTGCGTACCCTTAGTGGGATTGTAAACTAGGACAGCCACAATGGAAAACTCTAGGGAGGATCCTCAGAAAATTAAAAATGAAGTACCACATGATCCAACAATTCTACTTCTGGAAATATATCCAAGGGAAATGAAAACACTAACTCAAAAATACATCTGCCCCCTCATGTACATAGTAGCATTATTTATAATAACTAAGATATGAAAGCAACCTAAATGTCCATTGACAGATAAATAAGTTTTGGTGCATGTACATAAATGAGTATTATTTAGCTTTAAAAAACAAACAAGCAAACAAGGAAATCCTACCTTTGGCTATCATGTGGATTGACCTCAAAGGTATAATGCTAAGTGAAGTAAGTAATACAGAGAAAGATAAATACTGTATGACTTCACTTATACATGGAATACAAAAAAATAAAACTAAAAATTCAAACTCCTAAAGAAAGAGATGAGATTTATGATTAGCAGAGGCAAGGAGTGGGCAAGGGGAATTTGATGAATGTGGTCAAAAAATATAAATGTCCAGGTATAAGATAATCAAGTATAACATAAAAATATAATATACAGCATGATTAATATAGCTCACATTGCTGTAAGGTATACATTAAAGTTGTTAAGAGAGTAAATCCTCAGAATTCTCATTACAGGACAAAATGTTTCTTTTTTCCTTTTCTACTTTTCTCTGTTTGTAAGATGATGGGTGCTAATTAAACTTATTGTGATAATCATTTCACAATATATGTAAGTCAAATCTTTGTTGCTGTACATATTAAACTTATGTACTGATGTATGTGCATTAAATCTCAATAAAACATGGGAAAAATAACTTGGAAAAGGTGTATGTATACTAGAAAAAAAAGAGTAACTACCACCTTACTTCCATACTCCAGCTGTCATGAGGCAATACTCCTTGTAACCTATTCCAAATAGAAATCAGTAGAATTAGTGAGATGTTTTACATAAAAAGTCACTCCAAATTTTATGAAAATTGCAGATTTGACTAGTGGAGAAACCTTAAAAAAGGCATCAAAATTGAGATCTGTTTGAAAGTTAGACCACTTGAACAATATAGCAACTATGGTGAACCAAACTAAGTAGAGATGTTAGTAAAGTTAGTTTGAGGCTATACAAATTAGAAATAAACTTGTCTAGCTCTTGTATTTTGAAATAAATCAGACAAATGGAAGATAGCTTTGTATTGCACAATAAGGATGTTGGACTTCATCTGTGGTTTATTGTTTCCTGAAACAAGTTACCTCATAACTCAGTGAGTTTAAACATCAATAAATATAATCTAAGAAGAACTGGGATCACGTGTGTAGGAATGGATTAACTGAATGCTCTGCTTAGGGTTTTTTAATGAGATTGCAGTCAAGACATCCAACTGGGCTGCAGTCATCTGGAGGCTCGACTGGGGTTGGTGGACCTGTTCATACTGGCTGTTGGAAAGAGTCATGATTCCTTTGCCATGTTGACCTATTCGTAAAATTGTTGTAATGTAACATGATGGCTCTCTTCCCTCAGAGCTGGTGACCCAAGGGAGAGCAAGGCAGAAGCCATAATATCTAATGTGACCTAGCCTACTAAATGATACACTGTCGTTTCTGCAGTATTCTATTGGTCACATAGGAAAGCTGTGATTGAAAACTACCCACAGTATGAATACCAAGAGGTAAGCATCACTGGGAGCCAAAAAGCTGACTACCACACATGGCATGCTATCTTCAACTTCCAAGGCTGTATCATTCCACAGAGCAGCTGTGAGCAAAACACGGAGTAAATCTTACAACCAATCTGAAATACCTATTTCAAAATTCTTTAAAGGTTTTTATGGTCTCCTAGGACTGCCAAAACAAATTACCACAGACAACAAAAAATTATTTTCTCACAGTTCTAGAGGTTAGAAGGCCAAGACCAAGGTGGTGGCAAGGTTTGACTTGCAAATGGCCACATTCTTTCTGTGTCGTCACATGCACACCCCTCAATCTGTGTGTTATCTGTATCTTAATCTCCTCCTTGTATAAAGATTCCAGTTATACTGGATTAAGGCCCACCCATATGACATCATTTTATCTTAACTACCTTTCAAAGCTCTATAGCCAAATGTCACATTCTGAGGTATAGGAGATTGGGCTTTCAATATATGAATGTCAGGTGCACAAATTAATCCTTAACATTGTGCATCTGATTTAACCTTTAAAAGAGCATATAGCCAAAATCTACTTAGTTAAATTCTACATTTATTTGAGTGATAAGAAATGTCAAACATTTTCAAATCATTTATCTTTACACTTAATAAAAAATAAAGTTTGCAGTTTTGGTTTAACAGAGAACCAGTATTCCTTCCTTCAAAATGTGTAATCCACACACACCTAAGGAAGAAAGCTTCTTGGACGGCTCCTCTTGCTAAGTCATCACTTTTTCAGCAAGGCGTACTGTCTTTTACCTTCTGTCACAACCAGTTTTTTACCTTGATCTATAGTTTCCTAGTACTTATCTTAGCACTAATATATAATATAGTTTATTGTGTTCATCACTTTTTGTTACCCACTGAAACCTAAGCTCCATGAGGGTAAAGAGTTTTGTCTGGCTCATAGTATGTTTTAATAACAGGGGTTATCTTTATCCCGCCAAACAAGTTCTACTTCCCTTCTTTCCAACTTTTTAGTTGTGTCATCATTTTATGGATTACAGCCCTTCCCAGCCTTACACAAGGAGAATTAAGGATAAACTTTCAGGAATATGAGGAAAGAATTCTCTACTCTGCAGATTAAGATGCCCATTTGTTTTCCTGTCATTAAGTTACTAGACAACGAAATTCCAAGTCTTTTAAAGAGAATTCATACTGAATTCATATAATATCACAAATAATATCAGTTCCTTTACTGAATTTTCATATGAGCAATGTTTTTCTCACTTAAGAAATACATAGTCTGTAAGGAAGATATAAAACAAAGACTGTCATATAAACATAAATGTGATATGTTCCACAAGACATTTGCAAAGTAATGGAGGAAACATACTTGGTTGTGAAATTAAAGGAAGTCTTGCTGAAGAAGTTGACAAATGAAATTGAAGGGGAAATGCTATTATGACAAGCTAGGTTCAACAAAGAAAAGATTATATATTAGACTATGTAATTTTTAATCTATAAGACAAAAACACCATAAAGTTTAAAAACAACCAACAAACTATGGGGAAAATATTTGTGAAATATAACAGAGAAAATCTAATATCACTTACACATGAAGAGCTCTTATGAAATGAGGGGCAAATGACTTGATAAGAAAATG
Source organism: Panthera tigris (assembly GCF_018350195.1). Taxonomy (NCBI): domain Eukaryota; kingdom Metazoa; phylum Chordata; class Mammalia; order Carnivora; family Felidae; genus Panthera; species Panthera tigris. The sequence goes on along the minus strand of NC_056660.1, from coordinate 130,035,685 downwards.
GGGGAAATCCATGGATAGACAATGCACAAAAAAAAGAGACAGGGCACCTGGGTGGCTCAGTCAGTTAAGCATCTGACTCTTGATTTTGGCACAGGTCACCATCTTACAGTTCGTGGGATTGAGCTCTGTGTCTGAATCTATTCTGACAGTGCAGAGCCTGCTTAGGATTCTCTCTCTCCCTCTCCTCTGCCCCTCCTCATCTCATGCTCTCTCTCAATAAATAAACATTAAAAAAGATACAAAAATATATATGAAATGTATTTTTAAATATTTGAAAAATATTCAAATTCACTCAATTACAAAAACACAAATTAAGGGAATATATTCTAATATATCAATCTGGTCAAAGTTTCAAAAAATATGACACTTTATGTTGATTAGGCTATGAGAAAACAGACCTATTGTATATCGCTAGTAAAAAAAGGAAATTGGTACAACCCTGTGGACTGGGAATTTGGTGTTATCTGACAAAATTACATATTCATTTACCTTTTGACCCAGCATTCCACTTATCAGAAAAAATCCTGTACAAATACCTCCAAAATTACATATACTCAAGGTTATTTATCATAGCATTGTTTATAATCGCAAAAATATATTGGAAACAACTTACACACCCACATATAGGAAGAGTGTTTGAATTAACTGTGTATAACCACAGAATGGAGTATTGTTTGGCTATATAAATAGAGGAGGAATGTAGCTATAAACTGAAATGAAGTAATTTCCAGACATGTTTATCATGAAAAAAGCACAGCCTACATAAATATTTATAGTGTGCTACCTCTCCTATAAGAAAGGTGGGATAAAAGTACACATGTATCTGTTCATGTGCAAAAGATTTGTACAGAAGAAATACAGGAAGCATAAACCAGAAACTAAAGAGATTGGTAACGTGCAGATGGTAGGTGGGAAAGGGGTGGAAAGAAGGAGAAAACAGGAACAGGGAAGAAGGAGGAGTGATACTGCTCTGAGCATCTCTTTGTTTATATCTGACTCTTAGAACCATAGTGACAGTTTACATACCCTTCACACACCATAAAAGTAAACTAGACTTACAGAGAAGATAAAAAATGGAATACAAACACTAACAAATACACTTATTTTACAAATGATCACCATAACCACACTCAAATAGGGTAGGAAAAAAGAATCTAATTGGGAAAAGAGTACCTCAACTGAATATTCTAAGGCTAAAGACTAAAACTGTACATACATGCTCTCATCTATTAGAATAAGTGTTTCCCACAGAGATGTAGGTTAGCAATTCTGAAGCTACTATAATTGAACAAGTAAATGTATTATAACTAATGAAAGCCAAGGTTCTGATTGTGAAAAAATGTTATAAATCAGTTAAGGGGAAGGTTTAAACACTGTGGTGTTGGAATGGAATCTGAGGTAGCAGTATAAACTCGTGTCTTTTAATATAGTATAGATAAATAGAAATTTTGTTGTGTATGTTTAGATTGGTATAAATACAAGTGTTTTCTAGTCATGTCTGCCTAGAGGGCCTAGAAAAAATGACCCCAGAGTCTGTGAGCACACCTACAGCCCAGATTTTGATTTCTTTTTTTTTTTTTTTAATGTTTATTTATTTTTGAAAGAGAGAGAGAGAGAGCATGAACAGGGAAGGAGTAGGGAGATAGGGAGACAGAATCAGAAGCAGGTTCCAGGCTCTGAGCTGTCAGCACAGAGCCTGATGTGGGGCTTGGATTCACAAGCCTCAAGATCATGACCTGAGCTGAAGTTGGACACTTACCCAACTGAGCCACCAAGATGCCCTGAGATTTTGACTTGTAAACAAGATTTTTTTAAGAAAAGACAACAGAACTCCTTGGAGTAGTTGCTGATTTCAGACCTGGGGCAGGAAAAACACAAAAGAGCACAAAACATCTTCATTGTGCCAAAAAGCAAGGAAATGCTTAAAGAAAAAGGTATGTCAAAAGAAGATGAACTGATCTGAAAAATATCCTGATTACCAAAATGGGAAGCATTTGAGCAACAAGAAAAATCATACTATTGAATTTTAACCTACGGAGTGAAATGCATATCCAAGAGTACTCAATGATATTAATGAAAATAAATTCAATTAATATATATAATTAAAGTGACAGCCATTCCTTAAAGGAAAAGCCAAATTAATAATAAATGTAGAAAGAATAGGAAAACAGATTATCACCATTAAATAAACACCGCAATAATAATTGTTGCAACCAAGACATACAATGGATGCTAAAATTGTGAAGGAGAAGTTTGAGAAGGAACTTAAGACTTGCAAAATCCCCAAATACTTCCTCCAATATATGTTTTAATTTTAGAGGGACAGGTATTACTTTATGATAGAGAAGTCAGATATGAACACAGCTGATACCACTCTCAGCCTCCCTAGACTGACAAAGCTTGCATTAAGTACATTCTTATTCTTATACCCGCGGACCCATAGCAAAGATCATGTACCCAGTTTTTGCAGGGAATAAAAATGTTAGCAACCCTCACATCAAGTGTAAAACCCAACCTGCAGATGAATTAAGGCTTTTTTCCATGCCTATTTTCCTTCCGACAATTTTTAACAGCACCATTTACTTAACTTTTGTGCTAATCATTCCACAAAATGCAACAGCGTATAGAAATACATGTTATTCTGTGTAAGGAAATAGTTTTTCTTTCCCTATTAGAAAAATGTCTACGTATAAATCTTTCTATAATTGTAAAATTCTAATCTAATCGTTTACATAAGCTTTTAGAAAAGAACTCTCCATGACAGTCTAAATGGATTTTATTAAAATGTATTTTTATGTAACAAGAAATTGACAATTGAGAATTTTAATTAAAATGAACTCGTGTTTAGTGACTTGGTTTATAGGAAATAAAGATAACATTTTGAAAAATAAATGAACCATTTAAATATTTTGGGTCAAAATTTAATGGAAACATTTCCCTTCTAGGGGTGGTAAACGTCCTCTTCATTAGATGTATTCTAAGCAGAGAATGGTTGCTTCTAGAAGGATCTCTGACTAAAACTTGAGACTTTCATACTGCATGCATGAAAGAGACTGCAGTTAAAATCGGTCTATTTAGTACACTACTATTGTGTCATTTTAAAAATTAGCAAACACGTTTCTGAAAAACTAACAGAAAAACTCCTACCAGAATCAAAAGCAGATTTGCAGGTAAAGAATGTCCCATGTGCCAATTCCTTTCATTCACAGCTGTACCTTGCTAAACACACATACACATACATGCCTACTAAATTCAGACACATGTACACAAACTCCTATAAAAAAAAGTACTATACTAGGAACAAAGGGACACAGTTTAAAATACACAATGGAGTACTACGTGGCAATGAGAAAGAATGAAATATGGCCCTTTGTAGCAACATGGATGGAACTGCAGAGTGTGATGCTAAGTGAAATAAGCCATACAGAGAAAGACAGATAGCATATGTTTTCACTCTTATGTGGATCCTGAGAAACTTAACAGAAACCCATGGGGGAGGGGAAGGAAAAAAAAAAAAAAAGAGGTTAAGTTGGAGAGAGCCAAAGCATAAGAGACTCTTAAAAACTGAGAACAAACTGAGGGTTGATGGGGGGAGGGAGGGAGGGGAGGGTGGGTGATGGATATTGTGGAGGGCACCTTTTGGGATGAGCACTGGGTGTTGTATGGAAACCAATTTGACAATAAACTTCATATATTGAAAAAAAAATAAAAAATAAAAATAAAATGTATATAAAACCAGGGACACCTGGGTGGCTCAGTTGGTTACATGTCTGACTTCGACCTGAGTTCAAGCCCTGAATTGGACTCTGTGTTGACCGCTCAGAACCTGGGGAGCCTGCTTCAGATTATGTGTCTTCCTCTGTCTTTGCCCCTCCCCCACTCATGCTCTGTCTCTCTCTCTGTCTCTCAAAAATAAATAAATATTTATTTTTTTTAAATGTATATGAAAACAAAAAGCCCTCCAAATATTTCCTTTTATTCTTGACTTGGATTCTAATTGAGCACCTTTATTCCCATCTGTACTAACTAAAAAATGAGACAAAAAAGTCAAGAAAGAGTCAAAATCTTACCTTTGTTACTAATAAAATTTAGGCTAGAACATATAGCATATATATATACAGCCAAATCACCTCCTTGTACTGAATTTTAGAATTAGATACATTTACTTCACTGGTCAAGGTCCCTCAGAGGGTTTGCATAGTTAGAATGTAAAGAAACCAGCAAGACAGAGGACAATGCTCACAAGCAAGAAACAATAAATTGGTTATTGCCCCTAGAACTATACGAAGAAATGGAACAGGTTACTGCCAAAATACAGGGAAGGGTTGCCTATTAAGAGAGCTACATCAAAGATGACCTTTGCTGAAGGGAAGCAGGCAGTCCATTGCAACTAAACAAAGAGAGACTTAGAGAAATAAATATCTTGACCTCATTCTCCTTCTTTCTGACCAACTGCCAAGTATCTCCTTAGGCTGAGCACAGCTAAAAGCTGGAGATCAAAAGTGCCTATAGCTGTAGTACATAAGCTTTCCTGGAGCAGAAACCAGGATGGAGAAGGGTAAAGAATGGATGTGAGGGAACAAACAGAAGATATCTGACACTGATATTCACAGACATTCCTGAGTCAGAGTAGCCAAGAATATGGTTTCTCTTCAGCCATCCTGTTTTCCAAAGAAAAGATGAGAGCCTGGTCTATGCAAGCCCCTTTTCTTTTCAAACACCAACAGTTATGTTATTCCTCCCTTCCAACCAGGAGAAAATGAGTGAAGGAATGGAAGCTAAAATTTTACGTTAATGGTATTCCTTTTACATGGAAGAAACAATAATGAGAGAGGAGGCAGAATTCCCCAAAATTCATTCCTCAAATTTTTGTTTTAATAATCCATTCGGTTAACCATTGAGCTCAACCAGAGATACATCTTCCCCATATCAGGGTAGGTTATCTGCATGTAATAGGATAGTTCAGCACTGCCCCCTATACACACACATACACAAGTTTTTGATGTCACATTTTTCAGACCAATCTGGATATGTTCCAGGAACCACTGTTAGACAATGTAGACTTTGCCCTTGGAAGGCACAAGACATTAATGAAATGTCTTCTTAGACATTTTAACAATATTAACTCTTGCAATCCATGAGCACAGAATATCTTCCCATTTATTTGTATTTTCTTCAATTCCTTTCATCAATATCTTGTACTTTTCAATGTACAGATCTTCTGCTTCCTTGGTTAAATTTATTCCTAGGTATTTTATTGTTTTTGATGCAACTCCAAGCCATTCTTAACTCGAGTTAAAGATGTATTCACTATCTACTTCTCTTTCCATTATATCTAGCCATGTTGTCCTATATTGTCCACAAGAGATGTGACATTAAGATTAAATTTCAACATTAATGTATTCAAATTAAAAAATACCAAAAGAGATTTACATTAAAATCTCCAGGGAGAAATTCAATTCCAAAATTTAAATCCTCTTTTAAGTTAAAGCTTAAGTGTGTTAGATTTAAAAATTATGATCCAAAAACAAATTTTCTCTTGTAATTCTATAAAGTTCAAAATTATTCATTTACAACTTCTTATGCCCAGTCACATTTAAGAAGAGTTCTTAATATTCTTTGAGCAACCATATCCTGGCCTAACTCTCAACAGCATGGGTGTAGTTAATTCAAGGTCTCAACTACTACACTGTTTTTATGCCAGACTTTCATGACCCTGTGACATCAAGTACATACACACAGGATGATCACAACCCTAACCACCATTCACTACAAAAAACGAAAACAAAAACAAAAAACCTTCCATTGCCAAGAGCAGTTATCTCAGGCCAAAATTCATCCTAACTATTGCCCGTTCTAAGTGTTTTCAGACTGTAGCTGAGACTCAATGGATTTATCAATGAATGAGATTAGCAGAGAAAATCTTGGTTTCACCTTCACCAGGATACCAAAAAATATGTGTCACTTTTCCAGAATCCATGATATGTAATCTTAAAGCCTACGTGGAAAAATTTATTAACACGAAGTTAATTTTGACACTATGCATTTAACATACTTGGAGAAAAAACTCATGCAGACTATCTTTCAAGTATGGAATATTAGATATTGCTGACTTGTCACAAAGTGCAGACCTTTACAAAAGTAGTGACTCCATACTGCATCTAATTTTGGGTGCTATTCTTCAAAGACAATACACTTAAAACTTAATTTCCATCTTATCTTTGGGTCCTGTGAATTGAATATAGGCTTTATTCTAGTGACATAGACATAAGGCTTTTGAGTAATTCTATGCTGCAGTGGCTATTTCCATTGTCTCTTGTCTTGTAACTGTTTAGTCCTGACCAATCTGCTTCCCAGGGACATCTCTCACTTGAATTTTATCAGCTAGACTTGAACCAGCTTGATATTACATGATTCAGGGGAAGGCCCTGTCTTTTGAGTCTGTAGAACAAGTTACCTGTATTCCACATTCGTTCTTCCACCTTTCATTTCAAGGCCCCAAGTGCAAAACTGAGTTTAGAATAGCCATCTTTTGCCAGCAAATTAAGGCATCTATCTCTCCACATGAGACACCTGGAGCTAAGAAATAATGAAATGTCAAAGTAGAAAGTAATACTCTCTCTTATGTGTAAAACACCTGTATACACAAAGACTGTGAAGAGCTGATAGTTGTGCTTCAGCCAACCCTGCTGGAGAATAGGTCAAGGTAGTCTAATTTACATCTTCTGCTTCTACTGAGTCCCATGCAACCACAAGGTTGTTTCTGATGCCTCCTGGTGTTCATAACCAACTAAGGCTCAACATACCTTTGCTTTGTTCAGGCTCCCAGGATCCCACACATTTCCCAAGGCTTAGAAAGACTTTCATCTTCTCTGAGACATGAATAGCAAAGTATATTCCCTGAGGCCATGAGCCTAACTCACTCACTTAGGTCTTGCATTATTATGACTCTCCCTGCTGCCTGTAACTAACAGTTTTTGTATTCAGGCAAGTGGCTGTTTTTCCCCCATGAACAAAGAGTCTGTTTCCCTCCTCCTTAACCTTGGCTGGTCTTTGACTATTTGTTTGTTTGTTTGTTTTTTGTTTTTTTGTTTTGTTTTGTTTTGAGAGAGTCCATAGGCCTCAGTGATCTACCCTTATATATTTTTCTTCTATATAGATATAGATATAGATATAGATATAGATATAGATATATAATATATATATATATATACTTTTTTTTTTTAACATGGTATAGGCTTAGATCAGAAAACTTTTTGGCCAGGAACATTTGTAAAATACTTTATTTGGCCAATAAATATATTTTACTAAGTGTATTACTGGTATTTAGGGCACCAGTTAGCCTATGTGATCTCATATACTGATCAATCTAGGCTGTCACTTTTTTAACAGGAAGAAATAAAAACTTCACAATGAGTAATAATAAGCAGCATGAATTTAAAACATATTGCGAATTCATAAAGATTTCACTGAAAAACAAGAGAAGCTTATTAAAAACTCCCAATTCATAATTATAGTGATAATTATAAGATTAGGTAGAATGTTAAACAAAAAATTACCGCCTCAAAAATAATCAAAGAAATACTAATGGAATAATCACTGCCAACTATTTTAATAGCTCAGGAGGACAGTTAAGCAGAGGCACTACAATATAATGATAAAATCTCAGTTCACCAGAAATATTTGATAGTTCTAAGCTGGTATGTACATGGGAACTTCAAAGACATCTCAAAATAAGTGAAATGCAATGAGCAAACTGGAAACTATCTGTGCAATGTTTATAACTAATTAAGAATATAATCCATATCATACACAAAGGATTCCCATGAATAAATAATAAAAGACAATCTAATAGAGAATGGGGCAAACATATTGACATATTTTCATTAAAGAGAAAATACAAATGACAAATAAACATGAAAAGATGCTCTATCATCCTAACAATCACATCCACGTTTTTGACATGAATAAATTTTGAAAATATAATAGTAGTTAAGTATTACCAAGAATGTCAAGCAATGAGAATATTTAAAACTATTGCCAAAACTGTTTATTAGTTTAACTATTTTTTAAAAATATTACTTTCTAAACATGAACATGCACACATCTCACTATCTGGCAACTCTTGTATAAGGTGTATTATATACGCATCAGTGACATAAAATAAGTGTAGAATCATTGCTTGTGATTTAAAAAAATGACTGCCCACAGTACAACTGTCCATTGAAAGTAGAATGGATAATTGAGTTATGGAATATTTATGTATTTGAACAAGCAACTGTCAAAAGTATAACTGGAAAAGAAAAGTGAGGCTGGTAAAGAATACATGAGGAATGTCTCAATGTATGTAATGTACAAATAGTCAATATTAAACCACATGTCTAATAGTGCCAAAAACAATAGCTGTGCTTAATATAAAATTCAGGATACTTGTTTTCTCTGAGACAGAAGGTCACAAATGTGACTGGGATCCCCCTCCACAACTTGTGCTCTCTCTTTTGCTCAAAATAAGTAAATAAATAAACTTAAAAAGAAAGAAAGAAAGAAAATCATTATAATAAAATTGCTGAACAATCTAAGAAAAAAAACTTGTCAAAGGAACAATAGTAAGATTGTTACATGACATTTAAAAAGAAACTATGGAAGATAAAAAACAATGGAACAGTATATTTAAGGTATAAGAACAAAATTAACATCTATAAATTTACATGAAGCAAAAATCCTAAAAAATAAAGATGTAATAAAGTTTTTTTTCAGACAAGAAATTACTGAGGAAATTAACTGTCAGTAGGCCATCTCTAAAAGGGATTTTAGAGGAATTAGGAAAATGGAAAATGAATGCAGAGACACATGAAATACAAGAAAGCAGTGAATAAAGTAGAAGGTAAATATATGAGTAAATATAGACCAATATTGACTCTAAAGCAAACATGATTTCTTAGAGTATAAAATAGAGTTGAGACTAAAGTGAATGATAAAACCAGAAGAGTAAAAGATGATAAAAGGTACTAAAATTCCAGGTGCATCATGGATATGGTAAAAATAATAATTTGTAATACACTTAAATTCAACAAATGCCTATTAACCATAAAAAATGATGACATATTTTAAAGACAAACATTGAAAAGGGGTAAATGTAATAATTAAGACTTGTGATTTCTTTATAGGACACAGAGAGCTGGAAGAAATATTGCTCCAACTTTTACAACAACAAAAAAAGCCAAATAATCTGCTTTATCAAACATTTATTGAGCTCATAAAACAGCTAAAACACAGGATTACTAAGCTGTAAACTAAAGAAAGACAGGTGCCTTCAAATAGAGATGTGACAAGAGTATTTGTTTACCAGTACCGTCTAAGGCTGAAGCTGGATTAGCACATAGACCTCCTTGGAACCACAAACACAATGGTAATATGTATCTAATCATATGACCAACTCCAGGGACATCACTGGATGCTCACAAGAAAGACTGAGGGAAAGATGTTGGAACAGAGAAAGCAATATGTGTAATGTTTTGCATTTATATTTCTCTACATTTATAAATATTCTGGAGGGAAAGACAAAAAAATTTTACAAACGCATAAAAAAAATTTTCCTGCAAAGAAAAGTGCTCCTTTGATTATTTCAGTTTTCCTCCCTTTTCACATACTTTTCCCCCATAAATCCCAAACACATTTTACACAAGTATATGAAACTTGTGAGAGCAAGAACTATGCCACTTTATATCTAAATTAGCTGTAAGTCTTCAAATTTCATGGATATAGCTTGTCCTTTTTAAACTCCAGCTGAGCATTTTATTCAAATTAGCTCTAAATTTATAATCTGGTACAATTCAGTCCTGGCTATTTTTTTCAGTATCTCCAGATAGCATTTGCTTTATTCCAGATTTAGTGTGCAACAATTGCATTTTCAACTGCCCTGCCTAATATTTTTTTAACAATCTGAGGAATCACTAACCTAATTCAAACTGTCCTTCAGTATTTTAGTCTTTATTTTTCCAATTTTTTAATTTGGAAAGGTCTACTTTTATACCTATCAACTTTTTAGTTTGCAAGTTCAATTTTTCTTTTGTATTCTTTTCTCATTTGTAGAAAGGACTTTATTCACAAATGAAATTTATTCAAAATTCCTTATTTTATCTGTGTCTAGGAAATAAAAATATACTAATAAGTCTATTTTTCTATATATGACTTTTTTGCATGTTTAAGAATGAAAAGACATTACTGCAAATTCATAATACTTCTTTAGCACTTTGTCACCATAATATTAATAGTAACAAAATGTTACATCTTTTGAAACAGTGTATTATAACCAATAAGAATATTCTTTTAAACTCTATGATTTGCCTTGAATTTTAGATACCTGTAAGACAAATTATGTTTTGTAAGTGATCTATCATTTTTTGTCCAAAAATGTCAAACCATTGATAAGGTAACAGCATCACTGGCTTTCTCTATATTGGTGTCAAATACACATGGGTTACTTATTGACGATGAAGAAATACTCAGTTCATGCTTCAAAAATTTTATCTGAAAACTGGTAACACTAACTTGTCCTTTGAAATTAATCTTTAAAATGCTATTTTCCATTTAAGAAACAAAATCAAATGTTCTGGAAGGCTGAAAAACACATGCCCATCCCCAAATTTGATATCTTTCTTTATGAGTCCCTTAGTTGCTATATTAGTGAATATACATGGTTTGTGAAGCAAATGAGCATGAAAACACAGTCTATAACCTGCTATTTAATTCAAGTCTGAATACTTTATGATTAAAGACTAAAAACTATCCAAGAAACTAAATACACACATATATTTATAAATACACACATGTCCTCCTACACAAATATAATCCATGCTATAAAAAAAATCACACCAAATATACAGGGTCCACCCCACACTTTTAACATATAGTGACATAATCTATGAGTCACTGGACTAGCTGAGCTTCAATGCATCAGGGAACTTCTCAGAGGACAAAAGTGAAACACATCATTTGAAACAGACATTTTGAAAACTGCATTTTTCAAATGAATCACTAAAAATAGAATCTTTCCATACATTCCTCCCTTCTCTCTACCTCACAACAAGCTCAGAGCCAATTATCTTCAGCTTTCATTTAAAATACTTACATTATAGAATAAGGACAGAGCTGTGCAGCAACAGATGACAAAGTCAACCAAGCCTTAAGGTTGGGGGGTGGGGAGTGGACTTCATTTGTTACCAGGAATAAATTATGATATATTTACTACAAACATCTCTCTCTATACTTTTAGGCAAATGGGCTTTTCCAGTCCAAATTATCCTTTATTTACATGCATGCAAATTATTTATTTAACAGTATGTTTAAAAACATATACTTTAAATTTTTTTTTCAAATCATTTATTTTCACACATAAAAGGTCTTACTTTCAATATGGAAGGTAAATTTAGGTAGGTTCCTGAAAGATGTTGGTCCAGAAAACAAAAGTTCTAAGAAGTCAAATAAAGAAAAGTGAAACAGTCCTGTAACAGTATCAAGAAATGGACACACACACACACACACACACTCTCTCTCTCTCTCTCTCTCCTTTCCTCCCTCCCTCTCTCCCTTTCTGATGTTAATAAGGTGGCAAATGCCACTACCTGCCATTCTATAAAATATTTCAAAAGCTTACCCACTACTTTATACTCACAGATTAACCATAGTTACATAAAAAACAGAGTTTCTAAAGGGTTGAGTTTTACTCAACATCATGACACATGCCTAAAATAGTATTAAACTTCTCTGTAAGCAAAAATCAAAGATGTCTACCAAAACCTACCAAAGAATATGACTTTCTTAAAAGGAATGATTACCTATTTCTCTGTAAATGACTTAGAAATTACTTGAGGCTGTTTAGAATTACCCAATTTGTGACCTTATTCAAACTTCTCACAGCACCGGCTCCCCACCTTTATAAATCAACGGAAATAAGTATATGGTGCAGATTTGAAGTGAAAAACTATTCAAGGTTATGAGAAAGTTAAAATTTGGACTATATATAAAGACGGCTTTTTATTTTCCAATATCTTCTTCAAAACTCTCATAAAGAATTTTTTTTTAAGATTCAACTGAAAACAAAGAAAACCACTCTACTCCTAAAATCAGCTCTTGAGGAAATATAAATTGCTGCTTTTTTTCAGATGGAAAAAGAAACTAAAAAAATATATATCATGGGAAAAACCATGCATCATGGTGAATGAAATCTACCTATTGATACTCTGAAAATTTTATACCAACTGTCTGTGCACAATGCCTTATTTTGGGTAAAAATAACTGAGAAGAATATATCGATTTATATAGATCACAAAAAGATGTAAAAATAGTGCAACCAACAAAGTTAGAGTTTTAAAGTTTTATTCTATGTGATGAGTAAAGAATAAATAGTTCTTATAAGGGAATGCTACTTTTTTCTAAATACAGTAACAACAAAATAAATTTAATTTCTTTGGCTTCTTTGCCCCTTCAGCTAGGGTCAAGTGATCTGTGAATATTTAATTTCTAAGTAACAAAACAGATTTCATGTTCTTGTAATACAGAGAAAGATCATGGACTACTTAGAAATCTAATTTGGAATATGATACTAATAATATGCAAAGGGGGCATCTGTCATTAGCATCTGCCATGTAGTTCCAATATCAAATAATGCCAAGGGTAAAATGTTCTTCATAGAAGGTTAGTCCTACCTGTGTCCATAAAAGCCAAACATACTTACATTTAAAGCAAATTACTGACTACTCATTTCCATTCAAAACAAAATAAACACATATTTCAAAAAATGCATGCAAAAACACTCTTCTCATTCTCAAAAGTATTTAAAAGTGCAAGCAAATATTCACTTTGTATTAGAATGTTTTCAGGTCATATAGACACTCTTCTTTCCTTTCATAAATTTGTTTTCAGTTTAGGAAAAAGCCACTATGGCAAATTTTCTACTTCAAGGCAAGAACAAAGGACAACTAGAGAAAACAGAAAAAGAAAACTTAGATATTAGGTGTGTGGAAGGAAGATAGGGCAGGTGGACATGGGAAGGGCAAAGGGAAATGGAAGTATGTCATGAAGAATCCAGTAACCTATGCTTGTTCACAAAGCAGTCACGGTGGTCCAAAAAGGAGAGTGAAGGAGGTAAGGCCTTTTGTGGTTCAGATTAACAGTACTTTTGTGGTTCAGAGTAACAACACTTTTGCTCCACCACTATCTATTTGCCCAAACAAGGCACAAGCCAGCCTGATACAGTGTGGGCAAATAATCTCTACCTTTTAAAGGGAGGAACTGCAAGATGCATTATAATGGGGATGCTAACAGGAAGGAGTGGAGATTGGAACTATTTATGTAACTAATTAATTGACCACAATGACTCACCAAAGAAATCAGATGTCAAATTCTGTAATACAGCAAAGCTGCATTTCCTTTTTTGTAGCTTAAAAAAATATATAAATAAAATTTCTATTCTTTTCTTTCTGGATCCTTTGAAATTCCTCATATGTTGTGTCTTTAACAGCAAGTATTCAATTTGATTTATTAAATTTAACAGAAAAAAATACCCCAACAAACTCTGACTTTCAAATAAATCAAATTAGTAAGAAAGTCTCCCAAAATATCTAATATTAAAAAAATAATTTTGAGTCACCTGAGTGGCTCAGTAGGTTAAACATCTGACTCTTGTTTTTCACTCAGGTCATGATCTCAGGGTTTGTAAACCTGAGGTCTGGGTCGGGCTCTGCATGGACAGTGTGGAGCTTGCTGGGGATTCTCTCTTTCCCTCTCTCCCTCTGTCCCTCCATGTTTGCACTCTCTCTTTCTCTCACTCAAAATAAACAAAGAAACATTTAAAAATATGCTAATTAAGGTTTTTTTAAACCATATTTTTATTTAAAGAACTACAAATGACTTCCCATAATAAAAAATGAAGACAACATTCTCAATTTTTCCCACCTTCCCTTACACAGCCTTTTGTATTGATGAGTTGTTTTATATATACCCTTTATAATAACTTTCACATACTATTCTATAATCATAATACGCACAGTTGTTTCATATTTTTCCATATTTCAATGAATTATGTATTTACAACTAGGTCTTTAACACAGATGCCTCAATTCCTCAATTCTATTTAGATTTACTTCTCAATTTGCCTTAATTTATCAGCAAATAGTTTATCTCTAAGAGTATATTTGTATGCTTTATTCCTTGAGTTCTTTCCTAGTTAGAAATGTATGTCTACTGTATTAGTATCACAAGTGAATCTAGGCGAGCACACACAATTTCTCTCAGAATTTTATTGGTATTGATTTATTATCATTTGGCTTTGAATATAGTTTGGTGAAAGCTGAGGAAAGTCTTATTTAGTTGCTATAGGTTGTTTTTCAGCTAAGTATCATTATATTTTTATCATTTTGTATCGATGATTACCATGGTGAAATTTCAAAATACTTTCTTCATCATAGAAGACAGTTTGCTCCACTTTGTATTCTGTGTAACGTATTGGCTATGCATTCACACTCCATTCTAAGAACGGACATAGTCACAAAGTACCAGATAACAGGGAGAGTGAGGATTTCATGTCAAGCCTTCACATAAAATTAAAAAACAGGATGGGTTAAGTATTTATAACCATTACTTATTTTTAGGATTTGGTATAAATTTCTCTTTTCTTTTATTCCAAATACATACTTAATTTCTGCTAAATATATAACTGGGTATATTTTAGGTCATTTTTTTTGTGAGTATCATTTATCTAAATTAGCATCCTGAATCTAGATTACTTTAAAACATCACAAATGTAATGATAATACACTATGCCTAAATACCCATTGCCTTTATTGTATGTAATGTGCTGGATTTACTTGCCAAGAGTGATTAAAAGACCACTGTTTTTAGATACTCCTCGATTAGAGCACACATTACATGATACTGTCTGCTCAAGAATATGCCTACTGGTTTCTGTTTGAAATTTAGGAGAATCAATGTGAGAGCATTAAAATGCACATTTTTGGTAATATGGTAGACTTGATAAAGAACAAAAACTATAATAAGCCATAGAAAATGAAAGATATATAAAACATAATAAGTAGATTTAATTAAGTAAGGGAATAAAAGCTGGGGGCACAAATGATTGAAATCTGTAATTTCACAGAAGTAATACAAGATTTGATCCTGCAGTTTCCCTGGAGGTATATATGGATCTCTAGATACTTGGGTTTTAAAATATTCATCACATCAATCAACAGGAAAAAAAAACACCGGGGTCTGAGAATGGTGAGATGCTAGACTGGAGATACCCACATGAAGATAAGGCCTCAGAAAGGTGACATACTAGGAAAAAAGTCTTTAAGTCCTATCTCAGTTTTGTCTATAAATGGAGAGCAGGAAAAAAAAGTTATCACCAGAGAAGGACTCCTCTTGAACATATATTCATACTAATTTGAGTTATAATTCAAACCTAAGTTGCAAATTTTAAGTGTCTTGGGTTGTCAGTGCCCCTGGGAAGTGGGGAGAAATATATATAAATCATGTCAGAACCAACTAATTTAGATATAAAACTCAAAGGATTACCATGGACAACATTGCTGAAATCATTATCTGATAGTAAAAATGTACACAGAGAGAATGACAAAACATGCCAGCATGAGGAAGAATACAAATAAACCATAAAAAATGGCTTCAGATATGTAAAGGCTACAGGAACTGAAATGATTACATACCTAAGAAAAAAAGCTGAGACACAGAACCAACCATAGATAGATCTGGTATGTGGCTTAAAAGGCACTGCAGAATAGCAAGTAAAGAATTAGTTATTTAAGAAATGGAGCTAGGGCAATTGATCATGCACGAAGGTGGGGGGGAGGGGGAAACATTAACATATCACAAAGAAATCAATACCAAAGTATAAGCACTTAAATGTGAAAGATAAAACTTTAAAGCCTTTAAAAGAAAATATAAAACCATATTTGTATATGACATAAGAAGTATAAAACCATAAAGAAAAAGAGAAAGATCAACCATATTAAAAATAAAGAATTTGGGGTGCCTGGGTGGCTCAGTAATTCTTGATTTTGGCTCAGGTCATGATGTCACGATTCATAGATCAAGCCTCACGTCGAGCTCTGCACTGACAAGATGGAGCCTACTTGGGATTCTCTTTCTCCCTCTCTCTCTGCCCCACCCCCTCAAAATAAATAAATAAATACATAAATACATAAATAGATAGATAGATAGATAGATAGATAAATATTTACCCCCCCACCCAAAAAAATTAAGGAATTCTGCTTATCAAAACATCATAAAGAGACTTCTGTTTTAGGTCAAAAGGGATGTCTCCCACTATAAATTATTAAAAACTAGGGAAATATATATTAATTCTTCTCAGACATTGAACAATGTATAGTATTGTTGCAATGAAATCCCTGAAAGAATGGGGAAAGATGAAGTCAGCTCCATCATCACCCAGTATTTCTGTCTATAAACAATTTTTAGACCATGGCTCATGTATTAGAATACAAACAAGGCTGGTAGTTTCTCAGAAGATAAGACAGAGTTAGCAAGGTAGTAGAACTTAAGGAGAAGAGTATCAAAAGGAAGGAGCTACAGAAGGAAAAATGTCTGTAAGTTGTGGAACCCTTGAGTCTTTGGCCAAATACTAAGCTATACATTACAGAATCAAAGAACAGGTGAAGAACAATTTCTAGGAAAATAAAAATTTCTGGGGAATTTTAAGTCCAAAAATTTCAAAAGCTTACCAAAGGATGCAAATCATCCAAGATCCCACAGGCCTAATGAAAAGACATTGTTGAATACATGGAGCTTTAAAGAGTAATCCCACTTGCCAACACATTCATCTAAGGAGCAAGTTAGCCCTAGTGTAAGGCCTGCAATATACATGACCTTAAAAAGGCTTCAAAACAGGCCTTGAGGGAATGAAATTGCCATGCCAGAATTGTAATTTCCCTCCAGGAAAAAGCCAACAGTCTCCACGTGAAGACAATGCATTCCAGCAATCAATCACATACTCCAAAATGTCTTGGATTAATCAAAAATTACCAAACAGGCAAAAAGGAAAAACACATGATGTATTTCCCAGAAGAAAAAAAATAGTCACTCAATAAAAGGAGATCCAGGAATCACAAAGATGATTAAATTAGCAGAAAAGCGTGTTAAAATGGCTATTGTAAGAAAAGAACCACTAACACATTTAATGACATGAAAGAATCTGTAAGTCATTTGCTAAGTGAAAGAAGTCAGACACGCATAAGACTACATACTGCATTATCCTGTGTATATTAAATGTGAGAACATGCAAAACTATAGGAACAGAAAACAGATCAGAGGTTGCCAAGGTCTAGAGATGAGAGAGAGACAGAGGAATGAATTTTTCCTGATTGCTGTGGTAGTTATATGACTATGTATATTTTTAAAACTGATTGAGAAAAGATTAGTTATATGTAAATTATGTCTCAATTAATCTGATAAATTTTAAAGGAAATATTATAACTATGCAAAAACATAAATGGAAAATACAAATAAATGAAAAGGAAATCAAGAAAATACCAAAACCCAAAATATGTGTTTAATGAACTGGATTGATAGATTAGATGTTGTAGAATGAATGATCAGGAAAATTAAAAGATAAAGCAAAAGATACCATCTAAAATGAAGCACAGACAGAAAAAAAATTTGAAAAATAAATAACTTAAGAAACAATACTGAATTCTCTTACATGTTATTAGAGTCCAAGAAACAAAGGGAAAAGAAAGGAGAATAGAAAAATATATTTGAACAAATAAGGGGACTTCTAGCATTTACTTAGGCTGTAGACATCTGGAAAGAGAAATGCTTCAGACTTAACAAGATAAAGCCAAAAAAATCTATAAAAACATACTGTTTCTTGAACCCATATGAGGGCTAAAGGTACACAGGAAACAACTAGCTAAAAATATTAAGGAAAGACCAGCGTCCCTAAGAAGTGAGACAAAAGCACCTATTCATCTGGAGAACACAAGGATAATGTGCATCACCAGACAAGTGGGTAGGCTGGAATGTGGGTACGAAAGGCCAAGTTTGGCCTACATGGATGTGCAGAACTCCTGGCAACCACGGAAATGGAGGAGTCAGCACCCCCTCAGAAATTCTTCTTTGCAGCCTCACACGTGGAGATCATGAGAAAGATTGGGACAAGGTACCAATGAAAGCAGCTAAGTCAGGCAGCCCTGCTCAGATCCTTCTCCCCTGTGGAACTAGAGCTGTAGGACTCAAAGGGAAGGCCATCAAAGCCTTCCATCTCCAGATCACAGATGGAAGATTCACTGAAGCTGGGGAAAGAGAAAGGAGAAAATATTCTCTACCCATGAAGCAAGGACAGAAAAGTGCCCTGGGCTTGCAATATTAGAGGTTTAGCCTGAGAAATTACTGTCAGTAGGACTGTACTACTCAATACATTAAGGGAAATTCTTCAGGTAGAAGGAAAATTCCATCTGCTGAAAGCATGAACCTACAATGGGCGTAGGTAAACATTTTCCTTAAAGAGTCAATAAAAAGTATTTTAAGCTTTGCAGGCCGCTTGGATTCTGTTCTAAGTATTCAACTCCGCCATTTTAGCATGAAAGCAGCCATACACAATATGTAAATGAATCAGTGTGGCTACATTACAATAAAATTTTATTTACAAAAACATGTGGCAGGCCATACAGTGTCAATCCCTAATCTCTGCAAAGGAATGAGGAGCATCAGAAATGGCAAACACAGTGTAAATATCAAGGTTTTTTCTCGTTTTAAACTTCAAAAAATAAAAGTATCACCTCACTACAGCAACATATAATAAAGTAAAAGCTGTAAAAAGTAATAAGCCTGATTGCAGAGATAAAATAGAATCCTTAAAAAAATTCAATTAATTAAAAAGCCAGAGAAAAGAAAAACAATAACAAACAGGGAATGAAATAGAAAACAAATAGTGAGAGAATAAAAATAAATCCAAATATATCATACAATGTTAACTATATAGAATGTAAATGGTCTAAACACACCAAATAAAAGGCAAATTTGACAGATTGGTTTGAAAAACAAGACCTAGCTATATACAAGAGGTACATTTTAAATATAAAAGCACAAGTGGAAAATGATTGAACATGTAAAAAGAAAAGAAAAGCAGGAGTGGCTGCACTGGTATCTGACAAAGTAGAGAAGGATAAGGAATATTGCCAGAGATAGAGAGGTACTGCATAATCCGATAATAAGTCTATGAACACTGTCAAAATTATCTACCAGTACTAGCTGCTTTTAATATTTTCCTGTTTTCTTTGTCACTAATTTTTGACAATTTAAGATGTGGCATGGTATGGTTTTATTTCTGAGATAAAGAGGGTTAATTTGTCAAGAAGACTTAATCCTAAGTGTGTACACAGCTAAAAGCAGAGTATCAAAGTGTGTAAAGCAAAACCAGCAGAATCAAAAGAGAGCTATATCAACAAGATTTGTTTAAGATTTTAGTAAATACACAGATAAAAAGAATCTAAGAGGAATATAAAAGAAACAAATAGTGTTATAGAAGACTTGTCATAACACTATCAAACGGATTTACTGAGTTGACCTAACAATTGACCCAATATCTGAAGAATACATGGGTTTTTTAGATGTACAGTTCAGTGGCTTCCGGTATAGTCATAAAGTTGTACAACTATCACCACAACCTAACTCAGAACATTTCTAGCCTCCCCCCACCAACAAAAACCCTGTGCCCATCAGCAGTCATTCCTCATTCTTCTCTCATTTTTGTTCCTGACAAATTAATCTCTTTTTTGTCTCTATAGATTTGCCTATTTGGAGCATTATATATAAATGAAATAATCCAATATGTGACCTTGTGTGTCTGACTTCTCTTAGCAGAATGTTTTTAAATTTCATCCTCATGCAACATTAATCAATACTCTCTTTTCATAATGTTGTACATAATGATAATATTCCATTACATAAGTATAATTGGCTAAATAATGTTTCATTGTAGAGGTTTACCATGTTTGGGTTATCCAACAATCCATTAAGATGGATTTTTTTTCTCCATATTTTTTTCTCCATATTTTTAATTTATTTATTACTGGTTTCATTTTATCATCTCAGAGAGTCAAAGGAAATATTAACGGAAAAAAGAGAAACAGGCAGGAAAAATAAAGATACTTAGTTTAGACATCAGTCTGCTTCATTTTTACTTGCTTTAAAATTAAAGTCCTTGGGGGTGCCTGGGTGCTCAGTCGGTTAAGTGTCTGACTTCAGCTTAGGTCATGATCTCACAGTTCATGAGTTCGAGCCCTCCATCGGGCTCTGTGGAGACAGCTCAGAGCCTGGAGCCTGCTTTGGATTCTGTGTCTTCCTCTTCTCTCTGCCCCTCCCCCACTCGCACTCTGTCTCTGTCTCTCTCTCTCTCAAAAATAAATAAATATTAAAAATTAAAAAAAAAAAAATTAAAGTCCTCTAGGAAAAGCCTGGACCACCATTCTGCTTCTTGTATCACATCAAGTTTTAATTTCAAAAATGGTATATCCTATTAAAAATGTACATATGGTTTCATTTCTTTTTATTCATAAATTGTTCACTCTCCTTGAGATTACAATGAAGCTCTAAATTTCATAATGTTCTGAGAATAATTTCCTAGATAAAATAGGTCTTTAAGTGAAGACTGCATGATTTCCCTATAAAGCAACTGTCACTGGAATTCATGTAAGCTGGAAATATCTTTGTTCTTTCATATGAATTTATTACAAATTTAGTGGTAACTGATTGGTAGAATTATCAAGGAAAAGCTCTCTTTCCAATAATGTCATTTTCTCTGAATTTCCCCTGAACGTCTATCACTTCTGTGGTCCCACCAGTAGATCCTGATCTGCATTTTCCCAAAAGGTTATGCAACACCCACACTCTTCCAAAACTCAATCAGGAGGAAATAGAAAGCTTGAACAGACCCATAACCAGCAAAGAAATTGAATCAGTTATCAAAAATCTCCCAACAAATAAGAGTCCAGGACCAGATGGCTTCCCAGGGGAGTTCTACCAGACGTTTAAAGCAGAGATAATACCTATCCTTCTCAAGCTATTCCAAGAAATAGAAAGGGAAGGAAAACTTCCAGACTCATTCTATGAAGCCAGTATTACTTTGATTCCTAAACCAGACAGAGACCCAGTAAAAAAAGAGAACTACAGGCCAATATCCCTGATGAATATGGATGCAAAACTTCTCAATAAGATACTAGCAAATCGAATTCAACAGCATATAAAAAGAATTATTCACCATGATCAAGTGGGATTCATTCCTGGGATGCAGGGCTGGTTCAACATTCACAAATCGATCAACGTGATATATCACATTAACAAAAAAAAAGAGAAGAACCATATGATCCTGTCAATCGATGCAGAAAAGGCCTTTGACAAAATCCAGCACTCTTTCTTAATAAACCCCTTGAGAAAGTCGGGATAGAAGGAACATACTTAAAGATCATAAAAGCCATTTATGAAAAGCCCACAGCTAACATCATCCTCAATGGGGAAAAACTGAGAGCTTTTTCCCTGAGATCAGGAACACGACAGGGATGCCCACTCTCACCGCTGTTGTTTAACATAGTGTTGGAAGTTCTAGCATCAGCAATCAGACAACAAAAGGAAATCAAAGGCATCCAAATTGGCAAAGATGAAGTCAAGCTTTCGCTTTTTGCAGATGACATGATATTATACATGGAAAATCCGATAGACTCCACCAAAAGTCTGCTAGAACTGATACATGAATTCAGCAAAGTTGCAGGATACAAAATCAATGTACAGAAATCAGTTGCATTCTTCATTTTTTTTTAACGTGTATTTATTTTTGAGACAGAGAGAGACAGAGCATGAATGGGGGAGGGTCAGAGAGAGAGGGAGACACAGAATCCGAAACAGGCTCCAGGCTCTGAGCAGTCAGCACAGAGCCCGACGCGGGGCTCGAACTCACACACTGCGAGATCGTGACCTGAGCCGAAGTCGGACACCTAACCGACTGAGCCACCCAGGCGCCCCAGAAATCAGTTGCACTCTTATACACTAACAATGAAGCAACAGAAAGACAAATAAAGAAACTGATCCCATTCACAATTGCACCAAGAAGCATAAAGTACCTAGGAATAAATCTAACCAAAGATGTAAAAGATCTGTATGCTGAAAACTATAGAAAGCTTTTGAAGGTAATTGAAGAAGATATAAAGAAATGGAAAGACATTCCCTGCTCATGGATTGGAAGAATAAATATTGTCAAAATGTCAATACTACCCAAAGCTATCTACACATTCAATGCAATCCCAATCAAAATTGCACCAGCATTCTTCTCGAAACTACAACAAGCAATCCTAAAATTCATATGGAACCACAAAAGGCCCTGAATAGCCAAAGTAATTTTGAAGAAGACCAAAGCAGGAGGCATCACAATCCCAGACTTTAGCCTCTACTACAAAGCTGTCATCATCAAGACAGCATGGTATTGGCACAAAAACAGACACACAGACCAATGGAATAGAATAGAAACACCAGAACTAGACCCACAAACGTATGGCCAACTCATCTTTGACAAAGCAGGAAAGAACATCCAATGGAAAAAAGACAGTCTCTTTAACAAATGGTGCTGGGAGAACTGGACAGCAACTTGCAGAAGGTTGAAACCAGACCACTTTCTCACACCATTCACAAAAATAAATTAAAAATGGATAAAGGACCTGAATGTGAGACAGGAAACCATCAAAACCCTAGAGGAGAAAGCAGGAAAAGACCTCTCTGACCTCAGCCGTAGCAATCTCTTACTCGACACATCCCCAAAGGCAAGGGAATTAAAAGGAAAAATCAATTATTGGGACCTTATGAAGATAAAAAGCTTCTGCACAGCAAAGGAAACAACCAACAAAACTAAAAGGCAACCAACGGAATGGGAAAAGAGATTTGCAAATGACATATCAGATAAAGGGCTAGTATCCAAAATCTATAAAGAGCTTACCAAACTCCACACCCGAAAAACAAATAACCCAGTGAAGAAATGGGCAGAAAACATGAATAGACACTTCTCTAAAGAAGACATCCGGATGGCCAACAGGCACATGAAAAGATGTTCAACGTCGCTCCTCATCAGGGAAATACAGATCAAAACCACACTCAGATATCACCTCACGCCAGTCAGAGTGGCCAAAATGAATAAATCAGGAGACTAGAGATGCTGGAGAGGATGTGGAGAAACAGGAACCCTCTTGCACTGTTGGTGGGAATGCAAATTGGGGCAGCCGCTCTGGAAAGCAGTGTGGAGGTTCCTCAGAAAATTAAAAATAGACCTACCCTATGACCCAGCAATAGCACTGCTAGGAATTTACCCAAGGGATACAGGAGTACTGATGCATAGGGGCACTTGTACCCCAATGTTTATAGCAGCATTTCAACAATAGCCAAATTATGGAAAGAGCCTAAATGTTCCTCAACTGATGAATGGATAAAGAAATTGTGGTTTATATACACAATGGAATACTACGTGGCAATGAGAAAGAATGAAATATGGCCTTTTGTAGCAACGTGGATGGAACTGGAGAGTGTGATGCTAAGTGAAATAAGCCATACGGAGAAAGACAGATACCATATGGTTTCACTCTTATGTGGATCCTGAGAAACGTAACAGAAACCCATGGGGGAGGGGAAGGAAAAAAAAAAAAGAGGTTAGAGTGGGAGAGAGCCAAAGCATAAGAGACTCTTAAAAACTGAGAACAAACTGAGGGTTGATGGGGGGTGGGAGGGAGGGGAGGGTGGGTGATGGGTATTGAGGAGGGCACCTTTTGGGATGAGCACTGGGTGTTGTATGGAAACCAATTTGACAATAAACTTCATATATTGAAAAAAAAAAGGTTATGCTAAGGAGGCTTTGCAGGAATTGGCATCTAGAGTCTAACGAGGACATTGTTAAAGATAGTAATTTTCAGACCTAAATTAAAAGCTGAGTTACAGCAAAGTTCATTTTTCATGTACTTCACTCTTTGGAATGAAAGATTATTTGGAATAATATCTCAAACGGGAATTCTCTTCCTTTTTCACAATGTTATTCTTATTATACCACTAATTTGTACCTTGCTAATTAAAAATATAAATACTTAAACAGAAATAAGTCATATTTTACATTTCCTAAGCAAATGTTACCTTCATTTTTGAAACAGCATAAGAAAAATTGTAAGGAAAAACATTTAAGATGCCTTAATGAAAAAGTGGTATTTAAGAATCTTCAAAACACCTACAAACATATGTTCAAGTACAGTTTTAAACTAAAAATGGCTCTTTTTTGTTTAAAGACTCCCAAGAAACCCTAATACAATACTTTGTTCACTCAATAAGTATTTATTGAGCATGTTTACTGTGTCTTTTTCTAGTTGTCTGAAATTCATCTATTAATAGAAGAGTGGAGGAGGAAAAGAGAAGTAAACACTACACAAAACAAAAAAACGTTATTTAGCATTTTAGACGGTGATGAATTTTACAGGAAAAAGAAAAAGAGCAGATTAAGGGACATCAAGAATCCAGGCCAGGTGATAGAACAGTGTGGGCTACCATTGTAAATGGAGCAAATGGGAGAAGGTGAAAAGCCACCTTTTTTAGAAAAATTCAAAGTAGGTAATACCATGAGCCATTTGAATAGTTAGAAGAAGAACATGTCAGGCAAAGGGACAATTATGTGTAAATGTCCTTAGGTGGTATGTTTTGAGATGTCCCGAGTTCTGATAATATCTTTGCTTTTCTACCAATCTTGCAGGAAGGATCCAATCCTTCAGCCCTCCTTCTTTGCTTTCTTCTGTAACGAGTAACTTCACCCTTTCTGCCTCATGTACTTATATCCTTCCTGCCAGTACCTTTTCTTAGCACTGCATGCAACCTACATAGATGACTTCACTTACTTCCTTGGTAAGCTCCTTGATCTCTCAATCTCACCATTCAGATCATGAATATTCTTTCCTTTTTCAGTAACTCCCTATTCCCTACTGGAAAAAATTCAAATTTCTTAGCAGAACCATTTCCAACTGTACTCTCTGACTTACCTTTTCCTTCTCATCCTCCCATTTCCTCCCTCCAGGCCCAAACTGGACCAGTAACCTTCCTTAACATTTCAGATGCTGGCCCATGCTCTTTGATCCCCCTAAAATGTCCATCCCGTCTGCCTCCTCTTAATGAAACCTAAACTGTTCTTAAAGGACCCACTCACATCCCCTTACTTCTAAAATGTTTTATGATTTCTCCAACTGATGTAATGGCTCCCAGAACATCCAGAGCACTGTGCACCACTCTTACTTAGATCATGCTCTGCTTGGTATTATGGTTGCTCCTATTAATGCAACAGTCTTCCAGTATTTAAAATCTCCTATGTTTAGGCCCAACTTCTCACATAGTTTTATAGCATTTGCAATATGCACCACAAATATACAATCAATATGATGGGAAGAACATGCAAGTTAATCTTCTAGGAAATAAGTAGCAAATATACAGTTCATTGGGATTACGAATGCCATATCAATCAAGTTTCAAAAATCTGGACAGTACAAAAGACTATACAGATAGGTATAAATGACTAGAATTCTCTCTCCAGAAAGATTTGTTAGCACAACAGAAATAAAACCTGACTCTGGTACTACTCACTTACCTGCATGCTAGTATTATAATAATAGTAAGAAAAATTATAGTACTAGTAACTGACCATCATGAATGATTATTATGTACTTGGTACTGTGGTTAATAACTTCCTTTGATTTACTTTATTTACTCCTCATAAAATCCCATCAAATACATATTAGAATTATTTTCTATTTTCAGTTAAACAGAGAATATGGTTGGTTAAGTAACTTAGTGAATATTGCATTTCCACAATACCACACATTTCTGGTTTGGGAAAATAAAACACAAATTCTTCTCCATATATGAATCGATCTACAAATTTTCATGCATTCAATATTTTGTGTTGTTCTTTTTCAAGCATTCCTACCCCTGCATACAAGAATCTCATGTGTATTAAATGAATATAGTAGGATGGCTTAGTTTTAAGAATCAAAATTTTAAGATACAAATCAGAATTCCTGAATCTACAGGGCTTTTTTTCATAAAACAACCACAGCTTTATGTGTTACTAAAAGTGACAAATAACGAGAAACAAATCCTCTACAGATTTTACTGCTGAGCTGAAGGAGAAAGAATTCTTCCATTCAACAATGGAGCAACACTCTTAAGCTACTAGTAAACTATCTGCATGTGGGTCCCAGTTGTCAAAGACTGACTTTTCCTTAATCCTTTATTTTCTCATGGAATCAGGAAGAGGTTTTTCTAAAAAAAATGACATGGTTATCAATTATAATTATGGAAGACTATGTCCCCTCGATGAGTAATATTTTACTTCATAATTCAAAACTCAGACTCTGGTCTTTCAAAATCATTAGCCAGAAAGAAGGGGAAGGGATTCCCAGAGCTTTAGAGGGTCCTCCATGATGATAAAAAAAAAATCCTTTGGATCAGACAATCATGGAAGTCTAAACCCCTGTGTTTAGGACTGGCAGAGACTATTGAACCATATTTTATCCTATATAAATTACTAGATAAGTATACAAGGCAAGTTCATCTACTGATGATATACCATATCCCTGATAAACAAAACAAGATATAATTAAATCAACAAAAGGCTGAATAAAATGGGAAATACGGTATCACAAAAACAAGTGTGTGCAAAGCCATGGGATTTAGAACTGGGGGATTAGGGGAATTATTTTAATAGTTGGAATATCAAGAAGGACCTCATTTTCATGAAAAGACAGAAAAATTAAAGATGGCATGTTAACTCTATGGTCAAAGAAAACTTTGTCACTTACTCGTTTATAGGTTAAAATATATATATAAATGAAACCAAGTAACCTCTTAATGATTATTCAGATTAACAAGTTTAAAACATTTTAACTTATTTCATTGCTATAAAGTTCTAAGAATCAATTAGGTTAGAAACTCCTCAAAATCAGGAAGTGGGTTTCTAGTGAAGAATTTTTGGTACCTATTTTTTGGTACCTGGTGGTACCAATCAGGTGCCTGGGTGGTTCAGTCAGTTGAGATTGGGATTCTTGATTTTGGCTCAGGTCATGATCTCAAGATGGTGAGATCAAGCCCTGCATGGTGTTTTGTGCTGAGCGTGAAACCTGTTCAAGATTCTCTCTCCCTCTGCCCCTCACCCATTTGCTTGCTCTCTGAAAGTAGATAGTAACCATTTTTTAAAAAATAAAATCAGGGGCTGCTGGGTGGTTCAGTTAGGTAAAGTGTCCTACTCTTGGTTTCGGCTCAGGACATGATCTCATGGTTTGTGGGTTTGGGCTCCCTGTTGGGTTCTGTGCTGGCAGTGCGAGGCCTGCCTAGGATTCTCTCTTTCCCTCCCTCTGTGTCCCTCCCCTACTCAGGCTGTCTATGTCTCTCTCAAAATAAATAAATAAACTTAAAAAATAAAATAAAACATGATATAATAAAATAAAATCAGTAGGCCCTCAATTTCTTTTTTATATTTATTTCTTTTTGAGAGAGAGAGAGAGAGAGAGAGAGAGAGAGAGAGAGAGAGAGAGAATACGAGTGGGGGAAGGACAGAGAGAAAGAGGGAGACAGAATCCCAAACAGGCTTTGCATTGTCAGTGCAGAGCCTAACATGGGGCTGAAACTCACAGTGAGATCATGACCTGAGCCAAAATCAAGAGAGGCTTAACCTACTGAGCTACCCAGGCATCCGGGTCAATAATTTCTTATTGAATAATTTTTGCTTTAGGTTGCACCTGTAAGGAGTTTATGCTTATAGCCTTAGCCAACACTTGTGACCATGGGTTCACATAAAGAATTCTAAATCTGGCATTGAATTTCTCAAATAGAATTTCCTGGTGAATCTATACAATAGGGCCTTTCACTCTAAGTGTCTAGCACACACTTAACAACATACCTTATTGCAAGTGTCCTTGTTCCACACCCTAATTAGCACAGATAAAAACTTTAAAACTTTTACTCTGGAGGTCACTTAGCAAAGAGTGCATACATCATAGCCCAGAAGGTCCTGAATAAATGTTGCTCAAGACCATGGAACATTTTACAAAGTAATGAAATCTGTAGAAAACCTCTTGCCCTCTGGGATAGGATAAGATTTCCACCCTTCTGTGGTCTGTATCTATTTGCAGTGAAGAGGTGTACATGGATCTGTCATGCAGTGAATCTCTCTCTCTCTCTCTCCGGCCACTATTGATTTCAATTTACCCAATCCACTAGGTTCACAGACTTAGTTTTAAAGGGGCTGAGAATGTATGGCCTGCCAAAGGATAAGTATTTATCAAGGGAGCCTTGAAGCCACTGAGTGAAATTCACTTGCCAATAGTTTGTCACAGTCTACTAAATCTAGCAGAGTTGGACCCACGGGGAGAAGTTTTAACTGAACAAGCCCCTCAATCCCTTCTGCTGTTTTAATGCTCCAACCAACTTCGAGCCATCTACCATACTCTTTTAAGCAGGTATCTTCACCTACTTACTTCACTTACTGTGTGTAAGAAACTGACCTAACACTCAAAAAGTGGGATCCCAATGGTAACCATTAACTCACCGCAGAGCCTCAGGAAATCTACAGGTCACCTCCATGCTCCAATTTCTGTACATATGCACAATGCATATGGTAGCAGTTGCTCTTGTCAAACCTGCCATTATTCTCACAAGGAAACACTGGAGATAAGTAAGAAAGTGGATTCTATGACCAAGCAGGCAGTCATTCCAGTGGTCCCCTTAGGAACAAAAAAAAGGAATCCTGCTATAGTCTCCTCTACTGTCACATTTGTGCACCTCTTCCCTATCCCAACATCTGCTAGTATCTCATAACAAAAATAGGAAGTTGTATGGACTTTAAAGTTTGGCAGAGTTATTTCCTGAATAACTTGTCAGATGATCAGCCCTTCTGATGCTTGTCAGTTCCCTCTTAACAGTCTATCTTTCCAAAGAAACATGAGGGAGCCACGCTCAAACAGAAGCAAAGGTAAATCCACCCCACCTCTGTTCTTTGTCTTGGCTGATAGTATTGACTACCCAAGCACTAGTGTTTCTTCAAGTACTGTCCTCCAGCCACCCTTGCCCAAATCTAGCCTGGTCACCATATTTTGCCAATTCTCCCACTGCAGTGTCTCTTAAGTCTGTGACTTGTGTTAGTATCATCTCTCATATATCATTTAGGCTTTTATTATTCTTTCTAAAATTATTACAATAGTTAGATACATAAAGAAATTACTTCCACATTCCATTTCTGGAAGAATTATCTTTTAAAACACTAAGCTGACGTCATTTCCCTCTTTATAAGCCTCTGATGGCCTCTCTTAAGTCATGAGATAAAATACAAAATCATCAGAATGTCAAACAAAGTCCCTCAACATGTGGCAAGTCTTTCAGCTATACTCTCATGACATCTGAATTGTAGTTACAGAACAATACCCACGACTATGGGTTAGGGACCCCCATAAGCCAACTCTCAGGTAGGTTTGAAGAGAAAGTAATTTTTTGGAAGATGGTCCCAGAAACCACCACTAGAGAGACAGGGTAAAATTGAGAAAGTGAAGAGCTCACTTCCAGTGTGAGCACTGTTGCAGGCTCAGATATGCACAATTCCCTGGGGCTCTAAGAGATCATGCAGGACAGACTTCTAAGTCATCTCACCTCAAGGGCAAAGGCACTAGGTTACTTGTTCTCTAACTTCCATCTGTTCTGAGGGAAGCTTCTGCAGCCTTAGCGTATGTCTGTGTCCAGAGAAGGTCCTCAGGCAGAGCTTAAATGGTGGCAATATGGAACCACCATCATGAATATGGATAGATGCTGAAGTGACCTAGCCAGTAAACCATCAGTGTCTGTTACATTCACAGATTTGTCATTACACCATACTCCTTCCCACCTCCGCCCTGCTTTTCTGTTTCTGTTCATGTTGAATGCTGTTATCTCCACCTGAAATATCTTTATCCTATGATCCCTCCTGGTAAAAAGTCCACATCACTTGAGACTTCACATGTTCCAGGCTGGTCAGACTGTCCTAAGGGTTACATAAGTTCCTGTTCCAGCCTGTAGTAGAATAGCAAGTATAGTACTGTAAATATGTTTTTATTTACATTCTTTCTGTGATCAATGTAAATCACTTATATTTGTGTTAGTAACAGCATTTTCTCAAACATAAAGATTCAGGGTACAGATCCAGAGCACAGAACTCTAAGGACTTGGAGACCTCAATCTTTCATCTCACAGAGGAGAATTGTCTTAGGTTGGGTTGCATTAATGGAAGACTGGTTGGCCTAAGCAATAGGTATGTTTCCTCACTCACAGTTCTGGAAACTGGGAAGCCCAAGATCAAGGTGCCTGCCAATCTGATTCCTGGTAAGAGCTTTCCTTCTCGTTCACAGAAGGTTATGTTCTCTCCTATCCTCACATTATGGAGAAAGAAATAATCTCTCTCAATGTCTCTTAAAACAGGTCTTCTCATTGTTTGCAGTATGAATAGGTTGCCAATTTCCCAAATCTTTACGTTCTAGTTACTTTTTCCTTGTTAATTCCATTTTCAAGTTATTTCTCTCTTCCCAAATTTTTAAACATTATTTTAATGCTTATTCTTTTTTGAGAGACAGAGTGAAACGGGGGGAGGGGCAGAGAGAGAGGAAGACACAGAATCTGAAGCAGACTCCAAGTTCTGAGAGCTGTCAGCACAGAGCCCAATGCAGGGCTTGAACCCATGAAGCGTGAGATCATGACCTGAGCTGAAGTCGGATGCCCAACAGATTGAGCCACCCAGGTACCCTGCCTCTCTTCTCTTTTCCCCACCTCTCTCTACCCCACCTCTCTTTTTTACTATAAACAGTCAGGAAGAAACAAGCCATCCCAACATTTCACACAGAAATCTCCTATCCAAATATCCAACTTCACGTCTCAAGTTCTGTCCTCCACAAAACACTAGAACATGAGCACAGTTTAGCCAGATTCTTTGCCACTTTGTAAGAAAAATCATCTTTCCTCTACATTCCAATTTTATGTTCTTTATTTCTATCTGACCTCATTAGAATGGCCTTTACCATCCATTCTTCCACTGACGTTTTGTACACAATTATTTATGTATTTTCCAAGAAGATACAAGAAATACTCTCTGTAGCTCTCCTCTCTCCTTTCCTAGCTTTCACCAGAATTGCCTTTAAAATGATCTCTTCCTAATAATCCTTGCTTCTCCTGGCATGAACCTCAGAATTCTTCCAGCCTCTACCCATTATCTCATTCCAAAGCCACTTTCACATTTTTAAGTACCTGTTGTAGCAACACTCCATCTTTTTAATATCACTTTCTTAGTTCAGGTTACTATACAAATTAGCACCAAATGAGTAGCTTACACAAGACACATTTCCTTTACACAGTTCTGGAGGTAGGAAGCATGAGATCACTGTGCCAGCAGGGTTAAGTTCTTGATAAAAGCACTCTTTCTGGTTTACATATGGCTATCTTCTTGCTGTATCCTTCTGTGGCCTCTTCTTTATCAGGGCATGGATTCTCATTCATGAGAGCACTATCCTGATGACTTAATCACCTCTCAAAGTCTCACCTCCTAATACCATTACACTGGGATTAGGATTTCAACATAGGATTTAGAGTGACACAAACAGAAAACCCACTGCACATGCCCACCTGGATGCCTATTAACCCCAGTACTAATTCTCTCTCATAAATATCCCCACTATGCTTTGATGCACTTTCTATATTATTATTATTATTATTATTATTATTATTATTATTATTATTTGAATGTGTCATTTCTTGGCAAGTAAAGATGCTCCTTGAAATTTAATTTTGGTCTCATTTACCTTAGACTCCTAGAGACCTTCAAGTGTTATTTCCTGAATTAATGGATAAATGAAAGCAAAGTGAATGAATAACAATAAAAAGAAATGGACACCATGTAACAGAAAATCACCCACTGTGAACTAAGCATGCTCTTACTTATTCCAGAGACAATTAATAGTTTCTACACAAATCTAGTATCCCTAATTAAAATACAGGTATACACTTCTAAGATAATTTTTAAAATGATCTTTTAAGGTTTTTTTGGATTTCCTGATGTATTTTTCCTTCCTCCATTGGGGTACCTAGTTCCTAAAATAGAGATTACTAAATACATTTTTTTCTCACATTGGGGTCATCTATATATTGGGAAAACCAGGTATCAGGCTAATAACATAGTTAAACTGTTTGCTTAAATTTTTCTTTTTAAAATATTTTATTTGTAATGTTGAGCCAAGGGTCTCTAAAAACACTTCTGCTTACCTAGTCATTGTGCAAAGAACCCCAGCAGATCATTGACATGTAAGAAACAGACAAGACTAAAGCATTAAGTCTTTAGAAGAGCTATAAGGGAAAAAATCCTCTCCTTTGATACAATAATAAGAAAACAGATATGGCTATTTCATTCTGACAGCAGGAAGTATATGAGTTACTAACACATCTTGCTTTTCTCCATTTTTATATTTTTCAAATCCTCACTCATTAATTTTGTTTAACTACAGAAATGCCACTCATATATACTGACTGATTGGAAAACCTTATATTTTTGCAAATGAGGACTTTGAAGCTTAATTTTATGTTGTATATTTATGTTTTAGAAGAAAAAATGTCTTATCAATAATTATTTTCTCTCCACTTTGAAAAAGAAGTAAAAATAGGGTTTTTTTTATACTTTTGAGGATATTTTTGGTTTAGAATATATTGCTTGTCTAAAGGGTGAAAAGAAAAAACTGATGGAATCCACTTATGAAGCACAAATAGGAAATAGTAAATTGCTAATAAGTGAGGGGGTGTTTACAAATGGGGTACTCCAGACAAAAAGGTTATGGAGGATTTCTTGGAAATATTATATCTTAAGTGTGCTTAATTTGTTGCTAAGAAGTGAAAAGTATGCCCCAAATTGCACAATTTTGTGGAAGTAGGAATTAAGTCTCAAGGCACTTAAGGCATTTGTAGAAATACATTTCTTTAGTTTGTACATTTAAAAGTTTCCATTAGAGGAGAGTAGAAGCTGATCAAGTCCAAACATAGTGATCTTATGCAGAACAACAATCAGTGATAACAAGAACAAAAATCAAACAAAGGTTTCAATATGTTTCTAATTTCCCTCAAAGATTCAATGTGTCTAAAAGCACAGGACACTTTAGTTGCAATTCAGAAACTGTTAGCTGTTGTGTAATTCTTTCAGTCCAGGGTGGCTTGGTATATCAAATGGCATCCTCAGGGCCTACCTGAGTTTTAATAAACTATCCAGAGGAGGAATTGGGAGAAAAAAAAAAGCTGTGTTATGGAGCCTGAGCCATTTCCCAGGTAATATACAGCAGCCAGAGCAATATATTAATAAACCAAAGGCCAGAGCCTTCTGGGAGTCTCTTTATTCAGGTAAGAATATACTCTGCTGGTTGAATTTCTGTTTTTTTACACTTTGTTTCCACTAAAAATTCAACAGTCTTAGCAATTTCTGAAACCAAATTGTTATGTTAGTTTCACACCTCAGATACAATGAAGAAACTTCATGCAAGAAAAAACAAAAAAACGCACCTCCTTCTTTTTTTAAAGAAGCACTGATGTAGATATATTATTAATGGATATAATGCGATCTTTGGAAGTAATGTCCTGAAATGATTGATTTTGCAATAATTAACAGATTATCCCTGAGAATAAATTTCTTCCAAAGTGTATAAAGATTGCCTTCCCAAATGTGCAACAGTTTAATTTGTTAAGGAATGAAAATTTTAGTACTACTGCCAAAAAATTAGAAGGCAAAGTTTTTATTATTAATGGTTATTTACCTGGGAAGACCTGGCCAGTAATGGAAAAAAAAGTGTTGAGAAGGTAGAAAAATAATCATTGGTAATGCCAGGTTTTTCTCATCCTTATTTAGGAAACAGGAAAATTCTTATTCTCCTGCTATTGAATCATCATCATCATTTGGGACAATTTGCAAAATATGGATGCAATTATTCCCCAACATATATCCACACCTCTTGCAATGTGACTTTGCCAATCCTTTCATTATGAGGTTAATTTTCTGACCCCAACTCTTGAGCTGCACTGTGACTTGCCTGAGATAGTTGAACAATTACCTACCAGCAAAATTGCTACATGTCAGTCCTGAGCCTAAGCTTTGAAAGACCTGTATACCTCTGGGCTAGTCTCCTAGGTGAGGAGAGACATTAGTTAGCATCTATTACCTGGGTCAGTCTGGTTTGGGAGACAGCCAATCATGAGAAATATGATGGAGGCCATCTAAGACCAACCAGCCCACAAAATGCAGGTGCACAAGAAAGCCCAGGAGAGAACAGCTGATGCCGCCTAGGTCAACAGTTCCATCTAGCAAATCCTCACTTGTGAACAACACTAAACGATTGTCCTTTTAAAGCCATGATGTTTGGAGCTACTTTGTTATAGTGTAAAAGAAAACTCGCATGCAATTTGAAAACTTGATTCATTGTATTCTCTAAATCTTCAAATTAGATCTTATTTAAGATCTCATTAAATAAAATTAAGAAGGGGCGCCTGGGTGGCTCAGTCGGTTAAGCGGCCGACTTTGGCTCAGGTCATGATCTCTCGGTCCGTGAGTTCGAGCCCCGTGTCGGGCTCTGTGCTGACAGCTCAGAGCCTGGAGCCTGTTTCAGATTCTGTGTCTCTCTCTGTCTGACTCTCCCCTGTTCATGCTCTGTCTCTCCCTGTCTCAAAAATAAATAAAACGTTAAAAAAATTTTTTTTAAATAAAATAAATAAAAAATAAAATAAAATTAAGAAAATATTTTACTGAATTCCCTTATGGTCTGCTTATTTATTCTGAACATAGATTTAGGGTGTCGTGCTACATAGAGTAGAAATTTTTATAAAAAGGCAAAACTATAGCTCCTTCTTACTCTGGATATGTATACAGATGGGATAGAGGAAGAGTTAATACATGGGGATAGGAAACCTTGCCTCTATAATGCCTTCTTTCCATTTCTTTTTTTAATATAATGTATAGTCAAAATGGCTTATATACAACACCCAGTGCTCATCTCAAGTGCCCTCCTCAATGCCCATCACCCATTTTCCCTTCTCCCTCACCCCACATCCACCTCAGTTTGTTCTCCGTATTTAAGAGTATCTTGTGGTTCGCCTCCCTGCCTCTGTGTCTATTTTTGCCCCTTCCTTCCCCTGTGGACTTCTGTTAACTTTCTCAAGATCCACATATGAGTGAAAGCATAGAATATCTGTCCTTCTCTGACTGACTTATTTCACACAGCAATAGGGGACTAGGAAAGGATAAAATTCCAAAGCTTCTATCTGCTCTCAGTGCTGCTGAAACTTGAGATTCAAAGTTAAAGGTTCTTTTATACCCATGCTTTGCAAGACTATACAAACCAGGTATGATTAGTACAAGGAAATAACAGTAGGGCTCTGAAGTTTGTCATATACTCTGATGGGGTTCTTAACATGCTACTCCAAAGCATGGTGCTTTAACATATTGAATATTTTAAGTTGAAAGAGTTGGAGAAAACAGCAGAAGCATGAGTCACTCTGACCTTCCCCCACCCTTCTCCCCTGAGGCAGATCAAACAAGCCCTCCGTGAAGGGCGTCCTCCTTACACCAGAGGAAAGGAACAGCCTTATCTCTGAAGATAAAGAGACACTGAGAAGAATCTGAACCAACAAGCCTTGTAAAGTTCCCCAGTTTACTATTTTTACCTCATACTCTTTAGGGCCCTATCATATTTCTCCATGACTCTATACTCCCTATCAAATCTAGTATAAAATACTCAGGTTGAACTAGTTCTTTGAGTCTCCAGATCCTTAAGAAAGTTCCCATGCCTCATAAAAGTAATATTTAAAAAACATGTTTGCTTTTCTCTCATTCATCTGTCTTTGTCAGGTGAGTTTTCATCCAGCCAGTGCCCCCAAGAGCATCAAGGAAAACTGCCTTCCCTTTCTACAACTCCTTTTTTCAAGAAATCATTTCACTTAACATTCATAGCCAGTATTAGCCCAAGAGAGTAGTGGACATTAAAGGTAAACTTGGTCACAAGAGATGGAGAAATCATGTAAACTCAGTGACTAGAGGAGAACATTGTGAAGGCGGTCCCCAATTCAGGTGACTTGGACAACCCAGAAGCCCCTATCTTCCAAGAGAGGAGGCACTAGTTCAAACATTGTATGATTCTCAGTTTACATGAAAATTAAGGTTCTGAGCAGCAGAGTACGTTAGTAAAATTTCCTACACTATAGTCTCAGAACCTCTTATACTTAAAGACAAGATTTCTAAGAAAATAAACCTTCAAAATTAATTTAAAGTATCTTTTTTGCCAACCTAATTCCTTGGGTCTGATCTGAAATTTTTTCTTAAAAACTGGAAAACTGTGGCTTTATTTTCCATCTATGTTGCATTGAAAAATAATATAATTGGTACACTTGTTACCTAGATCCTCCAAGAAACTACAATTATCCTTAATTTTTCTAAGTAACAGAAGGCACTGCTACCAGAATGTGTTAACATTTTATAATTTTGTACCAATGTAGGAAAGGCCTCTCAAAATAGATTTTTTAATTTGCAGGCTCAACCTGTATGAGTCATAATGTTTCTCCAGACTGTGGCTTATATTCTGCATAATCCTCTATAAAGTAAAAAATGTTAGTTACCTTCCATATTCAATTAATCCTTAAATTATAAATTACATCCTGAAATAAAAGAAAAAAATCAGGAGTTATGACTCTTTGTTATTGGATTAACATCATCTTTTGTAAGTTTTGTGTTTTGTGTGTGTGTGTGTCTGTGTGTGTGTATGCTCATCTTGTTTAATGATTTTCAGAAAAGAAACTGTCGTCTTTATGTGAGATTGACAAAAATTGGATAGGCTCAATTTTTCTGGAAAATGGATATCTTAATATCTTTGCCACTACTGCCATGGTAACTACGTTTAGACAACAGGTGCACTTCCTTGAGAATGGAAATAACACTGTTTATTAAGTGTTGTGAAATAGTACCAAATTGTTTGCTAATAATATTTGAGCTGATGGAGACCAGAAAAGTGACAGAAATTAACTCTCCTGGTAAATAATGAAGATGCAAAATTTATGTTTCTTTTATTCCCAAGAAGTTCATAAAGAGAGATTTATTAAGCATCTTTTATATTCAAGGAACTATGCTGGGGAACAAGGGCATTGAGACAAAGCCCCTCAAAAAGCTGAAAACCTTAGACACAGACACAGATAAGAGCAGTTGAGAGAGAATGTTAAAAGTGCCACTGGAGAGGGACCACGAAAGTACTATAAAAGAATTTTCCAGACACTACAACTGCTTATTGCTGCATGACATAATTCCTTATCCGTGCCTTTAGATTCAATGTGCTCCCTATATCCCATGAATGTTTTTGTAAGTAGTTGATCCTCAAAATACATTGAACAAATTCTGAAATTTATTACTTGCATCTGAAAGGAGTACATCGCCAGTGGGAACCATACTTCAGGATTTCACTTCAAAATATTCTACAAAACCCTGATGAAGATGGTGGAACTTACGAAAGAATGGAAGAGATAAATAATACATAAGTGCAGAATACCTTATCTGTGTATTACCCTCCCATATTTTCTAGGGACTGGTGGGGCAGGAAAAAAAGGAGGAGATTCCAAACTCCTGTATATTCTCAGCTCTGCCAGAAGTGGAGATCCATAGTGAATAACTTTTTGTGTAGCCAAGAGGAAATCATAAATGAAGGATCACACTTCTATTTTTTTTTTATTTATTTTTAACTTGAGAGATAGAACAAGGGTGAGCAGAGGAAAGGGGCAGAGGGAGAGATAAAAAGAATCCCAAGTAGTCATGACCCTGGCTCCTAGGACCTTGGGATAATAACCCGACCTGAAATCAAGAGTTGGACGCTAACTGACTGAGTAACCCAGGCACCCCAAAGGACCAAACTTCTAAATCCTATGATCTTTCTCTATGAGAGAAGTTTACCATTTCATAATTTGTTTCTGACTGTGTAAAATTAAAGTAGGATAGCTCTCTAGGAAATACAGAAAACATACCTAAAACTTTGCAATTACAAAACAACACCAAAACACACACACACACACACACACACACACACACACACACACACACACACAGAACAAACAAAAGAGACTATGGAAACCAACTGTGACTAGCATAACAAAGGATATTGGCAAGTCCTTTCTCCAAAAAGCAACCATAAACCTGGACAAAACTGTCACACTCTTTTCAAAACTCTGGAGACTAACCAAAGCCTTAGAGCAAACAGAGGAACACTTATTCAAGAAAAACTTCTACATCTTTGGCAAAAACAGTGACAGTCTTCTTGCCTGAAGCTTCTCTGATAGCCCTGCCCCAACCTGGTTACTGTGCTAGTTTTAGAAGGGAAGGACAAGCCATGAGAAACAGCAGCTTCGCTGCTATAAGGGGATCAGGACACTTGCAGCAGAAAGAAAAACACACTCTTGCACATGACTGTAAACAGTAGCAAGCTTAGCAACAGACACAACCCCACAGCCTAACCTGAGGCTGCAGCCCTGGTTGAGGCAAGCGATGGGACTGGGATGACAGACTAGCCAGACATTCAACAAGGAGAACTGATGTATGGAACAGATAGAATCTTAATAAAAATCCACATATCCTTGGAGATGGGAAGCTATGCTCATGTGCAAGTCTGTGCACATGCACAGAAGAGACCAGACAGGGCCCTCTCATCCACTTATCCCTGAATGAACATGATGCCATGGGCACATGCAGAGGAAATAAAAGAGAACCCAATGGAAAGCAAATCCTGAAATTTGAATATTCTCCAACCCACATACAGATTCACATACAGAGGATGGAAGGGTTATTCAAAGTGTTTGAATACAACTTCTATTTAAATACTGGCTGAATTACAATGACACACCAGTAACCATTAAGAAGCTGGGTTTATAATTTTTAAAAAGTTAAAAAGTGTTTTGAGCAGACACATCAACCCATGCACACTGAGGGGGAAAACAAACTATGGGTTCAGTTCAAACAAGTCACTAAAGAACAACAACAAAAGAAAAATTAGAATTCAGAGTTGCTATATTATCTCAAATAATCATTTTAATCGAAATTAGGACAAATGTGAAAAATAAGTAAGTGTGGATACACATGTTTAATTGAGCAAACACATAAAAGTAGCTAGTATAAATATATTGAAAAAGTTAAAAAAAACATGCATGAAAAACTACTAAAGATGTTACTGCGATAGAGTTCACCTACTACATAAATGACCCTACAAAGTGTACAATTTACAGGAGCTTTTGTAGATTCACAAATATGTGACCATTACCACAATTTTAGAACATTACAATTATGTCTAAAAGAAACACTGTACTCTTTCGACACCACCTCCTATTCCCTTCTCCATCCTCCAGTCCCAAATAATGACTCATCTCCTTTCTATCTCCATAGATCTGCCTATTCCAAATATTTCATATAAAAGGAATCTTATACCATCAGGGTTTTTTGTGACTGGCTTATTTCACTTAGCATAATGTTTTTAAGGTCCATCTGTGTTTCTCTAAGGAGAAAGCAGTCATGTTGTACCAAGTATCTCTTTTTCCTGTTACAGTTGAATATTCTTTCATTGTATGGGTATACTCCATTATGTCCTATGTCCATTTTTAGGTTGATGCACATTTGGGTTAATTCCATCTTTTAGCTGTATGAATGAAATTGCTATAAGCATTCATGTGCAAGTCTATGTATATATACACTAACATTCCTCTTGGCTGCATACCACAGAGCATAAATGTTGTAACTCTGAGGAACCAGCTCCCAGATTGCTTTCGAAAAGGGTTGTATCACTTTACATTCCCACCAGCACTGTACAAGAGTGGTGACTGTTCCACATTTTCGCCCAACATGTTTTATCTGATTTTATTTTTATTCCAGACACCCTAATGTACTTTATCAGCTATGTAATTTGCAATTCTCTTTTTTGGAATAGTTTAATAAAATAGGTATTACTCTTCAGAAGTTTGAATGTACTCTTCTTTGCAGCTGTGAGGCCAACTGGTCCTCTTTTGCTTGTTGGGAGTATTATTATTATTATTATTATTACTGATTCAATTTTGTTACTAATCATCAGCCCACATTTTCTATTTCTTCCTGATTCTGTTTTATAAGATGATATATAACTTTCTTATATATGAATTTATCCATTTCTTCTAAGTTGTCCAGTTCATTGGCTTACTTACCATACTACTCTCTTATAAGACTTACAATTCTCTGGTATTGGTTATTCTCTTTTATTTCTGATTTAAGTCTTCTCTTTTTCTTTAATCTGCCTAAAGTTTAATCAGTTTTGTCTTTCCAAAGAACCACTTCCTGGTTTTATCTTTTCTATCACTTTTAATACCCATTTATTTCCACCCTGGTCTTTCCTTCCTTGTACTAACTTTGGGCTTTGTTTTTTTACTAGTTCTGTTAGGTATAAGGTTAGATTGATATTTTTCTTATTTCTTGAGGTAGACCTGTATCACTATAAACTTCCTTCTCAGAACTGCCTTTGTTGAATCTCAAAGATTTGGAACCATTGTTTTCCTATCTTCATTTATCTAAAGGTTTTTGGGGGGCCCTACGTGGTTCAGTCAGTTAAGCATCCAATTTCCGCTCAGGTCATGATCTCACAGTTTGTAGGTTTGAGCCCCGTGTCGGGCTCTGTGTTGACAGCTCAGAGCCTGGAGTCTGTTTCAGATTCTGTGTCTCCCTCTCTCTCTCTGCCCCTCCCCTGCTTACGCTCTGTCTCTGTCTCAAAAATAAATAAACGTTAAAACAATTTTTTAAGTTTTTTGTATTTCCTCTTTGATTTCTTCACTGACCCATTGGTTATTTAGTTTCATGTTGTTTAGCCTGTACATGTTCATGTTTTTCCTTGTAATTCATTTCCATTTTCATAACACTGTGGTCAGAAAAAATGCTTGTTATAATTTCAATCTTCTTCAATTTATTGAGACGTGTATGAGCTATCCCGGAGAATGTCCCATGTGCACTTGAAAAGAATGTGTATTCTGCTGTTTGGGGATGGAATGTTCTATATTTATCTGTTATATCCATCTGGTCTATTGTGTCATTCAAAGCCACTGTTTCTTTACTGATTTTCTGCCTGAACAGTTTATTGATGTAAATGTTAAAATCCCTTACTATTATTGTATTACTGTCGATTTCTCCTTTTATGTCTTAATATTTGCTATATATTCAGGGGTTTCTATACTGGGTCCATAGATATTTACAACTGTCATATTCTCTTGTTGGACTGATCTCTTTACCATTATGTAATGCCTTTGTCTTGTTACAGTCTTTATTTTAAAGTCTATTTTGCTTAATATAAATTATCGCTACCCTGGCTTTGTGTACTTGCCTCTATATGCATGGCATATATTTTTCAATCTCTACTTTCAGTCTGTCTCTGCCATCACGTCTCAAGCGAGTCTCATCTAGGCAGCATAAAAATGAGTTTTGTTTTTTTATCCATTCAGTATCCCTATGTTTTTTTGATTGGACAATTTCTATCTATTTCTATCTATTACAGGTGTTTAGTTGGTGGTTACCAGGAGGTTCATACATAACATCCTAGGTATACAGTAGACTATATTAAGTTGATGGTCACTTTAAGTCACACACACTCAGAAAGAACTATATTTTGACTCCCTTCATTTTATGTATGTCATATTTTACATCTTCTTTTATAAATCCCTTAATTTTATTTTATTTTTTATTATTTTATGTTTTTATTTTTTTATTTTTTAATATATGAAATTTACTGTCAAATTGGTTTCCATACAACACCCAGTGCTCATCCCAAAAGGTGCCCTCCTCAATACCCATCACCCACCCTGCCCTCCCTCACACCCCCCATCAACCCTCAGTTTGTTCTCAGTTTTTAACAGTCTCTTATGCTTTGGCTCTCTCCCACTCTAACCTCTTTTTTTTTTTTTTTTCCCTTCCCCTCCCCCATGGGTTTCTGTTACGTTTCTCAGGATCCACATAAGAGTGAAACCATATGGTATCTGTCTTTCTCTGTATGGCTTATTTCACTTAGCATCACACTCTCCAGTTCCATCCACGTTGCTACAAAAGGCCATATTTCATTTTTTCTCATTGCCATGTAGTATTCCATTGTGTATATAAACCACAATTTCTTTATCCATTCATCAGTTGATGGACATTTAGGCTCTTTCCATAATTTGGCTCTTGTTGAGAGTGCTGCTATAAACATTGGGGTAAAAGTGCCCCTATGCATCAGTACTCCTGTATCCCTTGGATAAATTCCTAGCAGTGCTATTGCTGGGTCATAGGGTAGGTCTATGTTTAATTTTCTGAGGAACCTCCACACTGCTTTCCAGAGCGGCTGCACCAATTTGCATTCCCACCAACAGTGCAAGAGGGTTCCTGTTTCTCCACATCCTCGCCAGCATCTATAGTCTCCTGATTTCTTCATTTTGGCCACTCTGACTGGCGTGAGGTGACATCTGAGTGTGGTTTTGATTTGTATTTCCCTGATAAGGAGCGACGTTGAACATCTTTTCATGTGCCTGTTGGCCATCCGGATGTCTTCTTTAGAGAAGTGTCTATTCATGTTTTCTGCCCATTTCTTCACTGGGTTATTTGTTTTTCGGGTGTGGAGTTTGATGAGCTCTTTATAGATTTTGGATACTAGCCCTTTGTCCAATGTGTCATTTGCAAATATCTTTTCCCATTCCGTTGGTTGCCTTTTAGTTTTGTTGGTTGTTTCCTTTGCTGTGCAGAAGCTTTTTATCTTCATAAGGTCCCAGTAATTCACTTTTGCTTTTAATTCCCTTGCCTTTGGGGATGTGCCGAGTAAGAGATTGCTACGGCTGAGGTCAGA
Source organism: Panthera tigris (assembly GCF_018350195.1). Classification (NCBI taxonomy): domain Eukaryota; kingdom Metazoa; phylum Chordata; class Mammalia; order Carnivora; family Felidae; genus Panthera; species Panthera tigris. The sequence continues at coordinate 129,992,705 of NC_056660.1, read as the reverse complement.
GAGGTCTTTTCCTGCTTTCTCCTCTAAGGTTTTAATGGTTTCCTGTCTCACATTCAGGTCCTTTATCCATTTTGAGTTTATTTTTGTGAATGGTGTGAGAAAGTGGTCTAGTTTCAACCTTCTGCATGTTGCTGTCCAGTTCTCCCAGCACCATTTGTTAAAGAGACTGTCTTTTTTCCATTGGATGTTCTTTCCTGCTTTGTCAAAGATGAGTTGGCCATACGTTTGTGGGTCTAGTTCTGGGGTTTCTATTCTATTCCATTGGTCTATGTGTCTGTTTTTATGCCAATACCATGCTGTCTTGATGATGACAGCTTTGTAGTAGAGGCTAAAGTCTGGGATTGTGATGCCTCCTGCTTTGGTCTTCTTCTTCAAAATTACTTTGGCTATTCGGGGCCTTTTGTGGTTCCATATGAATTTTAGGATTGCTTGTTCTAGTTTCGAGAAGAATGCTGGTGCAATTTTGATTGGGATTGCATTGAATGTGTAGATAGCTTTGGGTAGTATTGACATTTTGACAATATTTATTCTTCCAATCCATGAGTAGGGAATGTCTTTCCATTTCTTTATATCTTCTTCAATTACCTGCATAAGCTTTCTATAGTTTTCAGCATACAGATCTTTTACATCTTTGGTTAGATTTATTCCTAGGTATTTTATGCTTCTTGGTGCCACTGTGAATGGGATCAGTTTCTTCATTTGTCTTTCTGTTGCTTCATTGTTAGTGTATAAGAATGCAACTGATTTCTGCACATTGATTTTGTATCCTGCAACTCTGCTGAATTCATGTATCAGTTCTAGCAGACTTTTGGTGGAGTCTATCGGATTTTCCATGTATAATATCATGTCATCTGCAAAAAGCGAAAGCTTGACTTCATCTTTGCCAATTTGGATGCCTTTGATTTCCTTTTGTTGTCTGATTGCTGATGCTAGAACTTCCAGCACTATATTAAACAACAGCGGTGAGAGTGGGCATCCCTGTCGTGTTCCTGATCTCAGGGAAAAAGCTCTCAGTTTTTCCCCGTTGAGGATGATGTTAGCTGTGGGCTTTTCATAAATGGCCTTTATGATCTTTAAGTATGTTCCTTCTATCCCGACTTTCTCAAGGGTTTTTATTAAGAAAGGGTGCTGGATTTTGTCAAAGGCCTTTTCTGCATCGATTGACAGGATCATATGGTTCTTCTCTTTTTTTTTTGTTAATGTGATGTATCACGTTGATCGATTTGCGAATGTTGAACCAGCCCTGCATCCCAGGAATGAATCCCACTTGATCATGGTGAATAATTCTTTTTATATGCTGTTGAATTCGATTTGCTAGTATCTTATTGAGAAGTTTTGCATCCATATTCATCAGGGATATTGGCCTGTAGTTCTCTTTTTTTACTGGGTCTCTGTCTGGTTTAGGAATCAAAGTAATACTGGCTTCATAGAATGAGTCTGGAAGTTTTCCTTCCCTTTCTATTTCTTGGAATAGCTTGAGAAGGATAGGTATTATCTCTGCTTTAAACGTCTGGTAGAACTCCCCAGGGAAGCCATCTGGTCCTGGACTCTTATTTGTTGGGAGATTTTTGATAACCGATTCAATTTCTTCGCTGGTTATGGGTCTGTTCAAGCTTTCTATTTCCTCCTGATTGAGTTTTGGAAGAGTGTGGGTGTTTAGGAATTTGTCCATTTCTTCCAGGTTGTCCAATTTGTTGGCATATAATTTTTCATAGTATTCCCTGATAATTGTTTGTATCTCTGAGGGATTGGTTGTAATAATTCCATTTTCATTCATGATTTTATCTATTTGGGTCATCTCCCTTTTCTTTTTGAGAAGCCTGGCTAGAGGTTTGTCAATTTTGTTTATTTTTTCAAAAAACCAACTCTTGGTTTCGTTGATCTGCTCTACAGTTTTTTTAGATTCTATATTGTTTATTTCTGCTCTGATCTTTATGATTTCTCTTCTTCTGCTGGGTTTAGGCTGCCTTTGCTGTTCTGCTTCTATTTCCTTTAAGTGTGCTGTTAGATATTGTATTTGGGATTTTTCTTGTTTCTTGAGATAGGCCTCGATTGCAATGTATTTTCCTCTCAGGACTGCCTTCGCTGCGTCCCAAAGCGTTTGGATTGTTGTATTTTCATTTTCATTTGTTTCCATATATTTTTTAATTTCTTCTCTAATTGCCTGGTTGACCCACTCATTCGTTAGTAGGGTGTTCTTTAACCTCCATGCTTTTGGAGGTTTTCCAGACTTTTTCCTGTGGTTGATTTCAAGCTTCATAGCATTGTGGTCTGAAAGTATGCATGGTATAATTTCAATTCTTGTAAACTTATGAAGGGCTGTTTTGTGACCCAGTATATGATCTATCTTGGAGAATGTTCCATGTGCACTCGAGAAGAAAGTATATTCTGTTGCTTTGGGATGCAGAGTTCTAAATATATCTGTCAAGTCCATCTAATCCAATGTATCATTCAGGGCCCTTGTTTCTTTATTGACCGTGTGTCTAGATGATCTATCCATTTCTGTAAGTGGGGTGTTAAAGTCCCCTGCAATGACCACATTCTTATCAATAAGGTTGCTTATGTTTATGAGTAATTGTTTTATATATCTGGGGGCTCCGGTATTTGGCGCATAGACATTTATAATAGTTAGCTCTTCCTGGTGGATAGACCCTGTGATTATTATATAATGCCCTTCTTCATCTCTTGTTACAGCCTTTAATTTAAAGTCTAGTTTGTCTGATAGAAGTATGGCTACTCCAGCTTTCTTTTGGCTTCCAGGAGCATGATAAATAGTTCTCCATCCCCTCACTCTCAATCTAAAGGTGTCCTCAGATCTAAAATGAGTCTCTTGTAGACAGCAAATAGATGGGTCTTGTTTTTTTATCCATTCTGATACCCTATGTCTTTTAGTTGGCGCATTTAATCCATTTACATTCAGTGTTATTATAGAAAGATGCGGGTTTAGAGTCATTGTGATGTCTGTATGTTTTATGCTTGTAGTGATGTCTCTGGTACTTTGTCTCACAGGATCCCCCTTAGGATCTCTTGTAGGGCTGGTTTCGTGGTGACAAATTCCTTCAGTTTTTGTTTGTTTGGGAAGACCTTTATCTCTCCTTCTATTCTAAATGACAGACTTGCTGGATAAAGGATTCTCGGCTGCATATTTTTTCTGTTTAGCACACTGTAGATATCGTGCCAAGCCTTTCTGGCCTGCCAAGTTTCAAAGGAGAGATCAGTCACGAGTCTTACAGGTCTCCCTTTATATGTGAGGGCACGTTTATCCCTTGCTGCTTTCAGAATTTTCTCTTTATCCTTGTATTTTGCCAGTTTCACTATGATATGTCGTGCAGAAGATCGATTCAAGTTACGTCTGAAGGGAGTTCTCTGTGCCTCTTGGATTTCAATGCCTTTTTCCTTCCCCAGTTCAGGGAAGTTCTCAGCTATAATTTCTTCAAGTACCCCTTCAGCACCTTTCCCTCTCTCTTCCTCCTCTGGGATACCACTTATGCGTATATTATTTCTTTTTAGTGTATCACTTAGTTCTCTAATTTTCCCCTCATACTCCTGGATTTTTTTATCTCTCTTTCTTTCAGCTTCCTCTTTCTCCATAACTTTATCTTCTAGTTCACCTATTCTCTCCTCTGCCTCTTCAAGCCGAGCCATTGTGGTTTCCATTTTGTTTTGCATTTCATTTAAAGCGTTTTTCAGCTCCTCGTGACTGGTCCTTAGTCCCTTGATCTCTGTGGCAAGAGATTCTCTGCTGTCCTGTATACTGTTTTCAAGCCCAGCAATTAACTTTATGACTATTATTCTAAATTCACTTTCTGTTATATTATTTAAATCCTTTTTGATCAGTTCATTAGCTGTTGTTATTTCCTGGAGATTCTTCTGAGGGGAATTCTTCCGTTTGGTCATTTTGGAGAGTCCCTTGCGTGGTGAGGACCTGCAGTGCACTTCCCCTGTGCTGTGGTGTATAACTGGAGTTAGTGGGCGGGGCCGCAGTCCAACCCGATGTCTGCCCCCAGCCCACTGCTGGGGCCACAGTTAGACTGGTGTGTGCCTTCTCTTCCCCTCTCCTAGGGGCGGGATTCACTGTGGGGTGGCGTGTCCCATCTGGGCTACTTGCACACTGCCAGGCTTGTGTTGCTGGGGATCTGGCGTATTAGCTGGGGTGGGTAGGCAAGGTGCACGGGGGGTGGAGGGGCAGGCTTAGCTCGCTTCTCCTTAGGTGATCCACTTCAGGAGGAGCCCTGTGGCAGCGGGAGGGAGTCAGATCCGCTGCCGGAGGTTTGGCTCCGCAGAAGCACAGAGTTGGGTGTTTGCGCGGAGCAAGTTCCCTGGCAGGAACTGGTTCCCTTTGGGATTTTGGCTGGGGGATGGGCGGGGGAGATGGCGCTGGCGCCTTTGTTCCCCGCCAAGCTGAGCTCTGCCGTCCGGGGGCTCAGCAGCTCTCCCTCCCTTTGTCCTCCAGCCTTCCTGCTTTCCGCGCAGAGCTGTTAACTTATGACCTCCCAGACGCTAAGTCGCGCTTGCTGTCGGAACACAGTCCGTCCGGCCCCTCCGCTTTTGCCAGCCAGACTCGGGGGCTCTGCTTGGCCGGCGAGCCGCCCCTCCGCCCCGGCTCCCTCCCGCCAGTCCGTGGAGCGCACACCGCCTCGCCGCCCTTCCTACCCTCTTCCGTGGGCCTCTAGTCTGCGCTTGACTCCTGAGACTCCCTTCTGCTAATCCTCTGGCGGTTTTCTGGGTTCTTTAGGCAGGTGTAGGTGGAATCTAAGTGATCAGCAGGACGCGCGGTGAGCCCACCGTCCTCCTACGCCGCCATCTTCCAACAGTCTAAATCCCTTAATTTTAGATATAATTTGTTACTACTTTTGTCTTTTAAGCTTTATACTAGCTTTATAAGTGATTGATATTCTACCTTTGTTGTATGTTTGCTTTTATTAGTGAAACTTTCTCCTTTCATAATTTTCCCACTTCTAATAATGGACTTCTCTTTTCCACTTAAAAGAGTCCATTTAAATTTTCTTTTAAAGCCTAATGTAACAGAGATGAACTCCTTGAACTTCTGTTTGTCTGGGCAACTCTTTATCTCCCCTTCACTTCTGAATGGTAATCTTGCTGTCAGAGTATTCTTTGTTGTACGTTTGTTTGTTTGTTTGTTTTCCTTTTAGCACTTGAAATATATCACACCACTCCCTTCTGGCCTGTAAAGTTTGTGCTAAAAATATCAGCTAATAGCCTTATAGAGTTTCACTTGAAAAACATAACTTGCTGTTTTTCTCTTGCTGCTTTCAGTATTCTCTCTTCATCTTTAACCTTTGACATTTAAATTGTGTGTCTTCGTGTGGACCTTATTGGGTTCATCTTATTTGGGACTCTCTTCTTTCTGGACCTGGGTGTCTGTTTTCTTGCTCATGTTAGGGAAGTTTTCAGCTCTTATGTCTTCAAATAAATTCTCTGCCCTTTTCTCTTCCCCTTCTCCTTTTGGGACCCCTATAATGCAAGTGTTAACATGCTTGATGTTGTCCTAGAAATCCCTTAACCTATCCTCATCATTTTTTTTTCTTTTTCTGTTCAGCTTGGGTGTTTTTCCTTATCCTGTCTTCCAGATCATTAATCTGTTCTTCTGTATCTGCTTATCTGCTGTTGATTCCTTCTGGCATCTTTTTCATTTCAGTTATTGAATTCTTCAACTCTGATTGGTTCTTTTACTATTTTCTACCTCTTAATTGAAGTTCTGAGCTCATTCGCTCTTCTCTTCAGTGTAGTATCATTATGATCATTACTTTAAACTCTTTATCTAGCATAGTCATCTCTTTTTCATTTAGTTCTTTTTCTGAGTTTTGTCTTGTTCTTCTGCTTCAGATTCATTCTTCTGTCTCATTTATTTGAATTTCTATATCTTCTCCTCTGAATTAGATGAAACAGCTACTTCTAGACTTGAATGAATGGCCTTGTGAAGGAACGTCTCCTGTATAGACTCTACACCTGTCAGCTTTGAGTAGTTGGCTAAATCTGTAGCAGGCATGGAGGGCAGGTCCCAGGGACATCTGCACTGGCTAATGAGATGGCTAGAACCAAAGTGGGCATGAGCAGAGGAGTTCGAGCATTCTGGGCAGGAGGTACCCTGGCAAGATAGCCAGAGTCAAAGCAGGTGTAAGCCAGAGGGCCTCAGTGTGCTCCATGCAAGGGCTGGCCTCCCATGATGGCTGGAGACAAAGCAGGTATAGAAGAGGTGACAACCTGGCAAGATGGCTAGAGCTGAGGTGTGCATAGGCTGGGAGATCTGGGGGCACTCCATGCAGGGGGACTCAAATTACAACTGGAGCTGAAGTTGGTGCAGGCCTGGAGTGATCTGGGATGCTTTGCACCTGTGTTACCAGTAAGACAGTTGGAGCTGTAGTAGACACTGTGTGGGGATGCCCCACTATGTGGCATGCTGGGCCACCTTAGGGGGCCTTTTGGGGGGGACACTTGTGGCTGATGTAGGCTCAGGGTCTGGGGCTCACTGAGGCAGCAGCTTGATACCATCTGTGCAATCAACCTGGAAGGGAATATTAACAATGGCACTCACATGACCACCCCTCTGACACCTGAGAGTGTTCTCATGCTCTCATCATTTGGTAGCGCTCTAGGGATAGCTCTTTTATATTACAGTTACTGTTTTAAACCATGGCTTTTTTTTTCCCCCTGGGGCCAAGGGCAGATGGATCTTCTTCAAGTCTGTCAGTTCTGCAACACAACCCCAACTGTAGCTCACAGCATAGGGGGTGAGGTTCCCATCTTTACCAAGTCTATCTCTCTTCTGCCACTGTCGATGTGGTCCCTCTATCCTTTGTTGTGTGGAAGCTGTTCAGTGAGCCCTCAGTTCTTTTTCAGGAGAAATTGCTTTATATACAGGTGTAGATTCAGTGTGTCCATGGAGGACGTGCATTCAGGGTTGTCCAGTCACCACCTTATACCGCCTCTGGTACAGTCTTTTTAAGCAGAGTTGCGTTTCATTTTCAGGAGGTCCAATTTACTTATGTTTTCTGGGGTCGCATAGAAGAATCTACTGCCAAACCCCAAAATCATGAAAATTTACCCCCCAAGTTTTCTTCTAAGTGTTGCATAGTTTTAACTATTATATTTCGGTGTTTATCTTGAGTTATTTTTTGTCTATTGTGTAAGGCAAGTGACAAATGTTTTATTTTTTTTTCCATGTGGCTATCCAATTGTCTCAGCATTGCTTTTTTTTTTTTTTCATGGAAAAAAATGACCAACAATGTCTACTGTTTTCAGAGACATACAGTGTCTATTGGCTTCAGGGGTACATCACAGTGATTTGGTATTTTTATATATTATGTATTGATCCCCAAGATACTACTAGTTACCATATAATCACCATACAAAGTTGAAAATACTTTTATCTATCAAATGGTTCAGCACCCTGGATCAAAAAATAGTTGACCCCAGATATTTGTTGATTTCTAGACTCTCAATTCTATTCCACTGATGTATATCCTATGTCAATATCACAATGTTTTCATTACTGTCACTTTATCATCAGCATTGAAATCTGGAATCTGAGTGCTCTGATTTTGTTCTGTTTTGTCAGAATTGTTTTGTCAATTTTTGGTAATTGTTTTGAATTTTGGTAACTCAACATTAATTTTTTCTAAATTTTTTTAACGTTTTATTTATTTTTGAGACAGGGAGAGACAGAGCATGAACAGGGGAGGGTCAGAGAGAGGGAGACACAGAATCTGAAACAGGCTCCAGGCTCTGAGCTGTCAGCACAGAGCCCGACGCGGGGCTCAAACTCATGGACCGCAATATCATAACCTGAGCCAAAGTCAGCCGCTTAACCGACTGAGCCACCCAGGCACCCCTCAACATTAATTTTTTTAATCAGCTGCTTAATATCCACAAAGAGTTCAGATGGGATTCCGATAGTCATTGCATTAATCTCTTATTCAATTTGGAGAATATTTCCATCCTAACAATATTAAGTTTCTCATCATTATGTTTCCCCAGTTATTTTGACCTTCTGATATTTCTTCCAATAATATTTTATAGTTTTTAACAGTACAGATTTTACATCTCCTTTGTTAAATGTATTCCTATTTAATTATTTGATGTGATTGTACATGGGATTGTTGTTCTCAATTTTATTTTGGAATTTTGGAATGTTCTTACCCCTGTATAGAAATATAGCGGCCTGTGTATACTTATAGATCCTGTAAACTTGCTGGACTTGTTTATTAGTTACAACATTTTTTAGTGATCTTTAGGATATTCTACATACAAGATTTATACAAGTTTATCTCTTGTGGAAATACTGCATGTTTGCTTCTTCCTCTTATATTTGGATGCCTTTAATATATTTTTTTAATTTTTTTACTGTTTGTTTATTTGTGAAAGAGAGAGACAGAGTGCAAGTAGGGAAAGGTCAGAGACACAGGGATACACAGACTCCGAAGCAGGCTCCAGGCTCTGAGTTGTCAGCACAGAGCCCGACGCAGGGCTTGAACTCACGAACTGCAAGATCATGACTTAAGCCTAAGCTGGATGCTTAACTGAGTCACCCAGGTGCCCCTTCATCCCCTTAATCTTTTCTTCCCTTACCTAATGCCTGGATAACCCCTCTAGTACAATGTTGAATACAAGTGGTTACTGCAGGCATCATTATCTTCTTCCTGGTCTTAGAGGAAAGGATTTTGTCTTTAATTGTCAGGAATGATATTAGCTGTGGTTTTTTGCATTGGTCCTTGATCAAGTTGAGGAAGTTACCTCCTATTCCTATTTTTTTTAATCATGAAAATATTTTGGATCTTGTCAAATAGGTTCAAAATAAAAGGACAGAAAGAAATGTACCACAGAAATTGTAACCATAACAAAGCTGGATTGTTAGGCAAAAATGGTAGTTTCATAATGATGAAGTATTATTTCATTAGCGAAACATAATAATATGAACACTTATATGCCTAATAGAAAACCGCAAAATCCATGAAATAAAAATTGACATATAACTGAAAGAAACATTAGGCATTTCAACAACTGTAAACTTGAATACCTGAGTCTCAATAATTGGTGGAGCAAAATAGAAAATCAAAAATGAAAAAAAGAATTGAAAACCAAGGTCAGCCAACCTGACCTACCTAAAATCTGTAGCATGTTCCACATGACAAAACAATAACACACTGTTTTCAAGTTAACATGAAACTGCCTCTGAAATAGACCATATGCTAGTCCATAAGTCTTAACAAACTGAAAATGATTGAAATAGTACAATATACATTCTCCAACCACAAAAGTATTAAATTAGAAAAAAGCAATGAAAAGAAATATGTGCAATATTTAAATATGTGGAAATAAAGTAATATAATTCTAAGTAAAACAAGAATCAAATAAGAAATTATAACTAGAATTTGAAAATGTATTTGAATTAAATGAAAGTAGAAATATAACTGATAAAATTGCCACACACAACCAAAGCAGTGCTTAGAGTGACATCTATAGCTTAAAATCCCTGTGTTAGGAATGTAGAATGATCACACATCAATAATGTAGGTTTCTACATTAAGCAACTAGAAAAAGAACAAACTCAACCCAAAGAGAAAAAAGAACAATTAATATCAGAGAACAAGTGCATTAAACAGAGAACAGGAAAACAAAAAAATCAATGAAACCACTTTTCTTCAAAAAGATGACCAAATTAACATTTTTTAGATAAACTGACAGAGGTAAAAAAAAAAAAAGGAAAAAAAAAAAGGACACAATTTAGCAATATTAGGAATGAATTTAGTCCCTTCCATTATCCTATGCAAACATGCTAACCTGGGGTGCCTGCCTGGCTCAATCCACAGAGCATGCGACTTGATCTCAGACTTATAGGTTCGAGCCCCACGATGGGTGTAGCGATGACTTAGAAAATAAAATCTCAAAAAATAATAATAATAATGTTAGCCCTGAATGGGTTGCATGCCTACATGTAATAGGTAAAACTATAAAATGATTAGAAGAAAACATCCTGGAAAAATCCTGAATTTTGTATTAGGATTGTACAATCCTAATTGTACAATACCTACTTGTATTAGGTAAAGAGCTCTTAGATATGGCATCAAAGTACAACTACTGAGAAATAAATTTCATGGAAACTGAACATTTTTGCACTTTAAAATACACTATTAAGGGGGCGCCTGGGTGGCGCAGTCGGTTAAGCGTCCGACTTCAGCCAGGTCACGATCTCGCGGTCCGTGAGTTCGAGCCCCGCGTCAGGCTCTGGGCTGATGGCTCGGAGCCTGGAGCCTGTTTCCGATTCTGTGTCTCCCTCTCTCTCTGCCCCTCCCCCGTTCATGCTCTGTCTCTCTCTGTCCCAAAAATAAATAAAAAAACGTTGAAAAAAAAAAAAAATTTAAAATACACTATTAAGAAAATGGAAAGACAAACCAAGGATTGGGAGAAAACTTGTGCTGTAATTAAAAACACAGGCTATATCACATGTGCTAGTGAGGATGAGGAGAAACTAGGACCCTCATTCTCTGTTGGTGCAAGTATCACACATTTTATAAGCACCTTAGAAGACACTTTTGCTGTATGCCAGACAGGCTCTTAAATGTTCTACAGTAATTCCCACCTCCTGGTAGTCATTCCTTTTGTAATCACCCACTCTTGAATCTGGATTTAAAAAATTTTTAATGTTTATTTATTTTTGAGACAGACATAGAGAATGCATGCAGGGGAGGGGCAGAGAGAGTGGGAGACACAGAATCGGAAGCAGGCTCCAGGCTCTGAGCTGTCAGCACAGAGCCCAACATGGGGCTCAAACTCATGAACCACGAGATCATGACCTGAGCTGAACTTAAATGCTTAAACGACCGACTGAGCCACCCAGGCACCACTCGGTCTGGATTTAACATGACTTGCTTCTAACCAGTAAAAATGGCAAACGAACTTCCATGATTACATTTTCCATGATTTCAATTACTATCTTTTTAGTAGACTCTCTCCCTTGATGACTTTGATAAAGTAAACTTCTATGTTGTGAGCTTGTGAACTTTCTACAGAAAGACCCACTTTGCAGGGAAGCAGATACAGTTTCTGGCAGACACACATCAAGAAACAGAGCCCATCAATCTAACAACCCTTAAGGAAATAAATTCCGCCAAAAACCACATGGGTTTGGATGCAGATTCTTCCCCGGCTGAGACTTGAGATAAGATCACAGCCAGCACCTTGATTATAGCCTTATGAGGGACCCTAAGCCAGAGGATCCTGCTAAACCAAGCCAGACTCCTGACCCACGAAAAATGAGGAGATAATTCATGTGTGTTTTTTAAGCCACCAAATTTGCAGTTTGTTTTTATATAACACAATATAAGCAATTTCTTAAATTTAACAATTCACCATAAAACCTAGCAATTCCAATCCTAGGTATATACTTAGCAGGAATTAAAACATGTGTCCACACAAATATTTAGACACATATGTTTATAGCAGCACTATTTCTAATAGTCCCAAAGTGGAAACAATACAATTATCCAGCAACTGGTGAATGGATAAACAAAATAAGGTGTATCTATTCTACAGAATACTATTCATTAATTAAAATGAATATGAATAAAGTTCAAAAACACTGCGTTAATAGAAAGAAGACTTATGCAAAGACTGCATATGTATGATTCCTTTTATATAAAATATTCACAAAAGGCAAATCTTCTTTAACAGAAAACTTAGTGGTTGATGGGGGTTGCAGTTAGCAGTGGAGTTAACTACAAATTCATGGAGTTGTGCACTTAACGTAGGTGAAACTATGGTATGGAAATCACATTTAATACAGATTTTAATCCTGATGGAGATCCTACCTTAGGGAAAAATTATTTTCACCCTCTGATTATTGTGTCCCCACAGTGTAGCCGCAAGTGGAATCCACAGAGTACCCTCATCAAACCATCAAGAACTTCCCCACCCACAAGAGACTTCTGTTAGACTGTGGCTTCTTTGAGCAGCTAAACAGAAGATCAAGGTGATCTGGCTGCAGACCTTAATGGCAAGAGGGAATTTCTGGGCTGAGTCTTGCAGGAAAAGTAATATTTATAAAGCCTGAAAGGAAGAGAATTATAAATAAAATAAGACACGACAGAAGTAGGGGGTGTGTAGGTGGCTCAGTCCGTTAAGCATCCAAGTTCGGCACAGGTCATGATCTTGTGGTTTGTGGGTTTGAGCCCCACGATGGACTCTGTGCTGACAGCTCAGAGCCTGGAGCCTGCTTCGGATTCTGTGTCTCCCTCTCTCTGCCCCTCTCCTTCTCATGCTCTCTCTCTCTCTCTTAAAAATAAATACACATTAAAAAAAATTATTTTAAATAAATGAATATTAAAAAAGAAAAGACAAGCAGGAAAGAACAAGATTTATTTGAGGAAGACTAAGTAGTTTGTCTTCTCTGAAATGTTGCAGAAGGAGGAAAATGTGAAGGTGAGAAATAATAGCATTCTTAACATGGATCGGTCTTTATAGGTAGAATCTGCAATCCTCAATAATATTTCTTTCATCATTTGACAAATATTTACTGAAAATATGCTGCATACAATGTTATTATGTAGCGATAAAGTGTGCAACATGTATAGTCTCCAGGTTGGACAGATACCTTGGAAAATGCTAGCATCTTAAGAGGAAGAACCCTCTATGGCAATACTTATCCTGAGAGTTTCCCCTCATTCACCTTACATCAACAGAGAGGAAATGGTTAGAGAAATCTAAGCTATTTTTTCTCCATTCTAAAATACTCTCTGTCCCAGAAACCATAGGAGCTAGCAAAGAAGATCACAGTAACCTGACAACTTCCTTTTTCTTAACCCTAAATTGAAATAGATGCATGCCATGAGGTCAGAGACTCCAGATCTAATTAGTAACTTCTCCAACCTGTACTTCTAATGTGCTCCCTCAGAAGCACTGCTGGCTAACAGCTGGCGAAATCTGCATTTCTACTCCAAGTTAACGGGACAAGGGAGACCTTGTAACAACGCAACATAGGAGGCACTCCGTGCCTTATAAAAACCCTATGTTTCAAAAAGGGTGGAGAAAAAAAGACCCCCCTTATTCAACGTTTAAAAGGAGAGTCTTATAGCACTCTGGTCTTTTTACACTTTGCAGAAGACAAAGTGCTAAGGAGCACATTTCTTTGGAGCTATAATCAAGTTGCCAAACTAGAGACCATGAGACAACATCCTTTGCCTTCTATCCTGGTGTCAGTCAAGTTAGGCCAAGTCCTCTTCCCTGGCCGGTGTTTCGGTACTTTCCATTAGCAGTTAACATCCAAACTACATACTTTTAGGAGTCCATAAATTATTTCAGGAATTCCACTGCATTTGCAAAGTTAGGCCATTTCAAGGAGATAGCAACCACACATCCATCATGAAACCTACCCTGGGGCTATTAAACTACAGGGATACATACAGGAATCAGGCCTGCCTAAAAAGCCCAATTCAAAATGAGAAAGCCAACAAGAGCCACAATTAAAGTAATTATAGCTCTAAGAAAAGCTTTCAAGAATTGGAAACAGATTCCAAACTTCTCGCTTACCTTAACTGGCTTCTACACAAATATACATATAGACCATCTGTCTGTATGAATACACATTCTTCTCTGTTTGGGTTAAAACTTCATTTCATTCCTTGGCTAACTGCTATAAGGACATTGGAAACTTTTGTTCTGCAGTGTTAGAATGTCAAAGAGTGGCTCTTCTCTTACAATAGAGAACAATGTAAAAGGCTGTGAATGTGACTCACTTTGAAGGTCACATGGGGAGCGATGATAACCAGTAAGTGAAAGGTGGGGCTGACTATATCACAAACTGCTGCCTTGAGATTATTTCTCGAGCTTTGGTTCCTTAAGGAATTTTTCTAGGGACTCTTTCTTTCCAGTTCTTCCTCAATCATCTGACTTAGCTCTGTCAATTAAAATTTGCTCCTAGAAGTGCTACTGTGGGGTCATAGGGTAGATCTATTTTTAATTTTTTGAAGAACCTCCACATTGTTTTCCAGAGCGGCTGCACCAGTTTGCATTCCCACAAACAGTGCAAGAGGGTTCCCGTTTCTCCACATCCTCACCAGCATCTATAGTCTCCTGATTTGTTCATTTTAGCCACTCTGACTGGCATGAGGTGGTATCTGAATGTGGTTTTGGTTTGTATTTCCCTGAAGAAGAGCGACGTTGAGCATCTTTTCATGTGCCTCTTGGCCATCTGGATGTCTTCTTCAGAAAAATGTCTGTTCATGTCTTCTGCCCATTTCTTCACTGGATTATTTGTTTCTTGGGTGTTGAGTTTGGTAATTCTTTATAGATTTTGGATACTAACCCTTTATCCAATATGTCATTTGGAGTATGTTTTCCCATTCCATCAGGTACATTTTAGTTTTGTTGATTGTTTCCTTTGTTGTGCAGAAGCTTTTTTTTTTTTTTTTTTTTTTTTTGATGAGGTCCCCATAGTTCATTTTTGCTTTTGTTTCCCTTGCCTCCAGAGACATGTTGAGCAAGAAATTGCTGCGGCTGAGATCAAAGAGGTTGTTGCCTGCTTTCTCCTCTAGGGTTTTGATGATTTCCTGCCTTACATGTCAGGAAGTTTATTGAGTTTATTTTTGTGTATGGTGTAAGAAAGTGGTCTAGTTTCATTTTTCTGCATGTTGCTGTCCAGTTCTCCCTGCACCATTTGCTAAAGAGACTCTTTTTTCCATTGGATGCTCTTTCCTGCTTTGTCAAAGATTAGTTGGCCATACATTTGTGGGTCCAGTTCTGGGTCCTCTATTCTATTCCATTTATCTATGTGTCTGTTTTTGTGCCAGTAAGTGCCATAATGTCTTCATGATTACAGCTTTGTAGTACAGGGGTACATGTACCCCAATGTTTATAGCAGTGCTTTCAACAATAGCCAAATTATGGAAAGAGCCTAAATGTCCATCAACTGATGAGTGGATAAAGAAGATGTGGTTTATATATACAATGGAATACTACTTGGCAATGAGAAAGAATGAAATCATGGCATTTGCAGCAATGTGGATGGAAGTGGAAGGTATTATGCTGAGTGAAATAAGTCAGTCAGAGAAGGACAGATATCATATGTTTTCACTCACATGTGCATCTTGAGAAACTTAACGGAAGACCATGGGGGAAGGGAAGGGGAAAAAAATTAGTTACAAACAGAGGGGGAGGGAGGCAAACAATAAGAGACTCTTAAATACAGAGAACAAACTGAGGGTGGCCAGAGGGGTGGGGGAGAGGGAAAATGGATGATGGGCAATGAGGAGGGCACTTGTTGGGATGAGCACCTGGGTGTTGTGTGTAAGCCACTTTGACAATAAATTATATTTAAATAAATAAAAAATAAAATTTGCTCAAGTATTTGTAAAGAGACATCCTCTATCTTAATTCTTCTAGACAGAAAATAGGCAGATGGGTAACTTCCGGATCTTTGGCATTTCTACTTGACTCTGAATGGATATGCTACCACCCTTTTTTATTTGAGAAGATGAAGGAAAAAAAATGGTGAAGAGATTCTGCATAATGTACCAAATGTAATTCTACTTGTTTTAGTATATAAATAATTATGAATATTTATCTCTAAATAGCAAAATAGCAGTAACCATAATAGTGTTTTAAAAGTTAGTAGAACACGGGCATCTCAGTGGCTCAGTCGTGTAAAGGCCTGACTCTTGATTTTGGCTTGGGTCATGATCTCATGGTTCATGGGTCCGAGCCCCACATTCGGCTCTATGGTCACAGTACAGAGCCTGCTTTGGATCCTCTGTCTCCCTCTCTTTGCCCTTCTCCCACTCGTGCTTGCTATCTCTCTCTCTCTCTGTCTCTTTCTCTCTCTCTCTCAAAAATGAATAAATGTTAAAAGAGAGAGAGAGAGAGAAAGACTTACAAAATTTTTAAAAAGTTAGTAGAAGGTTTGGGCTCAAAGTAGAATGTCCTAACTTCTTGTTCCAAGGACACGACTCCACTCAGGTGATATGGACTAGACTCTGTATTATACAAGTTGTGAGTAAAGTCTGAACAGCCAACAGCTGATTGTGGGTAGCAAAGACAATTGGGGTATTCCTGATAAAAGGTGTCATTGCCTCCTACACACTTGTCTCCCCAAGAGCCATGGAACTTTCAGTGAAGAGATAGTTTTCATCCTTAATTTTCATCATCTGAGATCAGAACATTTCATTTACTTCCTGCAAGAACTGAACTTCCAGTGACATTTAATCTGATGTATAACTATGCAAAGAGACAATTTGTTTGTTTTCTTGAGCTTCTAAAAAATGTCCTTCATTAAAACAGCCTTGGGGTATAAGAACTATCAAACCACATTAGTAAAATACAAGGAGAACAAGCTGCAATGATTAATATATGAACTTACTAAATCATATTTTCATTTTATCTTATTTCATTTATCATTTTGGGATGCCTAGCAGTTTTGAAGTATACACGGATGCTGGCCAAACAGATCACTAACACAAACAATGAAAAAGAGTCTCCTTTGAGAAAATTATAGAAGCCTAGCTATAAATGAAGGGGGAAAATGACTGAAGTCAGAAACAACCTGGTGGATCACTACTCAGAACCTAGTGTATATTAGAAAGTACCACCAGAAAGCCCTGAATCATAATCTTGTGACCAATGCTGGGACAGAACCCACAAATTCCATCCTTGTCTGAATTCTCATACACTGGGCTCAGGAAGAAACTCTGACAGACACGATCTAAACCTCACTAATTATTTATAATTTTCATTTAACAACAATTTACTTAACATCTATCATGTTGAAGATTTTAAGACATAGGATAAATTAAACATAGCCCTTGAACTCAAGGGGTAGCTGAACTATGCCTCTTTGTGGTGAAAAGTTTCTTATTGACCCCCTACATACTCCTTTCCCTAACTACTTTCTAGAATATTTTCCACTTTAGATTTGTTCACATCATTAACACTAAAAACTATTGCTCCCCCCACCAACACCTCCACAAGTATCTTGAACTGTGAACCTCCATGACAGTTCATTATAAGTGCATTGCATATGGGTTGATGTCTATCTTTGAAAGAAAGGAAAGGCATGAAAATATACACAGGATCTCCTTATACACAAGAAGCCCAGTAATGTCAATAGGGAATCAGAAAAGGGTATATAAAAAAGAGTTTAATAATGCACTTGGGCTAGTTCACATGCCAATGTACATCTATTTTATTGCTAAGATTTATAAGCAAAAAAAAATTTTTTAATGTTTTTATTTATTTTCGAGACAGAGAGAGACAGAACATGAGCAGGGGAGGGGCAGAGAGAGAGGGAGACACAGAATCTGAAGCAGGCTCCAGGCTCTGAGCTGTCAGCACAGAGCCCAACGTGGGGCTCGAGCTCACGGAGTGTGAGATCATGACCTGAGCTGAAGTTGGACGCTTAACCAACTGAGCCACCCAGGCACCCCATAAGCAAAAAATTTTAATAATAAATAAAAAATTAAAACAGACCCCAAATGATTTTACCAAATGATTGTTTAGAAAGAGAGAAAGGATGCATTAATATGTAACAAGGTAAAAAAGAACTTAGGGCAGTCAATTGTGCAACCATGCTTCCAGAAACTGAGGGAACTTAACTTTATTTTTTTATTCTCTCTGCATTACCTCCACCTCCACCAAGCTAGTTGATATTGAATGAACTACTTTCCCCTTTCTAGCTCCATTGACACCTTATAATATGAGGGCAACTGCTGATCCTAATTGGCCAGAAAGTAAGTTTCTATGCCATTTTGTGACTTTAATTAAGTGTGTAACACAAAAAGCCCCTTTCCTGCCATTTGGCATCAAGAAACTGGTGTATTTAGACATGACGATGGCATTCAAGACAGCAAAGGATGGGAACGTAAGTCTCATCAAAAGACATTTGGGAGGACCCTACCTGGGA
This sequence comes from Panthera tigris, assembly GCF_018350195.1. Classification (NCBI taxonomy): domain Eukaryota; kingdom Metazoa; phylum Chordata; class Mammalia; order Carnivora; family Felidae; genus Panthera; species Panthera tigris. The sequence continues at coordinate 129,974,797 of NC_056660.1, read as the reverse complement.
GTGACTTGGGGTGTTTAGGAAGACATCCTCTGAAAATGTAACTTTCAAGAAGACAAGTGAAATTTTTAGCACAAGACAGGAAGCACAACTACAAAATGTTAATATTGTAATCCAGAAAAAACTTCCTGGAAGCCATGTAGACACTTGTATCCAAGTCCAGTGAAAACTATCAGAGATATACTGTTAAACATAGTAAATTTTACATAAACTATTATCTTTGCTTAATTCAGAAAGCTCACTAAAATTAGAGCAATGGAACAGAAAGTATAAATCCAAAAGGAAAAAAGGAACTAGAGAGTAGCTAGCAGTAGCTAAGAGGTCATCAAAATCCTGCACGATGGAAAATGAACAGAAGAATAGTTGACTTAGGTGAAATTGGGCTGTGTACAGATGTACATAAGGAGAGGCAAACGGATTCATCCTATGGAATCCCAGAGAAGTGTGATATTTGCAGTCAATAGGCATATAGCTGCCAAGATGCCACCTAGGGTTGGTACTACTTATTATTTGAAAGCCTAGTTAGACTTGAGATCCTCTCATCCAATACAAAATAAGAAACAAATATCTCTCCTCGACTCCTGAGGGAAATGATTGGATATGGATCTGGAGAATTCAACTATGGAAGCTCCAGATTCAAGGACAAGCAACATAGGTGAGCATGGGGCTGAAGCCCCCAAACGACAAGAAGAGGAATGTGTGGGAATCTGTATATTGAGGACTCCACCACAATTCTTCATTCACCTGCCACCACCTGCTTTCCTTCACCCAATTCCAGGGACACTGGTGGCCACAGAGAATACTAGAAAGCTCTTTAGAGAAAATTGAAGTTCCCATAGAGAACAAGTGGAGTAGGAAGGGAAAGAGAGAGGAGAAATAAACTTTCCTGATGTTTCTGATAACACTTAGGACCCAAGTGTCAAACATACTTGTTCAGTAATTAGCAGATAGTATGTCTAATTAATGTCAACACTACCCATCCTATCTTTTCAGCTAAATTTTAAGCTTTATGAGTTCAGAGCCCATTTCTCAATACAGCATCCTCTGTGTAACAGTTATTCTATTAAAGTGTCATTTCAGTGGTGATAGCTTTGATAAAAAAAAAAAAAGTCATTTTTCAATGATGAACACAACTCCCGGACACAAACAGAATAAGGATTTCCAAGTGATATGAAGGCATAAGTAGCTTCCATTATTTAGAGAATTCTTCTACCCTTTTTAATTGTGATCTGTAACAGCCAGGGAACAGAATGTGTGGTTGCTGACAGGGACACTTTATTTCTTCTTCTGGTTCATTTACCTTGTCCAGAGCTCCAAAAGTGAAGTGATTGCCTCAACTTTTTATGTTGTTAATCTATACTATTCGTTTCTAATACTTATATAAAAAGAGAGCTCCCATGATTATGAAATCCCCTATGCTTTAAGAAACAAGAAGAACATGGGAGGCTGCAAATTTTAATATAAATACAAATGCAAACGTAACTGTAACACACACACACACAGAAAGAGAGACAGAAACAGAGAGAGAGAGAGAGAGAGAGAGAGAGAGAGAGAGAGAGAGATTGATTCTCAAGTGCTTTTCTTCTTGGGACCTAATCAAAATCACTCTTTTCAAATACGTTCTCACTGATGTAAATCTCAGTCCTAGCTAAATGAAACATATTGGATTATTTGATGGAAACCAAGATCTGAATCCATTTTCCATTTTAATAAGTAAAAACAACTCAAACTTTGATATCAAACCCAAAATGCACTTTTCACAGATAAGCAGTAGAATTTCTTTAAAAAAAAAAAGTTTCCATAGGCATATTTCAAAACATAGCTCATTTTTAAAGTAGTAAGGCAGTAGTATCTCAAAGTTGAATTGTGTCGATTCTTAACATATTCTAAAGCCCTCTAATGGCTTGGATAAATATGCTGACTAATTGTGCAGGCCTTAATTATATCCCTTTTCAAAAAGACTAAACCCCTGAAGCTGGAAGCATAAATTATTAGAATAAAAACATGTCAATTTATATGAATTATTGGTCATCCTTAAAATGCAAAATTATCCAAGTTGTCACTTACTCTACATGGGTCTTAATTTTTTAACTTTTTAATTATGTATTTTCTTTGTGTCATATGAGCACATTTAATGCTCACATTTTTTTCTTGTGGCTAATGGGAAGGGATACCACAAATCTCCCATAGAATACCACATGATATAGAATTCTCAGTTTGTGAATTACTGGTGATGATGAGTCCCTGTGTTGGGACCCTTCATAAAAATGGCGAACAAGAAATAATAATTAACCAAAAAGTGAACTCTTTTTCAGGCTAGGCTGAGGACTCTTTTCATCACAGTCCAGTAAGATTTTACGTTAAAACAACAAATTTCATGTTAGTGTATTAATGTGCCCCCAGCATCTAGCATTTGGCAAGTATTCACCAATAGTAGTAGTTGGATAATCAGAGTTCATGATCTATTTCCCCATCACACAGTAGCTTGTTTTACCACTTCTATTAAAAGATATGCTTTTCACAGACCATGTGACAGCCAATCTAGCCACAGCAGAGTAGAACAGGGACCTGTGCCTCTCCCACAGGCAATGTCTTTAAGGCCAGTGGCATGTGAAGCGATTTGGCATGGCAAATTTACCCAATGTGACAAATGTCTAACCCAGTAACATCCCTTATGTTGGGTACTTTGAACATATAAACTTTAGAGATAATCAGAAGTTGATGGCAGCGGGCACATCCCAAATATATATCAAGACAGAATAGGACACAGAAGCCATTAGCAATAAAAGCCATGAGGAAACCCACTCAAAGTGCCTCTGATCACAAAAATCTTGAGTTTACCTAACTTAGACTATATTTGGCATTAGAATGGTAAGGGCACCAAGTGAACATAGTTAAACAACCTAGCTGCTATGTTGAAGCATATTTCCCAACCAGAGAACACAAGGAGGTACATGATGTCCAAATGACTTCGGGATAAAAGGGATTACAAATGAAGGGATGGGCACTAGGTGTTGTAGGTAAGAATGGATCATGGGAATCTACTCCCGAAGCCAAGAACACACTGTATATACACTGTATGTTAGCTACCTTGACAATAAATTATATATATCTTTTAATTATAAAAAGGGGAGAAAAAGGAAAATAAATGGTCTTCTCCCTCAAAAAAAAGCAAGCCTTCCTTTAGGATTCAGTATTATCACGACAACTATAATATTAAAAAACAACAGTGACAAGAGTCACTGCCCAAGCACAGTGCCAAATGACAAATAATTCGCAAAATGTCACAAAAAAACATTTAATTAAGTTGATAATGGCCGTCTCTGTCAGCTTTGTGTATAATTGTTATTTCCTTAACATAAACAAATTAGCTTTAATAGTAAGTCAGATGATGTTTTCAATCTCCACAGGACTTCTAATTTGTAGGCTTTTCAATTGCTGATTAATCAAAACTGTCCAGAAAACATGCTCTCAACTCCAGGCATCTGCCTCTCTGGTGCTCTCCTGGCCCCTGAATGTCTATTAATTTACTTTCTTCACACTGGGACAATTTTTTCCTTTGCCTATAAAGAGATAATTCCGTTTTCTAAGAATAGATGCCACACAGTGTCAAGCATGTGGTAGAACCCCAGGATATAACTTTGAAAATTTCAAGTATGGGTTAGAAAACTCCCATGTTTACACAAAGAATGTTCCTCAAGTGCTTCAGGCAACTGAAATACAAGACAGATTTTGGAATTTGAAAGTATTTTCTCCCCGTCCAATAGTTTAAAATAATGAGTTACTTCTGGTAACTCAACATAATCAACGGGGTTGTCATACCTGCCTACAAACATGAAAAACCATTCGAGAGACAGGAACAATTTAATACATCCCTATCTGTGATTTAAGGTGGATTTCAAATGTTGCTTTCTTGCTGAATACCACAGAGCTATTCGTCATACGGGCTATTGCCACCTCTGCCTCTTGAAGTAGGTCATCAAACATAGGTGTCATGGCTGATACATGACGAAGGAAGGAAAAGGAAACATTCAACTCTCTCTCCAATCCACTCTTATTCTCACTGGATCCAATGTAGTGATGATATTTTGTGGGTATATTTTTATCAAATCACATGGTTTTGGAAAAGGGATTACCTGGTGTAACAATTTTAACAGCGAATGCAACCAATTACCTCACAGTGGGCATTAATCTGTTATGCTAACACAGCATAAAGGGATGTCCCATGTATGTAAAAATATGTATGCTCTAACCTGAAGAAAATGTTGTAAAACCCAGGTCATCTTAGAAATGTTATTTTAGGGGCACCTGGGTGGCTCAGTCAGCTAAGTGTCTGACTCTTCTTCATTTTGGCTCGGGTCATGATCTCAAGGTTCATGAGTTTAAGCCTTCCATAGGGCTCTGCACTGACAGTGGGGAGTCTGCTTGGGATTCTCTCTCTCTCTCTCTCTCTCTCTCTCTCTCTCTCTCTCTCTCTCCCTCTCTCTCCCTCTCTCCCTCTCTCCCTCTCTCCCTCTTTCTGCCCCTCCCCATCTTGCATGTGCACTCTCTCTTCCTCTGTCTCAAATAAATTTTTAAAAATATCAGTGTTTCAATCTATTTCTGTACCAAGTGGCTCACAATAGCTACTTGCCAAAATCTTCTCTTACATTTCTTAAAACTTTCTTATTGTCCTGTATCCTTCCTATTAAACATTGGTGTTAAGCTTTCTTGAGGTTTTACTAAATTTTGAATATCTACATTTATTTTTTAGAAGGAATTTGGGGACAAAGCATTACAGAGATAAAATAATAGCTTTGAGACAACCCAGTGAAACTATAATCATAACAGGCAATCTCTTCCTTAGGCAAACATGTCAGGAAGAAACATCTTTCATCAGGGCTTAACTAGCCCTGGGTAGCACCATACTCAACAAATAACTCAAAAGATTCCAAGGTCTTTTTTATTCCCTTCTTAGCTGAGGCATCAGAGGTCCATTCTAAGTCAAAAAGACCTATTGCTTTAGAGGAACCTCTATTTTTTAGTAATCCTTCAAAAATCGGAAATCCTGGCTAGCTTTCATCAGAAGCACAAAGTCTAAGTTTTCCAGAGTCTTTATAGTAATTATTTTTAATACTCCAGAGGACCTTATTTCTTCCAACATAAAATGATTTTCCCCATTCTCCCTCTTTCCCTTAGCTGTATTCATCGAGATGTATTTCTGATATGTTTAAATATTTCAACTCAATTTGACTGAATTTGGAAGTGACAAGATAACCATTAAACCTCAAGAATTATGAAAACTCACCAAGAAAATACTTCAAAGTAGGTGGGAAGAGAGATAATATCTAAATGCTAACGTTTTCAAAATCAGGTGTTGATTTTCAGTCTCTTCTCCAGGAGACTGAATATACATGGTAACTCAAAAAGAAGAAAGCACACCTCCCCTCCCTCAACATATTAGCCTTCACATCAAAGTTTTTAAATAAATGAAGATTTCTGTCCCAAATGTAACAGTATTTTCCTCAGTAAATGAGGAAATTCATTGCCTTGGGAGATTTATTGCCTTTTTTGTATAACTTTATTTTTTCTTAACTTCCTTCTAGTCCAGTGAGAGAGCTCAGTATCAGACAATATCAAAATATACAGTAAAATGTCTTTTATTTCCATTTTATATGAGCTGGGGAGCAAGGCTCAAAGTGATCTACTTACAGGAATCTAGCAAAGATAGATATTTAAATTTAAATAAAATACATAATACTGGGTGTTATATCAAAATTATACAAGTGGGTCCCAAAATATCTGTGGAGACAGGACCAAATTTACCCATCATTTCAGCTCTCCAATTCTCTATGGATTTCCACATGCTTTTGATTTGTAATGCTCTAGGACAGATCACAACTATCAGCCTGTTCATTTTTTATATATCGAACTCACATATGTTTTATTCCCCTTGCCCTTTGGGAACTTTACCTCTGAACACAAGGACACACCATGCTTTCATACGAAGACCAATATAACTTAAAACAAAGACAGGGTCGCTCAGATTTTGCTGCAAATTAATTCCCCCAGGCTAAATCTGTAGAAGTCTTGACAATAGGCCATGTTGACCAAGAAAGACTCTTGTTTACAAGCTCAACTCCAAAGTTATTTGGTTCACGAGTCTTATAAGCATTACTTTTGAAATGATAAGTAGGTAATACGATAATACAATGAAAGGAAAAGTCCCCACTTCACACAAATAGTGCAAATATTGTGGAGTTTGTATTGGAAAGAGATATGGGGGACTAAGATATTTAAAAATGATTAATCCTGGAACTCTGAGTAGAGATCTAGTGTCAGGAAAATAATGTGGGAAACCATCACATTTTTAAGCTAGAAGTATATCTCCTCACTGCTTTCAATATGGCACAGGAATGAGAGCTCCAAGGACAGAAATTGGTCTGGATAGATGGTCCTCCAACTGAAACAAAGTCTCTGTGATCCTCCATTAAAAGAGCCCAGAATCTCTCAAATGTCCATCGGTGGCTATGGAAGAACTTTCATCATAACAATAGTCAAAAGTGGCGTTAGAAGAGATAAAGGAGAAAACACTCACATACTTCATTAGATGGCACTACAGCCAGCCTTCAGACGTTCAACAATGCCTTCAGGAATACAGTCAGTGAAAAGAGCCATCATGCCTTGCTTATCACAAAAGGGTGTATTAGAAGTTACACAAAGCTGGGCCTTGCTGCAATGACTGCAGTCAAGTTCAACCAGGCCCACGGAGACATGTCCCCTACATGCTCACTCCTTTACCACCATGGTGATGCTTTCCACAGGCATTCTCCACAAGATGGTAGTCATGGTGAGAACGACAAGAAGAAACCTGGAGAGGTGAACATTCTATCAAGGATGTTCAGTTAAACTGAAAGAGAGTGCTTAAGGCTAGAAGACAGCTGCCTCCAATGTGGTCAGGTTTCCCTTTCTTTTCTACCACCAGCAGAAAGCCGGGGGTGGGCTTATGAAGAATATATGACAACTTACATTTTTGTATGTACTTATGCGCTAGTATGTAAGTTATGCCCACTGCTCTGTAATTGCGGAGTTTTCACATCAGTTTGTATTTACTATTATTTCTATTCTATGTGACAACAACTAAATCTCCCTTAGTGATACTTATCATATCAGCCTGCATAGAAACACCTTTCCATCTCTCTCTCATTACTCATCAAATTCACTTACTCTTTCTGATAGCACTATCTTTTTTTAATCTGTATATTTTTCTCTATCACCACTGGATAATTTCAAGAAATTCCTAGCTGGTCTTGATCTCCCTGCCTCTGAATTTTTTTCCACTCTTTTTGTTGCCAGTACAAGCCCAGGCCTCTATTTAATTCTTTATATGCTTCATCTAAAATAACCCCTCAACACGCAAATTGGTCCCATTACTGTCCTGTTTGAAATGCAGCAGTTTTCCGCTTTCTTGAGGACAAACCCAAGCCTGATTAAATGGTATATGATCTAGGATCTTAATGGGAGAGATATGGACCACTCAAACTAATAGCATTTCAAGCAGATTTTATAAATGGTTCATTTATAAAGATGTAGGAAAACAGTATGAAACAATGTGGTGGGATTAGACTCTGTCAATATGGTTAATCTAGAATCACATTTTCCAGAATCTCCTTTGTTGTATGGTTCTGGATTTGAGTTGTCCAAGAGGGAAATTCATTTTGACATGTGGAAGGCAGAAGTGAAGCAGTGTCCATTACAGCCTTGTCACAGACTATGAGCCTGGAGTTCTCTCCTGTCCAGCAACAAAGCAGATGCAGAATTGAATATGCGAGAGGCTAATGTCTGGGAGGAGACAGGAGCCCCAAAAAGGGGTTTCATCTCCATATTTATTGAGCTCACAAGATATTACCCACGAGGTGAATGTGAAGAAAACAAGATCTTACACACATGAACGTGGAGAAAACAATCAGACAGTAATCCTCAACTTGTGTGTGTAAGACACAAAGGGTCTGGGGGCAAGTGGAATTTGTGATCAGGTACATTAGCGCCAGATGGAAAGTAATTTCCTGCAGGTGATATAACAAGTTAGTCGTGATCCCATTACAATATCTCGCTAGCACGTGTTTGCCCCGTGGTGGTGGTTTTCTGCCCTAAGCTTTTTTCTAACCCATTTATGTAAGGAGAACTTATTTCCCCACACAATCTGAAGATAGGTGTTTTAAAGTGGTAAAAGACAGGTAGAGAGGTGTGGACAGGTTCCAGGCTTGTCCTTGCCATATATCCAGCTCTTCTTCCCAACTGCAGACCCTGCTAACCAATAGCAACCAAAGGCTCACCATTGGATGTAGACTTTCCACTCTCTCCTTCATCACCACATTCTAGCAGTTGAAAGTGACTAGTTTCCCCAATTGCATGACAAGCTCCGATTCGTCCACCAGTGCGTCAGACAGGCCAATTTATGACTTATATCTGGTCTTCCGACTCTCCCTTTGGACCATTTCCCTCCAATTATTACAATTGTGTGAGGCCTTATTACCATAATAGATCCCTTAATCTATAATACCCACAACAGTCCTGCTTCCTTGGCTTTGCAGGCAGTATAGGAGTCTGGGATATTGTTATCCCTGAACCAAAAGGAGAGAATCAAGTAAAGGAAGTTTCCTAGAGACTAGGAGAGATTATGAGCTATGGAACAAAGCGACTGTAAGGTGGTTTCATAGGAAGGAAAGTGGGGAAATAAATACCACGGTTCCACTGTCCTCCCTCTTTCCAGTATATTGTCTGGGATCCTTGTTTACCCAAGACAACCAGAAACAAGAAACACAGGAACCACTGATATAACCTATACGTGTTGACCTTCAGAGCAGAGAGCAGGGGACATACTGTATGTGGAAGACATTCAGTACACACAGATTACATGAGCCATCACAGCCTGCCCACTGCCCTACAGGCCTTTCAACCTCATATTTCACCATCTTCCTTATACTCTTTGCCACAACTATCTGGGCAGAGAATCTTTTCTCTGCACACATTATTCTTTCCTTTCCTCTTCTCCTTCACTTGGATAATTCTAAGTTATCCTTCATGGGTCAATGTAAATGTCACTTCAGTACTGAACTATCACTAGACACCTCAGCTAAATCCTAAAACCTTTAGGTGGGCTTTTGTAACATTCTGTATTCTTGCTATTATAGCTTGTGTCACTGTGTAATGGCAGAGACTGTATATATTACTGTTCACTGTCATATAGCATTTGTCCCAGATACCTAATAGGTAGTCAGTATGTGTTAAATGAGGGAATACATGAATGAGGACTATGTTTTTACTACTAAGCACATGAAGAAAATATCAGCCAGAATATTTTTAAACTTGTATAGATTGTGCCTAAATCTCAGATGTGAACCAACTAGCACATAATATCCACGTCCTCTTTACATAGATGGGTCACAGGGTGTATAGAAAGTCCATGTTCATGACAGTACTGCCTCTTTCTGGTAAAGAAAAAAGCAGGGACCAAAGAAGGACCAGTGTGTCCTTAATGACTCCAGCCACGTTTACACTGGAACTTTCATTTCTATATAGGACAAACTTAGTCTACCAGATGGATCCCTTTGCAGAAAATAGCAATACCACTTGGACATCATATAGAAAAGCAATTATCTGAAGGTACTGGAGAATAAACAGAACAGAGTCTGATGAAAAATACACACTCACTTGGAGTAGGGATGATGATGTTCTCCACAAGTAGGTCCTCATCTTTCATGGCCGTCAGCCTGAATCGAAGTGCAGTCCACATGGTACACACAGTGGTGAGAGGGACTCACAAGGCAATTTTCACAATCTTTCAGCCCTGCAGAAACAGAAAAGTTAAGCCATACGACGTGAAACACTGAAGAAAGTGTGGGAGTTCTTAACTGGTTAAAACCATACAGGGATCCTCAAACTCTTTTATCTATATCTCCAACTGATCCTGAGCATGCTTAAAAGAGAAGACACTCAAAACAGCTTAAAGAAAAAAGATCTGAATCAAGACCCTATCTGGTAGCCACACAACAGAGCCTGTAGTTCAAATCCAGCCAAGTCAATTACCAGCCAAGAAAGGAAATGAACAGCATAATTCAGAATATCCACATTCATAATATCTTTAATACAATCCCAAATTACAAAACATAATAAAAACCAAGAAAATAGAACGCAATGTTGGGAAAAAAGAAAACACATCAAGTCTGACTCTGAGATCAACAAACACTGGAACTAACATACAACGGAACCAGCCATTTTTAAATGGCTCTTGTAATTATCACCAATTAAGTAAAACAAAACCTTTTTTCAGCAAATAGGAATATCAGTGAAGAAACAGGAAAACTTCCAAGGCCAAGAACAGAGAAATAAAAGATAAAAAAAAACGAGAGTCTCTGAAACTTATTACACAGTATTAAATGATTTAATATATAGGGAATTGATGTAAGTAGCAGAGACCATTAATGAAGCAGGAAAGTGATTTAAAATATAACGGTTGAAAATCTCCCAATTTGATGAAGTATAAAAATTCTCGAAGAGAACCTATGAAATAAATACACAAACAGAATAAACATTAAGAACATATGGTGAGGTTCATCATAGTCAAGATGACAAAAACCAATGATAAGGAGAAACTCTGGAAAGTGGTAAGAGAAAAACAGCATGTTAGATTCAGGGGACCACTCATTCAATTAATTGCTGATTTCATAGCAGAAACCATCAAGAGAGAGAAATATCATTATAGTACTTTACAAAATAGTTTTTAAAATGTCAAATTAGTATTCTAGGATATCTCTATGATAGATATTCAGGATAGTTTCCTTCAATAATGAAGAGAAATTAAAGATATTTTCAGATAAAAGAAAAGCAAGACGACTTATTGCCCATATAATTGCACTACAGGAAATGCTAAAGGAAACTATTCAGAGTTTAAGAAAATGATATCGGATAGAAACTTGGATCCTCTGAAAATAATAAAAAGAAGTGAATTCTGCCAGCAACCCTAGTGAATGAGGAAATGGACTTTCCTATCATACCCAGAGAAGAATGCAGTCCTGCCAGCATCTTCATTTCCAACCTACAGAACTGGGACATAATAAATGTGTTGTTTTAAGCTACTAGTCCTTGGTCATGTGCTACGGCAGCCAGAGAAAAATAACAGAGTTGGATAATGTTAACCCCTCTTCTGTTTTAAGAGAAAATTCTAAAGTGAAATCCCTACCTTTTCATAAAGCCCCCATTTCCCACAACAGTAACTAGCTCAATGATGTGACTTGGGATAGGCTTTCCCTCCTTTCTTGATTTTTTTCTTCCAAGTTCTTCAACTCTATGGGTCTCAAATCACATTCTCAAGTATTCTCAGCTTTTGTCTCAAGATCTGCTTTTTGGAGGACCCAGGAGAAGACAAATGGACCTGGGAGTAGCCCTACAGGAAATCCTTAGGTTGGGAGATTACTCGGGTTAGGATCCTCTGCTGTTCTGAGCAATCCACGTGTCAGCTGACAATCAGGACACCAGCGCTGTTGGTAGGTGGGGTGGTCATCATAGCTGGCCACAGGAGTATCACAATTATGACACTAACCCTTGGCAGACTGGGACAAGGTACAAGTAAAAGGTGAAGCACTGGCATATAAGGTTGGGAAAGCATTTGAAAGGTTGGTGTCAATGGCAATCTTAAGGTCTGCAGAATTGTCTGCCTTTGGTTAAATGCTTTTAGAGTTTCAACAAGAAAAACACAGGTTTGGATTTTCCACTCAATTGACGAAGGCATATTGTGAAAGTCAAGAAGTCTCATGGCAGCAACCGACACTCTCTATAGGCCCAAATGTGGCTAAAATCAGGCTCAGATTCCAATGGTACGGGTAGCACACCTACACAAAGACTGAATTCACAGCCTCACCAGGATTCCTGCATCAAAACCAGGTCTTTAACAGAGAAAGAGCGGGATCCTGGTACCTGGGAAAAATGCCTTTTTATGAGTGAACATGAGAAACTTGAACCCCCAGGCCAATAGTTGAAGATCCCACCTTCTTGATTATGAGCACCCTTCCCTTGCCAGGACGCCTTGTGAACAACTCGCCTGAGGCACGTGCCTCATAAGATGATGTCTTTTCCATCTCCATCTGCAGAATAGCCCTGTCTCTAACATTCTGAATTTTTATAAACCTAACATAAATCTTCAGGAAAACAAGTTGTAATTGTATCCTAAAGAGAAAAGTGCTGGGAGAAACAACAACAAAAAGAATATTAATAAATATAAGTACTAGCATAGTAATTTTATATCAGTTATGTGTCACTTAAGAATGTTACATCATAAACATCACTGTTTAATTTTTATAAGGGTTTTTTTAGTTAGGAACTGTTTTTGTTGTTTTTTTTTTAATTTTTTCAAGTACTTCTGATGGCATACCAGTATTTGACTGCAGAATTGGAGGCAAAACAAACAAAATTCCAGGTACTCATTTTGGCGTGTTTACATTGCTAAAGCAGTTTAAGAAAAAAAGAAAATACTTTTTTTTAATTGAGAGAAGATTTATTTAAACAAGTAGCATTCCAAAAGTTTGTGGCTGATTTGGGCTCTATGCACTTTAAATAAAGGGCTTGAATACATTTTGTTTGGAGTTAAGTATGCTAGTCACTACCAGATATAATAATGTAGAATGTTACCACACAGCTTTTGCCCCAGGCATAAAGAGATTTGCCTTCACTCAGAGACCTGGCCCCTAAGTCAGGTGAATAAATTCACCAAGTAAACTTTTATATTTCTCAAGTCAACAAGTCAATGTTATTGAATGTAGGAAGGCAATAGTAAATAATTAAGTGATATGTCCATTTGTAAAAAAAAAAAAAAAAAAAAAATGTGGTACAATGCAATAAAGGACTGTGGAACCAGAGAAAACTAGTTTCAAATTCTGTTCTTCATTTACAAGTTGTGCAGACTTCAGTAATTCACTTTCTCTGAACTTGAGACCCTTATTCCAAATCATTGACATAAAAATGCATACCTGAGAGAATTTATATATATATATATGACATGCAAATATAGCCGACACAAAATGGAAAATATATAATCAAAAACAAAATCTCTTTCCAACCCAGAAAACTCCTCACAAATGTTGAAAGAAAGGTTTTAACAAATATAACATCCAGCCAGAATGCTCTGCAGAGTCAGTCTGCTAAGAAATAGCAGAGATAACAGGAAATCTTACCCTTTTACATAGCTACGCAAATACAACCCATTACACACATGTTCTCAAGATGAACAATAACTGGTCCTTTACAGCACCATTTGTCATGCAGAGGTCATCCTAAATTCACCTGGTAGTTGGGGTGGCCATATGAGGTTGCCAATTAGCTTTATCCAAGCTAAAGGAAAAATAAACTTGTCAGATCTCTATGACAGGAAGTAGTATTGCAACTTGGAGCACTGCATCCGCTGAAGTTAGCCTCTGACCCTCTCAAGGAGACTATGAAATATGGGCACCATATTCCTAGATGACAACATGTTACAAAAATGACTCCCAGACACTCCTGGGTCTTAAAGTGATCAAGAGTCTTACTGAGCGTTTTAAAAGACTCACATACATTTACATACATTTCAGAGACAGAGAAACTACTTCCAAATATAAGAGAACGTGTAGGTGTTCTAAATACTTTAAGATTAAGGAGAAAAAAGTTTCTTATTTTCACCAGAGAGAATTAAGCCTCTGATTTTTTATTGCATTTGACCTTACATATAGCACCATGTCTACCACATAACAGATATTCAATAATTGGTCTAGTCTATTATCCCTTCAAAAAAGCTCTTTTATTACATAAAGAGTAACCAAGTTGTTTACTTCCTACCAACATAAAAATCTCCAAATGTTTTTTCTGACCTATTAACAGTAATAACTTTTTAAAAATGACAAAATTATATATGTTCTCAATATTACTGTAGCAGGATTCTTGCACAGAAAGATGGGGATACCAAGGCTTTGTCTGGGACGCAACTTTATTTGTCGTGCCTGCAAGGGCTCAATGGGTTCATACCCAAAAAACTGAGCCCCAAGTGCAGTAGGATGTAGTCTTTTAAGCAATTTCTACTTCTTTGTCTACTATATATGGTGACACATATAGTCTTATTGGACACATTCCAGGTTACAGAGTCGTGTCAGAGCTATGCATATGTATGTAGGAGTTGATGGGGCCATGTTGTACATTGTTCTGAGGAGGCCTCCACCACATTTCCCCCTTTGATGCTTAGAGGCCACTATTTTGGGGGTCAAAGAGAATCATCTTGGGTTAGAGGCTTATATTTCCATAACATCATCACATACATGGCTGTTTTCCTGTAGATCACTGCCTCAATGAGGTTGAAGACAGACCATATAACCTGGGGAGCTAGGAAAAGTAGGATTAAGCAAGCTCCCAAAATCAAGAGAATAATACCTATGAAGGCTTTGAATCCCCTGAGAGTTGCAAAACATCCTTCTAATAACTTTCCAGGGTTCCAACCTTTCCAGGTATGGATTAGGACATGAGCAACCTTTCTCATCAACCTGTGATCTCCTCTATGACTTTTCCTTCATCATCTATCTGTAGGCAGTGGTTGCTCAGGTTAAACTTTATATAAACTCCTCCCTCAGAAGCAAGCAAGTAATATAAAGCCAAGTGATTTTGACAGCTTAGCATTGCACATTTTGGTTTGCTCCTTCGATACGAAGTTAAGAACTCTGGCAGCTTCACTGATTATAATTTCTACAACTGCTTTCAGTCTGATTATGTAGTTTAGCATGTAAATGCGAGTGTGGTAGCCCCAGAACCCATCTTCTGCCCAAGTAGCAGGGCCATATAGTAAGGCCCATGTGACTCCTTGGCCTGACTTGGTTATGCAAATACATGGGTCACATTATGAGGAATCTAGGTCTACAGAAGGAGTACAGATTAGAAGCAACCAATACCAACAAAGCATCCTATCCACAAAAGGAAGGTGAGTGTGAACAAAAACCTCTTATCATACTCCCAGCCGGCTATGGCAGCCTCTGCCAATCCTATGGTGAAAAGTAGAGCAAGAATCACAATAACAGTAGAAACAAGGGGTGACAGCACATCACAGGGGACATTAATATCGTCATAACACAAGGGCATAACTGTATCTCACACAGTGCAGTCCCATGGGCTCAAATTTGACTGGCAAATGCATGCTGGTCCAATCTCAAAGTTCCTAAGCACGGGAAAAATACTACTGAGGTAGAAATAAATTCCAAGTTTAGATAGAAGTAGCAGTAATATATCATATTTTTATAGAGGCCCTAATTAACATCTGGAAAGGAAAAGCAGAGGTATCCGGAATTGTCAAGGTATTATCATTTAAAGAATGATTGCTGAGCGTAACAGGAAATCAACAACCTGATTCCTGTCAGTCTAACACTTCGCTGGAAGCAGGAAAATGTCAATTCCAAAGAAGCTGCAGACTACAAATTCCTTAAAATGACAGATAAATTCAGGCACATTGTAGAAAATAATATTATTTGACAATCTCTAGTTTATAAATAGCTTAATAAATCATAGTGACAAAGAAAAAACCATAGCCTTTAATAAAAACTTAATAGCATGCAAGAAATAGGTGACAAATCGACAATTATAATGAAAGAGATTGACACACTCCTGAAGAGTAGATTCCAACAGAAAAAAATAGATCTAAAAGATTTAAATATCACAGTTTTAAAGCATGATCTAATGTTCATACATTAAGATCACTCATCTAACAAGGAGAAAATACACATCATCCATAAACATATATGAAATACTTGTAAAAGTTGCCCACCACATCTCAAGGCAAATCTCAACAAGTATTATGGCACAGAACCTTAAAACCATCTTCTGTCACCACAATGCAACAAAATGCGAATTAACATAAATAAGAATGCCCTCAAATTTTGATTTTAAAGTTGTATTCTGTGTCACTAAAGTTGTGGGAGGCCACAAGATTAAAGTTGTACTCTGTATAAGAAGAAAAAATCACAATGAAAATAAAATAGGCCTCTGCCAAGGTTGTTTAAAAAAATAAGAAAACAGACAAAATACAAATAAAATGAAGTGAAAATTGCAAACTGGCTAAAGATAAAGCAAATTAAAAGATAATAAAGACACAATTGTTAGGGGTGCCTGGGTGCCTCAGTTGATTAAGCATTCGGCTTCAGCCCAGGTCATTATCTTACGGTTTGGGGGTTCAAGCCACAACCGGGCTGTTTGCTGTCAGCACAAAGCCTGCTTCAGATCCTCTGTCCCCCTCTCTCTATGCACCTTCCCCACTCACATGCTCTCGCTCTCTCTCAAAAATAATTAAAAGGTTTTAAAAATTAAAAAATAAAATACAATTGTTGGGTCGCACCCTCAGGATTTCCCCAGGTGAAATCTGAAATTGGCCACTATGCATGGAAGGCAAGGAGTGACCAAAGAGTCAGGCCAGTCCAGATGTCTAGGTGGCAAAATTAGTAAGCAAGGGGTCTTATCTATGAGGCTTGGCTTGGGTGGCCACAAGATGAATAGATCTCCACACCCAAGCACCAAAGCCTTCAAACTTCACATACAGAGGCCTTCACTGGGTTTAGTCACATACACCATCAAGAGAGTCTCATCAACACGATGTTCTCTCAAGGCTGCATCCTTGAAACTGGCTCCTACTGTGGGAAAAGCAGGCAGAATATATATACACATTCCAAAGACAAGGAAGGGGTTGAGCAGGTGAGGAGTCTGCAATTTCCCCACCCACCTCACAGGGCAACTGGCAGTTTGTCCTATGACCTCCCCCAACAAGCTACCTTTTTTGAGCAGCTTTCTAATCTCACATACCCTCTTCTTCTTCCACAGTGTATCCTCAGAAGTTAGTAAGACATTTTATTAGCATGGAGGTGGCTTGTTTGGTGGCTATCTGGTGGCAATGGAGGCAGACACCACAGCAGCAAAAGAGGCAGTTCCAAGAGAAAATACAGATAATGATTCCCAATATAAAGTAAAAATATTTTCTACCAAGAGTCCCATGATCCAAACCATGTATTTATTTTATTTTAAGTTGATTTTAAAAGAGGGAGAGTGTGTGTACATGCAAGCAGAGAGGAGCACAGAGGGAGTAAGAGAGAATCCCAAGCAGGTTCCATACTGCCAGGGCAGAGCCCAACATGGGGCTTGATCCCACAACCCTGGTATCATGGCCTGAACCAAAATCAAGAGTCAAGTGCTTAATCGACTGAGCCACCCAGGAGACCAAACCATGTATTTATTAAGTGCTTTAGCCTGGGAAAGGGGGAGGAGGTGTCAGATGATTTGGAGTGTTCACTTGTGTCTTTATATGATTTAATAAAATGATTAGCAAACTCAACAGGTATGAACCTGTATTTTTGTCCTGATAATGATACAGTTACCTCCTTGTGAAGCAGTTAAATCCAAGGCCATCCTATTTTAGAGAACAGATTTTCTCATTAAAGACATTTCAGTGTTTTATAAAGATAAGCTTTGGTTGCTATCATTTAAGTCTTGTTAGGTTCATGTAGTAAGAGCTTCTTTGAACACTATAGTGTCCTCCAGGCCAAAGGAAGGGACAAATACAGAAGCCAAAGAATCATAACAGTGGAAAACAGAATGTAGTCATCCAGCCT
Organism: Panthera tigris; assembly: GCF_018350195.1. Taxonomy (NCBI): domain Eukaryota; kingdom Metazoa; phylum Chordata; class Mammalia; order Carnivora; family Felidae; genus Panthera; species Panthera tigris. The sequence continues at coordinate 129,957,161 of NC_056660.1, read as the reverse complement.
TGGTAAGAGAGAGGTTCACAATTTTTGTTATGGTGGAGTGAATTCTCCCCTATGCTCAGGGAAAACACAGGGTACAGTGGCCCAACCATCCAGGTGGAAGCCACGGCCAAAGATTTATGCCATGTAACCCATTGTGTTCCATTTGAGGTTCCCCAGTAAATACCTGGGCAGCACTATCAGTCAGTACCAAAAGAGTTGCTATCCTTTAATGTTAAAGACTGACCACAATCCCAGCAATACCCATCCCATATTCCTGGTGCAGTGGGGTTGGTTCTATTTAGAGTAATTTTTCTGTTCCCAACATAGGGGTGGCCACGTACTCAAAAGTCCATAACCTGGAGTGAGAAACATGACCCCTTCCAAATCTGAGCAATAGTCATCCGTGGCATTATGTATTTTGGGGATCCTCCTAGACAGAAATTTGAAGGGCTGCCTGTGTAGCTTGACAGAAAAAAGTCTCTATGCCCAGTGTTACTGATAATGTGTGCCACAAGCTAGGTTTCTGGATCGATATCAGTATTATCAGATGAATTAAGAGTACTAGTTCTAGTTTGCCCTTTTTTAATGTACTGCTTTATGGCCTTCCAGTCCCCTCCCTGGAGTGCTATTACCTCCACAGCAATCTTCAAGAGCTGGAGTGGGGCAGTGGCTCACACACCTAACAGCTGGATTGATTTCTTCCACAGGCAAATAAATGGGCCCATTGTGGAAAACGATTTCCTTCAAGTGTCCATCCTATGACCAGAGACCACAGTAGCAGAAGTCTAAAGTCAGAAGGATCTACTTAGTCGGAGCTTATATATGAAGGTCTCTTCCCCTTGTGTAAGGATTACACTAGTAGCTTGATTCCCAGATGAGAATATGGCTGCAGCTTTAGCAATCTAACCTGGCTGTGCCTACACAATGGCCAAGGAAAAGCAGCTCAGTTACTTGTGAAAAGATGGATTAGGACTGGTATATACCAGACCAAGGTTTTCATCTTTTCCATACTTTCAATGGTATGTTTTCCATTTCAAGTACAGTGAGCTTCAAGACATTTGGCTTATAACAAGATGGCAAGATCTCAAAGCAGATTAAGTAACTCACTCAAAATGGTAGGAACTCCATTGCAAACTCCAATAGGTAACACCCTTCCAAGTCAAGATAGAACTTGGTGTTCTCAGCAGCATAGCAAGCTGATCCACAGTGAGGGACAAGGCATGGCTATCTCAGTGACTTCCATACCTTTACAGTGTTGGTTGTCTTGGCAGTGGTACCACGTCTGGGAAAAGTGGTAATAAGTCTTACTGGATGATCATTCAGAAGTACCAAAGCCTGAAAGAGTACTTCAGCTTACCCACCCAAGGCAGTTTTATCAGTTAGTAATTTAGTTTACTGATTCACTATTTCATTCTTCCTTTCTACAAATCCTACTGCTTGTAGATTACAGGGGAAATAGAACCTCCATTGAACGTCATGTTCTTTTGCTCCTATCTTACAGATCATTATCTTTGAAAGATGACCCCTGATCATTGTCTATTCAACAAGAGGATCTGTACAGGTTACTCAGCTTCTCTAATCCCTTAATGGCGGCAGCTCGGTTTGGATGGGGACTAGGGAGAGCTTGGTTAGTCCAGATACAGGGTCCACACACACTAACACATATCTAGAACACTCACTCAGAGGAAAGGGGCCAATGTAATCAACTTGCCAATCTTTCATCTGATGGGAACTCCAGTGGATTATCTCGAACTCCTTTGGTAGTTACCGTAGGCATTGTTTAGAACATGCCAGAAATGCTATTACTCTGTATTTCAATGGCACTTGAATGTGTCACTGTATTTTCAAAGGCAATCTGGCATCCTTGGTAATATGCCATCCCATTCAGGTGCTACAGTGCCCAGTGCTCAAATATTCATAACCCAGGGCAAGCCACATGAACCCACCCCAAATCTGAGCATTTAAGGCTTTGATGGTGGTATTTTTAGGACCTTTTCAGTCACCAGTTTGAGGGGTTGCCTTGTATAATTGGACAGAAAAAGTAATCATGTGTTGGTAGTGATCCTGAAACCTAGCCTATGACATATACTGTTAATAAAATTGGATGAAAAAAGAGTACTAGTACTAGCTACCCTTCCTTAATATACTCTTTTAAGCCCTTCTAATCTCTCCTCTAGAGTGGTGATACTCACCATGGCAATCCTGCCAAGCTAGAAAAGGGCAGGTGCCCAAATATCAAACAGTTGGATTGATTCCTTTCCCAGGTATACAAGCAGGCCCATCCTGTGACCAGGCATGTTAAGAGTTTCGGAAGTCTAAGTGTTGAAGAGCTGTATTTAGTAGGAACTTGTACGGGAAGGTCGTGCCCTTCTCTAAGAATTACACTTATGGCCTGATCCTTAGATATTAACATAGCTGCAGCTCTTTTATAAATTTGACCAGGCTGTGCATACCATACACGTCAACCAGGGGAACCAGGACTGTCAGGTGGGAAGAGATGGACTGGGGGCGGAATATGCCAAACCAGGGCTTCTATCTTCTTGTATTGGTGTGTGTTCCACTCCAAATATCAACAGTTTCAACAGGTTCAGCTTACAAGGAAACGATGGGATTCCAACAGACCTTAATTACTTCCTCCTCACCCAAGGGTGCAAAATAACTCTTCCATCCCAATGGAACATTTATTGCACATCGCAGGAGAATACACCTTCCCCAGGCATGATGGAGCCTGATATCCTCAGCAGCACAGCATGTTGATCCACAGTCAGAGTCAGGGCAATGGCTGCCTCCCACAACTTCCCTACATTTACAGTATTGAATGTCTCAGCAAGGATCCCCAGCCAGGCAGATGGTGCAACAGGCCCTACCAGTTGATCATTCCAATTTTTTAAAGCCTAGGAGAGTACTTTAGTCCATACAGCCAAGGTGGTTTTCCCTGTTACTAATTTAATCTCTGCTTTAGTATGCCATTTTTCCTCTCTACCAACTCTACCTCTTGCAAGTTAGAGGGGAGACAGAACCTCCATTCAAGGTCATATTCTCTTGCCCAATTTTCTACACTGTGACCTATGAAATATGATTCCCAACTACCTTTTATTCCATAAGGATGTCCATAGTACTCAGCTTCTCCAATCCCCAAATGGATGCAACCTTGTTTTCATGGCAACAGGGGAAAGCTTGCTTTAGTCTAAACAGTGTCCACAAAAACCAACTCTTATTTAGAAACTCCACTCAGGGGCAGGGCCAATATAATCTATTTTCCAATTGCTCACCAGTTGGGAACTCCTGTGGATGACTCCAGACTCATTTGTCAGATGCTTTAGACATTATTTTGAAAGCATACGACATACCTTTATCACTTTAACAAAGTTGCTGTATTGCAAGAGCAGTTGGCATCTTTGGCAGGACCCAACAGCACCTGACTGCTACAGTGGCTCTTCTTCCTATGTGTATGTACTGAAAAGTCAGTTGCTAGAGCTCCTATCTGACTTAGGACATCAGATTCCTTCTTGCCAGAGGTCATCAGCACCTCACAAACCAGGGGAAGATAATAGTGGGACTTGCTTCAGGCTCTTACAGGTATTTTCCAGTAATTCACTACATATCCTGACCCAATAAGGGCTTATTCATAATTATTTTTCCCTTAGGTTCCCATGGTCCAAGCCATAGGGTTAATCCCTTTTAAGTAGTCTGGGGCGCCTGGGTGGCTCAGTCGGTTAAGCGTCTGACTTCGGCTCAGGTTGTGATCTCGCGGTTTGTGAGTTTGAGCCCCGAGTCAGATGCTCTGCTTACAGCTCAGCACCTGGAACCTGCTTCAGATTCTGTGTCTGCCCCTCCCATGCTCATGCTCTGTCTCTCTCTTTCTCTCAATAATAAATAAACGTTAAAAAAAATTAAAAAAAAAAATAAATACATAAAATAAAATAACCCAACTGTTAATGCAAAGGCTTAACAGCCAGGGCCCATGAGTAATCAACCAGTCAAACCTCTCTTAGTTCATTCAGCCCATGGTCTGTCATACTTCATTTCTTTTCTATCCAGATAGTATCAGTGTGGAACTAACAATTGCAGTCCATGTGGATGGGTTGTCCTGACTAGAACCATCTATATACCAGTAATCAACAGGAGTTCACCTCATTCTCTCTATAGGCCGCTATAGGGATAGAGGTGGGGGCCTTGGGAAGGTCTACATACTCTATAGGGTCTAGTAGCAGCCGTATTTCTAGAGATGCTGACGTGGAGGATTTGGTGGTCCTCTATTGCAAACAGGCATGCCACTTACTAAGGTGGGAGCTTAAGCCATGGCAGAAGTAACAAATGGAACATATTTTCAACTCAAGCTTTAAGAAGCAGACTTCCTGCCATAGTATGCTGTTCCTTCATGACAGGATCTACCTGGAGAAGCACTGTGTATACTGCTAAGAGCTGTTGCTTTATAATGGATTTACCAGGTTTCTGACACATTCCCAAGCTGGGACCAAAATCCTAGGAGTCCTCTCTCTTGTTGTTCCTGCTACAGTGCCCAACCCATATCAAATTCCAATGGTAGCCTTTCTTGGGAGATGCCCAGAGCTTTAATCTCCTTCACTAATACTTTATCTTCTCAGAGGCAGCTTGCTGCTCTGACCCCAGTCCTTTATGTGTCCTTTTTTTTAGCAGGCAGTCTAAGGAATGGAGACACTGTGCCAAGTAGAGAATAAAAGTCCCTAAAAACCCTCACCAAGGTATGCATCTGTTTCATGTTCTTAGGAGTTGGATAGGCTTGCATTTTATCAAGCATAGCTTGTATAACATTATGTATCTCACACAAACAGATGACTCTCAAAGACTTAAGGGAAGTACCTGGGCCTCAAATTTTCTATGTGTTTACCATCTATCTTGTTGCTCACACAGAAACTACAGCACATCCTGTACCAGAACCAGTTTTCACACGCTAATTTATCAGCAGTGTAATGGCCCATTATACTGATATAGGGACAGATCTTAGATTACCATCCCATGACAGATTAAGGGGCTATGCAGATAGACTGGAGGAAGCATTTCAAAGGTCTACTGTTGTTCCTGTCACATGAAGGCCAGTTAAGTTTGTCAGTCAGCATTATGTAAGTAACTATGTAAGATGGTGGTCATGTTGGGCACAGCCACACGGATGGGGGCACAACCTTGTTCAGTTCTCAGTAGTCCGATGTCATCATCTGCCACAACCTATCTGGTTTCATTGAGCATACCAGCCTGTTAAAACTGCTATGGATACCCACCTCAATGCAGTTCTTACCCATGTTTTTTTTTGTTGGTGGTGATGTTTTATTTTTGTTTTTTTCATTTTGTTTTTTGGGTTTTTGTTTTTGTTTGTTTTTCTTTAATGTCCCCAGGTAATTTGAATTACAGAACAGTTACCTACTTTAGTCAGGATAGTTGACTTATGGGTTACTAGTGTGGCTTTCCTATCAGCACCAGTTGGGTTAATCTAACCTGGAGGGAGAATTCATAGAGATTTATACAGTGGGATTTTGTAGGAATATCAATGCCCAATATGCTACCTGGTATTAAAAAGAGAAAACCCTAATTCTTAGAGGTGCAGACTTCCAATTTTCAGTGTCAAATGGACATTCTTGAAGCTAACACTATGTTCTCCATAATCACCAACAGCATTGAGGGGCCCAGAAAATTTCTTAGAGCTACCATACATTAGAGTACAATCAGCTGCATCATCAAACAAAGGCCTCACTTTTATTTCTCGAAGACTAGTGAAGAACTCAAAAGGCCCTCACTTGTAGGAAATCTTGGCTTTCATCCTCTATCTGGGGCTTGGGAATCACCCACCCTGAATAGGAATGTATCCCTGCAGATGCTACTGGAGCATCAGGGATGGTAGATGCAGTCCCAGACGCATGAGGTCAAACAACATTTATTTCTGGGTTACTTTTACTGGACCTTTAACAGCTGACTGAGATGTTCTTTTGGTTTTGAGTTCTTATTCTGTCTCAGGTCTTTCCAATATCCCATACTCGTTGTTGGTATCTGTCAGTTTTCCCTACATCAGCAATTCATCACCTGACATTGACATCCTATATCTCATGATTGGGCTCAGGCTGCATTATCAGTATCCCATACGAGGTGCCTCTATAATCTTAGCTTTCATTCCTGCAGTGAATGTGCTTCAAAGACAGGCACATATATGGCGTGTCTCCTTCTCAACTCCTTCCTAAGAATTTATATTACCTCCTATATAGATTTCTGGTGTTGCATATGCCTAGGAAGAACCCCCTCATTGGTTCAAGTATACCTCCAAAAAAGAATAATTCAATCTATAAGGAAGTGAGTTCCTTAAATCCCCCAAACGCCAGGCAGGTGTTACTGGAGAGAAGAGTGTGTGGTGTTATTGCCCATTTTCTCTGCCTCTTGTCTAGTCAGAGAATGCCATCAACCAGACCCTCCCAACTTCCATCCGATAGCCACACAAACCATGTCTGGATATTTCTCCTGGCCTTTTGCTAGAACTTGGCAGCTCTATCATTAAACTCAGTGGATATATACTCTCATGACGAACATTTCCTGAACTGGGGGCTGGCCTGAGGGCTGGGGTTGCTGCTTTGCTTTCCTTTTTCTCACTATTAGGAGTTGAACACATTGGGTATTTTATCTGAATCACTCTCACGCACCACAACATCCTCCTCTTTGTCACTATATTCACACAGAAGTCCACAGGCATCTAACACACGAGCCACCTCTCCCCACACATAGTTGACCAACTGAAGGTTTCCTGTGCACATGCCTCTTTTACAAAACCATTTCCTCAGATCTCCTGGCTGGCTTGCCAACCTTTGGGTCACACCCTGGGAAGCTTTCTGGGTAAATTTGAAACTGACCCCTACACATAAAAGGCAAAGAGAGTACAAAGGAAGAAGCCACTTCAGAACAGAAGATGGAAATTTTACTAAGCAAAGAACTTATATACCAGGCTCTCTTTGGATGCTGCAAGAGGAACAGATCTTTACACCCACCCACCACAATCTTAGAAGCTTATATAGAGGCCTTAATTGGGTTTGCTCACATATTCGATCCAAGTGGTCTCAATAACATATTACTCTCATGACTACATGCTTGAACCTGCCTCATGCTGTGAAAACAGTGGGCAGAACGGACATCCCCACAAGGTGGAGAGAATGTTTGCCTGGGTCCAGATCATAGGCCAGCCACTGGTCATGTTCTCTAGATGACCTCCTTCAGCAACAGTCAACTACAAGCAGGATGATGACCAAGATTTAATGGATGAATTACTTAAAAATTATTAAAATCCAGCACTGGTGCAAAAGCAATGGAAAATTTTAATAACTAATAACTTTGGAAGATGCTGAAGTCATAATTGGAACACTTTTTCCCAAAACCATGCTTGTAGGTGACTATTCTCAAATATTCAGTATCAATACTAGGCTTTCTAATGTAAGTTAAACAAATATTGCTGTTTTCCTTAGCCTTGACTGTGGAATTGGGATTAGGGAGCATACAAATTTCTTACAAATGTATTTCAAAGGTAATTGCATCTAACTTTAAAAAAAAAATGGCTATGGACAGAAGAGGTCAGAGATAAATCTCCAACAATCTACCTAAAAATTAAATTTTACACTGCTAAAGATCAAGAATCAAAGGTAATAAAACCAAGCTATAATTAGTTGTTACATATAATTTGAACACTAGCACAAGGCAATAATCCTTCAAAGAAAAAAGCACCTCACACTCTGAACAACTGACTTACGAACAGACTTTGGAAATAGCACTCGGTCCTTTTCTTATCGTCGAAGGCTCGCAGGTCTGAAGCCCCCAATACCCTATGTTTATATATATGAAACAAGTTCATGTATCATATTATATATACATAATTTATACATCATATATACTATTTCCTAACCCACAGATATTAAGAAGGACCATAATTATTATATCAGGAGATGTATCTCACTAAAGCAACGGACAGTCAGATATGACTGAAAAGCATGCCTCTCCTAAACTATTCCTGAAAGCAGTGTTTTTAACCGTCTTCTGCCAACACCAGCAGCAACAGCCACAGAATCACCTGGGAAGTTGTTCTCCACTCCACATCTACTAAATCGGACACTCTGGGGGCAGGTGCCAACAATCTAGGCTTTCACGAGCCTTCCAAACAATTCTGATACAATCTCAAGTATGAGAACCACCGGCCTCAAAGTATACTCCAAGAAGCGGTGACTGTAATTTATAAAGGTATTTGTACAGATTGTCAAACAATATTGTTTTCTACAATGTACCTGAATTTACCTGTCGTTTTAAGGAAGTGGTAATCTGCAGCCTCATTTGAGTTACATTTTTCATGCCTCCAGCGAAGTGTCAGACTAATAGCATGCAGCTTGTTGAGTTTCCCATCATGCTCAGCAATTGCTCTCGAAACGTTAATACCCTCACAATTCAGAATATCCCTGCTCTCCTTCTCCAAATATTAAAATATAAATGTCCAGGTCCTCCTACCAGTGATTCTAACTCAATAATCTGGAATAAGGCCTTGATATCAAGGCCCCCCACAGTGTGCAGAGACATGCACACACATCTCCTCCTAATATATAGTTAGGGTTGAATACCACTGCCTTTTAAAACCATTGCTATGTAAAGATTAAATAATCCAAACAAATCTTCAATTGGTGACCTGTGTAAGGAAGATTTAAACACTTCTGACACTAAGTACCCATGCTGTTCTGCACCGTGTTCCACCTCCTCTTTGCCTTCTAAGATTAACTAGATAGGGGCAAAATTAGAAGAATGGCAATAATTAGGAGTGAGAAGCTCGACTCCACCATGTCTCACTTTTGTAGCTCTTAGAAATGTGTCTACACTCGAGGGAAAGGATCAAACATGAGTCATTACTGATGACCAAAGTGTTGACTGGCATAAGGACTGCTGGTGACTGGGAACCATATACAGAGACACGTGTTACCAGAAGACTTTCAAATGAGACTTGTGCTCTCTTTTCCTTTCATGACTACATTCTCTGCTGGGAAGAGCAGACCACACTGATGACTGCCACCTGGAATGTGTCTGTATTAGAAATTAAAGAGTCTCATCTTACCAAACGCTATGAACTCTTCACAGGAAAGGAACTTCCCAATGTAGAAATATGACCTTCACCTCTTCCCTCTTGCCCACTGGGGTGGCAGTGTCTGTACTGAGGGATTACACAGTGCCAAATCAACGTTGGCAGTCATAGTCATGTTCAGAAATCATTTTGCTAATGCTTTTGTTCCGCTCAGTCAGACTCCTGATACAACTGTATTTCTCAGAGAAATCGCCAAAATCATGTTTCCATTTCCTATCCCTGCTTCCCCCCAACACTATCTTTATACCTACCACCCCACACTGCTTGTTAACCTTTGAAAACTCATAGCCCTGACAAAATAACTTTAAAATTTAACGTATAAGTGTATATGACTTCATATATGTGCTTTGGGGAAAAGTGGATAACGCATTTCATACACCAAAAAAAATTTATTTTTGTTGAGACTCATTATGGACTGAATTGTGTCACCCCCAGAAATTCCTATGTTGCAGTCCTAATACCCAGTACTTCAGAATGTGACTGTATCTGGCATTAGGGTCTTTAGAGAGATCATTAGGGGTACCTGGGTGGCTCAGTCAGTTGAGCATCCGGCTCTTGACTTCAGCTTAGGTCATGATCCCAGGTTGTGGGATCGAGCTCCATTGGGTGTGGAGCCTGCTTGGGATTCTCCTCTCTCACTCTCCCTCTCTTTCTCTCTCTCACTCTCTCCATGACTTGTGCCCTCTCTAAAATAGAGAGAGAGAGAGAGAGAGAGAGAAAGAAATAAAGAAAGCAAGCAAGCAACCCATGAAGGTTAAATGAGATAATTGGGGTGGACACTAGTCCAGTAGGACTTTTATCCTTATAGGAAGTAGAAATTAGTAAACAGATCCACACAGAGGAACTACATGAAGACACAGGGAGGACAGGATGGTCATCTGCAAGCCAACTAGAGAAATTTCTGAAGAAACCAACCCTATTGACACCTTAAAGTCAGACTTCTAACATCAGAACTGTGAGAAAATAAATTTCTGTGTTTAAGCCACCCAATCTTGGTACTTTGTTATGGCAGCCTCAGGAAACTAGCACATTGCCTTTCCATGACACACATTTTCCCACACATGGGAATCACTTTCTCTTTCCTAACCATTCATTCCTCTCTTGTAATGAGGATCTGATTTGACCAGCATGCACAACAGCATTTTTCTTTTACAATGTGAGTTTCTCTCTTACATAGGAGAGAAAAAAAAATTTCTTGGTATTTTTACAAATTCTTGCATCTAAGATGTGAAAAAAGAAGGGGGGGGTGGAAATAAATATACTTGAATAACAGGAAAAAATATTTTTAAATGCATAGCAAAGCAAGCAAGGAGGAAGGAGGTTGGGAGTTGCAAAAGAAATAAAAGTAAATGTAAAAAACAGTCTAACAGGGTTGAAGCATAAGGATCAAATGATTCAAGATCATACTAGGAGGTCTTATGGTGGACACGAAGTGAGGAGAGTCTACTTTAAACACCAATTACTGCAAGGAATTTGCTAAGTACATTCATGGAACAAGGTCAGTATCAAAAAAATTAAATAAACAACTTTCTGAGCATCCACAACCCACTGGTGTTATCAACATATTATATTGGAAAGGAATCTTTTCATAAAGAAGGGGATGCTCTGAAAGATCAGGAAAGAGCTCTAAAAGGAAGGAGAATGAAAATTAGCCATGATGGGATACCTGGGTGGCTTAGTAGGTTAAGGAAAGGACTCTTTATTTTGGCTCAGGTGATTACCTCATAGTTCATGGGAATGAGCTCGTGTCGGGCTCTGTGAGGACAGCATGGAGCCTGCTTGGGATTCTCTCTCCCTCTCTCAAAATAAATAAATAAACTTAAAAAAGAAAAAAGAAAAGAAAGAAAAAGAGCCATGATGGTGTTTCCCAACAGTCTTGAGGTCACATGCCTCGCCCTATCCATACAGGTCACAGCCTGAAGCTGTATGAGTCTGTCGTGTGGACATCAACACCCCTGTGTAAGGTCTTTTCATTAGGCACCTGTACCTTCAAATTACCAGCCACTCATAATCATTTCTCAAAGGTATAATTCACCTTAACCTGCCCCATTATAACCTCTAGAGTTTTCTAACATCAAACTTCAAGGGAAAGACTAGGCCAGATAATGGGGATCAGGAGAGACAAAGTGTGAATGAAAAGTGATCAGACTGACGTTCCCATATCTTCCTCATTTTCAGATGCAACCCAGGAGTGTGAATCCTAACAGGTGGCAAAATATCATTCATAGTTCTTATACGTATGTCTCTACGTCTTTTTAACATTTGAATTCACAAGAAATAAATGTATTGTTTTCAAAACCAAAAACCTACCTATTATAAAGATCAGCACATCTACTAACAGGATATTATTAGAGTATTATTGCAATAATCAGATCTATTTTTTTAAGTTTTATTTATTTATTTTGAGAGAGACAGAGACAGAATGAGGGGGGAAGGAGGAGAGAGGGAGAGAGAGAGAGAGAGAGAGAGAGAGAGAGAGAGAGAAAATCCCATGCAGGCTCCACACTGTCAGCACAGAGCCTGACCCGGAGTTCAAACCCATGAAACTGTGAGATCATGACCTGAGCCAAAAATCAAGAATCAGATGCTTAACTGACTGAGTCACCCAGGTGCCTCTGCAATAATCAGATCTTACTCTTGTAAAAACAGTATCTTATAAAAATAATTTTAAAAATTTGGCCATTCAGATACAGTTTCTTTCTGAGCATTCCATACTTAAGAACAATTACCTTTCATTGTTCTCCCTAGGTTTGACAGAAGGAAAACTTGGTAAGTTACAAAAGAGATAAACAAATTTTTTTCTTTCTCATTTTTCTTCTGAATTTATGGTTTTTTAAAGTTACATATGGTGGCTATTCATCAGAAATTGACTTCAGATCTTTTTCTAACGTGATTCAAATAATTATTCAAATGGTTTAGCTGGGGCACTAGCTTGGCACCAATCCTTGACCTCTCTGTCCTTCAGTTAGATGAATCAGAGGAAAATGCCACCCATGGGGCTTGGGTGACTCAAGTCCTTGGACAGGCAAGGAAATAATAGGCAGAGGACAAGTTGTTAGCAGACCAATATTCTGAACACCACTATGAAATAAAGGGAAGCATGCATTTTGCTCAATCGAAGTATAAAATCTCACAGAAAGCTTAGATTATTGTGATTTTTCTTTTTTGACTTTCCAGGAGACAGATGGACAGGACAAAGGAGTACATTGTAACCTGTGAGTATCCCGCAGATCTAAAAGGAAATTTGCAATCTGTGCTGAGCCACTGGTATTCAAGAGATAATGTTAACAGAGTAATAATTTCCCCTGGTCAGAGGCTTCCTCACACTATATAAACCTAGGTAGTATCAAAGAAAGCCAAATTTTATAGCTATCAATATAAGTGTCAAAAAACTCAGTTTTAGAGCAACGCTAACCATCTGAGTTTGAGAAGCCAACTCACACAACTGTTCAGGCAGAGCAGACTGTCAAAACTAAAGAAGAAAGCTAATCATAGAAGATAATACCTGTGTAAGACTTAGCGAAGTCTGCAATCAGATCACCTGACTATAACAGACAAGCTAACTTGGGACTCATCTCTGGAAAAATGTTTGCAGGCAAAAAGGTTCTGAGAGAACATTTGGAGGGAAAAGGCAAGGCAGCCTAAGAGAGAATATCAGAAAGGGAACAATGGAGACACATATCATATATATTTAAATTAAGTAAATATTCTTCATTTATGCCTATTTATCTGTGAGGGAACATGAAGCATCAAAGCCTGTGTATCGTCAGCCATAAAAGCAATGATAAACCAGAATTAACAGTCACTATCTGAAAAATCTATCAAATACAGATGGATTCTTATACAATACATTTTATTTGTAAGTAACTAACCTTTCCTTACTAATATAACTTAATTTTTCCAATAGCCCTATGAGATGGTCAAAGTAAGAGAAAATTGCCCCCCTCCCCCATTTTATAGATGGGAAAATCAGGATCTCAAGTTATTAACCTGCATAAATTAGCAACAAAATCAGGTTGAAGACTTAGGAAAACAAATTCCCATTTCACAGAAGATACTGGAAGAGTTAATGTGATTTACACAAAAGAAACGTGGTTAGAGTCACAAGGCACCAATATGAATTTCCTTGACAGTTTGGAAATAAATCATGTTCTGTGAAGTAGTGATATTCATTTGCCTATTCTAGTGCCTATGCCTAGTATTTAGGAAATTTAGAATTTAAAAATCATAGTACACCCAGTGGACCACAATGCAACATTAACATACCAAATTTTAAAAGATGGGATTATATAGTGTACCAAATCAAATATAATCAAGAACAGAAGAAAATTTTTAACATAATAATGGGAATCTATTAGATACCTACAATAAGCATCATACTTATTAATAGAAAAATTAAAACTCGGGAGGGAATGCCTATAATAGTTTTCCTGCTACTTATCAATATCTAATTACAAAATTTAACATTTTAGGTTTCTATTTTTTTCTTATTATTTGAACTAATTATAGCTTCACAGAAAGTTATAGGCAAGAACAGGTCCTATGCATTCTTTGTCTCAATGATCACCCCTTATAAAATAAGAGTTCAATATCAAAGCAAAGAAACTGATATGGGTATATATATTGGTATATATATTTCTATGTCAAGAAACAGAATCAGGGGCGCCTGGGTGGCTCAGTCAGTTAAGCGTCTGACTTCGGCTCAGGTCATGATCTCATGGTTTGTGAGTTCGAGCCCCACATCGGGCTCTGTCCTGACAGCTCAGAGCCTGGAGCCTGCTTCAGATTCTGTGTCTCCCTCTCTCTCTGCCCCTCCCCCCACTCATACTCTGTCTCTCTCTCTCCTTCAAAAATAAACATTAAGAAAGAAAGAAAAAGAAAGAAAGAAAGAAAGAAAGAAAGAAAGAAAGAAAGAAAGAAAAAAAGAAAGAAAGAGGAAGGAAGGAAGGAAGGAAGGAAGGAAGGAAGGAAGATCAAAACATGTTCCTTATGCTACCTTGAGGAGATGTAGGTATAGATCATACCTACCCTTCCTCCTCACCATATCTAACCCTTGGAAATAATTAACTTGTTCTCCATTTCTGTTAAATAAATGGAATCATACATCACATGACTTTTTAAGAATTTTTCTGTCAGTATAATGCTCATAATGAAAACTGGACATTTGGGATATTATAATGTGATGACTCTGCAAATCAGACTCTTACCCCTCCTTTGAGTCTGTTTATGTAGTTTGATGAAGATTGTAGCTAAATAATACGTACTTTGTGCAGTGACTTTTCTAAACTGTGTTTGCTAAGTCTGTATTTTTGTCACATGTGGCCTCTGAAAGAATTTGTTCGTTTAGCTTGAGTTCAGCTAGTGTTTTCATAGATATCCTTGAATGCCAAGAACCAGTTGACAGAGACAGGGTGGGGGATGAGGCAAGGGGAAGAGGAAGAAAAGAAGGAAGAAGAGGGAGGAGGAGAAGCAGTAGTAGTAAAAAAAAAAAAAAAAAAAGAAGAAAAAGAAGAGAAAGAAACCCTCTCATTGCTTTTGCGAATGGACTGTGCTGGAGCACTCCTTCAGGGATTAGACAGGCTATTTCAAACCCTGCCTTAGCCTTCACTTTCTGGTTGCACTAAGCCTAGAGATCAGTCAGAGGTAAAAGCTTAAAATCTTCTGTCTTTTTCGGGCATGTGTTCTGCCCTGGTCATGACTGATTACACAAACGTAGCAACCGTCTGTCACTATATGACGCCATTACAAAGCCTTGACTGTATCCCCTATGCTTTTGAATGTTCTAGTGTCCCACGGAAACCCTCTCCCAGCTTTTCTTCCCACGCTCTCAGTACTTTCCTGTATGCCTCAATTTAATTGTTTGCCCTAGGTGGCTGCTGACTGCTCATTTACCTCATAGTTTTTGAAGAATGCCAAGAACTTTTCTGCCCTCAGTGGGTTCCAAGTTAGGCAAAACAAAGACCAGCACTTTGTGTCAGTCCTTCAAGTAGCCCTCAGACAGGTTAGAACAAACACATTGGTTTGTAAATTCAGCCGTGCTCCCTCCGGAACTAGAAACTAAAGTCCCACACTGGGAATGGACATTGCTGTCTTTGAGACCATCAACGGGCCAGGAACAGGAGTGGAACAGGATAAATAAAATGCTGCAGACCTTTCCTATCGTTTTTAAGACTCCTTTTATTTGATCCAGCATTTGGTTGCTTTCACTATTTCCCAGAATTCCAACAAAATTGATTCTAACAGTATTTGCTCAATTATTTGTTGTTTCTGTGGAGACATGGGCCCTTGGAGCTATCTACTTCACCATGGTCACTGATGTCACTAAGTATAAAGCCTTTAAAATCCACTGAAGTTCTTCCGGAAATCAACAGTTTGTTCCTTTGTACTGCTGAGAAGTATTCAAGGATCTATCATGGTTTGTTTACTCACTCACCTGTCACAAAACATTTTTGTTGCTTTCAGTTTGGAGCTATGATAAATGAAGCCACTGTGAACTATCATGTTCAGGTTTTTATGTGGATGTAAGTTTTCATGCATCTGATATAAATGCCCAGAATTATGATTGTTGAATCTCCTGGTAATATATGTATGTTTAGGGTTTTTTTTGCAACTACCGAACTTTTTTTCAGAGTGACTATACTATATCATATTCCTATCAGCAATGTATGAGAAGTGCGGTTTTTCCACATCCTTGCCACAATTTGGTACTGTCACATTTTTTTCTAATTTTAGCTATTCTAATAGGTGTGTAGGGACATCTATTGCATTTGCCTAATAGTTAATGATAAACATATACATAATACAATTATGTATGCTTATATATAAAGAAAATGAATGACAGGCATGTACTGGGATGTAAGTGAGGGATTAGGAATAGAATTTTTTTTTATTATAAGGTACTCATGCTACCCATGGAGGTGGTATAGTGTTATGGGAAAGTACATTTGAATTAGCTATAAATGAATATTGCAGACTCTAGGATAACCATTATGAAAAGTAAAAAAAAAAAAAAGGAAATATATTTCCTCCTCTGTTAATATATTAACAGAGGAGAGAAAATGGAATCGTATAAAATAATTAAAACACAAAAAAAAGGAGAAAGAGTGAAAAACAAAATGGGAACAAAGAGTAAGACAGCACATAGGAAACAATAATGAACATGGCAGATATTTACTCAATGACATCAATAATCACTTCAAAAGTCAGTGATCTAAATGTGCCATGTAAAAGACAGAGATTGTCAGAGTGAATCAAAAAGAAAACTCCTTGATGAGAATTCAATCAGGGGCTCTCAATCTCATTGCATGGAGGGTTCAGAAATTCAGACTTCCTACATACTCGGGGTTGGGGGGGAAACATTGTAGTGAACATCCTAGAATTTCAGTGACTTAACATTTCAAATATTTATTTATTTTTTCACATAAAGTTCATATGGCAGAAGACAAGGCTTGAGAAAAGGGCAAGCTCTGCTACCCAGGGGCTCAGTCCTACAGATGTTTGACTTCGCTCTACACTTGATTTTGAAAGTTGCTTTATGCAAGAGTCCATCCAGTAGAGGAGTGAGAATGGAAAAGCTGCGCTTACTTCTTAAGCTTTTGGCCTTAAGTAACGGAGTAATTCAACTCAGATTACATTTGCATGAAGCAGTCACATGACATAACCTCGTTATTAGGAGGAAGAAGAGGGAGGGTTTGCAAATGTAGTTCCTGGCCAGGCAGTGGCCACCCAGCAACAACTCCACGTTATGGAATGAGAGCATCAGTGTTTGGTGGAGAAACAGCCATGTCTGCCACAGAGTCATGTGTCGAGAACCCAAAGCAGGAGGTACTCTTTAAGTCAGGAAGCCCGGTTTGGGGAACTCATATTTTAACTTATTCAAAATATGGCAAAAGCTCTACAAGCATAGATGTTAGTGCCCCCTCGGTCTTCTTCAAACTCTCTCCTCTCCTTCTGACAAGAGCACAAAGGATGCTATCAGAAATAATGGTGATCTTCTCCACTGATCCAGGTAATTCTTCCAGGTATTATCTGTGAGCTTTCAGGGTCACGGCTCCTTTAGAAAGTTCAACTGGAGGTAGACTGGTTTAATATTTATGTGGTGGAAGATATACAATTAAAATGACCCCAAAACCAAATTGAAAACTGGGAAAAGTTACTTCCAACACAGATTATAGACAAAGGGCAGGTTGCCTTAAAATTCTTAAGAAAAGACCAAAACCCAGTACAAAAAAACAAAAATAGTTCAAGTAGATCACAGAAATGGAAATAGAAATGGGTCTGAATACTTGAGAAGATACTCAATCTTACTCATAATTTAGAATGTGTAAATTAGCTCCACAAGGAGATGCTATCTTTCACCTATCAGAATGACAAAGATAAATAAGTTAGGGAAAATAATTATTGCAGAGTGTAAGAATTTTACTTTTTGTTCCTAAGTATAAACAAAAATAAAATTTATTTTTTGCAGAAATCCCATTATGTTATTCATAATATTTATATCTCTACAGGCTTTCCAGGTACTACAAGATAAGCTGATCTCCAGGTCATCTTGCTTAAAACCTATTTTCATTTTGGTTGAATATTAATTATTCCGTGCTTTAATCTGCATGCTTTATTATTACCAGCATGTTACAGTGTATCTCAGATTTGCAAACCTGGGTCAAGGTCTCAAAGGGGATTCATTGAAGCAGTGTATTATTACCACAGTTTGGAGGGAAATGTTAATCTAATCATACTAGAATTAGTGAAACTGTCATTATGGCAACTTCCCTCAGGTAGCCATAAATGCACAAAAACAAAGCACAAATAGAAAGTAAAATGATGACTATTAGAAAGTCTAATTTTATTTGGATAAGTAATCCATTTTGCCCACTTTCAATTTGGCACCGTCTGTATGAAGCATTATCAAGTAGCATTAGGAAGCCATTCAAAGTTATGCATCTTTGACAACAAAACAGGGGACCCCCACTAGTAAGCAAATTGATATCTTCCCAGAATGAGTACAAAATGTTTTCCAGTATCAAATTTATCAATTTCATGACAAAGAGAAAAACTGAAAATACAGAAGCATCATTCAAAGTTGTACTCTTTCTAGAAAATGCAAATTTAAGTCATAGTATTGCCAAACAGATCAATAAACTGAGCACAGAATTGATGATGACAATTGTGTGCAAAAGTAAAGTAGAAAAAGCAGTAGGTTTGTTTTCAAAGAATAGTGCTGGATAGAACACAGTGTAATATTCAGTATAAGTGAACAATGGCTACCACTCTGTTGATGGTGACAGACACTTGACTTTACAACTGTACAAATGTATAAACCTGGTCTTGATGTATGTGCAGTGTGTGTGTGTACATATATATATGTATATATATATATATAAGTCATTTTTATGTTATCCTCTTATAACATTTACTCTAAAAAGCACAAATTATACAAAAGACTTGATTCCAAAAAACCATTTTCTGAGCTGTGATGGAGGCTGGAAACACATCAGCACTGAGTACGGAACTATATGCGCTGCCTGGAGAGAAAGTGCTGTAAATGAAATATTGCCCTTAAATGTAAATACACACAGTGCTTCCTGCAAACAGAATGGTAGACAGTCAACGACATGCCTCCTGACCTAGATTCTCTGTTGAAGAACATAGTGAAAATGATGAATGTATTTAAGTGCAGATACTGTGCCTTTTCTTCAATTTGACATCTCAAGAAACCCACTAATTGTACGATATATTTTCACAGTAAAATACTATTTCTGTTCAGGTCAAAGATGACAATTCACTGAGAACTTTCTACATACCAGGCATTCTACTTGACCCATCTAATTCTCATTAATTCTCATTGTTTCATTGACTTCTCACCACAAGCCTTACATGGAAGGTATTGTTCCTATTTTTAGTAAGTCAGCAAAGACTTCAAAAAGTTAAGTAATTGACACTTTGCTTTTTCAAATCTAACTTGGAAGTTAAACGATTTCTTTTTTATTACACCCAGTAAATTAACTAAATGCAGTGTGCACTTTATTTTATGGTGAGTACATCACAAACCTCTTTAATAGTCATTATAGTCTTCTACTGTACCTGATATTATGTAAGTAAAAGTATGTAGAACTACAAGGTGAGACTAAAAATTTTGCTTCATAGATGAATGAAAAATACATTACAGAGAGGGGGAGAGAGAGATTCTGCTATATATGGAAAAAAAAACCATATTCTCAGACATACTTCAGAAAGTTTTTAAATTGACGATGGAAATCCTGACCTCAATAAATATCAATAAAATTTCAGATAATCAGTGTCATGTATATAATCTCTATCACATCACAATTAATTTAGAGGGCAATAAAAAATGCATAATAAACACTCACCTTTTGGAAATTTTAAAACACATTTCAAATAACTATTGAGCCAAATAGATTAGAATAGTGAGATAATTAGATAAATGATATCAAAACACCATAAAACACACTAATTTTGCAATAAAGTAAAAGAGGTACTTAGCTTTGCTTCTTATACTAGAAAAAAAATAAAAAACTTAAACATCCAAATTAAGGAATTATACAAGGAACAATTTAATAATCTATATGCAGTAGATTACAGTTGGCCACAGATTCTCTTATATTCCTCCCATGGAGGGAGGAGGAAGTGGATATGGGAGTTGGGGGGCAGGTATCTGTATCCCAGTCCTTTCAATCTGTGCTGGTTATAACTTCTTTGATCATTAGAATAATGTCAAAATGAATATGTGCAAGCTTCTTGTCTTGGAGCACTGAGACACGATTTAAGAAGTCCAGCTACTGGGGGTGCCTTGGTGGCTCAGTAGGTAAGCATCTGACTTTTGGTTTCAACTCAGGTCATGATCTCACAGTTCATAGGTTCAAGCCCATGGCAAGCTCTGTGCCACCATTGTGGAGCCTGCTTAGGATTCATTCTCTCTCTCTCTCTCTCCCTCTCTCACAAAATAAATAAAAATAAACTTTGAACAAAAAAGAAAAAAAGACGTCCAACAACCTTGGTGGAGATCCACATGGAGAGGCCCTCATACTACAGGGAGAGGAAGAGACGCTTGGGTGCACTCAGCCTTCCTGCTGCCATTTGAACCTCTAGAAAATACCAGCCACCAAATGAATACCAAGTGACCACAGGCAACACATTATGGAGAAGAAAAATCCAGTCAAGCCCTTCCCAAATTCCTGACTCACATGCTCAGGCACAAAGTGAATCTTAAGCCACTAAAATTTAGGGTGATTTGTTACACAGAAATAAGTAATTGTAACAGAAATTGGTTCCTAGAAGTAAAGTCCTGCCATGTCAAAAACCAAAAACATGTGGCAATGACGTTAGGAACTAGCAGCAGGTAGAATTTGGAACAGCTTTGAACACTCTATTAACAGAAGCTGAGAGGGTTCCCAGGCCATATCAGTGATGACGGAAAGAGTGGGGCAAGAGATTCTACATTTTGGAATATCTACCTCCCCAACTTTTTGTCTAATGTCTTTTATCCAGTCACAGTTTCCTGAGTGACATTTTTTCTTGTTTACTATTCTCTTCCCTGGCCTGCGAAACCTACCACTTAGCTTTGTGTCACTACTCTCCTATTCAGAAAGGCTTGGCTTCTTTGCCTGCTGTCGGCCAATATTGGGTGAAAACTCAAAATGAGCCACATAGCCTGTTAGTGCCAATATTTAATCCTCACTCATTCTATTTCCACAGAGACAGAAATGATTTGTGCTCTACTGACCAGGAGCAAACAGTCTGACTCTCTCCTGCCCTTCTTCATTCCTTCCCAAGGAGGAAAAGGTGACTTCATGGGTTGGTAAGTTGAAAGAAGGAGCTCAACTTAGTCCCTCTAGATTCTCTCTTTCATGCCTTTCTGCCTGGAAAGATTGTTGTGTGATAAGCGTAGCTGGAAAAATTATACTGTTTAAGGGGAGGTTTGCTGAGGTTTTTCTCATTTAGTTGTCAGGTATGATTGGGGAAGCAGAAGATATTTATACCTTATTCCCCCCAAATTTAAAACTTTACCTTTATCTTAGCTAGGGAAACCTGTTCACTTGTCTAAACCTATATCCACTCAATCACATTTCATAAGAGAAATTTTTAACCATGTAAACTTATAGTATCTTTGAACACCGTGAAAATATATGCATAATCTTGTATTCATTAGTATTTTTTCTATGAGAGGGTCAAAAGTTTGCTTTCATAAGATTTACAAGAGGTCCATGACCTAATACTGGTTAACAACTATTGCTCTTGAAATAGTCTGCCGAGCATCTTTTTCCCATCTGCCCCCTGCCAGCACCCACACCCTCCAAGCACCTAATTCTTAATTAATTGCAGGAATAAGGAAATCTTATCCTGTTTAGAGGATTCTTTGGCATTTGCTTTTAAGGATCATCATTTTGAAATATCAAGGTATCTCAAATTTATGAAAAACAGAAGGAACAATTGGAAGAGGATTATCCTTATAAAAGCTAAATATGGAAATGATCAACTACAAGATAAAAGCCTTGGAAACAGATGTGTACCAAACTTCACACTTTTTCACAGTTGAGAGAGGTAATATGGCACACATATTCTCTATGACCCAATGCCCTCAACAAGGTCTGGAGCAGTATTCCACGATCAGATATACAGTATTCCTGCAGCAAAACATGAATATTCACTCTAAGGGGTAGAGACATAACATTACTGCCACGGCACGTTAGCTAGGATTTTGCTATATAAGTTATGAATACTTGTTTTTATAGTGGTTTTGAGTGAACATATGGATAAAGGGATTGTAAATCTGTAACACCATCATCGCCCTCGTTCAGTCTCCTCCCGGCCTAAACTAAATAATTCTACTTTCTTACATATTTCTTGGAAAATCTGTTTGTCATCATCTTTAATCATCTCCATAGCTGTCCTTTTTCAGCATAATCCGACAATCAAACCCAGAACACTGTACATTATTACGTAGTGGGGTCATGATGGAAGATTACTTTTGGCCTCCTAGGCCTTTAATGATACCCAAATAGCTTTATAGTCAACTTTCAGTCGCTTCAGGGATAATCCAATCTATTTCTGCATCACTCTTCCTAGAACTTGATTATTAATCCCTGATCTAAACTCTAGTCTCCAAACATCCACAGAAGTCATCTTGTTCTTACAGCTTGGAAATAGGCCCAGTGATGCTTTTATCCTACAACAAAATGAGCTGTCCAAAAGCAGAACAGGCTGTCTTTGAGTATAATGAGTTCCTTTTTATCAGAGGTGTTCCGGGCAGAAGCTAGACAATATAGTGAGTGTGCTTATAATACTGAATAATACTGAACAATAAACATAAAACAATAAAAGAAGTTCATTTAATCATTGTGTAATTGCACATTTCATCTTACAAACCCACTTATACAGAGTTCATAACTAAGCCTTATTCCACATGCTCAAAGTTATTAACCAGTACTTGGGCAAGTGAAAATCTATGATCTCAATTCTTTTGTTGCCTGCAGGAAGAATGAGCTTCCTATTTGTTTTTTTTTTTTTAATATGAAATTTATTGTCAAATTGGTTTCCATACAACAGCCAGTGCTCATCCCAACAGGTGCTCTCCTCAATGCCCATCACCCACTTTCCCCTCCCTCCCAGGCATTTTCCTCAATTTTGAAATCATTTTAAAAGATAATTGAATTTTTAAGACAAAAATAATAATTTATTACCTATAACATATGCACCAGTCAAATGTATGGCAATAATATCACAAATAATTATAATGCTATGAAACTATAAATCAATTACAGAAAAATATCTAGAAAATTCCTAAATATTTGGAAATTAAATAGCATACTTCTAATAACCCATGCTTCAAAGAAGTAGCCACAAGAGAAATTAGAAAATAAAAGCATAAAACATGAACATGAAAATATAGAATATCAAAGATACCAAAATGTGTGCAAAAATAGCTAACATGGTATTTAAAACATAATCTAGGAACACCTGGGTGGCTCAGTCTGTTAGGCCTTTTACTTTGGCTCAGGTTGTCATCTCACTGTTCATGAGTTCAAGCCCCACATTGGACTCTCTGTTGTTAGTGCAGAGTCCTCTTGGGATCGTCTGTCTCCTTCTCTTTCTGCCCCTCCCCTGCTCACTCACTTGCTCTCACTCTCTCTCTCTAAAATAGCATAAAAAAAGAAGCCTAATCAATCCCTTAAAAAAAATCTATAGGTTTGAACACATATAAGGAAAGAAGAAAGAACTTACAATATTAAAGATTTACTTTAAGAAATTAGAGAATGTAAAGAAACTTAAAGCCAAAGGAGGCAGAATAAAGATATAATAAAATTAAGAGCAGGAACCAATAAAATATAATACAGAAAAATAGAGAAAAATCAATAAAACCAAAACTGTGATAAATAATCAAACAATCAAAAGAATAAAGATGAAAGAGAGCAATTATAAATATTAGTAATGAAACACATCAGCACTAAATGCACACCTTATGCCTGACCCTGATAATGGATCTGGACCTGGTAAGCATTCTTCCTTTTCTTGCCTCCAACCAACAATGTTAAACCTTGTCATCAGAGGGCACTGGAGGGACACTGAAGGGCAAGGGATTTTCTCCTCAGGGTTTTGGTGAGGGTGCCACCACAGACCCTTACCCAGTACTTTTTCCTCACTGCTATTTCACACAATTTTTTTTTAATTTTTTTTTTTAACGTTTATTTATTTTTGAGACAGAGAGAGACACAGCATGAGCGGGGGAGGGGCAGAGAGAGAGAGGGAGACACAGAATCGGAAGCAAGCTCCAGGCTCTGAGCCATCAGCCCAGAGCCCGACGCGGGGCTCGAAGTCGCGGACCGCGAGATCGTGACCCGAGCTGAAGTTGGACGCTTAACCGACTGAGCCACCCAGGCGCCCCAACACACAATTTCTCTAATAATATGTTCCAGAAGAACACAGCTTTCTCCAGAATTTGCTACCCTCCACCCCACCCATCCCAGTGCTTTCTCTAGTTCTCTATTCCAGCATTGTCCACAGTGTAGCTGGGAGCTGAGGGCAGTCCGGGTATGTGCTCAGCCCCAGCCCCTCTCCTTAGTCCAATGTCTATGCACTCACACAGGAGGCGGTATGAGGCTGGAGGTGTAATAAGACCTAGTCGGACCTTCTCCTGGGCCACACTGGCTGGAGTTCTGCACATAAGTACATTGTGTTTTTGCACACAGCAGCCTCTCCAGCAGCCAGTACCACCCAGTGCCCAACAACTTCCCAGCTTCCCAGTACCAAGTAAGTTTTAAGACATTGGGCCTTTTAGTGGGTGGTCTCCCTTGACTTCCTAGAGGGCAGATTTCCAGCAAGTCTCACCACTGAGGCAGTGAGCAGGCTCTCTACCCAGTGAGCCAAGATGGTGCCATTTCCAACGAGGTGTGGATCTTGGGATCTATGCACTTTCTAGTAAGCGGTTGCCCGTATTTCAGCTGTGCCTGCATTCTTTAGAATTTTCATTAAATCTCATTATGAGCTTCCTATTTGTACTTCTGGAGTTCTCGTGTCATAGGACCGCTCGTCCTCAAAAGGGGTATACAACTACAATCCATTTCAGTTCAAGACTCAGTATTTATTGCTACCTTGAATTATCTTCAATGAACTACTTGGAGCCTGTTGAGAAAAATTTACATGTATATATATAAAAATGGAGAACACTAAGGATGACATAAGCATGTGTGAAATACTTCTGTAAATGTCATACATAAGAATACATAGGAAATTCAAAGAAAAGAAGCAAGGCAGTTTGAGAAGTCTAGAGTCTTGATATTGTCTGGGTCATCGTAGGGCAAAATGGAGAATTAGAGTAATTACATCCGTAATTAGGAGACTAAACTTCATTAGTAATTACAAATACTTCTCCTCCCTCAATACTATCCTATTTACTTAATCAATGTTAATAAGCTGATATTTCTGTGTATATACAACACACACACACACACACACACACACACGCACACGCATACTCCTTTTCCATCTTTCTATATACTCATTAAAATGTGGGCACTCAGGGGCACCTGGATGGCTCAGTCAGGTAAGTGTCCACCTCTTGATTTCGGCTCAGGTCATGAACTCACAGATTGTGAGTTTGAGCCCCGCATCGGACTCTACACCAACAAAGCGGAGCCTGCTTGGGATTCCCTCTCTCTGCCCCCTCCCCGCTCATGCATGTGTGTGCTCTTTCTCTCAAAATAAATAAATTAATTTAAGAAAATAAAATGTGGGTATTAAAACATAGGATTTTTTTACAAAAACTGTATGCATTTGTTTTATTTTAATAATGTAGAAATTCATTCACCAATGATTAACTAAGCATACTATGTGTTCCAGACAATGAGGATATAACTGTGGATAAGACAGATATGAATTATGCCTTCATGGAGCTCTCATTTCACATGTATCATGATTATCACTCAAGGTCAAAACATACTTATTTAACTCATTGGTTTTGAGGGGAGAGGGTGTTGTGTTTGTATTTGTTTCTCTCAATTTTTTATTGTGAAAAAATAAACTTATGACATAAAATTGACCCTCCCAACCATCTCCTAGTGTACAGTATAACAGTGGCAACCACACGCACACAGTTGTTCAAGAGATCCCCAGAACTCTCCCATACTGCGGAACTTAAACTCTACATGAAACTTCACACCCACCCAACAACTCCCTACCTCTTTCTACCCCCAGTCCCTGGAAACCATCATTTATGTTTTGTGTCTTTATCCAACTCATTGTTTTTAATAGCTGTCTAGTCCTCTAGTACTTATGTGCTATTCTTATAAATATATATAAATGACAGATATTGTATGGTTATATAAAAAGACATTTATAGTAATATAGATCATCCTAACCCACAAAAGATGTTTTTATTATGCTTAGATATTTGCTCTGTCTGGAATATATTTTTAGAAATGACATGCAGTACTGGTTCAAATTTCTTTTCTTCTGTGTGGATGGATCACTGTGTTAGCATGCCCTATTAAGTAAGTCTCTATCAGTCTAGTGAATTGAAAAAAACAACATTGTCTTACATTAAGTTATCAAATATTCTTTAACCTGTTTCTAAACTCTCTATTCTTCTCCAGCAATCTGTATGTCCAATTCTGTATCAAAAAATACTAGTTTATTACAGTAGCTTGACAATGTTTTTCAACACCTGGTAAAGCAAATCCACATTGGTCACTCTGTTTATAAAATATTCATGGCTATTCTTAGTTATTATCCCATTTGAAATTTAAGACACTTTTATCCAGTTCTAAAATTAAACCATTTTGAGTGTTATTAGAATTACACTAAAGTAATATGTAAATTTGGAAACACTGATATTTTCATATTCTAGCTTCCTGTTAAAATATATATTGTATTGTTTCATTTGACTACATCATGTTTCATGTCCTTGCATAGTATTTTCTCATAGAACCTTTAACTTATTTATTAATTTACCCCTACACATGTTTCATCCCCTATAACAAATAAGAATTTTTTGTAGTTTTAGAGAAAAGCAATAGATTAGTGTATATTTCTCTATCCAACCACCTTCCTTGTTCTCTTATAAATTACAGTCATTTAGTAAAGTGTCAACGTTTCTTAGTTATTATGAATTACTTCTTTCAGCAATTATAACACATGTCATTTTGGAGACTTATTGAGTTTTTTGTGATTCCAAAACAAGGTTAAATCATACTGATGGTAGGAAACATTGTCTTTTTTCTGGATTTTAGTAGAAATGGCTTTATTATTGTACCTTTCAAATGTTATTTATTCTTGGTGAATAGAAAAAAGTTTTATCATATTTATTTATTTTTCCTTATTATTATTTAAGTTTCTCTTTCTTTATTATTTTTTAGAGAGACAATTATTATTTAGAGATTTATTATTTTTTAGAGGGGCTGAGGTGGGGCTCAGCACAGAGCCCTATGCAGGACTCGATACCATGACCCTGGGATCATGACCTGAGGTGAAATCAAGAGTTGGAGGCTCATCCAACTAAGCCACCCAAGTGTTGACCGTAAGTTTCACTTCAGATCAAAATCTTTGCTACAGCTTATTAAACCTTCTTTTCTTTAAATGGGTGGGATACTCTATGTAAACTTTATATAAGCATAAAAGTTTTTTTTTATAATTTACAGACATAATGCATTATGTTGATAGCCAAATGTATTCCTGAAATAATCTATGTATTGTTCTTTTAACACCCTGTTGAATTTGATTTACTATTCAAGATTTTTATCTGTATATGTATGTGAGATTAGTTCAGAGTTTTATTTTATACTACCTTTATTAAGACTTGGTACTGAAATTATGTTTGCTTTATAAAATTAAGTTGATTTTCACCACTTCTATGTTTTGCAATAGTTTTAAGTTATTAGAGGCCATAAATAACTCATGTTTTAAAACCATAGGAGCATAATGTCTAATGACACATTTACATAACCTTTCCTATGTTGATGAATCAAGACTCATAGATCTAAGAAGATACTTTAAAATAAATATCCTGGGGGGCTCAGTTCATTAAGGCCAGCTCTTGATTTCAGCTCAGGTCATGATCTCACAGTTAGTGAGATTGAGCCACACATGAGCTCTGCACTAAGAGTAGAGAGAGTGCTTTGGATTCTCTCTCTCCTTCTCTCTCTGCCCCTCCCCCACTCCCTTTCCCACTCTTTCTCTCTCTCAAAATAAGTAAATATTTTAAAAATAAAATAAAAATAAAATAAATCAAATGCAGAATTTGAGTGCCATGAAAATAAACTAAAATGTCAATATTTTATTATAGTCAGTGTATAAAAAGACAAACTTCCCACAAAACGTCTAATAACTCCTGAAATCCAATTTTATGAATCATACAGTTTGTGGTAAGTAGCCTCTAAAATGGTGCTTATAGAATTTGCTCTCCTTGAGGGAGCAGAAGTGAGCAGCTCACTTCTAATGAACAGAATACAGAAAGGTAATGAGAAACTCCTTCTAAGAGTAGGTTACAGAGACAGGCTGGCATCTGGCACAACTTTCTCTCTCTCTCTCTCTCTCTCTCTCTCTCTCTCTCTCTCTCTCTCTCTCTCTCCTCCCTCTCCCACACTGTGGGAAAGGCAAGCTGCCACGTTGTGAACTGCCCTATGGAGAAACTCAAAGAATGAGGAAATGTTGTCTTTGGCCAACAGCCAGCAAGGACTTGAGGCCTGTTAATGGTCATGTTAGGAGGATGCAACAAGCGTTCAGGGGTCCTTAAAACATTTCTATGGTAAATAGAGTATTTATGTTCTGATTTCCCATGCCAAAATGATAAAGTCATACGTTTTACAGAGGGAGATTTTTTATTAAATTTCAAAGAATATGTGGCTTGACTAATTCTACTTTTTTTTTTTATTATGGATACTTAACACCCATCAGTTTTGTCACCATTTTTTTGAGTGTAATCTCTTAGAAAAATAATTCCTTTTCTCAGCAGCTGAAAAGCCAAAGGTGAAAGCAAGTTTTGCTATCCCTCTACAGTAGAATGATGATGGTGAAATGCCAACACCAGGGCTTCCTGTCTAGTTATAATCACCTGAGAAACACTGAGGCAAAAAAGCAGCAAAAAATCCTTTTTCTGCCCTTTCCCTGTTGACTTCTCAGCACCACAGATGCTGGCACATGCGCGCGCGCACACACACACACACACACACACACACACACACACACAGTTCTAACAACCCAGTATGCTGCAGAATTTGGCGTGCCTTGAAAAAGTTAAATGCATCTGACTAATGAGAATGTTACTTTTATATGTTTGCCCAAAACAGAGACAGTAGAACCACATTTGCACCATTTTTTTTCTTTAATGAGAAGGAAAATTTTAATGAGATTCGGTTTCACTTCTTGATGTCAGCCAGTGTGTGATCTCTTATCGTAGCCTTGGTCTAATTCCAGTTGGCAAGAGAGCAATGAAAGGCAGAAAAAGAGTAGCCCATCTCAGTAAAGGAAACAGGATGCTTTTAAGAAAGTGAAGTCTATAGAGAATGATAGTAGAAGGAATTTGATCACCCACCCTACCTTATTATTTAATCTAGTACTTTCTCCTAAACTATCCTGAAATATTAACAATTTAAAAGTTGAATGTTTGACACTCGAATGTTAAAAACACAACCTAATTTCTAAAAGATGATCACATTTTCAGATTAATGAGGCAATTTATAGTTCCCCAATTTTTCTCAAGAAAATTAAAAACAAAATAACAGTTTTACATTTTACATTTAATTGGCCTAAAATTATACCAGCCTCTGTTGTTACCCTATCATATGACTAGAAATCTATCTCCAATCTCTAGAAAATCTGTCATTAATCCACATATATTATATAGGAGCAGACAGGAGCAAATCAAGGGAAAGGAGCAAGTGTGAAGGAAGCACAATCTTTTTCCCTAAGCATATCAAAAATCTTTAGTGGCACTGTGGAATGACTACGAGTGTCTGCTGTGAGATTTCATGGAGGATGTGCAGTATGATAGAAAGAAAATCACTAATTTTGCTTTGCCATGCTATTCTGCAAAGGATAAGAGCAAGAAATAGGAAAAAAAAATGGATATTTAAAGCCTTTTGCCCCAGAGCATATCTACCTTTCATATCATCAGTTTAACTGATTCTATCTCATAGCTGAATTCCCTGGCTTATAGAAATAGCCAAAATTTAAAGACTTGGTTGAATTGGTTGCTACGTGATCTTATCCAAATGACTTTTGCTTAAATTTGTCTCAGGGCTTAAAGGACAGTTGCTTAGTAAGCAATATATGAATGCAAAAGTCTGGAACTTAAGTCTAGTCTCATAGAAGAAGTTTCTCCCAAATGAGGGGGCACTTTTCTTTATCAGGCACATTGACAAAATACAGCCCTGTTAATTCAGCAAACAAAGATGTTGTACCTCCTAGGAAAGAAATATAAAAACTGCAGAGGATGAGAATTTCCATGTGGATATAAGCCTGAGCAGACAGCTTTCATACTGGCTGGCTGACCAGCCTTCCCCCGCTATGGTATTGCTAGCCATGGCCACTTTGCCTGCTACCCAAGTAATGAAGATTTAAGAAGCAAATAAATTCAAGCAAGCAAACAATTAGTCAGTTAATAAATATTCTCTAAACCCTTGAAGAGCTCAGCACTGTGCTGGATACCCAGGCAGACATAGACAAAGAACAAAATCTCAAGAAACTCGCAATTACCCAACAGAAAAAGACATGCTCTTGACCAAGAAAGATAAATTATGAGTTACTAAGGAGAAATAAAAAAAAACCCTTCAGTCTATGGTGTGACTTTATAACTTTGGACAAATCAGTAAACTCTGGGTCTCTATCTCTTCAAATAAAAATCAAGCAGGGTGAACTAAATTATTTCTCTTAAAGATGTAATGAGTCCATGAATTAAGTTATAAATTATATGTCCCTGAATGGGAACAGGGTTACATAATATTTAAGTATGCAAACTCTAGTTAAGACCATCTTGGCTAAAATCCTGACCCTATCACTTATGGTGAGAAGTTGAATAAGGAACTTAATGTTGCTAACCCTAAATTTCCTCAGCCTCTCCTGTTGCTACTCCTTGTTTGGATGCAAAGGTTTCTCATACTATAAAGATTATTAGTATCACTGCTATTAATGAAATCAAAGAGCTTACTGAGGAGATTGCGTTTCAAGTTGTGTATGCATCTGGGTAATCAGAGCAATGTCGAGGTATTCCAGATAATCCGAGGAAATGTTGAGGGAAACATGTTATGTTGAAGCCTACAAATGTAACTGTGAAGTGGATTTTTTGCTCTGGTATTATCAAGAGTGTATCCTGAGAATAGGGGAAAACAGTGAACAAAACCTTCTGTGACAGCAAACGCTGCCCCTATTGATAATAGGTAATGGAAGTGTGCTGCTACATAGTACGTGTAATGAAGAACAATATCTAATGAAGAGTTGGCTAGTACAATGCCTGTTAGGCCCCCTGCAGTAAATAAAGCCCAAGGCTCATAATACATTGGGGATCATTTAATATTTCCTTCATGAAGGGTGGCAAGTCAGCTGAATACTTTTACCCCAGTAGGGATGGCAATAATTATAATGGCTGATGTAAAGTATGCTTGTGTGACAACGTCTGTTCCCACAGTGAACATATGATGGGCTCATACAATGAAACCTAGGAAACCAATGGATATTATTGCCCAGATTATTCCCATATAACCAAAGGGTTCCTTTTTTGCCTGAATATTGTCACCTATTGGTAACAATATGTGAAATTATTCCACAACTTGGTAGAATTAGAATATAGATTTCTGGGTGTCCAAAGAATCAGAGTAAGTGTTGACATAAGATGGGATCTCCTCCCCCAGCAGGATCTAAGAAAGTAGTATTTAGGTTTTTGTCTGTCAGTAATATAGTAATTCCAACTGCTAATACTGGTAGTGATAGGAGTAACAGGACGGAAGTAATTAGGCCAGATCAGACAAACAGGGGTGTCTGGTATTGAGATATTGCAGGGGGTTTTACGTTAATGATTGTAGTAATGAAGTTAATAGCACCTAAAATTAAAGAAACACCTGCAAGATGCAAGGAAAAAATGGTGAGGTCCACAGATGCTTCTGCATGGGCTAGGTTGCCAGCTAGAGGAGGATGTACAGTTCATCTGGTTCCTGCACAGGCCTCTGCTATTGATGATGCAAGTAAGAGTAGGAAGGATGGGGGAAGAAGTCAGAACCTTGTATTATTTATTTGAGGGAATGCTGTATGAGATGCTCCAATTATTAATGGCACCAATCAGTTCCCAAAGCCCCCGATGATGATTGGTATTACCATAAAGAAGATTATTACTAATGCATGAACAGTGACAATTACATTAAAGATCTGATCATCTCCTAGTAGAGTGCAGGGTTGGCTGAGTTCAGCTCGAATTAAAAAGCTAAGGATGGTTCCTGGGGCACCTGGGTGGCTCAGTTGGTTAAGCGACCGACTTCGGCTCAGGTCAGGATCTCACGGTTGGTGAGTTCGAGCCCCACGTTGGGCTCTGTGCTGACAGCTCAGAGCCTGGAGCCTGCTTCGGACTCAGTGTCTCCCGATCTCTCTGCCCCTCCCCTGCTCACGCTCTGTGTCTCTCTGTCTATCAATGATAAATAAAAACATTTAAAAAAAAAAAAAGAAGGCTAAGGGTGGTTCCTACTATGCCAGCTCAGGCACCAAATAGGAGGTAGAGAGAGAGAGTGCCAATATCTTTGCGGTTAGTGGAAAATAGTCAGTGGTTTATGAACATAGGTAAAATAGCTGAGTAAAGCATTAGACCGTAATTTCCTATTGCTGTGAAACAAACCACCCAAAATCCAATGGCTTAAAACAATAACCATGCATTATTCTTGGAGTCTATGGAACACATGGGTGTTTTGGTTAGTGTCAGCTGGGCTCACTGTTACATCCACAATTAGTTGTGTATTGAACAGGCAGCTCTCTTACAAGTTTGGGGGTAGGCTGGTATAATCTGGCCTAAGATGGTCCTAGCGAGGACACTTGGCCTCTCTTCCACATGGATCCCATCATCCAACAGCTAGTCCAGGTTTCTTCACATGACAGTGGTGGAGCTCCAAGAGAAAGGACCCTTGAGGCCTTCACTCAGAACCAGCACACTGCCAACTCAAGTACATTCTGTAGTCCAAAGCAAAATGTAAGGTCCTAGATTCGAGAGATGGAGAAATAAACTTCACTTCTTGGTAGGAAAATAGATGTGCATACCTGAGAGAGGGGTGAGACTGGGAGAGTATTAAAGAATCAAGGCTGTATTTCCAATTGATCTACTACTTTCATTAAAGTACTTAAAGTGCTTGGTGCTTAAGTAAACATCAGTCATTGCCATTACAAGTTGAAGCAGAATTCAGAAGTTAAAATCATCAAAAGCTGTATATCTATATGGTATTAAAGCTAGATGCTCTTAAATTAGTAAGGAACAGTTTTTGCTAGAATGTGAAGTGGGCAACAGAAAACAATGTTTGAGTGAGGAGTTGGGAAGACTTGACAATGCAGGGCTTAGTAACCGATGTTGGAGGTGTATTGGGACTATCAGAAAGGAAAGGTAGACCTTAATAGGGTCCATTACCTTGGGGGTCTTTGACCATCTCTACTAAATTAGAGTTCTAAACTGCCAACTTGTCCTCTGTTCTTTTAAGTATCTGGATTAAGAAAGGAAAGCAAACAAGGCTGAAGACTATCTGTTTACTAAGCAGTCTAGATTAATTCAGAGCTAATAATTAAAGGTGAGACCCTATATTAGCTGTATAAGACAAGTAATAGCTACTCCAAAAAGTAAATGTGGACAATGCAAAGAGATATACTCCAAGACCTCCTAAAAGAAATGTCCATGTTTGTGGTCTGCTACTAATGACTTTAATGGGAGGATTTTCAGGTCATAGAGGAAAAAAATCTAGAAGAAGAAAAGCTTTTCCATACCTCCCTCCAGTAACAGTATGGACTAATTCTAGGAACCAACCAAGTTGTGTGCATTTTTTTTTTCATCAATACTCAGCAACATATTGTGAGGGTTGAGGATAGAAAGAGAAAATGACCAAGCACAGCAAAATTCCTTTGACTAGATTCCATTATACAATCAATAATTTTTAAATATCATTTCTATTCAATTCCATATAGGGTCTATTGTTACTCCACACATAAATATGGTAGAATTTATGTGCTTCAGGTACAGAAAACACTAGGAATGATGGACAATACTTTGGACATTGATAATCCCTCAATATGAACAACATCTAACAAGTTGTAGTAACCAGAAATGCTTGTTTTATCAAAATTGGGCACTGTACCAAATTTCCAATTATACCTCTGCTTATGTGCAGTCCAGTACAGAGGACTAAAATCAGGGTTTATAGATAGGGATCCTGGGTTTACATACTGGCTCTCATGCTAAACAGGCCATGGAAAAGTATTTTTACTTCTTTAGGGCTCAGTTTGTTTATCTGCAAATTAGGGATCAGAAATACCTATGTTACAGGTTTACTGTATTAAATATGATAAAATTTGTTTTTAAACAATTATTTATTATAAATTGATATACAAATTTATTTAGCACCAAGTAAGTACCCAGCACTATACTCAGTACTAATAATTCAGAGACAAGGGGCACCGAAGTAGCTCAGTAGGATGAGCTTCCAACTCTTGATACTATAGCATGGGCTCAGGTCATGATCCCAGAGTTGTGGGATGGAGCCCCATGTCGTACTCCATGCTAAGTATGGAGCTTGCTTGAGATTCTCTCTTTCTTCCCCTCTTTCTTCCCTCTCTTTCTTCCCTCTCCCACACATGTTATTTCTCTCTCTAAATAAAAAAAATAATTTTAATTTTAAAAAATAGTTCAGAGATGAAATAAAATATGGGCTCTGTCCTCAAGGAACTTAAAGCCTATTTTGAGAAATGCTGATAATTAACTATAAAACAAAGTGCGATAAATGGTAACAAATTGTTATGAAAACCCAGAAGGAGAGGTTAATTAAGAAAGTAGGCAGATGGATGAGCCAAAAAAGATAACAAATAAGATGTAACATAAGAATTGGGCCTTAAAGAATGACTATAAATTTGCCTGACTAATCAGCTGAGAGAAAGGCAAACTCATCATGAACCTAAGTTAGGGGACAGGGAAAAGCACTTGGGGAACAGCAACATGGCCCTGTGTCTAAAGTGGGTAGTACCTGGAGAGTGTTATGCTAAGTGAAATAAGCCAAACAGAGAAACACAGATACCATATGTTTTCACTCTTCTGTGGATCCTGAGAAACTTAACAGGAACCCATGGGGGAGGGGAAGGAAAAAAAAAAAGAGATTGGTTAGAGTGGGAGAGAGCCAAAGCATAAGAGACTCTTAAAAATTGAGAACAAACTGAGGGCTGATGGGGGGTGGGAGGGAGGGACGGGTAGGCGATGGGTATTGAAGAGGGCATCTTTTGGGATGGACACTGGGTGTTGTATGGAAACCAATTTGACAATAAATTTCATATATTTAAAAAAAATTTTTTTAAAGTAGGTAGTACACGGTAACAAGAAGTGGTAGACAAGTTCTCAGACTGAAGGTGTGAGTTGTGCCCAATTATAAAACATCTCTTTGATGAGACAACGGTCAACATTGTGTTTGTTGGTCATATGAGGCCATCAGACTTTTTTGAGCAGAAAATAACAAAATAATGCCTTGTTGTCAGGAAGACTGTTTTTGATTTGTGTTTTTGTTTTTTTGAGACAGTATAAAGGACAAATTGAAAAACCTAAATTGGATATAAATGTGGGGTTTTTTATCTTATTTTTTATGTTTTGGCATTAATCTGGAGAAGGAATGATGAGACACTGGGTAGAGCAAAAGACTGGGGCATGGTTGTTGGAAGAGAAGAGATGAATTTCAGAGCTATTTCTGTGGAAAAGGAAGCTAACATTATAACTGATGGAATATAGAAAGTGAGAGAAATTAAAGATGACTCAGAGGCTTCTACCAAGGGAATTGTGTGTATAGTAGTCCCATTAACCAAGACACAATGTCCAGAAAGAAGGATGTATTTTGGAAAAGAAGAAGAGAATGAGTTCAGTTCAGGGTAAGTTGAGTTTAACAAGCCAGCAGGATATCCAGATGGAAATGTCCAGAAGGCTGGGCACAGATGCAAAGTGTGCAATTTACTTTTCCCTTCTTTCCTCCACCGCAAAATGGATGGGATATTGCTTGCCACTTCTCTCCAAGGACCGTGGAGAGGATTAATGAGGCAGTGTTCACATTTATTCCACACCAAGGATCAATGAGAGCTTGGCAAGTATTAGGTTGCAGTCCCATTATGTGAACTTGAAAATAAAGCAGCTTTGATATAAAAGTCATTGAGGGAGGAGAATGAAAACCTGCAAGACCACAATGTAGAATACACTTGTACTTGAGGCAGCCAGTGCAGGCACAGCTTTGGTGGAGGTGGGCACTAGCTTGTTTCCAGCTGAAGGCAATGAAAGTGAACCAGCCTTCCTATTGTCTGCCCTTTCTTTTTAAATTCATTTGCAAAGCCACCAGGTCTCAGCCCAAGTGTGAGCTTAGGAATTAGTCATACAGAGCTCTTACAATACTTTCCAGTGAAACCCATTTCACATTTTCTCTCTTCTTCAATAAAAATGATTTCTGAAGCAAGCTACTGTTAGCTGCCTCTATTTTTTATATGAATAACTTTGTGTTGTCTATATGCTAGTGATTAATTAGCAACAATGAGGTCATCAAGAAACATTCTTGAGACCACTGCCAAGCTAACAGCTCGAATCTGAAGTATTCCTTCTAAAAGCATGACCTCAGGCATAGAATTATGCCTGTTTATTAAATGCATAAAATGGGAAGGTTTCCTAAGTTTCCAGTTCAAAACTCTTTAATTCACAGATTTTCTTCCTCTTGCTACACTTCAGAGAGGGCAGAGAAACAAACACGGAATGAGGAATATAGGATACAATTTTAAGAACATGTTCTGCAAGAGTTCAGACAGATCTGATTTTAAATTTGTCACTTACCGTGTGCCCTTCATTCTGGTCTTACTGGGCCTCAGTGTCCTTATTTGTAGAGTGTAGTATCAGGAGGAATGAACTCTTGCCACTTCCTATCTGTGTGACCCAGTACGAATTATTGAACGTCATTCAGCTGCAGTCTTCTCCTCTGTCAAATGGGGAGAATATTACCTGCCATAGTTTATGTAACAAGTGCATGAGAAGAAATTGGTCTTTAGCCTTGGGTCTGATACAGGGATATTGCTAAATAAATGGCAATTGTTATGCTGCTGCTGGTGGCACTACCAATGTGACAATATGAAGCAGACGGCTCACTGAAGAGTTTCAATAAAGGTAAAAATTAACTATGGCTTGTGAATAGGGTTATCACTACCAATAGGTCCTGTGTCATACAGGTGATAATATACAGCATGATTATTTTAAATAGGAAATGAAATCACCAAAGTACAGCCTTAGATGAATAAAACTACCATATTACCTGTTCTGCCTTGGTTTCAAATGAGGAAACATAGTAAGTTGATAGGATATTTTAAAATATACAAAAATAGGGGCGCCTGGGTGGCTCAGTCAGTTAAGTGTCCAGCTATCGGCTCAGGTCATGATTTCGTAGTTTGTGAGTTCAAGATGCGCATCCGGCTCTGTGCTGACAGTTCCGAGCCTGGAGCCGGCTTTGGATTCTGTGTCTCCTTCTCTCTCTGCCCCTCCCCTGCTCATTCTCCCTCTCTCCCTCCCCCCGACCCCTCTATTTCTCTCTCTCTCTCTCTTTCTCTCAAAAATAAATAAATGTAAAAAAAATTTTAAGTATATATATGAAAATAAAACAAAAATTTGGAACTTTTAAAAATGTATTATGCTAGAGCCAACTCATTCATTCTCAGTAGTGGTCTCTCAGATGCTCACAGCTAAGAGTCTTCAAAACAGGCCTAGAGACATTAGCTTCTCTTGGCCTCATCCTGGGAAAATGTCTGAATATTGGATGTAAATAATGCTGGGGGTATCCTCAATTTTGAGGATATTCTCTGCTGAGAAAATCAGCAGAGAAGGAAGACAAAAATGGGTGTCTGGCAACTTCCATTCCAGTGGTTTTGGGAACAGATAGAGACTACTGCAAACATCAGAGAGGCTTGCTTTGGTAGTAATTTTCTATCTTTCCTGGAAAAACAGATGGCTTCTTTTTTAGTATTGTATTTGCTGCCATGTTGACACTTAATACTACCTAAACCTTATATTCATTAAAGACAAGGTCATTTGAGAAAGAATCAAGAAAAAAGGCAAAGAATGGGATTACCTCCCCTTCCTTTCCTGATATTACAGGTTGCTGGACCTGAAACTAACCCACCTTTGTCCTCTGAACCTAAATTCACTATTAATCAGGAATATATTTAAGGTTAAAATAGAGTCCCAATGTACAGCCTTGTATTTTTCCCATTACTTCTTACTTCATAAGACTGCTCATTCTGTGGGTGCTTGAGTGGCTCAGTCAGTTAAGCATCCGACTTCGGCTCAGGTCATGATCTCACGGTTTGTGAGTATGAGCCACGTGTCAGGCCCTGTGCTGACAGCTCCAAGCCTGGAGCTTGCTTCTGATTCTGTGTCTCCTTCTCTCTCTGCCCCTTCCCCACTTGTGTTCTGTCTCTCTCTATCAAAAATAAATAAATGTAATAAAAAAATTTTAAAGACTGCTCATTCTGCATCATGAACCTAATTTCAGAGTTCTTCAAACATCTTGCACCATTGCCCTTCTCACTCCAGGATCCTAGGGTTATTTATTCATCCTGTGCCTCAGAGAAGACAGTCTGCCTGTCTGTCTGTCTCCATCTGTCTGTCTGTCTATCTCTATCTCCTCAAGAAACAGGAACTTACTGTACTATGTCCACTAAAGCTATCTACTAAACTCCCTGGAAAAAGACTAATTGGTGTTAATGATGTAGGTTTTGCCTTTTTTTTTAGAATTCGAAGAGAGTAATCTCTATTTCTCTTCTACTGTGTATTCATTCCCCTTTCCATATCCATTCTAAGGACAGATTTAAAGCAGAATAGTATCTGTGAAAAAGGGGAAGAAAAATGTATTGTAATAAGCCCTTTTTATCATCTCCTTAAACCATACCATGGGCACCATGATTTATTCCATCTCTTGATAGAACCTGTGTTCATTAGAGGAAAGCAAAAGCTATCCATAGGAAGAGCAATGGCTGTAATTCCAGCCACATAAATTAGTTTCAAGGAACCTAATGCAAGT
Organism: Panthera tigris; assembly: GCF_018350195.1. NCBI lineage: Eukaryota > Metazoa > Chordata > Mammalia > Carnivora > Felidae > Panthera > Panthera tigris. The sequence continues at coordinate 129,918,296 of NC_056660.1, read as the reverse complement.
TATTGGATGTGTGTAAGAAACGTGCAGTGAAACAGAGGGATATTTGTATTTATATATTTATACATATTTTAAGCCTGATATATTTATATCTGATATATGTATATCAGATTTAAAATCAGTCTCATATTTGGGATGTGTACTTTGTTATATCTGTTGTAAAAACTACTCTTCTACACAGGATGTCAACTGCTTCAATTAGCTAATCTATTACTTTGCTGGGTAGAGGAGTGAAGTAAACACTTAGAAATATTCATTTTGATTCCCACTGCTACCACCAATGCTTCAAGGTTAAGATGCTATCTTTTACTGTAGTACATTACTGCTATTAACGTTTTAACACTTTCTTTTTTTTTTTTTAATTTTTTTTTCAACGTTTTTTATTTATTTTTGGGACAGAGAGAGACAGAGCATGAACGGGGGAGGGGCAGAGAGAGAGGGAGACACAGAATCCGAAACAGGCTCCAGGCTCCGAGCCATCAGCCCAGAGCCTGACGCGGGGCTCGAACTCACGGACTGCGAGATCGTGACCTGGCTGAAGTCGGACGCTTAACCGACTGCGCCACCCAGGCGCCCCCGTTTTAACACTTTCAAAGGCAATTGTACACTTGGCCAATTAACTGCTATGGGGGATTGACCTTTCACCAGTTATGCTGAGAATATTATGACACATAATTTTTGCCCTAGGGCATATCAGTGTTAGAAATGATTTGTGAAAATATAATTTCAGTTGACTGACTTTATTAAAATATTGCTGCCAAATTCTAGATATTATAAAAACATAAAGAAATATTCTTATTAAAGGTGAAAGTGACTGAGAAGAGGAAGAAGTGTGCAAATATTACAGTGTTATCAAAATGTTTCTGAAAAAAATGTATTATAAAATTTTTCCATACCTGGTCCCCAAAATGGAATTTTGAGGCAGGTTAAGCAAACATCAAATGCGATAAAAACATTATACTAAGGATTACAGTAACAAAAAAATTGAAAATAAATGAAAGCCATGTGTCATTATGGTTAAGAACATAATCTTAAAGTGAGAAGTAAGTCATATAACTGGTTAGAAAAGATAGTGCTGAGATTCATGGCAGCCAAAGAAAAAAAGGAAATCATTTGCTCAGGGGGACAATTTTACCTGGCATTAAACTCTGAGAGAAATGTACAAAAGTTTCTTTACATAAAGAATATTTTCCTAGCTATTGAGAAATGAATTAAGTAGCTGTTTTACAAAAGATAAGGAAAGTATATTCATGTTTTTTGCAAATTTGTGACCAAAATTAAAAAAAGCCAAGAAAATGCTAAAAGAATAGTTCTATCAAGAGTTTCATGGGGCACTTGGGTGGTTCAGTTGGTTAAGTGTCTGACTTCAGCTTAGGTCATGATCTCACAGTCCTTGAGTTTGAGCCCTGCATAGGGCTCTGTGCTGACAGCTCAGAGGCTGGATCCTGCTTGAGATTCTGTTCTCCTCTCTATCATTCCTCCACTTGTACTCTGTCTCTCTCAAAAATAAACATTAAAAATAAAAAATAAATAAAGAGTTTCTACCCAGCCCTAGGGTGCTTGGATGGCTAAGTCAGTTGAGTGTCCAATTTCACCTCAGATCATGATCTCATGACCTGTGTTGGGCTCTGTGCTGACAGCTCCCAGCCTGAAGCCTACTTCAGATTCTGGGTCCCCCTCTCTCTGCTCCTCTCCTGCTTATGCTCTGTCTCTCTCTCTCTCTGTCTCTCTCTCAAAACTAAATTTAAAAAAAAAGTTTCTATGTGGGCATAAAATAATGCAATCCACAGCTGTTATTTCTTCTAGCTTAATTGATAAAAGGGGAGAATAAAGCTCTTATTTATTAAAGGGACCACCTCTCAATGTTTGAAACAAAAGCTTCATGGAATGTTTTGTAAGCAAGGGAGATCTATATCAATAGAGCTCAGTATTACTGATCAAAGCAAGATGATGATTTTATGAGGGTTTTGAGACACACAGAGTTCAAGGATTGGTGGACTTTTAGAAGCAACAGTGATTAAGAATTAGGTGATCTTTAGTAGCTATGAAAGTGTCTAAAAGTGGAAGTATCTCAAGCTGTAGAATTGTCTCACAAGTCAGCCATAATGAAGCTACTGTCGATTAGCTGACCTTCACCCACGTGGTGATGGTCACAAATTGGGCATTTTCCAGAAGTGTAGTTATAAAAGCAAGTTGTCAGGGATTGATCAGGACAGATCATAGGCACATGACTTTCTTGAGTATGGAGTATAGAAGTTTTTAGTGTTAGAGCAGAGAATCTACAAACGGACAGTTACCTCTCCCCCTTGTTGCCTCAGTTAAGACTTTTAAGGAGCTCATTAGTAGTCAATTTGAGTTTTAGTTCTCACTGAGTCACTGATTAACAAATGTTCCATATTTTGATTACAGGATATCAACATTGCTTTGGAGACCAGATGTGTAGGTAGTAAAGTTAGCATATTGTTGTAAAAAGTGAGGAATTTACATTGCTTTCCATATACTAGCAATGAACAGAGTTTGAAATTAAAAACACAAAACCATTTGCCCTACAACCAAATAATAATAGTAATTACAGCAACAAAACAATAATAAATCTTATACATAAATCTAAAAAAATTATAAGACCCATACAAGGAAAACTATAAAAGTGATGAAAGAAATTGAAGAAAAGTCTACACAAATTGAGCCACATTCCACATTCACAGATAGGAAAACTCAATACTGTTAGTATTTCAGAACTTTCCAACTTGATCTATATATTCAATGTAATCCCAATCAAAATCCCAGTGAGTCATTTTGTGGATGTTGGCAAAGTTACTCTTACTAATATTTATATGAAAGACAAAAGACCCAGAATATTGAAAGAGCCAACACAATATTGCAAAAGTAGAACAAAGTCTAAAGATTAACCCTACCCGAAGTCACGACTTCCTACAAAGTTACAGTAATCAAGACAGTAGAGTATTGACAAAAGAATAGATGAATAGATCAGTGGGGCACAATCAAAAGCTCAGGAAGAGACACACACAAATTTAGTCAACTGGAGAAAAGGTATTTTCAACAAGTGGTACTGGAACAACACGACATCCACATGCAAAAAAACAAAAACAAAAGCAAAAAAAACACACGAATTTAGACAGAGACCTTTCACAAAAAGTACCTTAAAATGGATTATGGACCTAAGCATAAAGGACAAAACTACAAAATTCCTAGAAGATAATATAAGAGAAAATCCAGGTAACCCTGGGTTTGGCAATGAGTTTTTAGATACATACTAAAAGCATGATCCATAAAAAAATTAATCAAGTTGGACTTTATTAAAATTACAAACTTCTATTCTGTGAAAGACACTGCTAAAACAATTAAAAGACAAACAACAGAAACAACACACTGGGAGGAAATATTTGCAAAACACAAAGCTGGTAAATAATTTGTGTCCAAAATACAGAATGAATTTTTAAAATTCAACAAGTGTTTTTTTTGTTTTCTTTGGGTAAATAGTGAGTACTAGAACGATTGGATCATACAGTATTTCTATTTTTGAAACAAACAACTCAATTTTTAAAATAAACGAAAGATATGGACACCACACCAAAGAATATATACCAATGACCATTAAGCATATGAAAAGTGTCATCCTAAGTCATTAGGAAAATGCAAATTAAAACCACAGTGATATGCCAATATGCAACTATTAGAATGATTAAAATCCAAAACAATGACTACATTAAATGCTAGTGGGGTTGTGGAACAATAGGAACTCTCATTTATTGGTGCCCATGGAAAAATTCCCACAGTAGTATCCTCTCTAGCAAAGGCTTCAACACTTCAGAACTTACTCTTCTTATCACACTAAATATACACTTATCATATGATATAGCAATTATACTCTTTGATATTTAGTTAAAAACATCTACCTATACAAAAACCTACTCACACATATTTCTGGCAACTTTATTTATAATAGCTGAAGCTTAAAAGCAACCAAGATGTCCTTGAGTAGGTAAATGGATAAACTGAGTACCTTAATATAATAGAATATATGACAGTTTGTAAAGGCTACCTATTATATGATAACTAGTGACATTTTGGAAAATATAAAACTATGGAGACAGTAAAAAGATCATTGGTGACTAGGGACTTGGGGGAAGGGGCAAAAGAAATGAATAGGTGGGGGGCGCCTGGGTGGCTTAGTCGGTTAAGCGTCCGACTTCGGCTCAGGTCACGATCTCATGGTCCGTGAGTTCGAGCCCCGTGTCGGGCTCTGGGCTGATGGCTCAGAGCCTGGAGCCTGCTTCCGATTCTGTGTCTCCCTCTCTCCCTGCCCCTCCCCATTCATGCTCTGTCTCTCTCTGTCTCAAAAATAAATAAAAACGTTAAAAAAAAATTTTTTTTAAAAAGAAATGAATAGGTGGAGCACAAAAAATTTTTAGGGTATTGAAACTATTCTGTATGATACTGTAATGGTGGACACATGATATTTCTATGTATCAATTTTGTAGGCATTTATGAAAATCCATCATACAACACAAAGAGTAAACCCTAAAGTAAACTATGGGCTTTTAGTTATTAATAATGTATCAATATTAGTTCATCATGCATTAACAATGTGCCATTATTAGCAAGGTGTTAATAATAGGAGAAACTGAGGAGGGAGGTTGTATGTGGTAGCTTTCTGTACTTTCTGCTTAATTTTTCTATAATCACAGAAAAAGTTGACTGAGTATGAAATTCTATTCTACTTTTTTCCTGAGATCTGATATATGTCTTGTAATCTTCCAACTGAGACACACACATTTTATTACACTCTTATTTAGTCTACTTGATGTAGAATTAACTTGTAAACTATGTAACATGTGACAGCAAGGCTGTAATTATTTAATTAAGATACAACTAACAAACAAATGAAATATATAATTCAAAATAAAACACCTGTTTTCGTTCTCTGTATCTTGGCTCAGAAGTGACTTTAAACAACTCAGCCAGTTTAATCACAGCCTACAATGGGTCTACTACTGAGCAAGTTTGGTGGTTGTACCTGTACTGATCAGGGACAATGTTCTTGATATGTAGGTGTTTCAATGAGTGATTGATTACTCAGGTAATAAGTGATAAAACAGATCAAAAGACAAGTGATGGGATCTTGTATGTTTTCATTCATTTGTCAACAAAAATTTTAACACCTACTATGTGGCATGTAATTTCATTTTTCCATTGTTATCACAGTTCTATCAAATGTTTGGTACTTTATAAACCTTAGCCAAATGAAGTTATACAAACATTTGCAATTGACTTAGGTCAAAATCATTTTAGTGATTCTCTTTGAATGTTAGGAACATATTAAAACAAAGAAAGAACAATTCAGAACATTATAGACTAATTCATTAACAGGTTATGTTAATGCTATTGCCTACAGCTGTTCCAGCAGAGTAATTTTTGGTAATTGTGCTAGCATGCCACAAAGTTAAAAAAAAAACTGAAATGTACAAATCCATTAAAGTTTCAGAAAGGCTGTTATATTTTATAGACTATGTGATGCAAAGCTGGATTAGTTTAGCACTAAATTATTCATGTTCTATATAACTCTTCATATTCTATAAAACTGTTCCATATAAACACCAAAAATCTCACCTTGGATATATTTCAATGTGCATTTTCTAATTTTAAAAATTAAAAAGATTATCAAAGGCATTAACTGTAACTTGTGCTAATAAGATGCCACCATGTACAAGGACACTTAATCAATAAAACTCTAGGGACAAATTTTTCTTATAGTAAAGAGAATGACTTCAGTTCAAATAAACAATACTCTTCATGAATCATGGAAAGGGACTTTGGCATGGTTCAGGTGCCTCAATCCCAGAGATGTTTATAAGATGGATCTATGCAAGGGTGTGTGAGCGGCTCAGTCAGTTAAGCATCTGACTCTTGATTTTGATTCAGGTCATGATCTCATGATTCATGGGATCAAGCCCCATGTTGGGCTCTGCACTGACAGCATGGAGCCTGCTTGGGATTCTCTCTATCCCTCTCTCTGCCCCTCATGTGTGCATTTTCTCTCTCTCTCTCTCTCTCTCTCTCTCTCTCTCTCTCTGTCCTCTGTCTGTCTGTCTCTCTCTCTCACAATAAACATTTTAAAAAAGTGATGGATCTATGCATAGTTGACCTGACATAATTACACACATACATCAACTCACACAGTGTTACGGGTACACTAATAAAACAAACCTGGGAAGTTTCCAGGGTCCTCATCCTTTGTTCCCCTGAGTAGGTGTGCCTCCCCCACCATCTGCCATGAATTTTCCAGTTTCTTAAATACCTAGCATTTAGGTGTGACCAATGTCACTGAGTCCCAGACATTGTTATAAATGTCAGTGGAAATATATGCCACTTCAGGACCTGACCCTAAAATGTCCCACATTTGTTTCCCTCTGCCTTTTTCCCCTTATGGCTGGCTGAAATATAGATAATGCTGCCAGCTCTGTCGATACCTTGGTAGCCACTAATTAAAGATGGCAGAGCCTCTTTCAACCAGGTCCTTGGATAGTTACATGTCAACCTGGTAAACACCCAGTACTCTTAACAAGAAATAAACCTCTTTTGGTTTGAGCCACTGTACAGATTGGGGTCTATTTGTTACAGCAATTAGCCTAATCTTACTAACACACTGCCCAGTATGTGAAAGATCTAAATTTAGTCACGCCCACTTGCATTTGGTATTCTTAGAGCTGGATTCCTTAGAGGGCATATTCAAAGAGCTAAAACATCTCTAGCTACTTAAGATACATTTTGCCCTAAGTTTTGCAAGTAGAGGAACTTATGTCAGATTTAACCTGGATTTTTGCATTATCAAATCTAAATGCTCCCTGCAGACCTTCTATTCAATATCTTTCCCATTTTCCTGGTCTTACTACTGACCAATTCTCTTTATCCTCATTTCCAACTTAAGCCCTTCTTTTCCTGCCCAGGACTTATTCCTTATACTTTTAACCCTTTTTCCATAATTTTAATTACTACCAGCAATGTTTTACTGATATAGCTCTTCTTATCTGGCATTCTGAAATGCATCTCATTTGCCTCATATAACCTGAACAACTGGTAATGTTTTATGATGTATTTGTCATCACTTTTGAGCTTGTCTAAAGGAAAAGAGCACATTTTCTTCTGCCCAGAGTATGTCCCTGTGTTAAACAGCAAGTAAAAGAAGAAAGCAAAGTGTGCAGCTACTCTGAGAAGAGGAAGGAAGGTGTGGTAGGGTTGGCCAGGGAATGCAGCTAGCATGGTTCACTAGCATGACCAATTAGCACCCCTAGGTTAGTGACACTTCCACAGGTCTTCTGCTACCATAAATTCTTAAATATGATAAGCTAACTAAATTTAATCACATAAAAATTTATAGAGTATCTACTATATGCTGAAAATTATATAATGGTTTAAAGAGGACACTAACAAGTCGAAGGCAAAATTCTTTCCCACTAAAGGACTGTGGCCTAAGTAGAGATACAAGTTATATACATAAACATCTCTATTACAGGACAATAAATAATCAAGTTCCAAAATACATTGTGTAGACAACATAGGCCTTGCTTATGCGGAATTGGAGGAAATCAGTATGAAACGCATCCATAGGAAAGCCATAGGAATGGGACAAAAATTGAACTAGATCTGATTCATCTTTTCCTGTACCCTAGCAATTTATTTTTGCTTCCACTCTGTATAACAGCATGCATAATTATATCAGGTGCCGGGAACTAAAAAACCTCATCTCTGTTGACAGGTATAGTTTACCTGGAAAGAAGAATGTCAGAGATTCAAAGGGTATGAGCTCTAGCTGGCTCCTGTCTTCATTATGAGTTCTCCCTCGGGCAAAGCTATAAAAGATCACATCACTTACATATCTGAAACATAATGAAATGACGTGTTTTTAAAAGGTCAGGATGCCAGAATGCAACATAACTATTGTGTTAAACTCATATTTTAAAAAAAGTAACCTTAAAGTCTTTGCAGAAAATCAAAATTAAATGCTAGGTAGAATGACATTACTGAGCCCTTGAAAAATGGTATGAAAAATGTCATTCTAACAAAAGCCAACACAAACCCAGAGGTCTAAAGTAACATTTCTTGCCTCAAGTATCTTCCATTCTTAAAGAATTTGCTTTTGGGTTATAAAGTCTGAGGTAGCACAATGTTTTAGGTCAACATTGGCTCTAAGCTAAATATAAGGATCCGGGTGGAATTATAGAAATTAATACTTAGTTCAGCTACGCATCTATTTTGGCTCTACCAAAGTGTCCGCATTTGACTTAGAATGTATTTCACTTGGCTGACTGCTTCTTAACTCTGAGATCTTTCCAATGCAACCTGAGTTCCCCTGCAAAACTTCTCAAGAGGCAAAAACTGACACGTAGAATGACATTAACACATTCTGTTCAAGAAGCATAGGTCGTCACACCCAAAGCTTGGAAGTTGATCTCTTCAATAGTTTATCAAAAAATGAGTTATCAAAAAATCAAGGACAGGGAAGCTTGGGTGGCTCAGTCACTTTTGTCCGACTTTGGCTCAGGTCATGATTTTACGGTTCATGAGTTCAAGCCCTGCATCCAGCTCTGTGCTGACAGCTCAGAGCCTGGAGCCTGCTTCAGATTCTGTGTCTCCCTGTGTCTCTGCCCCAGCCCCACTCATACTCTGTCTCTCTCTTAAAAATAAATAAACATTAAAAAAAATTTTTTTAATCAAGCACAATAATTATTTATGAGAGTTTTAGATTTTCAATCAATCCATCGTAATTTGGTTAATATTGTTGGTGTCATATTTTAAAGTTTTAATTCCAATGTAGTTAACATACAATACTTTATTAGTTTCACATGTACAATATAGTGATTTAACAATTCCATATATTACTCAGAGGATTGGTGTAACATTTTAATATGCTGAAAATTATTTAGTTCTTCACTTAAAATTATATAAAAGTATGCCTCATCCCTACTAAGATCTTGCAATGTCTCACTCCTTTGGACTTTCTTATTAGTATGTACATCCTGACAAACTTGTACCTCTAATTCAAGAGTCAGCTCGAAGTATCACCTCTTTGGAGAGGTCTCTCAGGCAAAAATAAGACATTCTAAACTCTGTAGTCACCAGGTATTTTGTATATTCTTTCATTTGAACAGTTATTGCAGCATATTTGTGCATTTTTTCACCAGGATTCCTTAAAAAAAAAAAAGGATTTTTTCTTCCTCACCTTTGTTTCCCAGTATGCATTAAATAGTTAGCATAAAGTAGAAATTTAATAAATATATTTTTTAAAAAACATACAAATGAATGGAAATAAATTCTTAAATTTTCTTTTCCCCTTAGATATAATCAACATATTTAAGCATGCTTTCCAGTCCACAGAAGTCTGGAGAAGAAATGGATTATAAAATTTTGCGTTCATTAATTCAATTATTTATTTTTCCCATCATTCATTTAGTAAATACATTGTTGTGCCCTATGTATGCCAAGCACTTTTATAGGAGCTAAAAATATGGAAAAAGTTTTTGTTTCGATGCTTAGGTTCACTTCTAAATTGTTTCATATATTTAAATATTCTCAAAGTATGTCACTGCCAAGAAGTCAAGCAGTAACTACCTAAACTGTACTATGTTTGCAGCTGCAAGGTTGGCGTGCCAGACTTCCTTCCACAAATTCAGTAAGGAAATAAGGAGTCCAAATGGATCTAGACAGCTTACTAACGTTCAGCAATAGTATGATCTAGCCATGGACCCCGAGCCCCAGTTTCTATATGGTGATGTGACCAGGGCCAGATAGTGCCTGCACACACATTGGGGATGCATTACAAGGGGGGGAATCCTTACATTTGGAGACTCTTATTTTCTATCAGGGCTACTGGAAAATCTGCTCACAATTTCCTCTGGAGAGAGGTGTTGTCCTTACTACCCTGGAATATAAGCAAGTATCTCTGGGGGAAAGGGGCAGATGTTTCCATCTTTAATGCTGGGAATATAAATAAATTTGCACCGGAGAGACTGGTTCCATCTTTCTAAGGCACCTGCTTATACAAACATTTCTGAAAAATACGTGTGGAGCATTTAGCTGGCAATGCCTAGACATGTAGAAATACGAGATTTATAAAGAAGTGTCTCCCAACAGTCATTTATGGCATGTTATAATTACTTATATTTTAAAATAAAATTGTTATATACCTCTTTTAAATGTATCTAATATAATCCAGGGGCACCTGGGTGGCTCAGTCGGTTAAGCGTCCGACTTCGGCTCAGGTCATGATCTTATGGCTTGTGAGTTCAAGTCCCGCATCGGGCTCTGTGCTGACAGCTCAGAGCCTGGAGCCTCTTCAGACTCTGTCTCTCTTGCTCTCTGCCCCTCCCTTGCTCACACTCTGTGTCTCTCTGTCTCTCAAAAATAAATAAACATTAAAAAAAATTTTTAATGTATCTAATATAATCCAAATAGTGTGATAATGTGATACCCACTGTGATCCATTTAAAAATTATATAAACAGGAGCACCTGGGTGGCTCAATTAGTTAAGTGTCTGACTTCTGCTCAGGTCATGATCTCATGGTTCATGAGTTCAAGTCCCGTGTCAGGCTCTGTGCTAACAGCTCAGAGCCTGGAGCCTAATTTGGATTCTGCGTCTCCCTCTCTCTCTGTCCTCCCCTGCTCACACTGTGTCTCTCTCTCAAAAATAAATAAACATAAAAAATTTTTAAAAAGTTATATAAACAAACTCTTATAAGGGATTTTAATTATTCATTTTCCTCCTTGAATTCATATTTTCATTCCACTTCCAGCACAAATTTACCCATTACGGCTTTAAAATTGTAAATATTTTACTAATGAGTCTAACATGTTTATTTGTAATCAAAATTTATTTTTTTATTTTCTACAGCCATAATAGTCTAAGGGTTAAAAATACTCTGAAATTGTAATCACACTATTACTATATGATTAAAATAAAATTATTAATAAATATTAATACATATAAAATTAAAATTGTATTGGTCATGCACTTTTGATAAGATGAATGAGACTTTAAAAATCAGTCCATGTATCCATTTGGTGAGTACCATCCATTATTAGATAAAACAGGTTCAAGATGAGATCTATTCTGATATTTCATATTGCATAAATACACATGAAAATTTTTACATACATAAAAATTAAATTGAATAGAAAGAGTTTAATGCTGAGAACCACATACTGATGTTAGAAACATTTTTAGTGATCTACGAGCTTACAGTTATTTAAATTGTTTAAAAGAAAAAAAAGCAGAAACCATATTACTTGCAAAAAGATTTGTTACATTGTCATCACCCAAAATGGTTTTAATAATCTATCAGCTCACAATTATTTACAGGAAAAATAATGGACACTGCATGACTTGCAAAAGGATTTGTTACACAGTCATTACAGTATTTCATTTTCAACATAGAAGTACAACTGTGTAATGAGGGATTAACAGCAAATCTGGGTTATCCAAATCCTTAACATTCCAAAGGAAGGTTTTTCCCTTGCCCAGACCCTAAAAGGTACCCTCTGTTCCCTTGGAATATTCTATCTGGAAGGAGTATTTTTGCTTAAGTGGGAAACTTGGCCTACTCTAGATAGTCTACAATAGCAACGCTACTTATGTCGTGGATCTTGAACTATGCTTGACCCCTTGAAGGGTCTGGATATTAACATCAGTCATGCAAGCAGTCAGCCTTGCCCACATGACTGATCCCCAATAAAAACCCTGCATACCAAGACTCGGCTGTGTACAGTTCCTTGGCAATTCTCCATGAATGTTATCAGTCATCACTGCTGGAAAGACAAAGCGCTATAGTAAAACACCAAAAAAGGTTTTAGCAGCATTTAACAAGTGATTGTTAATTATGGTTAATTATACCTACTACTCCTTCACTTTGAGATATTATATTCATGAAACCTAAAATTAGACAAAAATGTGTTTTAAAATACCCCTATATGGGGCGCCTGGGTGGCTCAGTTGGTTAAGCGTCCGACTTCGGCTCAGGTCACGATCTCACAGTCTGTGAGTTCGAGCCCCGCGTCGGGCTCTGGGCTGATGGCTCAGAGCCTGGAGCCTGCTTCCGATTCTGTGTCTCCCTCTCTCTCTGCCCCTCCCCCATTCATGCTCTGTCTCTCTCTGTCTCAAAAATAAATAAAAACGTCAAAAAAAATTAAAAAAATAATAATAATAAAATACCCCTATACAACAAAACATGCACACTGGATTTTTCGTAAGTTTAAATAAATACAAACATAAATTATTAAATTATTTATTATTAAATATATTCTTGTCAAATTTTAATTTTCTAGGTATCTCACAATACCCTAAAAATGTGACAGATGAACAAAGAAATACCTTCTAGAGAATTAGCATACTGATATCAAAAGGAAGAAAAACAATTAGTCTTAAACAGGATATACAGCATTTTATTTTATTTCATTTTTAAATATGTATTTATTTTTGAGAGAAAGAGACAGAGTGTGAGTGGGGGAGTGGCAGAGACAGAAGGAGACACAGAATCCAAAGCAGGCTTCAGGCTCTGAGCTTTCAGCAGAGAACCCGATATGGGGCTCAAACCCACCAACTGTAAGATCATGACCTGAGCCAAAGTCAGACACCCAACTGACTGAGCCGCCCAAGTGCCCCGGGAATATAGCATTTTAGGAACATTTTGTCATAGATATCTGTGTAAGTAGATGCGTTTTTTAAAGCATATATTACTATGTTATGCAAAAGGACTAGAAAGCAATAAACCAATAGGAAGTACAGAGTTTACACAAGTTGTTATAATAATAATTAGTGTTAAGTATATTATTACTTATAGCACAATCCACAATATAAACCCATAACCAGCTTGGTTAACTTAAATCGCATAAGTAATGGAAAGATAAATGAGTATTTAAGAAATAAACAAGACAAGTGGTTGATGAGTGATATGAGCACTTTTGTGTATAGGTATCATAAAAATGAATATGCATTTACATTCTCAAATAATTTTCTGACAAAATTTAATGAAAGTGTATCTTCTATAATTCAAATAACTGATGATGAAAGTGTAACACTCTGAGCTCTGATATATCACCCTTTTAGCTCTTATCTGTTGCAGGCAAATCTATCCCTGATTGAATTCATATCAGCCATGCAACAGAGGTAGAATCTTGTCTCAGCACTACCAGAAACCATGAGAGTAGCTTATAACAGAGCTGAAATATGTGGACACTAAAAATGAGACAATTTAAGGAACCCAGGGGCACTCTTAATTAATTTAGCACTAAAGGATTACCCACCTTCAAAGAACACAATAGCCTCTGCAGGACTCTGGATTATGTAGCTATCATGGCATCAGTGATTCCATGCTAATTTCACAACAGCAGGACTAAACTCAGAAGTCACACCCACCATGTGACAACAGGTATCACGGCCATAGACTGCTAAGACCCTAAGATTCTTACTTGTTGGTGCAAAAATGTGAATTGCTTTGTGGCTGTGTGAGATTCTGAAGTTCTTAGGCAAATTCAGGGTAAGGGGAAACCCCAAGAGGGAGATTCTAGGTTTTGTGATAAATAAGGAAGATGGGTACTGAAGTGATTAATTGAAAAAATTAAAGAGATGTGACCAAACTGGTCGACTGAATTAGTGGACCATTTCATACCAATTACATGGTTGTTGTTAAATTAATTCCCTGTGGCTGGTTGGCTCATTGGTTAAATCATGATGCCAATAAAGAATAGAGAGGAGATTTAATTTTGTACTAGAAAAGCCTGGTTTTGCTCATTTTCACAGACACTGGAATTTCCCCTAACACTAAAATGCCAGGCATTTTATAAAAGTGTGGTGATAATCCAAAACAGGAACATGAAGAGATCATGGCTGATGAGTGCAAATTCATTACCATAATACCATGGCTGGAATAAGCAACTTGAAAACGTGCCTGAAGCTAGTGTATCATTTTGGTACTCCAATTATATTACTATGAAAAAATATCTCTGAATTGACTGAGAAATGCCTTTTTTATTCTTAAAGAGATCCATGAAATTCGTTCAACAAACTTATATACCAAAAACTACTACACTAAGTGCTTTACCATATTCTCCATTTACTTCTTATAACAACTATGTGAGATAGATATTATCCTCCAATTATATAGATGTAGGAACCATGGTTTGAAGAGATTATGCAGTTTAATTTTGTTAATTTAGAAATTTTTCTAAAAATAAGGATCTGACTTATTAGGATGATGCTAGCAAAACAAGTTAAGTTTTATCTATTTAATATGGATTCTCTCAGGAAAAAAAAAAGGGCATGAAATAACCGAGGTCAGAATTTTGTCAAAATTATACCCATGTAATTATAAATTAACGTTATGTCTCATGAATCTCTCTGGGATTCTTTAGAGTAGTTTCCCCTAGATCTCCAAATTTATCTGTATATGAAGTGTTCCTGAAAAAGGGTGTTTTGTTGTTGTTGTTGTTGTTGTTGTTAATAGACTCCACAGGTCTACCCAAGGTTTTTGATACACAGCCAAGTTTAGACACCACTAATATATTCTATTCTTTGTCCCCAAGAGCTGGAATAAGCCAACACGGAAAGAGGTGCCCAAGGAGTGCTACAGCTTTTGGTAATATTGCAGAAGTGGTAGGCTGAAAATATTTCCTTCTTCCAATCACACAGATATTAGGTAGATTACCATGAAGAGTTTTTTTAAATATTTCTAGAAAAATAAATGTAATAAAGTATGTAAATCATAAGCATAAACTCAACAAATTTTTACAAACTGAACAAACTCATGTAAATAACACACGGATCAAGAAACAGAATATTACACCATCACAGGAGGCATGTTTATGCTCCCTTTCTGTCACTGCCTTGACCCACTTCATCCCAGACAACCACCATCTGACAAAATAGCATAAATTAAGTTTGCCTGGCTTTGTATCTTTAAAATGAATCATAGAGTACATCTTTGCTATCAAGCTTCTTTAATTATTTTAAATGATTCAACCTTGTGCTATATAGAATCCCACAATTTATCCACTTCATACAATAATTTACTTATCCATTCTATGGATGGAGGACATTTGGGTAATTCACATTTCTTAGCTTTTACCAAAAGTACTGCTATGAAAATTCATGTACATGCCACTGGGTGAAAATCTACTTACTTCCATTGGGTATATACCTACAAGTATAATTACAAGATAATAGGAAAGGATGTTTTAGTTTTAATACACACTGCCAATTTCACAAATTGATTGTATTGATGTATACCCCTATCACAACATAGGAGATTTCCAATTGCTCCATATATGTTTAGTATTTTCTGTCTTCTTTATTAAAATAAATTTAGTTGTGCAGTGACATATCATTCTAGTTTTGATTTTCATTTTCTTAATGACTTATAAAGTAAATGATCCTTTTATATGTTTACTGACATTTGGATATCTTCTTTTGTGAAGCTTCTGGTACCTTTTTTGTTCCATTGGATTATCTCAATTTTTTTAAATTATTACTATTATTATTAACTTGTAGAAGTTCTTTACAAATTCTGGGAATAACAATTCTTTCTTGGAGACTTCTGAGGAAGATGGCAGAGTAAGAAGATCCTATGCTCACCTAATCCCACAGATACAACTAGATAACACCCACATAAGTACAAATAACCCAGAAAACAACACAAAGATGGGGATAACAGATTCCTCACAGCTCAATGGAGAGAAGAGGCCACATCAATGGTAGGAAGGGCAGAAACGCAGTTGGGACTATAACAGCCTCATGGGACTGTCTGCAGGAGGGAAGAAAAACAAGGACACTGAAAGGGGAAAAAAACAGAACTTCACACCAGGCACCTTGGGCACAAGGAAGATAAATTGCCATTACATTTGGCTTAGAAAAATACAGGGGCACAATTTCATGAGTTCTTACATCAGTGGGGTTTAACATCTGGAATTTTAAAAATCAGTGGACTTGGGCTTTGGGAGAGAAATAGGCAAATGAGTCCCTGGCCTTAAAAATGCAGCACAACCAAGAGTCCCGTGGAGATAAAGCATAGAAGCAGTAGTTTGAAAAACAATTGAGATATACAGAAGGGAGATTTGTTATATTAATCTCAAAGCATGTGCTGGAGAGGTCGCGATTATTGGGAAAACTCTCCAAGAACAAAAGACGTGGCAGGCACCATTTCCCTCCCTCACCCCCCAGCCTAGATATAGGAACAATTAGAAGACCCTGTCCAGCACCAACGCTCTCCACCTAACCTGAGAACTACCCACCCTGCCACACATTGTGTGATCGAGCTCCTACAGCCGGACCTTGTTTGCAGGTCCCCCCCCCCACAACCCTGCCACAGCAGACCCATCCACCTTGCTGGCATAGTGTGCCCTGCACCAGTGCCCTCCTGTGGACATCCTTCTCCAATATGTCCTTGGCCAGAGCCCATCCAAAGGGGTATCACAAGCCTGGCAGTGTGAAAGTAGGCTTCAAGCTGTGCTTGAAGCCATTAATTTAGATCATTTAGATGATGTCATCCAAAGTAAAAGTACAGCAGTACTGTTAAAAGAAAGAAAAATCATGATAAAAGAGGAGCACGAAAAGAAACTAGAAATGACTAGCTAGGGAAAGCAGAAAACGAAAAGACTTTAGTCATTAAAGGTTTTAAGAAGAAACTGTTCAACAATGTAAAACACTACAAAGTTTTAATTCCCTTTTGTTGCCTCCTTTTCACCAATCATAAATCATCAAATCACACAAGACCTTTTGCAAAGACCATGAATGGATACAGGTGATCCAGTACTATCAGGCCGGGTCAAGAAAAAGTAGATGTTTATTTTCATCTCTTATCTCGCCTCAACAGAAAGCTAGTTAGCTTCGTCTGCCTCACAGCAGAGAAAAAGGAGCTGTCATAAGGAGGCATTGGTTAGGGCAAAGTTTTGACCAAGTGAATCACATCTAAGAATGTAAGAGCACATTGGAAAATGTTTCTTACGGAAAATGAGGCAAATGATACAAATGTAATTCCAAGTGGACTTCCCACTACTGGGCTTGACAAAAGGGAGAACAGAACCCAACTAGAGCAAAATGCTAGGATAAAGGTGCCATAAGTGGACAATGGCAAAAGTGCCCAACGGAGATTAATGTGAACTCATTTAAATTCACTTGAGATCTAATTTCCAAGAATTTAATGAAGTGCAATGTTTTCTCTTTTGTTTCCTCAGAAAATAAGAAACTGAAATACTGATAAAAGAAGGAAAGTAGATTCTAGGTTATTGTATCAGCAGCCCTCACTTAATTCCATTCCAAACTCAATCCTCGTCACCAGAAATGACTTTTTAAACATTTTAATCGATGTATAATTGACATACAATAAAGCACACATATATAAAGGGCACACTTTGCTAAATTCTGATATATTTATACACACATGAAACCATCACTGTATCAAGATAATAAACATATCTCTCACCCCCAAAAGTTTCCTCAGGTCCCTTCGTAAACCTTTCCTGCTCCCTCCCATCCCCAACAGACCACTTCTCGCCCTGTATTTCCAGCTAGTTACTGATCTAATTCCTGTCACTAGAGATCAGTTTATATTTTCTAGAACTTTTTACAAGTGGATTCTTACATTGTATTCGTTTCCTAGGACTGCCATAAAAAATCACCACTGGCTAAGTGTCTTAAAACAACAGAAATTTATTCTCTAACAGTTCTAGGACTAGGAGTCTGAAATCAAAAGGGCCAACAAGGCCATGCTCCCTCTAGGATCTAAACATGATTCCCTCCTTGCCTCTTCTAGCTTCTGATGGTTGCGAGTAATCCTTGACATTTCTTGGCCTGTGGCACCTGAACTCCAGTATCTGCCTCCGCTTCCACATGGACTTTTTCCTTGGGTCTTCTCTATGTCTTTGCTTGTCCCCAAATCCTCTCTCTTTGTAAGGATATGGGTCATTGTATCTTCCAGCAAAGATTCTATTTCCAAATTAGGTCACATTCACAAGTACCTGGGTAAGGGCTTCAATGCAGCTTTCTGAAACCACAATACAACCCAAATAGTCCACCATCTGGTCACCCACAATTCATGCCCTTCCCAAACACAAAATATATTCACCCCTTTACAACATCCTCCAAAGGCTTAACCCATCCCAGCATGAACTCTAGGTCCAAAATCTCATCTAAATATTGTCAGCTCAAGAAGTCCCAAATTTCACCTTCTAAATCATCTAAATCAGATGTGGTGAGACTCTGGGTTTGGCTCATCGTGGGGTAAAATTCTTCTCCATCAGTGAAACTAGAAAGATGAAAAGTTATGTGCTTCCAAAATACAGTGGTGTGACAGATATAGGATAGACATTCCCATTCCAAAATGTAGACACTAGAAGGAATAAAGGGGTCATGATTCCAACACATCTTAAACACAGTAAGGCAAATGCCACTAGATTTCAAGGCATGAGAAGACTCTTTGTGTCCTGATGCTCAGCTCTCTGTACCTGCCATTGGCACTGGCCTCTAATCCAAGGAGGCCCCGTCATCCCTGCCAACCTGTGAGATGCCCTCAGAGGCATGCTCCCCATTTCTTGAAGGGTAACACGTGTTTGTAATATATGCTTTATCCACTCATTTCTTGCCTGTAAAATCCCAATGGTCTGTCTTCCTTCATTTTATCCTGTTTCTATCCCCTTCAGTTCAAGTTGGTAATGTTTTTCATAGTGTAACATTCTCAAAACCCTTGTGGTTCCTCCATGTAGGTCAAGGGGAGTATCTTAACTAATTATATTTGCAAAGATCCTACTTCCCAATCAGGTCACATTCATGGACTTAAACATATCTTTCACGTGGATAGAATTCAACCTAAAATATGCAGTATGTGTTCTTTTGGGTACTCCTTTTATTGAGCATAATTATTTTAATATTCATCCACATTTTTACACATATCAATAGTTCATTCTTTAATTACTGATTAATATTCTACTTTATGGATAAATTCCCCTATTTATGGGCATTTTCAATGTTTCATTCTTGGCATTACAGATAAATGACAATGAAAAGTCTTGTACAACTCTTTGCATGGACACAGGCTTTCATTTCTCTGGGTAAAGGCAAGGACTGGAGTGACTGTGTTATAAGGAAGTGTATGTTTAATTTTTTAAATGACTGCCAAACCGTTTTCCAAAGTAATTGTCACACTTTACATTCCCACAGTGGAGTATGAAAGTTCCAGTTGCTCCACATCTCTATCAACACTTTGTGCCATCAGTATTTTTACTTTTAGACACTCTGATACATATGTAGTAGCATCTAATACACAGAGAATGGTATTAGATCACATTCCCCTGATGAATAATGATATTGAGTATCTTTTAATGTCCTTATTTGTCATTTGTTTATCTTCTTTGGTAAAATGTCTGTTCAAATCTTCTGCCAGGGGTGCCTGAGTGGCTCATATTAGATGTTTAAATGCAAATGTTAAAAAAAAAAAAAAGTACCTGATCTCATAGAGCCTGCTTGGGATTCTCTCTCTCCCCACTTTCAAAATAAATAAATAAACTAAAAAAAAAAATCTTTGCCCATTTTGGAGGAGGTAGTTTGTCTTGCTACAATTGAGATTTTAGAATTCTTTATATATTCCGAATACAAATCTTTCATCGGCTCTTTGACTTGCAAATATGGTCTTCCTGTCCATTTACCTTGTCATTCTTTTAACACATATTTCAAAGATAATTTCCTAACTATGATGAAGTCAACTTATCCATTTTTTCTTCTATAAACTGTATTTTAGGTGTTACATAAAGAATGTGTTAAAGCCAAAATCTTTACAAAGACCTACAAGATGCTAACTGAATTACCCTCCTCCATTACCTTCCTGACCTCATCTTTTACTATAGATGTCTCCTTTTCTCACTCTTCTCCAGCCAAACTGGCCTCCTGCTCCTCGAACAGTGCACATGCAGTTCTGTCTCAGGGCACTTGCACTTGCTGTAGCTTTTGCCTGGCATTCTTTTTTCTCAAATATCTGCAGGGCTCACTCCCTGGTCTCCTTCAGGTCTTTATTAAGTGTCTGGTCAGTGAAAATGATCCTGACCTTTCTTACAACCACTACAATTCCCCAACATTTTCAATCCCCCTACCTTCCTTTGACTTTGTCCATAGTACTTTCCATTCTTATTTTCCAATTCCTGTACTAGAATATAACTTCCATGAAGCCAAAGATTTATGTCTGCCTGCCAGAATCCCCAGTTACAATATTATCTGGCAGTTAGTAGGTACTTGAAGAATATTTGCTCAATGCATGAATGAATATCTTAATATATATTGATTTTGTCTTCGTAGTTATTTGATAGTTTGGCTGGATTTAAAACACTAATTAACAATTATTTTCCCTCAGAAATTTTTAAATATTTTTTTATTTTGGAATAAATTTACAGAAAATTTGCAAAAACAGTATAGAGAGCTCCCCATGTGTTCATCATTCAATTTCCTGCACTGTTACCATTTTATATTACCATATTATAGTTGTCAAAACAAAGAAAATGACATTGGTACATTATTATACACCAAACTCCTACTTCTCTCACAATTATAAAGGCAAGTCTCCAATTCTTTCTAATTTTTAGAGTGCTAATAACAAATATAATAGACTAAGTCTGATTTTCAATTTTCTCTGAGTGGGTCCATGATAGACCCAACATATAGTCATGGGAGATCTTAGCCAAGACAGGCATGAATCCATTGTAACCGTCTCTTTTGCTAGTAAAAAGTATTCTGTCTGGCAGAAAAAGAGCAACCACATTTCCTAACAGATTTTACCATCAAAAGTCCCAGCCCCTCCAGATCCAAGTGATAATGGTCTTTCTGTGTACTTCAGTAAAAGTTGTTCTGCTAATTAGAACAAGGAGATTATAAAATCTCAAATGACATGAGCAACCATGTAAACAGAACATCAACTTATGAGAACATTCCAGAGGAGAAGGATGTCCAGTAGGGAGCACTGCAGAGAGCTGGATATATGGAACAATTCAAGGCTAAATGGAGACTGACCCTTGAGGGTATAAATGGCAAGCATCTGTAATTTAGGCTGTTGTTCCTTTGCCTGGTCCCCAGGAGGGACTGTGTTACCTTGCCTCCTTCAATGCAGTAATGTGATAGAGGTGTCTGAAATAGACCTTGGCTAAACATTTTTGACTTCTTAAAAGGCTCAGTTCCCCCTGCTTTCTCAAGCTCCCAGGGTTCATTTTGTGACATTTAAGTGTTAGCTGTCTGGAACTGCCTTAAGGCTAATAGGGTCCTGCCACCATCAAACTGGTATTCACAGGAGCTTGGATTTCCATGTGTTCATCATCCTTAAATGTTTTGGGATTGACATTGCTTCAGGCTTATAGGTTGCCTAAAATCTTAGACAAAAATCACCTAAAATTTAAATAATATTCATCTGTTAAGGTAACTGTGTGTGACGCAAATTGTGTTGTTTCCAATAATAAGTGATATATGGAGTTTTAAGGAGAGTCAAGATGCTTGAAACTAGTTTACTGAGGAGTCTCAGTATTTTAGGGAAAAAAACAAGTAACATTTATTTTTCCAATAAACGATTCCCAATTGTGCCCTGATGAACCTTTTCTTCCACTAAATACCAAGTTCTTCAATGATGTCTTGACCAGATTCCTTAACTTTTCCATCTCTATTGATTATGAAGACTTATTTCAGTATGTTAGGGTCAAAAATATTATAGAATTTGACACAACTTTATTTCAAATCTTCATTCCTAAATTTGTTTCAAAGATTGTCTTTCTTCCTCCCTCAGGGCTAACTAGACCTACCTATAGGTAAAGTTGATTTGTTTTTAGAGAGTTATAGGAGGATCTCTTTTCACACAAACCAACCTTCCTTTCTTCATATTTCCTTCCTCTTTCTCTTTGATTGGTATGCTTGCCCTTCATGAGTTTTCAGCCCAATCCCCAACCAGCAAAGCCAAAAGGGCAGAGAACTTGATCTCACATGATGGGCAATATTCCAAGGATTTTCTACGAGTAGCTTTTACACAGAACCACAGCAACACTGATGCCCCTTGCTCACCCTCTCAAAACTGCAGAGAACAGAGATGTGGTGATCATTTCCCCATATTCTTCTCAGGCCTTCCTTACCATGGGACCCTCAAGCCCCTCTGGTCCAGGCTACTCCAAATCCAGCATTAGTTTCCAAGTTCATATCTACATCCAAAATTCAGGGAACATATAATAAGCAACCCCTTTTTCTTTAACAATGTAACATGTTCTTATTGTCCCCAAAGGCTCTCCTAAGAATCTTTTCAGCACACTCTCCTCTAACAATGCCATAAAAGTGGGCCTATAGATTCTGTGACCCATAAGCATACAACCACCAGGAAAAGGGTTCATGTCCCCTTCTTGCAAGCATACTCATTCTTTAAAGTGATTCTTTTAGAGCCCTGTTCACTGCTTCGGGGTTGAAAAAGTACTTCATTTCCCACTCCACAAGTAGAGAAGGAAGTAAATCTTACTTGTAGACCACAAAATCAACTTTAGTCTCCTCTAAATCTTGCTCAGGATTTCCATTGAGGGAAAGGAAGGGATTAGTTGATGAGTATACTACAAGAAAGGTGAGGTGGACTTATCTGACTACTGGAGACTCGAATGAGAGGTAGTTCCTTTATTTCACTACATGGGAAAGAGTGGAAATTATAGTCTATTCTTGAAGACATAACCTGGGGACTGTCACCAGGAGGCTTTGTACTTATACTCTGTCCTTACTGGGGGATCACTATAATCATATCCATGGGCTACTATCTGAACTCATCCTGAGCTGAGGACTTCCAAGTCTCATAGTCCTCTGGGTACATAATTTCAATAAGCTTAATCTGGGTTTGACAGATTCTACTTTCCAAAGATATCCCAACAATATCTCCCATGTTCATGTTTACCAACAGTACAGCCTTGACTGTCAAGAAGTGGAGTCTCTGACCTCAGCCCTTAAATCTTGTGACTAATAGACTAAATATTGTAGGAGAAGTGACCCGTGTGACAGCTAACACTCAGTAATACAAGGCTACGCAGCTTCTACCTTGTTTGTTGGGATACTTGCCATGTAAGAAGTCTGACTACCCTAAGGACGCCGTGTTGAGAGAAGTCATGTTACACGATGAGGCCACATAGTGGTATTCCAGTCAGAGGCCACTGGAATATATCGTAGTTAGCAGTCCTGCTCTTTGACTCTTCCATCCTAAGTGCAAGACAAGTGAATAAATGAGTCTTCACATTACTTTAGCCCCTAGCTACTGAGTCACTACCCCCATCCTTTAAGTATTCCCAACCAAGAATCCAGGTATCAGTGAGCAGAGAAAAACTATCCCTAAAGTGCTTTTTCTGAATTCCTGACCTATAGAATCCATGAGCAGATTAATTTTTTTTTAATGCTACTAAGTCTAGGATGGTTTATTATGCAGAAATAATAATTGATATATCTAGGGTCCTATAAATGAGTCTGTCTTCTCATTTGTCTAGGGTATTTATGTATTTAAGGAGAAAATAACTTTTTCTAACCTGATTAGCTTAATGTTTCTTATAATGACTCCTGGACCATCACTAAGGTGGAGCAGATAAAGGACTTAAAAAACACCCACGTCCTATATACTTCTAGGGAGACACAGTCACACTAGTAGAAAAGTAGACCAACTTTATCTGTGTAATTCAGGTATTAAGATTTCTACCTCTCCACTTATTTTGGTGTAACTTTTTAGTCGTGAAGGACCTTCCTGCTTATTCCTAAGTAGAACTATATACAGGGTACAGGAGATTGTACCTTAAGATGAACAAATTTTATGTATTGATTTTAGGTAACAAGAAACCCAAGTGGCAATGCCAGAAGCATTCTTTATTAAATGAATCAAATGAATCATGAAAATGCCGTAAAAATTATGAGGCCATGTTCACCACAGCTATTTGTTTCTCTAGACCTTTCTACATCTTTTCCTGGGCTCCCAAGCTATTTATTAATGTCAAACTGCCTAAATGTACTTATTTACATAATAAGGCCTGTATAAGGCCTTTCTTAACCTCTCCAATTCCTATTTTTAGGGCACCATTAGCTGCAGTCTCTTTATTCTAAATGGTTTTTGTAGAAATAAGAGAGAGCAAAGTTAGCATTATGTCGACACATGGTGAACCTCCAGAGTGCCAAAATGTAAAGCTCTGGGGATAAAAGCCAAGGCTTATTATCCCTCTGTCAGTACTGTGAAATTTGATTATTACATTTTATCAGTAAAATTGTAGCAACTCCACTTTCATAAAAGAGAGTGAACAATTAGTGTACAGGCTATATTCTTTGACCATGATGAGGAACCATTCAGGGCTTGGCTAGAGTTATTACAGAGAATGTGTTAGAGTCTTCTAATCCCCCCAGTTTTTATAGACATAGATGTTGCCACTATTTTCAGGTGATATCCTATTCCAACAAGCTGGTCTACAGGTATGAAACAATATTTTATCTTCAAGACCATTATCTAAACCACATACATCAGACTATCTTTAATGTGAATAATATGATGTTATACCTAAGAGAGGGAACCAAAATGTCACTTTAATTCTCTAAAGTGCTGGGGCACCTGGGTGGCTCAGTCGGTTAAGTGTCTGACTTCAGCTCAGGTCATGATCTCATAGTCTGTGAGTTCGAGCCCCGCATCAGGCTCTGTGCTGACAGCTCAGAGTCTGGAGCCTGCTTCAGATTCTGTGTTTCCCTCTCTC
This sequence comes from Panthera tigris, assembly GCF_018350195.1. Classification (NCBI taxonomy): domain Eukaryota; kingdom Metazoa; phylum Chordata; class Mammalia; order Carnivora; family Felidae; genus Panthera; species Panthera tigris. Next base: position 129,893,527 of record NC_056660.1, on the reverse strand, counting down.
TCTGCCCCTCCCTTGCTCATGCTCTGTCTCTGTCTCAAAAATAAATAAAAACATTAAAGAAATTAAAAAAAAAAATTCTCTAAAGTGCTGAGTGATCATGTATCAATTAAATGTATATAAGCCCTCAAAGTACCTGTACAATTTAAGACCTAAAGTACAATGTAATAGGATTTGGAAACTTTGGTTAACTGAACACTAACAATATTTGCAGATTTACCAGAATTAAATACTGGGTAAATAGATACTGGGTGGGAATTTCTCCTGTAGGCTCAGAATTCTATTTAATGATGAGAAAATGTCACTTAATCTATTATCTAAAGAGAGATAACAGCATATTTCTGGTAATAAAAGTGTTATAGAGCAGAGGCCAAGAAAGTTTGGGGAAGGAGGGATGGATAATTATACCAAATTCACATTAAAAAAAAAAATGACAAGAAAAAAAATACTGCCATCTCTAACAATTTGGAAGCGTTTTGGTAAAATGGTAGGAAATGATGCCAAGATGCAATGAGTTGAAAAACTACAAATAAATTAAACTAATTAGTACAGAATACTCTTCAAGAATATTTGAGAAAGGAAGATAAGAACTTGGATGGGAGCTACAATTAGATGCTTTCATAGGAAACTAAGAAAGAAAAAAAAAACTCAAAATGAAAGGCAAGGTTGGCTATGATGAAAGACAATGAGGCCGATCAAGTTCATTCAACTGTGGTTCAAAGAGTATCCAATTAGTTAATATTATCAAATAAGTGATTTGTTCAGTTTGGTAGAAGAAATTCTGTAAGTATCAGTTAAAGGGTCCAGGTGAACTTTGAATTCCCACTGTGAGTTCCTCTATTTAGCTTATTGGTCATATTACTCCATCTTTCAAGACATCACAAGCTGAACATAAAGTTTTTTTAAATTAATATATTTCATAACATGCTTGGTAATGAGCTATTAGAGAATGTAATATAATTGCAGCTATCATCATTTTATAACACTGAATTAAACATTTTTAAAAGCATATCAATTTCTATGTTATAATTCAGTCCTTAACATTTTTATGCATAATGAGGATGTCAAAAATGTGGAATTCCTCTAAAAATTAGAAGACGAGGTCTCATATAAATGCTAATAATATATTTTTTCACATATAAGACATTTTCAGAGTTAACCTTATTTGGCCATAATTCATTGCAAAATAATAAAATAAATTCTCAAAAAGACTTTAACATTTTGCATTTCTAGAAGATTATAATTACCCCTATGTCCTCTGAGGCTTACAACTTGATGCACGCCACTCCTAATAAATAGACCAATTCTGCAATTCTAATATAATCCTATCACATCTTATTATTAGATGATCATTAACACTTAAACCCAATGATTTCTTCTTGCCCTCTGTTAATATATGCTGTCATCCCTTGTAAAAGAGATAAAAGGACACAGAGAATGTGTTTTCCCTCGGGAGAGAGATGCAGTTTATGATAAACTGGCAAATAAATCTCATGAATAGCTCCTCTGCCGTGTCCCCATTATGATCCAAACCTTTAACCTGTGCAAAGAAAACAAACAAAACAAACAAACAAACAAACAAACAAACAAACAAAAACTGCCAGGACCATGCAGAGAGAGAATGCTCTTGAACTATGACATGTGTTCAGATGACTTAAAGCACCACATGTGAGTTTCTATACCTAACTCACATCCACTTTAAATTTGACATGCCTATGGAATAGTCTATTTGGCCAACTACTAAACAGAATGCTAAGTATCTCACACGAAAGGGGGCCTGGAAACAATTTGATGATTGCTGTTTTAGCTCCTTCTGTGTATGCATTTGATGCCCCATTGACGGGGCTTTCACAGCTGCTCAGGCCCTGGACTCCCAGACCAGGAACTCACTCCATCATGGTACCTCAAAAAATATTCACATGAAAAGGAATCAGGAAAAACTAAAGCTAAAGACCAAGCCTATTTGCTTCAGTGATGGTGGGCTAAAAAGGGGAGGTAAAAGTCAACTAGCCAATGAAGTCAAGCAGAAAGTCACCCTGGAGAAATCCGCTCAAACTTGTTCTCTTTTTGTCAGTCATCCTCCAAGATGTGATAACTACCCTTAAAACAGAACAAGCAATGGACTCATAAATTACTGTTGAGTCACTTCAATATTTGGTTAAATACTAATTTCTCCTGGTGGCTGAAACCAGACAGGATGTTCTGATATTCATGGTTCTTGGTGGTGAGGTTTATATCTCATTTGGGATCAAATCAACAGACTCTTCATTCTCTAAAGCAAACTGGATTTAAAAAAAAGATACAGCCATCAGAATACTCAAGAGAAAATATAATAGTACAAGATCCTGCAATAAGGAAGGAAACCTTTCAAATTAATTTTTCAAAGACTCTTCTATGCAAGGATTGGGAAACCTCCCCCTGGTGCAATTAATGAAGTCTCTGCACTTAAAATGGACCAAAAGAAAATTTAGAATCTGCATTATAGTTAAAAAGAACTCCACTGTGAGACACCAAAGGCATGGGGTAGAACAGAGTAGAATATTTGCGAAAGAATTAAGGCAATAAACCTAAAAATATGAAGAAGTTCAAGTCAGAGACAATTCTCTCAGCTAGAGTAAAGGTTTTCACTATTTCCTTAGGAAGGAGGAAGTAAAATGCTAATCTCAAAACCCTAGTGTACTACATTTTATTTGTTGCATCCACAAAACAACTAATTCTATGAAGTTTCAAGTCTATAGCTTGTGATCACTCATTTGCAACAAGTCCTTTTATTGTTCACATGAATCCTTGCAGAAGTAGAATTAATTATGATGTGGTCCTAGTGGGCCCTCCAGGGCTACAGCTTGTGCCCAGAATGGGCAGGTCGTGGACACTTCATCTTATAGAATAGTGCCTCCATATTTATTCCTGAGTAAGAGAACTTGAACACTTCGTTTTACTCATTCTTTGAAAAGCATTCAGTGAGTACCCACAATATGCACTGCCTTCTGAAATACAAAGGTGACAGTTTGTGGGTGGGTAAGGAGAAGGTTGCAAAGGCATATGAATAAATACCAAGTGAATGATAGATCAACATTCCCCGATTCCCCTAGAAGTAATTCCCCCAACTGTTTTGTAATGGGACTTGGCCACACATCTCTTATAAACATTTCTATTCTATTGTAATAAGTTACTAGGGAGAAGGGACTGATATATTCAAGTTTGTATTCCCAGGGTGTTATAAATATAGTGCGTGCTTTGAGTATGTATTTGGAATGAAGAAATGAATTCAGAGGACAGAGACTAACTTGCAATTCGTGTGATTTGGAAAGACTTCAAGAAGAAGGCAACTCAGAGAAATTATGGTAGAAAGAAATCATAGTGGGAGGTAATTTAGAGGAAAATGCCTCTGGTATGGATAAACTAACTGGTAGTTTTTCATCCTGTCTCCTACCTCAGAATTTTCCTCCCCTATGACCTCTCCCTAAATCAGTCTTCAATATGTAGCACCTACAAGAAAAATTATCAATTATAAGACAAGTGGAGATTATTTTTTTATTAATTTAACTTTTCTGAACATATTCAGTTCATGGAAGAAAAAGGTACATTTTTTATTTGAAGATTTTAGATACATTATAGCTATCAACAGAGCTATATTTGTTGAAGAAGTCCTGTTCCCTTAGGAACTATTTACTTAGGAAAGAGATCTCCTTAGGAATCTTATTTACTATTTGTTGTGGACAGAATTGCATCCCCTTAAAATTTCATATGTTGACATCCTAAGCCCTAGGACCTCAGAATTTAACTGTATTTGAAGGTAGGGTCTTTAAGGAGGTAATTAAATTTAAATGAGCTCATTAGGGTGGACCTTAATCCTGTATGACTGATGTCCTCCTAAGAAGAGGATCCTTGGGTACAGACAGGTACAGAAGGAAGATGGTAAGAAGACACAGGAGTAGGTCCAAGAGAGAGGCCTGGAACAGGCCTTAATCTCAGATTCCAGCCTCCAGAACTGTGAGAAAACATATGTCACTTGTTGAAATCACCAGTTCTGTACTTTATTATGTCAGCCCCAGCAACACAGTACACTGCACATGACCTTCGTAACACTTTGGCCATGCTTCTTCAGTCCTTTTCTCCTTCATTCATTCCAGGTAGTTGAAAAAGTCTGCCTATCTTTGGCACTCAGATTCACTGACTGGAGGAGGTAGAGAGGCTCCCATTTTGGGATGGAGTTGCTATTATATGCAAACCCATGGCCTTGGGGATAAATGGCCCTTTAGGCTGACCCTAACCTTCTGCAAAGAATGCAAAATCATCCCAGCCCCTGAAGTACCTTAGAGAAAGAAAGAAAATAATTCTGTAACAAGGCAATGACCTCTAGTGGAAGCTGTGTGGAATTACAGAGATCCCAGTAAGTTTCAAGCCTTAGAGAGAGGGGGGAAAAAAAAAAAAAAACAGGCTTAAATGTTACAAAGAGTGACCCCGGAGGAATTTCCAAGGGACAATACTGTTATTTTCAACCACTAAATAAATCCAAATTGAAAGCAAATGTAGAAGAATAGAAAATAGGAAAGCTTTCAAATCGTGTGAATGTCTCTACACTGGGCAAGGTAGGCAAGAGGGAAAGCCACGAGCTCAGGAATGTCTCCACACTCACATCCTGTGAAGCGTTTCTAGGTCCTTCTTATTCAGAATGTGCTCTGGGGACCATAGCAGAGCTCCCACCCCAGAGTTGCTCAGTAAGAACCTAAATTTTAAGAAGGTCCTTCAGGTGATCTAGAAACATATTGAAATTTGAGAAGTACTGCAATCTTGCTCATTCAGAAAGTGGACATTTTAGTGCTGTCTTTGGATCTTCTCTAGGTGGGGAAAGTCAACTTAATCTATAGAAGCCACCAGGCATAAAGGTTCTTGGTGCTAAGTTCCTAAACTCATTTGTCTTCACTTAAGTTACATATGGTTCAACTACTCCTAAAATATACAGATTAAATTAACACATGTCCAATTAGCCATTTTTTTTTTCTTTTAAACTTTTCAAACTCTAGTAATGATGGCTTTGGAACTCTCTGATTTCCAGAGGTTTCCATGAAAATATCAATCCTTCTAGCCCTCCTATTAATCATCATCCTGCTGTTAGGGAAGCTGAGAGTGTGAATTTTAACTCTTCTTAATGAATATATTTCACACACCAAAATTATCTCAGCAATTTCCTTGGCAGCTTTAGAAGCCATTACTAAATTGCATTCAAATGCATCTCATCTGTTTCCTAAACTGCCTCTACAGTTTTTCTTCACCAATGATTCTCAAGCATGGTACAAAGAAACATCTATTTTTGTACAGCAGGATAGTTTTTCTTGTAAATGCCCCCAAAACCAGAGTATGTTAACTTATTTAAAACTGTAGTTTCATTCCAGTGAATATTCAATAACTGGCTTTCAACAACAACAAAAGTTGAAGCCCTGATTTGCGGTCTTTGCCAATCGCCATAGTGTAAATATCCCATCTTGAACAATTCCAAGATACCAACTTGTATCAGTGTTAGAAAGAGACGTACACAATTGCCTCATGGTGGTGCAAAGAGGGGCCACTATTTATTTCCAAAATACAATCAAATACCAACCCCATTTCCTAGGCTATTTTCTTAGTAGTTTCAAAATACATGTCCGGCCTAAATGTCCATCAACTGATGAATGGATAAAGAAATTGTGGTTTATATACACAATGGAGTACTACGTGGCAATGAGAAAGAATGAAATATGGCCCTTTGTAGCAACCTGGATGGAACTGGAGAGTGTGATGCTAAGTGAGATAAGCCATACAGAGGAAGACAGATACCATACGGTTTTACTCTTATGTGGATCCTGAGAAACTTAACAGAAACCCATGGGGGGGGGGGGAGGAAAAAAAAAAGAGGTTAGAGTGGGAGAGAGCCAAAGCATAAGAGACTCTTAAAAACTGAGAACAAACTGAGGGTTGATGGGGGGTGGGAGGGAGGGGAGGGTGGATGATGGGTATTGAGGAGGGCACCTTTTAGGATGAGCACTGGGTGTTGTATGGAAACCAATTTGACAATAAATTTCATATATTGAAAAAAAAAACAAAAACAAAATACATGTCCGTGTATAGTATGTGTGCTGTGCAATTGTGCAATCTTAATCTACACCAAAAGGAAACTAGCAGTTTGGGACAAAGTACTACTTTTATTAATGATGGGATTAATGTTGGTCTTATAACCATAAGATGGTTATGTATCATAAAAATTTAATGCTACTTTGTATGAAACTTTCAGGAGCATACATGCAAAATAGCTGTTGACTCAAAACTTACTCTAAAAAGCTTACCCTTCCCACACTTGTCTGTATGGAGTATCCAATGAAGACGGTTAAGTTTTGTTTGGTGTCTTTAAAAATACTATAAGGTAGACTCCCCAGTCATGGCAATCCTCCCTACAACCATTCATTACCAATTACTTTTTGTTGGCAAGTTCAATCTGGGCCCGTCATGCCCCTGGTAGTTCCAGGGGTCCACCTTTAATCTCTTCATCTCCCACAAGAAAAAAAAAAAAACTTGTCTAAAGTTTGTATAAAGTATTAATTATAACTTAATAAAGTTTTTATTAATTTCCTGAGGACCATAACCCACCTCATAAATTAATTCACTCATTCTTCAGCATCAATGCCATGATACAATGGAATGCTACTGTTAAGAGTTTAACTGTATTTTCCCCAAAGATGTTGAGATCCTAACCTAATTCTCTGCAGCTGTGAATATGATCTTAATGGGAAATACAGTCTTGGCACATAATCAAATGAAAATGAGGTCATCAGGATGAGTCCTCATGCCATATGATTGGTGTCCTTGTGAAAGGGGGAAATTTGGACACAGGGACAGGCATGTCTGGAGAGAAGACAATTTGAAGGGACCCAGGGAGAAGATGGCCATCTACAAGCCATAGAGAGAGGTATGGGACAGATCCTTCCTAAAAAGGAACCAATCCTGCTGACCCCTTGATTTGAGACTTTCTGGCCTCCAGAACCATAAGACAATAAATTCCTGTTGGTAAAGCCACCCAGTGTGTGGTACTTCATTGTGGTAGCCCTAGCAAGCTAATACAGACACAATCAGAGGAAGTAAGGCCCAAGTAATTTTTTTTACTCATATCAAACTTAAGAGAATTAGCTATACTTTTATTCTTATAAAAGTTGACCAGATTCTAGGTTATTCTAATAATAATGTCACTCACAGTATTTGCATTCTGAGATGCTTTTATAGAATGAAGGTAAAGAGTACAGGTCCAGCTGGCATCAGACACAAACCTGACTCTATCAGTAAGAGGGACACAGAAACATCCTTCATCAAAGGTCTTATAGATCCTTCATCAAAGGTCTTAAAGAAACAGGGGTTGAGAATTCCAAAATATTGATACAAAACTATTATTAATTTGCTAATGCATTTACCAACCCTTACTAAAGGGGACCTAAGTATGTACATAAAGAGACCTCACCTTAACCCCTTCCTCTAATGGAGAAATTTCTGAGACTGAAAGCAGGTCGGTGTTCTGAGGAAGAAAGTCCTCCCAGGAACCCTTCAAATGGACTCCACAGTCAGCCATCAACTCCATCTACATTAATAGTGGGCTCTGAAAATGAGTTTCTACGCCCAAAGGCACAAAAACAGAAACATAATGGCTGAAACTATGGTCACAACTCCCATTTATTGAATCATAACATTTTAGAGCCTGGAGAGACCTAGGAGGCTCATATTTTATAAGAAAGAAGTGAAACCGAGAGGTACTTCGCCAAGGTTGCCATCTGTGGAGAAATTCAACCTTGCTTCTGGGTTTCTTACATTCTCACTTCAATCGGCAGTAATGGAGTTTATGAACCTGATCACGACTACTAGTCACCTGAACAACTTTTATAAAAGTGCAGATTTCCAGGGCCCAATCTTAAAAGTTCTGATTCAAATCTCAAGTTTGGCTCAGAGATCTGTAGAAAAACTCTTGGGAGGTTTGGCCATGTGGCTAGGTTTGGAAACCACTGTGGAAACGATTCTGTCCAGAGACCTATTATCTTTGGTCTGCTTCTAATTCCACTTGGATTCAGCACCACCTGATGGTTATCTTCTCTTACCCTGAGAAAGATGCTTAGAGCCACGTGGACCTGCTTATCCTGCCCAACACTCTCACAATGAGCCTTACACAATAGAAGCCACTCCCTTCCACCCCTGGGCAAGTTCTAAGTCCACAGAGTATTTTAGAGCTGAAGGGGAAAAGCAAAGCCAAAATTTCTTAAAATAACCTTTCTGAATATTCTCATATCATACTCTTTGGTTTCTGTTCTTTCATGTGCCTGGATGCAGTCATTTTGCAGCCTCACAAGAAGCCATCTGCCCATTCACCAAGGGCGAGATGATTTATGTTGTGAAAGCTATAATAAATACAGGTTTCATTTATCTTCTATCGTTGCTGGGTCTCTTAGGGACAGGAGACTTGATTTTAAAACAAAACGAAAACAAACCAAAACAAAAAATTAATAAAGCTATGGCCTAGTGAATCACAATTACTTCTAAAATGGGATAGTTCACACTGGGACACAGGGTTTCCTGGGGATGTGGAGACGGGGGAGGACACTGGAGAAAGCAGAACTAAGGACTTTGGAGCTGGAAGTATCTGGTGCTAGTGGTTTTGAGTGTGGGGGATATAAACTACAAGTTGTGTGACGAGCAGAAGCTTGGGTCTAACTTCCAGACATCTATGCCTGAGCTTTCTCACTCTCACACTTCATCCCATGCAACAATGAAAAGTTTAACACACTGAAACTTTTCAACTTAAGAGGCATGGTCATACTGGGGGTTTCACCCTTGGAACACTTCTTCCTCATCCCCACTCTACCTCCTTAGGCGAGACTCTTATCAACTATCAACCACTTCAGGAGCCCCTAACCTCTTTCTTGCCTCTTGATTCATCCAGACTCATGCCCTTGCAGCAATACCCTTACCATTTAAGATCTTTTCTCCCAGTGTCTGCAGCTCCCACACTCCACAGTGATCACAAGGCTTCGGGGAAACTGGAACCACCTCCTTTGGGCACTCGTTTGTAGATTCCTCCTCTAGAATACAGGTTCCTGTCAACTGTACAGCCTTTAATAATGCCAGGGTTTTTTCTGCCAAATTGGAGAACCAGAGGAAGATGTGGAACAGTCATATTTGGAACTCTTCCTAGTTTGTCTGTCTCTCTTGGGAAGCCCTACTTATATGCAAGCAGGGAGTGGTGCTTTTTTTTTTTTTTTTTAAATTTGTGCTTCAGAGTTTAGAGTTGGCCTTTTCCCTTTGTTTTCATCCCTGAAACATGAGACTAGCTGGGTTCAGGGCCAGACAGTGTGATTAGTACTAAATTCAACTTCACAGTCCTTCAGGTCTCTTCAGGAACTGCATTCTGAACCAAAATTGTCCCATCTTTTCAGTAATGAAATAGATACACCCAATTTTTATATTGACATTCTGTCTGACTTCAGGTTTCATGAGTTCATGACAAAATACATTGATAACAAGCAAAGCGTCTTCTGACTCAGAGACATGCTGCACAAAGCACCTCATGAATATGAATCTGTGGAATTTCTGGTCAAACACTTGCCCAGTCCTTCAGTATCACAGTAGAAGAGGGATAAACCTTCCAGCACTCTGGTAATGGCTCCCCAAGAAGTGATTCAGGGATTCAAAAGCTTAACTACAAGATGCCAGAGAAATCCAAGTCACTGATCTTTCTCTTAAGGACGTCTATCAACAGAGCCTGAGAGGCACAGACACACCTATCACTTGTCTTAGAATATCACAGAAAGCTCTCAAATACCTGCAATGTGGGGACACTCTTCCTCCTGCCTGTGGCTTAGGAAGCCAGCAGTGATCAAGCAAAAGCCAATTTTCCAGCTGCCTCAGGGCCCCAGGGCCATGTTAGGAGTACAAAGTCCTCAATTTCTTGGCTTTCAAGGACTACCACAAAGGAAGAAGAATTACAGAATTCTCCCCTCAATGACTTTTCCTATTTTCTACCCCAGTTACTTCTACATGGACAAATATACACAACACAGCACTATCCCTAAATCAGACCTTATGAATCATAGAGCATAAGTCAACATGAAGGCTAGAGTAATCTCAATCCATTTGGTAACTACTCATCTTTGGAGTATAAACCATTGAAATAGTTAGATAGATATGTAGATGGTGGTATGTAGATAGATGATAGATAGATAGATAGATAGATAGATAGATAGATAGACAGATAGATAAAGTATATAATATTGCTAAGGAATCCAGCATTTTTCTACTTCAACCATTTCTCTAACTCTGCAGATTTGTCTCCAACTTTAAGAGTCACCTTTCTGGGAATGATCTCTTCTCTGTGGTCATTAAGCCACTGATTACATAGTTATGTTGGAATCTTCCAAGGCTGTCTCAGAAATTTGTTCTTTTAACCCTACCAATTTTCTATCTAGGTCTTTGCTAGTATGCTTCTACGATTCTACTCATTGGCAGCATGAGGCCAGTCTTCTGTTCAAAGGAGATGGTGCATAGAAAAGTTTCCTCCTCTTGAAGCCACCAGGGAGGTCTCCTCATTCAGGCCCAATTCTCTGAGACGCTCTGAGGCAATATCTCAGCTTTATTCTCTACCATCAAACATCTTCTACAATCCTAATGTAGATATGAACGTTGCTTTCATTCTGAAACCTAACTTAGGCCAGCTCTTGGGTTCTATTATTATTCTCCTGCTCTGTTTTTCTCCCTTAGATAATGACTCCCTCATCCAAATTAACTTTCACAAATACCTTAATTTACAAAAGCTATAAATAAAATTCCATCAATGGGAGTGGAGATGATATCTGAACAAGGCACACTGGTAAGAATTGGTGTCCTGACCTTCACTAGGCTTCTTCCAATTCCCCAAAAGTAGCTAATTGCCTCTGACAGATTAGCCAAGGGCTTGCTTCTGGAGAGCAAGAAATCAAGGCCCTCTGAATTATTCCAACTAAAAATCAAGAAGCATACAACAACGAATGAAGTTAAATTCATGCATTCTTAAGAAGAAGGGAAACTTCAATCATTCTCTCTGTGCTTTGGAAAATTCATGAATAAATAAATATGTTAATGCAAATAGCTCCTACCTCAGAAATGGATTTGTAAGAGGGTGCCCTGTCCTTAAACTAAACTGCATTCTAAAGCAACTCTCCCACCTGACAGTCTATCTGGTAGAATCAGTGACTAGGAATGACCTTTACTCAATCTGTAATCTGGACATGTAATTGATGACACCTCCAAAAGGATACTAACATCTGACTAGGTACTATTACATTTTTAAGGTAATTTGTGTTGTAATGGTTGATTTAAAAACATGTACAAGCAAGCTTATGCAGTATTGAATATAATCACTTGTTCGCATTCTCAAATCTAAAAGAAGCAGAAGAGATTTTTAAAACTCAATACACAAGCCTAAACCTAACGGACCACTCATTGGAACCTACAATCCCAACATGGTTCTCAGCAGAGCTGGGTTAAAATGGAAGGATCTAGGCTACCCCCACCAAACTCTGAGAAAATGTTATGTGTCAGAGGAAAGGAAGGCTACAAAGCAGTCCCAGTGACCAAGAAACTAGAGTCCAAGACAGTTTTACAATGAACCAAGTTCTATGTTAGAGGAGAAGGAGATTCAGGTGTAAACACCAGTCCTATTTTATTTTTCTCCTCTCTTTAAGTGTGTTGTTCACAGCAGCCTGGAACTGAGGAGCATTCTGTGAGCCTGGTGACTCAGAGGAGCAGCAGTAGGAGATGTGACAGGCTGAGAGGACAGCACAAAGCACAAGGTGAGGGATCTTTCTGAATGGCATGTGTCCTGGCTTGTAAGGCAAGAAAAACAGGGGGTTAGTTTTATTCAACAAATGATTCTAGGGACAGTTACTTTATAGACCCCTGTGCCTTGGTACATTCTTGGGTAAAATGAGTGTGGAGAGGAGGGTTTTAGGGCAAAAGGGATGACTTTTCTTCCAACTACATGATACACTGATGAAACAGGGGCAGTTTTGGGGATCAGAGGCACTCACCTGGCCTGGACTGGGCCAAATGACTAGGGTGACAGGAGGATACCTTAAGCTTCTGGCCATCCCAGGGCCTACAGAACTAGCATTGCCTGGGTCCTGGAACTACTAACTCTGTCTTTAACCACACAACAGAGGTAGGACTCAAGGGCTCAAGGGGTGCCACAGCAATTTCAAAAGTACAAAAGTCAAATTCAATTTACTTTTAAACATTCATAGAGGCCATTTATCAATTTGGGAGCTGGTGGGAATTTGTGAAAGCGAATGGAGGCACTGGGGACAGAGAGAAGGCTATATTCATGGGACAGTCCAAAAATGAGTACTTTCATATTAAATAGGCTAACTCAAATGCCAACCCTCCACAGCCATTGAATCAGATGCAATGTTATATTTATGATATCCTTGTTAATTTCACCCATAGAGACTGATTTTTATCAACCTACATTCGAGATTACATTTTCTAAATTTTATAATCTGGATTCTGTCATTGTAAATCAGAAGCCCACACATTCAAACATCACTTAATCATTAATGACTCACGCGGGTATAATTTAAAGCACATATACATGATTTAACTTTGCTTTCAGTACACAATGGAGATGAGTAAACTTCGCAAAGCTCTCATTTTTACAGAAGTAGCAATCCATGCTACTTTAACAACAGCTGTCTAATAAATGAAAATGAAGCAATAAATATAGTTGTAACATCTATCAGGTAAGAAAAATGTAGAATCATGTGCAGATATGGTTTATTGTCATGACTCGTCATTTTCCCAACCCTCTTCATAAAAAGACCTAAATGAAATGTTAATTCAGAGTTCAGACCAAAATCTTCCTAAGCAAAAATTCTAACTCTTGTTTTTTGGTTCATAGGAAAAGCCAGACACCAACATCACTGATAACTAGGGTGTGATGGTAAGAGGTGAGCCTTTTCCTCACTGCCAGGAATGTGAGATCCAGGTGTCAGCTGTTGCATACTTGAGACTCCAGCTGGAATTTCTAGAAGATAATGGGTATAAATGTACTTAGCACATAACCCAGCAGGCATTCCATAGCTATTAGTTTCTTGTCCCATCCTCCTTCCAAAATTACTAACTCACCTGATCATAATTAAGTCATGTTTCCTTAAGGCATTGGAGCTTGAAATGAAATATGAACAAACCCAATGTTGAAAAAAATAGGCATAAACAAGAAGAGCCAACTATTCCCCAACTCTTCTAAGTGTCCTGTGCCTATTAAAACCATTTTCCTTGGCTCTAATACCTGTCTGCCAGCAGGTCACCATCACGGTCCTCTGCATCCTCTCTACACAACATTATGCCTCTATCATCAGCCTCTCCCACGTTAGCCTTGCAGGGATCCACAGGGGACTGCTATGGATCCAAGTATCATCATTTAGAAGGGAAACATTCACTCCCAAGTGCTATCAAGTACCATGACAGAAAGAATAGTACAGAATGGCACTACCTTTAGGATAAGTATATAGGTCATTAATTTTAACGTCACTTAGCTATAATAACGAAAGGAGGGAAAGAATATACTCTATAGCTCTACCAGGTGGCCTTATCTTATTTACTGTGCTTCCCAGTATCATCTATCTTTTATCATAGATGACTGATTAAAAACCTATGTATACTCTGCTTTACAAGCATTGATTTCTTTATTACTAATGAATGCTCTAATGCACAAAGTTCCACTGTTTTCTTTAAAAGAAATATTGCAAAACATTAATACTTCACTGTTGTGGGAAACTTCATAAAATAAACGTCCCCACTGCGTTCTCTAGTGGCCTCTATTATGTTTCATACCTCTCATATAAACTTTCTCATGCATTCATTCAACAAAAATTTACTATCTACCCTGTACCATGTACTGTACCCACCAGATACTGAAGTCACAAGAGTGCATAGACAGATATGGTCCCACAGAAATTACATTCTAATAAGAAGGACTAAAACTAAGCAAGCTAAAACTCTTCTTAAAGTCTCTGAAAAGATGAGCAGGGTGTTGTGTTGCTTATTAATAATGAAACTGGAAGAAGAGGACCTAAGAGAGACAGAGCAGCGAGAAAGGTCACTTTGAGCAGGTGACCTATGATCTAACACTTGAAGGACAAGAACAAGGAGCTATAGAATGAGCTGGAAAAGAATATCTCAGAGAGTGGGAATGACTAGTGAACTCTGCCTCAGAAAACACCATGAACCTTAACTACTGCACTGAGGAAGGAAGGCTATCTGGTTCAGACATGACTACAATTCTGTTTTCCTGAGGTCCTCTTCTGTCAGCCCCGGTGTACCATTCAGGAACACACAACTGCACCATGACTCAGGTACGTTCTCACACCACCTTTGAAGACCCTCCGTGTGGTGTCCATCAAGTCCCCACCCACAGTTTAATCTCTCATGTGTAAAGAACTCACTAAAAGGTGACAGCAAAAATTAGTCATACTGACCTTGCTTTCGGAAACAAAATCAGAATGCATGGCTAACACAGTAGTTTTCAAGCTGTGCTCTGCAAAGACAGAGGTTCACTCAGACCATTTTCATATGAGGTCAATAAAGTGGGTTGCCACCTAACTATTATCATTTTCACCTATCTAAGACATACAGTCAGTTCAAGATTTCATATAATATAAGAGTTTGGTAAGTAAAAGGGATATGAAAATCATGGTATCCAGCCTGTTCTAAGACTGAATCCAAGTCTTTTAAATGAATCCAAGTCTCCCAAGTATGGGAAGGACCAATAGATCCTCCAGACCACCTCCTACTTTTCTATTCACTAAACCTAAATCTCTTCTTTCCTGTGATCCCAACTCATACCGCATTTTGGCATCAGATCTTGCACCCAGTTCTCTGCCTAGTCTATAAGCTATTTGATGAGCCAACTTCTTCCTCCTTACTGTGGGACCCCCCCCCAAAAAAAAGGAAAAGAAAAAGAAAAAAAACCTTAAAACTAAAATACAGAGATCATTAATCCAATCCAGAAACAAACATTTCTGACATCGATTCTAAGTATGTTACTGATTTTCTATAAGGAAAAAAAAATGGTAAAAATAAGAAAAGTTCAAAAAATATTAATAATTCAGCTTGTCAGCTTTTCAACACAAATATGTGAAAATAGGCAATGCAATCCAAACACAAAATACATCAAAATATATACTATAATCTCTTATTGTGACCCTCTCTTTTATTGGAATATATCTCCCTTCTACTATCTCTTTACCCTGAAAGGAAAAAAAAAAAAGGACAAAATTAAGGATTGAAGAAGGAAAAATACAAAGACTGAAAAGAGTAGAAAAAGAGAGTGGGACTGTTTACAGATAGTTTTAAAAAAACAAAAGGTTATCTTTCAAACTTCAAAAAAACTGCTACTTCTAAAAATTGTCAGTTGATTTTCCCACATATATTGTTGTATAGTGAGTTAATATCAAATGTCTACAGAATAAGCATCCTGTAGACAGCATCCAACCCTAATTTTTATGAAAATTTTACTGACTGCATTCCAAGCTCAGATGAACTGGTCCCTGCTGATTTGCAGGCAGCACTACACAGCTTATTGGACTTTCCTTCCAGGGTTAGTTAAAATTAGATGCTAAGAGACCAAGGAACAAGAGGACTCATTTTAACTGTCACAGATATCTGTGCAACCCAGAAAAGACATCTGTATTGTATTAGGTATGTTGGAGGTGCTCATTTAATGTCTTGGTCAAATTTATTTGATTTTGACGAAGTCATCTCCACAATGCGGTTCCCAATCAGAAGTGTCAAATCAAAATCAGCCACCTACATTCTAGCTTACAGTATGGTGCAATGAACAAATAGAACTAAAGTCAGCTAAGTCACCATTGATTAGAGAATTAGTGAAAGCCTCAGGTTCACAAATCAACAGGATTTATATATGCTGTGCAATCTAAAGAAATCATCTGTCATCTAAGTCTAAAATAAACATACTGAACGCTAATACTCAAACTATTCTTTATTTTAATTCTATAGAGCTTAGGAAGCTGATATGTATTCTCAAAAACAAGAACAGGTATAACTTACTGGCCTATTTGCATATTAGCAGCCCATGGAAGGCTTTTGGTAACCACCATCCATCTGTTCCTTCAACCTGTCAAAACCCAATTAATTAACTGGATTTCCATGGCCTCCTGATACAGAAGACAAATTTATAAATACATATACAAGAAGATGTTCCCTTGGAATTCTTTGGGAACAAAACATATTAAACCTAAACCACAAACACAAGAAGAGAAATATTCGTTTTTGGTTATCCCTCGGAGCAGATACAATGTTCATTTAACATTTCAGAACTTAATAATAAAGAAAATTAATTCCGTGATCTCCACCTACTTCTTTAAATTCACCTCTGGAGCAACATTGGGGCTCTAGATACGTAGGCAGTGACCTCTTCCAGGAACAGTTTGGAGTGCTTTCCAGTAGAATAAGAAAAAAGTCACCGCTCTGAAGAAATTTGGAGGGACACCATCTTTGCAGGCCAAAAAACAAATAACAATTTTACGAGGCAAATAAACTCTTCTAGTTCTACCCCAGGTATGCCTTCCATTCTGATGCTGCCAAATGGCCCTACATTGACTTAGGATAAGGTATTCACATGTCTTTGCCCAGTACGTCCTCCTCGAAAAATGAGATCATGGTGTCCTCCGGTGCAACATTTATTGCTTCACCATGAAAGCAAACCTACATCAAGTTGCTTTATAAACATGGCTCTAATTAGAATTCTATCTGTGTTCATCCTCCTGTAAAATTACATAGAAGTGAGCATGTTTGTTTTTTGTTATAATCACAGTCTTACAGAAGCACAAGATATTTAAAAATATTTAGAAGAATAATGAAATAAGCCCTCATTCTTAATAGCTATTAAAAGACAAATAGATCATAGTGCATAAGTAAATGAGGACTCTTACATAAATATATGTATATCAAATTCATATCAATTCATAAATATTTTATTTGAGAAGTCATATAATCTTGAAATATTAGAATTTTGTATTTCTTTTTATAAATTCTATAATTAGAAGCTAAACTCATCAACCATCCCCATTAAACACAGTGTATCTAGTAAAGTTTATGACAGTAACATATCACAATGATCAATATACGTATGTCTAGTGCTTTGTCTTTCTAGCCACCATAATTACTTTAAAGGCAATATTATAAAACAAGTATTTTCCTTATAGAAAATCAGTAACATACTTTATCTTGACTACAAATAGAAGGGTTTAGTGAGCCTCGTGGCCTCATCTTTGTGAATTTAATGTGTACACCATGACTATAAATCGTCCACCTGAACACATTACAATTCACTTATATTAATTTGTCTACCCAACAGACAAATGAAATAATTGGTAACTCATAAGTTTTTCTTCTGAGAAAAAAATAACTCATTATTTTATCCAGGAGATGACTGACTGAATCATACTGCATTCATTCCTCCCCTCCAGACGCAGCATATCCATGAATCTTGGAGCTGTCCACGGGACATCAGGAGTGTCATGTTTCCCCATATCCACGCTGACCGCCATGCAAGCTACCACCCTACACTGCTAAGGAAAACTCAGCGTGCCTTGTGCCTGAGACTACATGAATTAGACAGTAATTAACTATTATTACAGAAAATACAGACTAAGCTTGAGGGAACAAGTACTAGAAGGTGCATTTGAATTGGCATTTGGGAGAAGGGATTTGCAGATAAAGGGCAAAGGTTTAGAATATGAGATGCACCCAAAAAAGGACAAATAATGGCTGGACTTCAGGTCAATGTCTTCACTGCCTCATGAAAACTTTATAGTTTCTTACGTAGAAAAAGGATTCCCAATTATAATTAAGTTTGCAGTCAGTACAATTTGCCATTTTCCCTACAGTTGGCTCTTATTGGTGGTCTTTTGACCAAAGAACTTTCTGGGTGAATTGATAATTTATAATATCCTACCAAGTGTCTCTTAGTTTGAATGCTTATTGCGAAGTTATGTCTCCTAGGAAAATAGGGAAGAGAAATTATAGGGATCATGCAGACAAAATTCAGCTTGAATGTTGAATGAGAAGCTTTTTCATAGAAGCATAAGCTCAATTGCCCAAGATGTTCTCTTTAGAGTCAGGCTATGCCACAAGCAGAAATAAATCTCTGAATGTGACTGAAGCCCCTAGAGAAGTTACTGTGATAAGTTGCTATCGACTAATGTTAAAATTTTACATACAAATATTCCCAGTTAATACAACTGGTGCTTTTCTAGGCTGGCTGGCTACTCGTTGCCTCTTTTTATTGACATTCATTTAGTCCATTACTAAATTGACGTTATTATTAGAAAGTATTTTAAACTTCAATTTGATTCCTATTTAAGTCCTCTCAACCACTTCAAACACCATGTTAGAATATTTGGTCAATACATTTCCAAGGCAGACCCAAGACATACTTAATAACCCAATGAGTTGAGTATGCATCCAACCATAAAAAGCTTTTTTTTTTTTTAAGATGGAGAAACACCATGGACAGATATAACAAGTATATTTCTACAGTCATTGTCATTGGTGATCCAATCAAACTGGTCATAAAAAGAGTGAATCTGCAAGAAATGGCAACTAATCAAGAGGAACAGTATGAAAGGCATGAGAAAATAATCTTTAAAAATTAAAAGAGATATGTGTTCTTGTCATATAGTATTAAAAAAGCTATTGAAAGATGTGACCCACCCATTTCAGTAGGGACACTATCAGTAATGGAACCAGTAACTATACTAGATCACACATACTTTGGGAAAGGGATCCAGGATTTGAACTCAAATATGTCTGAGTCCAGATACAGTTCTTTTCCACTGTACGATCCTACCTATTTTGAAAATAGGATGGAAAGTTTTCATTATTCAAAATCTCTGGGAAATTTGCTCAGAGTCCAATTAATATTATCCTATTATATTATACACATTCATTCAATGAAAAGTTTTTGAACAACCTGTTGTATGCAGAAGATTCACAAGTCAACTAGCGAAGATATTCAAGAAATTTTGTTGAAAAGATAAATGTTTTCTTGGCTTCCTCTTAGTCGTCTTTATTAGGGCCATTAGGTACCTTCCATACCTTTCATCCATCCTGCCTTAGGCCTTACAACTTTTTTTTTATATTAAACCAGTAGTCCTTTAAGATTCTTGAACTCTACTTACCAACACTTCTGATTGGCTCTCTAGCAAACCTTTTAATGTATACACATCTTCTAATATGCTTCATTTCCTACTTTTTTATGCTCTCATTTCAATTTCTGATTTCCTATCTGCACTGCTGCCTAAGGGAAACTGGAAAAAAAAAAAAAGCTTTAATTTCCAAAAGCTAACCCTCAACTAATTGTTCCATCTGTACCAGTATCTCCTCAGAAAATTCCAGTGGTGCTGAATTTTTCTGCTAATGGCAGTTCTCCTCTCTCCTGGGGAGAGCCTCCATAAAATAACCTAGTTGACCAGGGGAACAATACTGTGCAAACTGTTTTGGTTACCTGTTTTTCTCCATCTGAATTCAAGTTTTAAAAGGTAATGAGGATCAGAGTGTGCAACTATTACATCCACAGTATTACATCCACAGTGAATAGAGTGATGACAGCTCTCATTCTAATTTAAATATACGTCTCACTTGAGAAGCCTCTGATTCAGTGACAGATAATTACAAATCATTAAATAATAGATGAGACATGCACTTCCTATTTCTTCACTAAATATTTGATTACCAATAAGCAGAAGGTTGAGTTTCACCTGTTCTTCCAAAGAGTACAATATAACATCTAATTAACCTAACAAATTATATGGCAATTCATAAAATCAACAATAACTACTTTTAGCTTGAACACAGTTTTCCCCAGGATGCTTTTCAAGAAGGAAATACCATGGTTTAACAAGTACACCTTATCTTGATATATCAACATTTTATTTTCTATAAACCATAAGGTTAAACCATACGAAATTACTCAAATGTGATTGTTTTAACCTACAAAAATGGCCATTCCACATAATCCAAATTTATGGCACCAGAATGTGCTGATATGTAACCATTTGAAACTTAGAAAATATCAACTTTATATGGTTCAACCTAATCAACAAAAGCCAACTGTCATTATCATTTGCAAAATGCCATTTCCTAGGCTAAGCAATTTTTGTGGATTGTTGCATGTAATTCTCACAACAATCCCAAAACACACAGAACACACGAAGGAACACCACGTAAAAGTGGAGAGGCAGACTGGAATTATGCAGCCACAGGCCAAGGAAACCCAGGACTGCTGGCAATTTCAGAAGCTAAGAGAGGTATGGATCAGATACTCCCTCGGAAGCCCCAGGTGGAACCAACTGGTGACATCTTCATTTCAGACTTATAGCCTCCAGAACAATGAAAGAATAATTTTGTATTGCCTTTAATCCATCCAGTTTATGATAACTTTCTGTGGCAGCTCTAGAAAACTAATGCAGAGAGACGACTGTACTATCAGCCATTGAGTAGGTGGTAAAGACAGGAATTCAATGCCAGCAGACACACCCCAGAGCTCATACTGTAACTTACAATGAGGTACAGTCTCCACAGTCACGTCATCTCATTTTATTTTTATCACATTCTATTAGATAGGCATTAAGGGTTGTATTTTATAAATTGGGAAGCTGAGACTCAGAAAATGAGGCAATTTGCTAGCCAGTAGCAAGATCAGGATTTGAACCCACATGAAATAATTTCGGTGCACTTTCCACAAAAACCCGACCCACATTTAGTGATAATCCCCACATAGCTATATTTAGAAAGAAGGCATTTCAGTTGAGTGTTGATTTCTCAAGTAGTTTCTGAAATATGCATTGCATTCCCTGGGGAAGATTTGAGAACTGAGTCAGAGGCTTAGCCATTATCCACCACCTGTGGAAATTTTACTCACTAGCCTAAATTTATGAGAATTTTTCCATTATTCATTCAGAGGATAAATCCAAAGACTGTATTCTGTACAACTACTACAACTGCAACTATTACTCCATTAAAAATTTACTGTTTGTCTTTCAGAACTCCTTAAACATCACCCATAGTAGCCAATGGTCTCAAAGAACACAAGAACTTTGTAATTTTCAGTTTGGCTAGAGACTGACTGTTCTCTTCAGTAATTCCACAGAGTACAATGAAGTTAAAATTATAAGAGGTTTGGCTAAGTGTTGATAATAAAAGTGTAGAAGAACACATAATTGTTCAGTAAATAGACTCATACATACACACCCACAAATTCTACAGAAAAATTACATATTCCCACCCATATTGAGGTAGGGCTTAGCTATGTGATTTTCATTGGCCCATGAAACTTTTAGTGGATTTGTCATAGGCAAAGCCTTAGAATCTGCGAGCTGGGCTTGCCCCCTGTGTCCCTGCTACTGCCAAGGAAAGAGCATGCCTAGAGTCACCCAATGATTCCAGAAGAATGAGCAACAAGTGAAGTTCAGGCATGCCTAGCTTAGATCATCTGAGCCTTAGGCAATCTGCAGATGCAAAAGGAAGAAATATAAGGTTATTACTGTATGCCAGAGATATTTTTGTGGTTGATAACTATACTGCATTATGGTAATAGCGACTTAACATAATACAAAAATTTTTAATATTATCATTCTTTAGGGAACTATGTTCTATTAAAAAAGAAATTCTCTAGTCTTCTGAAACTGTTCTTTTCTCCTGCCTCTGAATAACCTTGAGCAACTAAGCCTGTCTTCCAAACGCTTGCATGTTTTTATTTTATTTCTCAATTGTCTGAAAGGCAACATTACAAGACATAAATCCATTGAGAAGAAGGAGAAAAATCCATTTCAAAAGCACTTCAAAATACCAGAAGAGGAGCTCCTAAAAAGGTAAGGTCCAGGTTCAGTATATAATAATGAGGGTACTGATCATTTTGCATGGACTTTCCACAAATCACTAATCTTTCAACTGCTTATTATTTAAGACAAATATCATTATGCAAATTATATGCTTCAGGATTAGTTTCCATTTATTAGATAATAAGGTGCAATTACTTACCTCATGCAATCTAAATTATTCCTGCTGCTTTGCCTATAAGGGAAACTCTCAAATTCATGAATTCCACCTTTATGCTTAGAAGTTAATTAACCAGATTTTGCTTACTATTGCTAAACTGTCTTTATCCACATGTTTTACTTAAAAAAAAAAGTTAAAAATTGTAGACCACTCAGAAGTCTGTTTCTTGCATAAAAGTAATCTTTAAAAAAAAAAAAGCAGGGGCGTGTCTGGGTGGTTCAGTCAGGTAAGCATTGGACTCTTGATTTTGATTCAGGTAACAGTTCATGAAATGGAGCCCCACGTCAAGTGCTCTGTGCTGACAGTGCAAAGTCTGCTGGGATTCTCTATCTCCCTCTCTGCCTCTCCCTTGCTTGTGCTTGCTTGCTCTCTTTCTCTCTCTCTCTCTGTCTCAAAAATTAAGAAACTTAAAAAAAAAAACTAAACTGTTATAAAATGGTAATTCTTAGGCAGAAATTCTAAGTTTCCATGTCTCTGTTTTTTTTCTTCAAATTTCCCAACAGCTAAACACTTATTAATGGCAGTCTTGGAGATAACTTCCAATTATTAAAACATAAATTCATACAATATTGGTACACAGGCAACAGATTAAGCACCAACAAAAAAGAGACTGTTATATGATGGGAGTGAGGATGCATTTATCATAGAGCACTCACTCTAAAAACACTTAACAAATTACTTAGGGGAGATGGTTTCTCAGGACTCACACTTATTCAGAGGAGTGGGGAAAGTGCCGTATTTGAAGTATGATTAATATAACAAGAACAATTACAACAAAAGCCACTTTACCCATCCCCAGATCAGAATACCCTGGTAATATAAATTATACTCAAATATACTTGAAAAAAATACAATGTTTTTCAAACTATTTCTACAAAATGCATGTTATGGGTGTGACCAAAAGACATTTCCTTTGTCCCAACAAGTTTGAAAGCAAAGGAGCAGAAATGTGTTCTCTGTAAAGAAGTGGAAGAAATTAATTGTGTTCTTTGATGAGTTACTGTTTCTTCTTTCCCTGGACATTTATGATCAGTAGACTACTTCTCCAATCAGTAAAACAACCTCATAAACAGGAAAAGAATGACGTTTAACTGGGAAGAGTGGGGAGAGCCCAGAGTCAGGCACCAAGATCATGGTTTGATGATGGCCCTTGCCCTGCTCTGATGTTTGTGCTGGGGAAGTCATTTAAGACCCAGGGAGGTGAAATGGGTCTGGGTGAAATGTTCTCCCTACACAGCACTCGGTAGGTGGAAGTTGTCCCTTATAGTGGCCATGTATGTAGCTTAAATAATACCCCAGAAGGAAGGATCATGACTTAATATATATCTAATACTCCTGTGCTCTGTGGAACTTTGTTTCCCTCAAGCAATACAAGGAAGGATTGTCCATAATGAATATTCAAAACAGGGCGTTCCTGTAGTAGGGTTCCTGAGTAGCTCAGTCAGTTAAGTGTATGATTTTTGATGTCAGATCAGTTCATGGTCTCACGGTTCCTGGGATCAAGCCCTGTGTCCATGCTCAGCACAGAGCCTGCTTAAGATTCTCATTCATTCATTCATTCATTCTCTCTCTCTCTCTGTCTCTCTCTATCTCTCTCCCTCTGTTCTCTGCCCTTCCCCTGCTCGTGCTCATGCTCTGTGTCTGTCTCAAAATAAATAAACATTTAAAAAACAAAAATGAAAAAAATAAAACTGATTTGTAGCACCCCACCCTCCCCCAGAAAAGCCTGAACCAGTTGTTCTCAAACTTTGGTGCATATCATTCTGGCTTTACTTATTAAAAATATATAACCCCAGGAGCTCCTGGGTGGCTCAGTCGGTTAACCACCCAACTTCAGCTCAGGTCATGATCTTGCGGTTTGTAGGTTCCTGGCGTCTGGCTCTGTGCTGACAGCCCTGAGCCTGGAGCCTGCTTTGGATTCTGTGTCTCCCTCTCTCTGCCCCTCCCCTACTCACATTGTCTCTGTCTCTCAAAAATGAATAAATGTTAAAAAAAAAATGTAAATATATACCCCCAAAACTTATACTCTAAGAATCCTTATTCAGTGTGGTCTAGGGAGGACCCAAGAAGCTGCATTTTTAAAAATTACTCCAAATAACTTGGAGATAGGTAGTGTGTGAATCACCTTCACAGCCATACCCCCATATAGTATCCTTCAGCCAAGAAAGGAAATAATAAAATTTGGGGCAACTGGGTGGCTCAGTCATTTGGGCGTCTGACTTTGGCTCAGATCCTGATCTCCCAGTTCATAGGTTCGAGCCCTGCACTGGGCTCTGTGCTGACAGCTCGGAGCCTGCTTCCAATTCTGTGTCTCCTTCTCCCTCTCTCCCTCCCCTGCTTGTGTTCTGTGTCTCTCTCAAAAATAAATAAACATTAAAAAAAAAAGTAAATAATAAAATTTTGAAAAAGTTTATCATTATCATTATCACAGATCATTTTTTTTTACCTATATTTTCTACATCAGTGCATATTAGTCATGTAATGGAATCGTCAGTCACAAAGGATTTTGAAAGAAAAGAAATCGTCTTGAAATCATATGGAAGATGCCATCCTGTTTAGAAAGCACATTCATATGCAACACTGTGGCAATGAGTAGCTGAGGGTTTTCCCCAAGATTCAGGACAACCTAACTCAGTCCTAGTCTTAAAGAGATGAGAAAACAGTATTTAGCAATGAAAAAGCAGCAATGAAGTAAAACAAGAGAGGAAGACAGCAGAGGAGGATTAAGAAAAAGACAAAGTGCCATTACTATTGTCATTAAATGAATTTCAATTTTTCTCCACTTTCACTTTTCTTTTTAAAAATTCCCTTTTCCATTTTTCATCCCCTCCCTATTTCCCTTCTCTTTTAT
Organism: Panthera tigris; assembly: GCF_018350195.1. Lineage (NCBI taxonomy): Eukaryota > Metazoa > Chordata > Mammalia > Carnivora > Felidae > Panthera > Panthera tigris. The sequence continues at coordinate 129,868,557 of NC_056660.1, read as the reverse complement.
GTCCTTCTTAGATACCAGTAAGCAGTTTAAGAAACCTGAATCCAAAGAGAAAAATGATACCTTCTGAATTCTATTTTGCTCCACCTCTTGACCCAACTCTCCCAGACCAGCTATTTCTTAACAGACCATTTGTCTCCTATGGAAAAAACTATACTGCTTTTACTTATCTACCAGAACCCCACCAAAAAAAAAACTATATAGAATAGTTCTGTGCAGTGTTTTTTTTTTTTCCTCCTTCACTGCTAGCTACTATGTGGCAGAGCCCAGCAGGAATAAATTGTGGCCAGCCATTATATGGAAAGGGGCCACTTAACATTCCAGGGAAGCAGTGTCATAACCTCCATTGTCAATGGGGGCTCATCTAAATCTGGAAGACTTCTTTTAACTTCCATCTTTGAAGAAGGAGGAGGAGGAGGAGAAGGAAGAGGGGAAGGGGAGTGTGTGGGAGGAGAAGGAGGTAGAAGAGGCAATTGAAAAAAAAATAAAGCAATACTGTGGATGAATTACATATATTTTATTAAATAACTAAATTTAAATATGCACATAGCAAAGAATAACATGTAGCAGGCAAGTCTAATGTCCTCTGTTGCCAATATCCCCTCATAAGAACATTGGTAAAAGCCTACATGTTTGGTGGCTTCTACATGTATCAGTCCATGCTGGATTGGTCTCTGCCATAGATCAGAACTAATACATACACTGTAAAAATTTGTCTTACTCTGTCCACAATTATTCAAAGATCAGTCTACAAAGACAGCGCTTTTATTAATTTGAAAAACCACAGGTTCATACAAAATCTGTAAGTGCAACTTCTCATTTTTACAAAGAGGTCTGCTGTAACCACTTGTGAATAACCTGGGTTTCATGTCCACAAACTTTTTCTCCTCTACTCTTGAAGGACTTTCATAGACTGCCATGACTTTTCTTGGTAGAAAAGTAGAAAGGTAGAAGGAAATAAAGAAAGCAAGAAAGCAAAAAAGAAAGAAAGAAAAAGGAAAGAGGAAGGAAGAAAGAAAAGAAAAAGGAAGGAAGGAAGGAGAAAAAAAAGAGAAAAGTATAACATAGGATGAATGCTACTTGAAAAATGATTTCTTAAAAAAATTTATAAGTAAAAAACTGACTTTCTTGTACTCTTAAGTCATTTAGCATGTTGTACTATAAAATTATCTGCATCCTTATTGCAGTGACTATAACTAGGAGAAAAAACTGCTTATTAATTCTTTTGAAATTTTGCTACTTGTATTAGTTTGGGTTCCAAAAGGTGGAAGAGCTTGAGCCTAGAGCTTGTGAGCAGAGAGTTTATTTTAGGAATAGGAGTTAGGACTGGGAATTAGGAAGGAGGAAAAGTCAATAGAAACCTGACTTTTTAAGCTAGTCACTACTATGGACAATTGGAAAGCCATCGCATTGGAGACCTTCTAAAGAGTTTTGTGAAATGAGCTTCATAACTTTGTCAAGAGACAAAGGAAGAGAGTATCTGCTAGTTTTTGTCCCTCATTAGTGAAGGGTTTCTTTTTTGAAGTGGAAAGATTCTGAGAACAGGAACTCAGTTGTCTTTAAGATAATGACAATGATAACGGTGATAAAGATCATGACTATGGTGTCCAACATCCCCTGCTCAACTGTTTTTCAGGCATTGTGCAAAGCAATTACCCACATTTTCTCATTTGGGTCCTCGTGATGATTATTTTTATATGTCAACTTAACTGGGCCATGGGACGCCCATACATTTGGCCAAACTTAATTCTATGAATATCTATGAGAGTGTTTTTGCATAAGATTAGCATTTGAATTGGTAGATGAGTAAGAGAGATTACCTTCCCTAATGTGGGTGAACCTAGTCCAATCAATTAAAGACCCAAATGGAAAAATGTTTGAGTAAGAGGAAACTTCTTACTGACTACTTTGACCTGGAACAGTACTCTTTTCTAGCCTTGAGTCTCAAACTGAAACATCAGTTCTTCTTGAGTCTTAAGCCTGTCAATTTTTGGATTGGAACTACACATTGATTCTCTTGGGTCTCCTGCTTGCTGACTGCAGTTGGGAATTCTAAGCCTTCATAACTGCATGAGCCAATTCCTTAAAATAAATCAAGCAATTTCTTGCCCTCACTCTATATAGGTGTATGTATACAAACATACACAAACAGACACACACACACACACACACACACACACACACACCACATCCTAATGCTTCTGTTTCTCTTGAATAGTATTTATGTCAATGCTAGGAAATTAGCAATATAATCCCCATTTTGCATAAGAGAAAACTGAAGCACACAAATGTTAACCAATTCAAATAACAAAGCAAGTAGATGGTAGAGCTATTCTGTCTGACTCCAAAACTACCTCTAATAATAGAAAACAGAATAATAATTCTTTATTTGTTTCATGCACTGCTGTTGCATGTGGTATGGACAGAGGGTAGAGTAAAAAAAATAGGTATGAGCTCAAATAGGTTTTATAAATGTAAGATTAAACAAAATTAAACAGGTTTCTATATTGTAAGACTCCCTGAAGTCTTTAATATAATACTTTATATGGTGAATCTCCAACAGAGGGATACGTTGCATATTACTTTTCATACATGTTTATTGTCACAGAACTCTTTAGTGAAAATATCTATTAATATCTCCCAACACTAGAGGTCTTTGGATCAAAATGTAAAAAGTGTTTCACTTGATAATTATTGTTTTTCAATTGTATATTAAGTAATACTTATTAGAAGGCGAATTTATCCAACTGAAGAAGGGAGAAAAGCATTAGGCTTTATTAGTAAAATAGAACGGGTTAAGATGATTAATTCACTGGATACTCTTGGAGATAATGGCGGGAAAAACAAGGAGATAGAAGACAGTTTATATTCTTTCATCCACTAGAGTAGAAAGAACAGATTAGCAGTTCATCTAAATTGAGTAGAAGATCCCACTGAGATTATACCACAAACAGTGCTCTCAGTTGCCCCAGTTTAGGGGCCACCGACCTAATGCTATGCACATTATAATTAGAAAAGGCTAGAAAAAGAAATAACCAGAAAATAGAGGCAGGACAACACAATGCCTATATCTGCCTTGACAGATGTTATGGAAGGAAAGATATGTGATACACAAAGAAATCTGCCCACTAAAGATGGGAACTCTGGTTGTCTTCAGTTAAAAATAAAGGTGATTTTACTGAACCTGGGAGGTCAAGGATGGGGTAGAGCAGATTTAAGACCTTCCCTATGGCATAAACACAGTCAAAATAAATAAACAAGCATATTCATAAATCTTCAACTTATTTTACCACTGACTATTGCTGCACAGGAACAATTCCCAGGCCTGGGAGATGATAGAGCACATCTTCCTGATGTATTTGTAGATTGTCTTAGATTATAACATGTGGATGAACTCTCTGTGCTATTTTTCTTCCCAGCCCTTTGACGACATCTCGGTCAAGACTACCCAAGTTGTTAGGAGAAATAAGGTAAGTCAACAACGACAATAACATTATGCCCAGAATCAGAAAGAAAGTTCCTCTGGGTAAACCAAGAATTCTATCTTCTGAGGCAGATTATAGGAATTACAATTGCCTATTGTTCCAAAATGAAGCCTTTTAGTTTCTTAACTAAAATAATTTGACTGTCAGAACCACTAAAATAGTGATTTGACATTTTAGAAATTCTGGACCATGCTTAGCACGACTCTCAATATTCTGAGAAAAAAAGAAACAGTCATCACATCAATCCTCAGAGGGAAATAAATAATAGAAGTGATTTTTTTAATTACAAAGTTAAGGTAAATTATCAATGGTATATCTTCATTAACACGTAATTTTTAAAAGGTACACATACGTGGCATGCTTAAGGAGCTTAGAATTTCAAAAACAGGTTTTTATACTCTAGCATTTACCATGGCTGACAGTAGAATCTTGCAGCATATGATTGAATAGTGTTTGATCAAACTGGAACTCCCCAAATTATTTCTGTGGGACTCCCAAGCCATGTATCTAAGACATCACTATGCTAGATTTATAGAATGGCTTAGTAAAAATATTCTCATCTCTACTCACGCATAATAGAAAGTAAGGAAAGGGAAGGGTATAGTCAGAGAGAAGCTTCCAGTCAAACCCATTTCCATCATGTGATACACTGAACTCCTGGAAATAGGAGATTCTCCATCAAAAATACCTTAAGTGCGATAAATCAAAGATGAAAAGAAGGTCTGATTTAAAATATGAGAACCAGAGAACTAATAAATGTTTACATTATGGGGATAAAAAGAAATGGCATCAAGATGGAGAGTATGCAACACAAAGAAGAAAGACAAAAATGGAGACAGAGACACAGAGTGAGAGAAAATAGGAGAGACACACAGAGACAGAGATTGATCTTGTGCTCCAGGCACAGAGAAGGTAGGGAGAGAAGGAGGAAACTAAACTGACCGTGTTTTTCTCCAGATTCCATTTGACAGCCTAAATTCCTAAGGCAGCGTACATTTCCTTCAGGTCTGTGACCTCATTTTGAGGCTTTCCAGAAGTCATCTTCTTAATATAAGCACTTCAAAATAGAATTTCCAAACCAGCCCAGTTCCCAGGTAAGCAGAAACATTTTCATTAGCAGAGGACTGAATGGAAGTAGATTGCAGCTCAGCCAGCTGATCTTATTGTCAGAGAGCTCTGCTCCTGACCCAACGTGCCCATAACAACAACAAAAAAGATTCTGATCTCATCCCCTTTTTAAATGTTGAGTGGCCTGATTTGAGTGCACTGAGGAGAAAAGAAATACATTTCACTTCTCAAAAGAATATCTGGACAAAAATGAATATAGAAAATGCAAAAACAAGAGACCTAAACTTAGTCAAATTTTATCTCAGTTTTTTCCAAATGGAGAAGTGTCCAAATTATCCCAAAATGATGGCTTAGCTTAGCAGAGCAGAAAGTAACCAAAAGTAATGGAAAATAACTTGAACTGTACCACCCATATCCTTGTGCCAAATACCCAGCATACCCATGGTAGCACCGAAATGCCAATAACCGGGGTCATTCCTCAAGGTAAAGGCATTTTTTTATCTATAGACTCCTATTAGAATAAACAGGACATGTGGGAAGGATAAAAAAATGTGCACCTTAGTTTGTATTCTGCTGTAATAGTGTTTCCATATTGAATTCATCACAAAAATTTATTTTTGAAAGACTTTACAATCTAATGAGCATTGTGAATTGTTATGATGATAGAACGGTATACAGGATTGTCCAAATTTATTTTTCCAAAAATTGGTTTTTTTTAATCCTCCTAAGCTGTATCTACTAAAATCTGGAGGAACATTAGCAGTACAGTTTGGGAAAGGATAGGTTACCAGATAAACTCTTACCTAATTAGGTAAATTCTTACCTAATTATAGAAAACAGGGTCCTGGGAGTGCAAGACAGAGAATATGTAAGTTTAAATGGGAGTTAGGCAAAAAGGACTGAACTGGAACATGGACACAGCCAGGAGCAGACCCAGCAGGGGCCCTGGCATGAAGTCTTGGGGAGACAGAGGAGGCGTGTAACCACCAAGGAAATGGCAAGTGTGAGTAAGTTCTGGGCACATTCCAGAGGCAGCCAGCAGGAGTAAGAAAAACTCAAGACTAATTTTATCTGTTGCACAGTTTAGCATGAGCTGGCACTATTCTTCCAGGAGACAAAGCACAGCATAAACAAATAATATTTAGTGGACTTATTAGCTCAGTATTCTTAGTCAACCACACTGGTTTTATCAGGAACCCAAGCAATATAAAAAGTTACATATTTTTTATCTCTCAATTTGTTTGCAGGGTAGTAAGTCTGTCTTTGTTAGATAAGAAATGGAGCAGGAGGGGGGCACCTGAGTGGTTCAGTCGGTTGGGCGTCCAACTTCAGCTCAGGTCATGATGTCACAGTCTGTGAGTTCGAGCCCCACGTTGGGCTCTGTGCTGACAGCTCAGAGCCTGGAGCCTACTTCCGATTCTGTGTCTGCCTCTCTCTCTGCCCCTCCCCTGCTCATGCTCTGTCTCTGTCTCAAAAATAAATTTTAAAAAATTTTAAAAAATTGAGCAGGAGTATTGTTGGACTGTCTTCAGAAAGATGAGGAATCAGGCCCCTCACTGCAATCCTGGTTATCAGCTTCAGAATGCACCTACATCTTTAACAGTCCAGAGTCCTGGGTCCTGCTTTCCCCAATAATTCTAACCCAGTTAAAGCCTTTTCCTATAAATGTAACTGGTGAATTTATGTATATTTGTAAGTATATTTTTTAATATTTATTTTTTAGAGAGAGAGTGCACGAGCAGGGGAGGGACAGACACACACACACACACACACACACACACACACACAAACACACACACACACACACAATCCAAAGTAGGCTCCAGGCTGTAAGCTGTCAGCACAGAGCCCGACTCGGGGCTTGAACTCACGAGCCGTGAGATCACGACCTGAGCCGAAGTAGGATGCTTAACTGACTGATTCACCCAGGCACCCCTGAATTTATGTATATTTGGCTTAAAATCCTGCTAAGGCTTAAAATTTTACCTCTCCCTGGGGAGCTGCACTTTCATGATTTATACATGTGTCCAGAAACAGATATCCTTTCTTGACAACCCATCGTGACAAGGGGGTGAATTTTTTCCTGAAGAAGCCAAATAGGATTCTTTCTCAGTTTATATTATTGTCTTTAGAGAACAAAATCCCATTCTTCTGTTTCTATAATTGTTTAATCTTTCTTATTATTTACCAAAATTTTATTTTCCTTTATGGCATCACCCAGCTGACAGTAGTAGTTATATCTATTACTGAATTGGCTCTTTGGGGCTCTGGTAATCTGACACTGAATTAAATTAGTGCCTCTGAAAATAGAACTTTTCCATTATAGTAAAGAATCAACCTAAAAAAAAAACAGCTTTCCACAAAGTGATTATTACAGTAACAAGCAGGCCAACCAACTGTGAAAGAGGAAATCATTCCTGGGAGAGAAACAAGAAAGAGATTACCAGAGTCATTTTAAACTCAGAGTTTTCTCCATGTGTTCACTTAAATAATTTGACAAATAACATATAGCATCAAATAATGCCCATCTTAGCCAAGAAAACTGAAAAGGAATAAAGAATGTAAGCTTTTCATCTTAGAACTATAATGCAGAACATCAGATGCCTCAGTTTCTTAGCCTGAAATGAGAATCCTTGTGATGTAAAAACTTAAAAAATACTCATCACCATCGTCTCCAATGTAATCATCATGACAGCAGGGATACTACAGAAAGGCTTTAGCCAAGGTCACATAATCTATCTCTGCCACTCATTTGCTGTGTGAGCTTAAGAAAAATAACCGTTACAGTAACGGTTTCTAATAAAGAGAACTCACATTTCCACCAAACTCCTTTGCCCCCAGAAATCTTGACTCTGTTTGCAAACCCATTTGCAACTCATGAGCTTTTTCCAAATTCCCATACTTCCTCCTCAAAGTTCTCTATAAGTACTCCAACATCCATGTAAGTCATCTCATTTAGGCACCCTGTCAATGACAGAGAATTTTCTGTCCTTTCTCCAGTACTCTCAGGGAATCCAATCACAGTTCAGTATCTTGGGAAATGAGGAATTTCACTGAAGACTTCAGGACAGCACTGGAGAGTGCACACTGGCTTCTGCCATCTCTCCATCTGGGCTCCTGATACATGATCCTCTCTGCCAAGAGCAGCCCCATGGCAAGTATGGCCCATTTTCCCATTACAAATGCTTTGCTTGTGGAGAGTGGCCTCTTGGGTTCTGGTGAATATAATGATCATCAGCTTATCCTAAGCATATGATGATTGTAAAAATGAAGATAGGACACAAATTAAAATTATGATATGAAGATTGACCTGTGGTCACAATCACCATTGCAAATTATTAAAAATGTACTACTTTTAATTTCTGAACTCAGGAAAATGGACTAATCCTGAAGCATATTTTGCAATGAGAGTACAGTATACCCAAGAGGAATCTATGGCTCTTTTATTCGTTAGACCTACTCTAATTCTGAAGAAGGGGGACAGCAGGGGAAGGGCAGCTCCCCATGGAGATGACCCTGGCCTTCTTCACCTGACACCACACATGCAGCGTCCCTGCATCCCATCTTAAAAAGATAGACTTCACTTAACAATTACCCAGAATCAGAGACCTGGAGACCTCTTGGCAACTTCCACTGATTTGACTGCATTTTGTATTTGGGGAAAAGGAAGTTTCCATGGATAATAAAACATGCAGAAAACTGGCCATCCTTGTCAAAACTATAGCTGAAATGTATTTGACTTTCCTGGAATTGTGAACAGCTACATTACAATGTCCTTACTTGTGCTGAATAAGAGAAGAAAGGTCAGAGGCCTGACATTATTTGAGAAAAGAGACATTTACATGCAAAGAAATATATTTCTTCTCCACATCTTCCTAAAAATGTCTTTCCATTTTTCTTCCAATAGTCCAGGGTTTTAGAGTAATTTCCCTCCACTTTCTACCACTCACAGAGATAATTCAAAAGACCATAGGAAGATAGGAAGACTTTAAGCCAGAGACAGATCACCTGTGAGAGTAACTATGAATGAGGACTTCCTCCCACGGGGCCACCTAAGGCGTTTATACATGGGTCCAAACATCCGCTTCTATCTTCTCCTTCTCTTCCCATCTCCCTCCTCCCTAGCCCAACACGCCAGAGGAGGAAGAAGGATGTGAAGTGCAATTTAATACCCAGTGTTCCTCCCCCAACTGCATGCCCCCTTAGGCCAATGATCGACCCTGAGCCACTGATACATCCTGACCTAGGAGAAGAAGGTAGGTGTGATTAAAGTTTTATATTGGACGGGACTCAATAACAGTTATTTATTTAAAAGAGATCTGACTGAGATGGCAATAAAATCTAGGAAAATCAGACTCAGCAAAATGACATTAAAGGCATGGGATAAAAAGAAATAACACTCTTGCATGTTTGTTTCATAAACTTTCAACAAGCCAGTTACAATGGGATTGCTTTTATTATTTCTATTCACTCTCTTATGTCTCAGAACTTGGCTCACCTGTAGAAAGATAAAGTAACTAGAACCAACATAATCAGTGCCCTCAACCAGCACCATCAAAGTGTCTCACCAGCCTGTGAAGCTTTTCTTACACAATACAGGCCTGAATTGTCACACTCTGTGGCCAAGACAGGTGGAGAATAGCCATCTATGTTTTGTCTTCTTCGACACTGTTTTCACTGCAGATTTGTTTGCATCCAAAACACATCTTAACTGGAGCAGTATCTAAGGGAAGTTATCTTCATGTCCTCTGTTAGACCATGATCTGCTTCGCTACACCCCTGAATTACAATATTGGAATGTTATATAATGGCTTCTGAAATTCTAAAGAGTATGTAACTCACCCAGGAATCTTGTTAATGTATGAATTCTGATTCTACAGGTCAGGGGAAGAAGCTGAGATCCTGCATTTATAACACATTTTCAGGTTTGTGAACCAAAACATGTAGCAGGCTCTAGAGAAGAGAAAGAATGTTTCATCTCATTCAATGAGAGAACCAAATGAAGATGAAGAAGAAGAAGAAGAAGAAGAAGAAGAAGAAGAAGAAGAGAAAAAGAAGAAGAAAGAAGAGGAGGAGGAGATGACGAGGAGGAAGGAGGAGGAGGAGGAGGAGAGGGAGGAGGGGAAGGAAGGAAGGGGGGAAGGAAGGGGGGAAGGAAGGAAGGAAGGAAGGAAGGAAGGAAGGAAGGAAGGAAGCAGAGGAAGGAAGGGAGGGAGGGAGGGAGGGAGGGAGGGAGGGAGGGAGGGAGGGAGGGAGGAAGGAAGGAAGGAAGGAAGGAATCAGAGAAAAAATTTTAAAGTTTTCCAGCACCTCTGAAAAGGGAATTTAACAAGTGCCTGGGTGGCTCAGTTGGTTGATCATGTGACTTTTGGTTTTGGCTCAGGTCATGATCTCATGGCTCACAGTTTGAGCCCCACATCAAGCTCTATGCTGACAACTCAGAACCTGGAGCCTGCTTTAGATTCTGTCTCCTCTCTCTCTCTCTCTCTCTCTCTCTCTCTCTCTCTCTGTGTGTGTCTCCTCTGCTCGTGCTCTTTCTCTCAACATAAATAAATAAACATTAAAAAAAAGAGTACATGGGACACCTGGATGGCTCAGTCAGTTAAGTGTCCAGCTTGAGCTCAGGTCATGATCTCATGGTTCACGAATTCTAGCCCCGCATTGGGCTCTGTGCTGACACTTCAGAGCCTGAAGCCTGCTTTGACTTCTGTGTCTCCCTCTCTCTCTATACCTCCCAAGCTCACACTCTGTCTTTCTCTCAAAAATGAACACTAAAAAAAATTTTTAAAAAGAGTACACTTATCCTGATGGACACTGAAAATTTAAAGAATGGTTGAATCATTTCACTATACAACTGAAGCTCATTTAACACTATATGTCAATTATACCTCAAATTTTAAAAACTGGGGAGGACCTATAGGAGTCAAGGCAAGGGAAACAGCAGAAAGAATCATGTAGGGATGCTCTACTTGACAGTAGCTATGACCTTCAGTTGGAGGACAAAGCCCAAAGTGATCTCACAGAAAGAGATCCTAGCTCACCCTGACTCCAGGCCTTCTCTGGGGATCAGCATTTACCAAACCCAACAGGAAACCAGAAAGCTAGGAAGCTTCTGATGTAGTCATAGAATACAGCCACCTGCAACAGAAAGGGGTTAGAAAAGGGAAGGGAAGGGCATCCAAAAGGCAAGAGGCAGTGGAATTCAGCAGCTGATGTGCTTTACCCTAGTGCACAGAGCTATTAGGTAATAGAAAAGAGACAAAAACACAGTCTTTCTTATTCTTAAGCCCTTTCTTTACACACCAGTGTGTGTGTGTGTGTGTGTGTGTGTGTGTGTGTGTGTGTGTGTGTTCACTTGGGCACAGGTACACAGGTGAGTATATGCAACGTGCATCTTAAGGACAGGAAGCTGATCACTGAGCAGATTTATCTGGCACTCTGGGACTGATAGGTTCAAAACACTTCAGTTGGACCCCCTTTTTTATAACTAGCCTAGACCCTCCAGGTCAAGCACACTGTGGAGTTCTAGATCCAACTAATCTAACCAGAGGAGCCTCAGCTTAAGTCAGATGGTCTTTTGGCCCCTTCCAATGCAGTGTTGCCATGTGACCCTAGGGATTGGGTTTTTTCTCCTTCTACTGGGAAAACATAAAGCTCCTTTGCAGATTTACATGAGCCCAAATTAGCTTACCTTTCTGACCTATAACATTACTGAAAATATCAACCTGTCTTCAACTCATTGTCATTTGGCAAAGTCCTGCACCCATAATTAACTCAGCGTCATGTCCCAACCTCCTATGGTATTTGGTGAGAGTAAACAAAGAGGAATTATTAATGAGTGGTGCATTCAAGATTGCCAAAAATTTCTCAGTCACTACTGTTAGCTAAAAAAAGCTTTCCTCTTCTTTGTTTTTTAAGCTCATATCATGAAAATGCATGTTGAAAGCATATATTTGGGTTGGGACAGCTCTTATGTACTAAATCTTACAACAGGACAGTATTTCTTGACAGTCAGTGAAATCATTTTTGGTATGATTTTATATAGGACGTTTTATAAAATACTTCAGTTTCCCACTCCAGCTTTTACTGCACAGACAAGATATTAAATTTCCATCTGCATACTAGATGTTCACTTACTTTGGTATGAAGAAATTAAATAGGTACTAAAGCAATCAACTAGGAAACAAACACTTCCTTATTTTCACATTCAGTTCACACCAGTTACTGACTCTCTACTGTGTACCAAAAATGACACTATTTCCTGAACAAACTCAGCAGCAAGTAACACACAAAATAATTATCCCAAAACATTGTTCTACTTGAAGCTCCTCTGTCATCAAAACCCCTGACAGCATCAGTAAATATAAACAATACTAGTAAATATTCATGATTTTTAAAATGATATAATCTATGTGAAAGACTGTTCCCTAAGATTTCCTAGATCAAAGTCACTAATAGAAATTCTGTTTTTACATTAACAAGTCACAAGAAGAAAGAACCAATAATACAATCATATCCACATGCTCATAGTAGCAAAACCCTCTCACGCTTAAAAAATCCTCTTATATCCACTTAAACTTCTGCAACAGGTGACTTGAACAGGTAAAAGTCAGTGGGGTACACAAAGGGATAAGAGGTGGGGGGAAAGAAAATACATTAGCAATTACTTCACCAGACTGTGACCCATGTTTATTTATCAGAGAAACAAAGCTACTTCCCAGTTACCCAGCTAGTCACTGACAGAGTCAGAAACAACCTGAGGTTTTCTCACTCCTCTCATGCCATTCCCCCTACATTTCATCTGATGATTCTTCTGTTTGGAATGAATTCAGAGCCCCTACCTTTCTAGACAGAGCACTTCAAATAAATGGACATTTTCCACTTAAAGCAAAACAATCTGTGTTAGAAATCAAAAGCAATTAAGGATCACATACCATCTCTTCATGTGAGGTAACCTCACCCTAAGAATTATTGGTTTAACTAACAAAGCAATGATGACTCTAGGTTACAATATCCCAGGTAACAGCTTATTTTGATGTGGAAAAAAAAATTTTTTTGGATGGAAACAACTTCTATTTAAAGATCCCAAACTGTGTACAAGGCTGCATTTAAAATGCTATGAAAATGATCCTGGACCCAGCAGCCAGCCCAAACACAATCAGTGAGTGGGCAAAATGTAATTGAAAATTAATACTGAAAGCAGACATAGCTAGTCTGTTTCTCTTATCTTTATTTTTATTTTTTTAGGTTTTATATAAATTCCAGCTACTCAACATGCAGTGTGATATTAGTTTCAGGTGTACAATGTAGTGACTCAGTAGTTCCATACATCACCCCGTGCTCATCATGACTAGTGCCCTCCTTAACCCCCATCACCTATTTAACTCATCCCCCCACCTCCCCCCTGGTGACCATCACTTTTTCCTCTATAGTTAAGACTGTTTCTTGCTTTCTCTCTTTCTCTCCCTTTGCTCATTTGTTTTGTTTCTTAAATTCCACATATGAATGAAATTGTACGTTATTTGTTTTTTGTGGACTCTTCTAAAACACTGTTTTCCACCTTTATGTGGCTTTTCCTCCCATTTCCACCACCCACATGCTAATTCAGGCCCCTGCTCTCTCATACCTAAAAATGATCTTCCTGATTCTGCCTTATAGCTTTGCTCCTCCAATTCACCCTCCATATAAAATAAAAGCAGTGAGTGGGATAGTTTCAGTTAATGAACTAACAATTATTAAGCCCAAACTAAGGGTCAGGCTAAGAACAAAGGACTTCACATATGTATTTTATCATATAAATTTATACTTTTTGTTTTTAAATGCTTATTTATTTTCAGAGAGAGAGAGAGAGCGAGAGAGAGAGAGCACCCGTGAGCAGGGGGAAGGGCAGAGAGATAGAGGAAGAGAGACAATCCCAAGCAGGTTCTGTGCTGTCAGCCCAGAGCCCAACGAAGGACTCTATCTCAGGAAATGTGAGATCAAGACCTGAAGTGAAATCAAGGGTTGGACACTTAACCCACTGAGCCATCCATGCACACCTAAAATTACACTCTTTGAAGTGAGCAATAATTTCCCCATCTTAGATTAATAAATTCAGGCTCAAAGAGGTTCAGAAAGTTGCCAAAGTTCATGCAACTTGTAAATGACAGAACCCAAAATATTAACCACCATCTTGTCTATATTTAATCAAATTCACATTTGATTACATATCCCATTCCTACATTATGTGGACATATATGTTTACTAGCACAACTGGCCAAAGTGACTCCCTTGGGATGCACAGCAAATCTGATCCCTTTGACAAGTGATACTTGGGTTCATGATCCTTCCCCTGCCTTGCACAGACTGGTTCCTCCGTCAGGAGGTGTCCTACCAGTCCTCCAAGACTCAACTTTGGTCATATTTCATCTCTTACAGAAAGCCTTCCCCTTTTCACAGATCGATTTCAGCACCCTTCCTCTCCTTCGATATGTCCCTAAAGCATACCTTTATCACAGCATATATCACACTGCAGTCCAATCTACCATTCGTCTATCCTTCTAAAAGCTGGTGAGCTCCTTGACAAGTAGGGCTGTATTTTGTTCATCATTGTTCAGCACCACACCCACTTTCCCACTGTAGACTTCCAGCCTAAAGTGGGCAGAATTGGAAAAAGGTAAAGATACAACCCTAACTCAGGTTTAGAGCTTTAGTTATGTGTGAAACTTGAAATTCCACTGAATTTAGACTCAGTTTGTGACTTAGGCAGCGGAAAGAATGTCTATTACTCAAGTGTGAACATCACATCCATAGGACTCAATGGCTTTTTTCCCATGGCTGAGAAAGTTTGAAGTCCAGAGGAAACAAAAATATAATTTTGCATTTTAGGTGCATCAGGCTTTCTCAGGAAACTAGTTATTTTGTATCACCACTGCCAGGACAATTAAGAGAAAAAGAAATGATTTTTCTTGTCTTAACTATGAAGACTTCCCTAATAGTTTCCAAGAAGTGTACAACATCACTCATCCTTCTAAGTAAGCATATTTTCTAGACTCCAGACCCTCATCATTAGAGACCTCAGTGATAGAGGGAGTTGATTTTGCTTTAAGAAATTTTGGTCAGAGTAGCTAACTTTTATACTGTCCTGACTGTGTGTTAAGAAGGGATATGGAGGCCAGCTTGCGGAGGGCACTGTGTAGCATGTAAGGAGTTTTACATATATTTTATCACATAACTCTCACAACAATCATTATTCATTAACCTATTTTATGGACATGGAAACAAAACAAGAAAAGTTAAGTGACTTGCCCAAGACTGCATCTCAAGTTAATGGACGATTCCAACACAGACTGTCTCAACCCACAGTCCTACATAATACCCAACACTGTCACCCATTCAGAGGCAGCTGAGACCAGGACGGAGGAGGAATAGAGGAATTCAAGTCAGAGCCAGCTGCATGTACTAATAAGTGGAAGCACAGAGGAGCCAGCTGGATGGGGAAATGAGTGAGTTCCAAGTAGCTGAGCTTTAAGAAGACTGAGTGGTTGTCGCAAACAGGGAATGTTGGAGCCTGGCTGTGAGGGGCCTTGTATGGCGTTGTGAGGAGCTGGAGCATCACCTGAAGCCTGCAGAGGGGAGGACTCCTCTGGAAGCACAAAGGAAGACAAAGAGAAATTCGGAAAGACTGGAGGTGGCAGATTTCCTGATGAGCATCTGAACGAAGGCAGTATGAAGGGCAGTAGAGAAGAGAGAGCCTTGCACTCAAAACACAGTTCTCAAGGAGAAGCAACAGGAATCCATGAACAACCATATATGAGGAGTCAGTGAAAAGGAGGGAAAGAGGATGATTCTGGGGCTTATTGTGGGAGATTGGCTGGATAGTGACAGCAGTGAGGAACAGGTTTTGGAGGGTAGTGAGGGGTCCCTTTTGGGGTGTGCTGAGTCTGAAGGGCTAGAGTTCCCAAAGGGAGTGTGTAGAGGCAGCTGAATGTATGGAGTTCAGGTGAACGAGTCACTGAGAAAATGTTATCTGGTAAACTTTTGCTAAAATTTCTCCTCTAGTCAATATATACACTGACATCTGGGCCAAAATGCTGGAAGTGAATGAAACCACTGGGGAACAGTACAGCATGAATGAAGAAAGAAGACTTCCTTTCCACATTTTCAATTTTGAGGTTATTTTCAGTTTCTTTTGATTCAAGTGACTGTTTATTATCCTTTCAAATATACATCCTGGCCTGGATTATATGTTTTTATTTATTCCTTAGGATTACTATTTTATTCTTTATTTACATTTTGTTTCTATGCTGTTCAGTGGAGTTTTTCTTAAGTCAGGTATTGAGTCCAAACACACACACACACACACACACACACACACACACACACTGTATTAGTCACAGTTCTCCAGAGAAACAGAACCAATATATTACACACACACACATAACACGCATACACACACACACACACATGCACACACACACACACACACAGGATTTGTTATAGGAATTGGCTTATAAAGGCTGAGAAGTTCCAGTATCTGCTGTCTGTGACATAGAGACCAGGAAAGCTGGTGGTATAATTCAATATGAATCTCAATGTCTGAGAATCCAAGGGCTGGTGGTGTAAGTCCTAGTTCTGAGTCTAAAAGCCAAATAACTAAGAGTACCAATGTCCAAGGGGAGAAAATGAATGTCTCAGATCAAGCAGAGATTGTGAACTTACTCTTACTCTGCCTTTTCATTCTATTCAGGCTTTTGATGACACCCACACTGGGGAGGGCAACCTTCTCAACTCAGTCCAGTGATTCAAAAGCTAATTTCTTCTGGAGCATCCTCACAGACACATCCATAAATCATGTTTTACCAGCTATCTGAGCATCCCTTTAGCCTAATCAAGTTGACACATACAGTTAGCCATCACAAGTCTATTCCTTATCAACCTGGCATCCATAAGCATCTCTTTAAACCATACTTAATCTCCAGACAAAGACAATGGCAAGTTCATAATTGCACCTAACAATAATACAACTGTCCCATTATATAACCCCAAACATACTAATACCTTCCTCAGAAGAGGAGGAACAGTTCTTGAGTGATATTTATTCTTCTACTGATATTTCTGTAAGTTAAATACTATGATATAGAATCAACAATGCTTAAATATTGGTATCAAGTCAATAAATCTTACCTTACATGATAAGGGAATAAGAGAGGAAAGAA
This sequence comes from Panthera tigris, assembly GCF_018350195.1. NCBI lineage: Eukaryota > Metazoa > Chordata > Mammalia > Carnivora > Felidae > Panthera > Panthera tigris. The sequence continues at coordinate 129,851,810 of NC_056660.1, read as the reverse complement.
AACAAAGACATTTACTTAATATGTGTATATATACACACAAACGTATTCATAAAAAATAAGGAAATACTCATGACAATTACAGTCCTCATTTCTGTAACTGGTCATGTGCTTGTAGCTGATATGTACAACTACTTTCTTCCCCCACACATTCTGTATTCCCTTTGCCTTCAGCAAGTACCTCAAATGGTCATGATTTTTTTACCTGGCAGGGTGACTCACACCTTCATTCCTGAAGAATTTGGGCCATTAGTAGTCCTTACCAGAATTCGGATGTCGTGGTTTTCCATTGACCTTATCCATAGGGCAAGGTAATACTAAGAGATAACCTAAGGGATCTCTTGTAATTCACACAAACTGTTCTTACATCCCTTGTAGAGTGGCAGTCCGATTTCTCCTTGATAAACGGAACCAATCATCCCAGCCAGCACTATAACTCTCTTCTTTGCCTATTGAATCAGAGGCATGAGGAATCCAAAGTGGCCAGCTCTTAAATTCCAATTCGGTAGAATCATTGCTGTGTCACCTGGTGGAAGCCTTCCTCTCTCTGGAACTAAAACCTCTAGGCCAACTAAAACCTTTAATTAGTGGGTTACTATAGGTAATAGTGAGTGATGCCACTCCCATTTCCACCCTTGATGCCTGGAACCATTAATCCTACCAATGGAAGGAAAGAACCATGTATTGTATGCTGATTCATATACATATTCAGCCTGTTGGAAAACTTTGCCTCATGCCTGCAAGGTACTGCCACCTAGCTGGCTGTATAAATGCCTTCAAAAAGGCATTCTACCAATCTATCAAGCCAGGTGCTTTAGAATGGCAGGGAACATGGTAAGACCAGTGAATTCCATGAATGTCTCCCCACTGTTTCATATATTTGAGATGAGTTCCTTTAACAGAAGCAATGCTGTCTTTGAATCTGTATGCAGAGTAAGTGTCTATTCCAGTAAGAACAAAGCACTGCCCTTCCTGATACTTGCCACCAGGTAGCTGGCTGATCATTCCAATGAATGGTACCATGTAAGATGCTCAGTGTTGGTCTCTGCTGCTGGTAGACTAGGCACTCAGTGATGACCATAGCAAAGTCAGCATTGGTGAATGGAATGCTATGTTACTGAACCCATGCATAAATAACCTCCATATCTGCCACCATGGCCACTTTATTCATGTGCCTGTTGGGCTTTATTTAATGTGCCTTTTCCTGGGCTGGCCAGGAAAAGAAACTGACTGATATCTACAGAACAGGTCATCCTAGCAGTCTGATTATTAAAACTCTTCTCTGCTGAAGTTAATTTGGTGAGTATTTACATGGGACCACACACTCATATGTTTCCTTTAATTTTATTTCTAAAGTATACATCAGAGGGCTTCATGAAATCTGGGGGCATACCCAATCTGAAAAGGCACCAGGTCTCACCTTATAGACTTTCACCCCAATAGTCCACTTCATTCTCCTCAAATTATATTAAGTGTTAAAACAGAGACAACACTTTTGTAAATTCACTTGTAGTAGCCAGATCCCTTTTTAGCAAACTACCCAGTAATGAGCAGCTACAGTTTTCTTTGTCTTAGGCGGTAATATTATCTCAGCCTATACTGAGCCCCTTTGGCTTGGTAAACACAACAGGAAATGCATTATTAACAATGATCTGCATCAATAATTAATAAAATTATAGGTGCATCAAGTTTTCAAGCTACCCAATTCACATCAATGAAGCCAGTACATGATTGCCTTCTCCCAAAAGACCACAATTAAATGATCGCTGCTGAATACATGTTTTTAATCAATTTGTGTGACCTTCTCATGCTGAAAAATTATGAGGTAAATTTTCAACTATATTAACATGTTATGGTTTCTGAGCTTTTTGTTGTGATGGTGTTGAAATTGCATCAGACCATTTTTTAGCTTCCTGTATACATGTACAGAAATAATGGTTACCTCATTACTCTAAAGTCCCAGGAAAGAAAATAAGCAGTTGTAGAGTGTCCACATAGCAATATGGGATTTGGCTTTCAAATCCAACTTTTCTTCTGCTTATTTTGCCTGTCACCCATTTTGACTTTCACTTTTCACCAATATCACTGCCTTCCTCTCACTCATAAGTAGACACTCTCCTTCTTTATGCAGTCATTGATAATAGTTAATGATCAATTATTTAAAAATTACTGGACAATTAATAATAATTATCATTTTCAATCAGTTTATAAAGCTCCCTCAGAACTTTTGAAGTGCTTCCAAAAAAATGTTATTTTATTTCCTGGTATATGCTCATCTCCATAGAGGTACAAAAATGATTGACATCCTGCACCCGGAATGCTAAAGTCTAGTAGTAAAAATAAAATATGTAGCACAAATGACCAAACTATGAATCAGAAAATAGGAAGTACATGCCCTTCTCCATTCAGAGCTGCTTGAAGGCAGGGTCCTGTCTCATTCCTCTTTGTTCCCAAATTCTAGCTACACAGTTGGCACAGAGATTGTTGGGTAAATGAATGAAGTGCCCTAAGAAAAGTATCATTCTTTCTACCCTGTGTATCACTAACTGCTGGAAACCTCAGATAAGGCAGTAAAGATAACCAGCCAGCCCCCTACCCACCCTCCCACCCCCCCCCACCCCTGCCCTCAAGGTGCTAACTTAAGTTTGAGATGGACCTTGAGACATCGACTTCTCTGCTCTTGACTGTCTTGCAATCAAATCTCCATTTCCTTCTGTGTTCTAGGAACTGTTCACATTTTTAATATTTTCCAATGCACTTATAGATTTAGTCAGTCTTTGGAGAAAAAAAACAGAAATACCACGTCTTATTGAATATTTCAAAGAATGAAGTGGGGAAATAGGCCTTCACCCCATGTACATAAAACACTTTCAACTAAGCAAAGTTTGAGTTTCCAGTTTTCTTATTTTTCCAATCTTAACTTCTTTTTTGATGAGCATCTTAGCTTGGGTTCCCTAGAAAATAGAGTGGAAAACAAAGACCAAGTTCTCAGGGAGTCGGATCCAGGGAGAAGGTGTGAGGGGCAGTGAAATCAAGTGGAGAAGTTGGGAGGAGCAACAGAGAGATGCAGGATGGTGGTGGCTACTGCAGGAGAAATGGGCTGTTCCATTCACAGGACTTCCTGAGGGGAACAGGGGAGAGGGGAGAAAGCATGCAATCAGCATCTGGGTTCTTACTTCACTCTGGAACACCTTGAACTCCCTGCACTTCTGAGTCCCCACATGTCCCCCACCCCACCCCGCCCCCTATGTGCATACAGTGCAACATCAGCATGGAAGCCCTGGGGCAGGAAGTGAGAGGCCTGAGGTGAAGTGTGCTAAGGGTGCAGATGTGTAAAGCTGGTCACATCCTGCACAGAACTGGTTCCACAGCATCTACTGGCATAACATCAGTTGATGCTCAAAGACTATGATGAGGTATCTAAAAGTCACTTGGTCTTTTGAATTTTCAAAGTCCTCCCTGAAAACCACGAATTAATTTTGGTTCCAAGCTACAGTGAGATGGGCAAAACTGATTAATATTTTATGCATTGCAGTTGTAAAATATATCTTTCAAATCCCCCTTCTTGTCTACATCCTACGTTACCTATTCATGTGTGTGTGTGTTTGTGTAAGTCACTTCTTTCCATTTCCAAGATGGCCCTGATGTTTTTTGTGTGGGGATAACAAGGTAGAGAGCAATCTAGCTCTTAAGTTTCACAAGAGATGCCTTCTGAGAGGTAGTTTTTAAGAAAGGTTGTGTTGAGGTCTTTTCTAATTCCTCCAAAATGTGAGCAAAACAAAATAATTTTAAGATAATGTTAGGTCCCCCAAATATTATTTCTATAGCAACTCATGATCATTTAAGTACAAAGCTGGTGATGTTTTTCAAACCACAGCTCTCTGGCACCAGAAGAACTTAGAAAGGCCAATGTGACTGGCTGGGTGTTCTGATGACAGGGGCAGTTGGAGATTAAAGCTTTCATATCCCAATTAATGCTGCCAATGATCTTTCCACAGATAAAGTTAATTCCATTACCACCATAAATGAGGGTGTGTTAAAGGTTGGACAAGTTCAATACCTCCAGGACTGTACTCCAAAGCAGATGCCAAAATATCATGGGAATCATTTTAACTCAAGTTTACAGACCAAAACAACTCTTTACGAAATGGGAACATGTAAACAGGCTCCCACTCCTATGCAGGCCATGTAACCAATTGCTTATTTTGTATTTTACTATAGAAATTTGTCCACTGTCTCTCAAAAATAAACAAACATTTAAAAACATTTTTTTAAGGGGCACCTGGGTAGCTCAGACGGTTAAGCGTCTGGCTTTGGCTCAGGTCATGATCTCATGGTTCAGTTCATGAGTTGGAGCCTGTGGCAGGCTCTGTGCTGACAGCCTGGAGCCTGCTTCGGATTCTGTGTCTCCCTGTCTCTCTGTCCGTCCCCACGTGCTCGTGCTTGCTCGCTCACTCTCTCTCTCTCTCAAAAATAAACATTAAAAAAATTAAAAAAAAAAAAAGAAACTTTATCACAGCATATTTGTCATATTTTATTTCCCACTGCCTTCTAAGGAAAGTAAATTCTGGTATTTCAAGGAACTTCTCTTTATTAAACAGAAGAAAACTTTGGCCCTTCACAGAATGACCTTTGATGTTACTGCAGGCAGTTTAAACTAGGGAGTGGGGGAGTATCCGAGTTTGAAGTTAGAGCTGTTACAGAGCTAAACTGTCCTGCCTGAGAAAGGCAGAAGGATTAAGAATCCCAGGAAGAGACTGAGAACGTGCAAGGCAAGAATCCCAGGAAGAGACTGAGAACGTGCAAGGCATGGGCAAGAAGGCAGAGCACAGTGGGAAAGCAGAGAGAGAGAGAAGAAACCTGGTAGGTGTGAGGATGGGAAGAGGGATTTGGAAAACCAAACATGGCTCAGCTGAGCTCCGTGTACAGTAGCTAGACAGCCAGCACTAGACAATGCAAACACCTTTCTTGGCATCTCCTGCTGCCTCAGGAATACTTCCGTGTCCCCTAATGATCTCAATGAAGCGAATTTTTATTTGGGAGAAAGTAAAATAGAAAAAGAGGATAAGAAAGAAAGAAAGAAAGAAAGAAAGAAAGAAAGAAAGAAAGAAAGAAAGAAAGAAAGAGGGAGAGAGAGAGAGAGAGAGAGAGAAAGAAAGAAAGAAAGAAAGAAAGAGGAAAAAGGAAGGAGGAGGAGGGGGAGGAGGGGAAGAGAGAGAAAAAGAGAAAGCAAAAGAGAAAAAGAGACAGAAAGAGAATGACAGAGAGAAAGAGAGAGAGAAAGAAAGAAAGAAAGAAGAAAGAGGAGGGAGGGAGGGAGGGAGGAAGGAAAAACAAAATAAAGGGATGATTTTTAAATAAATCCATTTCAACCTCTAAATAAATGTTGAACAAATATTTTAAAAATATTTGTTGAAGCAATGCAATTTTTTTTTTAATTCTGTAGGCCACCACACAAATTTTTCTAGCCCTGATTTTAGCCTACTTCTACAATCCAAAGTAAAAAATAGTAAGTTTTCCAGTGACCTGAGGCAAGACATAACTAATGATTCCAGTATCCACTATAGAAGGCAGTATTAATTCTTCGATATTTGAGCATCTTTGCAAAACATGCCATTATCACGGAGAGATGCCAAGGGGAAGGAGATGTAGACTCTACTTTAAAGGCTTAGAGCATATATACATATTTTAAAGTCAATGGCCTTCTCTGACCTCTTCTACCACTCCAGCCTGTCAATGACAAGGTTTTGGCAAATATTCTTCTGAAAAATTACTAAGACATGGTAATACTAATTTTTAGGATCTAATGATATCATGTGATCTGTAAAGGAAAGAATACCATTCCTCCCACTGTTCTGGTCCTTTGCCAAGACTTCCTGGTTCATACCACAAAGAAGAGGGCCTCCTTGAAGTGGGCGGGTATGTTTTCATCGTACTGGCTATGGGATAAACATGAGCTAGCCTACTCCACTCTAAGAAATAGAAATATGCCTAGTATAAAACACTTCAATTGTAGATTAAAGTATCTAACAACATTTCCTGCATTAGTATCTATTTCTATTCTGTGTGCTTCCTTACCATTCAAACCACTGTGGCAGATTATTTGCAAGTATGGCCTCACTTATTCTCTTCCCTACATTTAGACCCATTTGTAATGTAATTGTCCAGGTGGGATGGATTTGTGTGTGACTCAGTTTGAATAATATAATGCACATGAAGTGATGTACCAATCGTGAGCATAAGCCACAAAGACGTCGTGTGCAGCCTGCATTAGTCTGATAGGGCTGCCATAACCACAGATAGGGTGACTTAAACCACAGAGTGTTATTTTCTCCCAGTTCTGGAGGCCAGAAGTCCAGGATTAAGGTGTTGGCTGATTTGCTTTCTACTGAGACCTCTCTCCTTGGCTTGCAGACAGCTGCCCTCTTGCTGTGTCTTCATGTGGTCTTTATGCATGTGCACCTCCAGTGTCTCTCTGTGTGTCCAAATTTCCTCGTCTGATAAGAACATCAGTCGGATCAGATTAGTGCCCATCCTATCAGCTTCATTAAAGGTCCAATCTCCAAATATAGTCACAATCTGAGATACTGGGAGTTAGGGCTTCAACAAAGGAGTTCTGGGGGAACATAATTCACCCATTATTCATCCATCATTCTCTTGAGACCCCACTGCCACCATATGAAAAAGCCCAGACCAATTTGATAGATGACCAGCCATCACCCAGAAGCAAAGTTTCCCCAATGACCTACACCCCATCACAAAAAAACATCAGAAAATCCAGTTGAGACCAAGAGAACAATCCAGCTGACAACAGTCGAATCTGCAGAAGTGTGTAACTGTGAGCTGAATGAATGGTTGCTGCTTCAGGCTCTGGGTTTAGAGGTGGTTTATTGTACAGCAACAATTAATGGAGACACTAATTGTATAATGAAAATATATTGAGGACTGACCTTATTCATAGCCCTATCAGCCAAAGTTCTTCGATTGCAGCCAACAAAACCATCTCTGGAAGGGGTGCCTGCGTGGTTCAGTCGGCTAAGTGTCTGACTTTGGCTCGGGTCATGATCTTGCAGTTCATAGGTTCGAGCCCTGCATCGGGCTCTGTGCTGACAGCTCAGAGCCTGGAGCCTGCTTCAGATTCTGTGTCTCCCTCTCTCTCTGCCCCTCCCATGCTCGCATTCTCCCTCTCTCCCTCTCCCTCTCTCCCTCTCTCCCTCTCTCTTTCTCTCTCAAAAATAAATTATTAAAAAAAATCTTTAAAAAATAGAAAAGAAAAGAAAAGAAACCATCTCTGGTTAACTTCAGTGAACAGAATTCACTGGAAAGAACATGCTAGCCAAATCAGTGGGAAAGCTTAGAAATAGAAACACAAGTAACACAGGTAGAAGATAAGAACCATTCTATTGTTTTGGCACAGTGCTGTGCTGGCAGTAAAACTACAAAAAAAAAAAAAAAAAGAATCCATATAGAACATGTGCCACCAATATATCATTGACTGAGCCATAGTCACATATGGCAAAATTGTCAACCAGATGCATAGGATACAATAGGTTTATCCTCACACTAAATTTACAAACCCTAAGAAAGGATACAGCATAGGGCAACAATTTCATTGAGGCACTGAACACACCACACACATCACCCAATATCCAGATCACTATGTGGGATACAATTTACAAGTACTGACATTAGTTTAAATGACATAAGCACAAGAAAACTGAATGGTCTAGGGTTCCATTGCTGAAGTATCTTGCTACTTACTTGTCACTGGAGGACTGACAGAGAGGCCGCCTAGCTTCCTTCCTTTTGTGCAGATGCCAATCAAACATTACAGGTTATACAATAAATTATCCTGACAACCAAATGCAGTGTGCAAGAATATTTGTAGATCAGTCATCCATTCATAGCAATCCTAAGAAGACTCTCACTTACTTTCAATGAGTCAATTCTTTGATATTGTAAGAAGTTTGACAATCGTCTCTCTTGTCTCAATTAATTATGATGCTGAGGAAGATGACAGTCTAGATGTTAACATTTTTCCCCCCACAGACTCCTTCTCCCCAACTTGGCTAGGAGAGGGCAGGACAATTTTGTTTTTTACCCACAGTTCTTCACATAAGAGAGGTGAGAAAATTTTTCTAGAAAGAAAGTAGGATGGTATTACCAAGAGAGGAGGAATGAATGGAAGCTGGAAGAGATGAAAATAACAAATGCCCACAAAAACAAGCCCTTGTGTCAGGTTCCAGGTTTGAAAAAAGAGCAATAATATCTAAGAAGTAGTTTCTGTCCTTACGAGCTCAAAATGTGTTCCCAGAAATAAAATGCAAGCAAAAGACATGTTCGGCTAAGCTGGTGGGTCCTATTTTTTTTATTTTTTTTAACACTTACTCATTTTTGAGAGACAGAGCACAAGTGGGGAAGGAGCAGAGAGAGAGACACGCACACAGAATCCAAAGCAGGCTCCAGGCTCTGAGATGTCAGCACAGAGCCCGACGCGGGGCTGGACTCACAAACCGAACCGTGAGATCATGACCTGAGCCAATGTCAGATGCCTAACCAACTGAGCCACCCAGTCGCCCCTGGTGGGTCCTATTTAAAAATGACAATCAAGTAATGGAGAAATAAGGACTAGAAGATCAAAAGAAAAATTACTGAGAGGGAAGGAGAATTGGTAGAGAGGGGAGTTTTAATTTAGAGTCTAAGGATGGACTTCAGGGAGCTATGTAATGGCTCTCAAACATAAAATTTTGTGTGCGTGTGGGTGGATAATACATGACATTTTAACTAATGTGGTTCCCTACTTACAATTCTTCTACCCCATTCATTCATTTAAGCTGTAGATAATAGGAAATATATATTGGCCTCTGCCCCCAATTCCTGGCACAGAGCTCCTAAAACCCTTACAATTTCCTAGGTGATAGGGGTGTTTTTGCTCGAATGACGTAATTCTGGGTGGGTGCTAGATGGCTCCTGGATGGGGCTGATCACCAAAAAGACCAAGCCATAATTAGAAGCTTATGGGAGGTTGACACATTCCAATTCCCCGGGGTCAGAAACTCCTGCCCTCAGATCCTCCAGACCTACTCCAGGTATCTCTTCATCAGACTATTCATCTGTATCCTTTCTTAAATCCTTTAATAAACTGGTAAATGCTAGCAAATGTTTCTCTGAATTCTCGGAGTTGCTCTAGCAACTAATGAAATCCAAAATGGGACTTCCTACTTGTAGCTAGCTAAGTCAAACAGCAATTGTGAGTAACCCTGGCACCTACTAGCTGTGACTGGCATCTGAAGTGAGGAGCAGTCTTGTGGGACCGAGTCCTTAACCTATGAGATTTGACACTATCATCTCCAAGTAGATAACGTCAGAATTGAGGTAAACTGTAGGATGCCCAGCTGGTGTCACCGAGAACTGCTTGGTGGTAAAAAAAAAATTCTACATATCTGGTGTCAGAGGTGAAGTGTTCTGTGTAAAAGTAGACACAGGAGGAAAGAACTGGGTATTTTTCTACCACAAACCAGTGTTCACTGGACGCATGTTAAATACAGTGTACTGTGTTCTAGGCTCTAAAATATAGCAAGGAACAAAAAAGATCCAATTCTCCACCCTCAAAGCAATTCTTCTGGTGATACTTGACTTGAGATCAATATTGTCCTATGTTGATGGGTGAGAACATGCAGTGGTGCTGTAGAAGCACCCAGAAAAAAAATGAAAAAAGTTCCATATTCCTGGATTTTCAGGTTTTAAAAACTCAATGTACATATTTAACAGAAAGAGAATATTTTTATTTTTAAGTATTTTAAAAATGAAAACAGCTCAATTGGCATTGCAAATTAATAGAATATTTGTGAGGTACTGTTCAAAGACAAAGCTGGGTGCTCAAAGGCATTTTTGCAGGCCAGACTTTCTACAAGGGATCCTGCAGTTACCGGGGCCCACAAGTGGTTGAACACCGATCTAATGAAACATAAAACAGGTGTGTAGCTGGAACACAGTTTCACTCCACCCCTGCCATTCGTTGGTATGTGTGTCTGTGTTCGCACTGTTAACCGTTCCTATATGCAAAATGACAAAAATCATCCAGGTCTAGCTGAACTCAGGCTTTCTTTTTTCTTTTTTAATTAGTTTTTTATCTTTAAAACTATCAACCCTGTAGAAAGTATAATGAACACTTGCATATCCCTCGCCAAGAGTCATCAGGTGTTGACATACTGCTTCCCTCCTTCCAGCCGTTTTCCTGTGTGCCTGCTTCCTGTAGCTCATGGTCCACTTCCTCCATCTTCAGAGCCAGCAGCTTTGGGCCAAGTCCTTCTCACGCTGCCAGCTCCCTAGTGCTCTCTGTCTGGGCTTCCTCTTTTACTTATGAGGTTGCTGCTGATTACATTGGGCCCACCCAAGGAACCCAGGATAACCCCTCCATCTCAACATCCTTTTTGCTTTTAAGTTTATTTATTTTGAGAAAGACAGAGAGAAGGATGGTGCAAGCACACATGTGGCGGGGGGGGGGGGGGCAACGGGAGAGAGAGAGTCCTAAGCAGCCTCCACGCCCAGTGCAGAGACAGACTCGGGCTCAGTCTCACAAGAGCTGAAATCAAGAGTCAGGCACTTAGCCAACTGAGCCGCCCAGGCTCCCCATTTCCATCTCAAGGTGCTTAGCTTTGCTCCCACGTGCAACACCCCTTTTATCATGTAAAGTAACACATTTCTGGAATTAAACTATGAACACCCTTGGGGGCTGTTACTCTGCTACCACAACAGTACAGCATCGATTGGTGATGCTTGTCTGAACCAACGTTATCATGCTGGAGATTACAAGGTGGTGATTGTTCCAGCATTCACTATTTATTCTATTTAAAAGGGGAAAATTTTTCTCTCTCAACCTCTTTCCCTCCCTCGCCCTCCCCTCTATTTCTGGGTATTACTGTGAAACAAAAACTTTTTATATGTGTTACCTACCATTTTATTCATGGTGCATACTTGAAAACACCCAGTTAATGTTTGAACACCACTCTTTCCTGGTGCGAAGTTCAAGGCTCACTTTGTACTTTCCCCCCAAGTTAGCAGTTTCTTTGAGAAATTCTGGTTTCTTTTAGGGGATAATGGTATTTACAACCAAGATCTGGATGCTAGGAGTACTCACTACCACAAGGGTGACATTGCTTTTAGGTCTTTCCTGGGAAGAATGAATGTATATAGTTTGCTAGTTATCCCTATATGTTCATGTGTGTATATACAAACACACACACGTTAGTTCTCTAGTATTTATATAATATGAATACTATATACCTACATCTATGTACAGATACTTGAAAATCATGAACTTATATTAGTAACTCCAATCTAAATTTAATACCACAGAGTTCTTCCTTACTGTCCCTCAGCCTGTACATGTAACTCCCTTCTCCTGGGGAAAAGCCCGGTTGCCAACAATATCAATACACAAACTCATTCATTCTATCCTAAAGTATACACAAAACAGTTTTAGAATTATAATAACAATACTATTGCCAAGAGCAGACTACTAAATATAGTTTAAGATTTCCCTGCAGTTCTTTTGTTATCTTAGATTATATCCAAGTAAACAAACATGTGTTCAAATATACCCAATTAAATATCCTTCCTGTTGTTATGTTATCAATCTGATATGTAGTTAGGATCATTTGTTTCTGTTACAAACAATTTTAGGGTTTGACTGTTCTAATCCTTTTTCATTTGATTTTATTTTTGAATAAATTGTTAATATGGTTTACAAGTCCAAATTATTAAAAATGCACACTCGGATGTCTCCTTCACTTCCGCATCCCTTTTATTCCATTTCCACTCATTGTAATTAATGTTATTACTTTTTCATTTACTTTTTCTATTTAAAAAAAAAACAGAAATACATATATGTGTATGTGCATGTATATATATATATACATACATATACATGGGGAAAAAAAGGAAGCAGAGAAAGGGTTAAAAAATGCGTGCTTGGTCAGGGGGCTGAAATTTTAGACTGCATAGTGAATGAAGGCCTCTTTGAGAAAGTAATATTTGCATAAAATTTCTGAAGAAAGTGAGGATGGGAGACACTATCTGAAAGAAGAGAAACCAAGATAAAAGAAATACAAAGTTCAAAGGCCCTGAGGCCAGAACAATGTGAAGACAGGGAGGAAGGTCAGCACTGCTTAGTGAGGCAGCAGTAGTAAGAGATGAGATACATATCTCATATGTATATACATATACATATGATATATGTATCATATATACATATGATACAGCAAGTACTTGCTGTATATATATACATATGATATACATATATATATATGTACATATATACATATGATACAGCAAGAATATATATATATATATATATATATATATATATATATATATTCTTAAATTCCCAAGAGAATACTTGATGACCAAGTTATTTCTCCCCTCCCCTCCAGAGCCTTCACATTGCCATGGAGAAAGGAAATTGGTAGGAAGGCTTAGGTGTCAGAAGTCCTGCACGTGAGCACAACCCAAGGACCAGGAAAGAAAGTGTGTTTTGAGTGCAGAGGCTTAAGGATTACCCACAAAGCGGGAGAGCCGCAAACTGCACGGATGCACAGCGAACAGCACTGAGGGGCTCACGGAGTGTCAGTGTCGGAGTGTCAGGGGCAGAGAGAGCCTGGAAAGCCCCCAGGCTTCCTCAGTTACAGAGAAGCCGTAAGTAAGTAGCCATACCTTCCCAGGTCCGGAGAGAGAGAGAATATGACAGGACACAAAGACACAGCAGGGACCTTGCCACAGGAGCACGATGGGGACATGGCTGCCCTGCAAGGAAAGCAAGGGCTCAAGGAACCTAGGACCAAAAGCTTCAGTGCACTGGTGTGCTGGCTGTATGTCTCAGGGACACCTGCTCAGAGCCAACCAAAACCAAGAACCAGAGCCCTAGACTTTAGAATGAAGCCCCAGAAGGAGGAAGAGGGAAAAAAACGGTTGATTTTTTTGTTGTTCTTTTAAACCCCAAATCATGAAGAGGTCACTTAAGAGATGGTGTAGTGCCAGGAGCTAGATTAGGTTCCTGCTATCAGGCAGAATTCAGGCTTGGGCTAGAAATCAGATATAGTTATGAGTAAACAAGGAAAGTTATATTGGGCTCCACTTTGTGTGTTGCCTTTGAGAATATTGTGCCTATGGGCATTTTTCTGGGAAGAAGCTCTGTTATTTTAGCCAGATTTTCAAGAGGCTCCTTGATCAAAACAGGTTAAGAACCACTATGTTTGTTTAACGGAAACAATGTAAAGGCAAGAAAAAAAATAAACTAAGAAACTCATTTCACTACAACAGCTGCATTTTCCATTTTATGTGATCTCTGGGCCCTTCATCTCCCCTTCGTCTTAGATACCTGGAGACCCTCATCATTCCTCTTCAGAATTTCATTTACCCTGCTCTAAACTCTCATGTAGACTTCTTTTCTTTTTTCTGTCCCCAACTGTTTTCTCCTAGTAGTCTTATATGTTTACAGTTGCATGATAAATAGTATTTCTTCTATCCTAATCATTACTTATGATTAGTCATTTATTCTTCTATTCTAAGAATTATTAGTTAATTATTCAAGTAATGCTTATTTTGGCTAGCATGTTTCTTTTTAATTTGTAAATATAGAAAGGTCAAAGTTTGTAATGTTTGCTTTTATGTGTTTGAATTTTCAATAAAGCAAAGCTGGACATTGGCATACAATGTGCATTTTCCTTTTGAAGGATTTTTTTTTAAATTTGTTTAATGTTTATTTATTTTTGAGAGAGAGAGACAGAGACAAAGCATGAATAGGGGAGGGACAGAGAGACAGACAGACAGAATCTGAAGGAGGTTTCAGGCTCTGGGCTGTCATCACAGAGCCCAATTCAGGGCTCGAACTCACAAACCGCGAGATCATGACCTGAGCCTAATTCAGATGCTTAACCTACTGAGCCACCTACGCACCTCATCCCTTTTGAAGGATTTTTAAGAGGGAAACAGTGTATAATGGAGAAACAGGAGATTAAGGCAACACTTGTTGATCCGTGTCCTAATCCTAACCCTGCTTACTATTTAGCTGTGTGACCCTGTACTGTACATCTGTGGCCGGTATTCCCTCAGATGACAAGTCAGTTTGTTAAATGACTCAGTGACAGCCATGAGGTGGGGTTCTGGGCCAGGTTACTGGAAGAACAAAATGAGACAGACATCTCTTCTGATTACCCTCTCTGCATGATTCACCATCTTGCCTCATAGAGATTCTTCTAAAATCTTTACATTGGGGGATTCACAATTTTCATGTTATTTATGTGTTTAGAAATGCGTTGAAAATACATGAATTTTGGGGGCGCCTGGGTGGCTCAGTCGGTTAAGAGTCCAACTTTGGTTCAGGTCATGATCTCACAGTTTGTAAGTTCGAGCCCCAAGTTGGACTCTGTGCTGACAGCTCAGAGCCTGGAGCCTGCTTCGGATTCTGTGTCTCCTTCTCTCTCTGCCCCTCCCCCATTCATGCTGTGTCTTTTTCTCTCAAAAATAAACATTTAAAATTAAAAAAAAAAAAAAAGAAAAAAAGAAAATACATGAATTTTTGAAAATGTGGACTAAGTCCTGTTATTCCTAATACCCGCTCCTGGTATTATATATATGGCTCCTGGCCAGTATAGCACTTAGGTCAATTTCCATGCAAAAAATAAATACCGAAGTAACACTGTGGTCCCCTTTCCCCACTAAGGATTTTTAGCACCGGGTTAATATAGACTAATATACCTAGGAATGAGGGAGAGGGGTTTTTTTGAACAACTTATTCCTTAAAACAAAGTAACTTTCACATTTCAAGAATATTTTTTTTAAAAATCTGTCAAATGTGAAGCTCATTGAATTTGAGACTTCTGCAGCTAATTCCAACAACAGCCCATTTACACTCTCTTTGTGGGGTAGTGAAGAGACACTGATAATCACAGTACCTTAAGGCTCAAAACTACATGATGACTTACAAACATGTTTTTCCAGTTATCCCAAATCAGTGGCTTCAAATTGTTATTATTTGCACAAACCTTTTTCCTAATGAAATCTTACCAGAAACCCAGCATATAAGAGACAAAAGGTGAGTTGGCCTGTTTGAACAGAAAAGAAGTAGGTAACAATTTTGTCTTCCTGGCCTCTGCCTCATTCCCTGTGCCATAGCCACAGAGATCTCCACAGTCCATTTTGTGGCACAAAACAGAGTGAAAATTCCCAGTGTGGTATTTTCAAAGATCTAGGCCCATGGATATTGTCAGCTACCTGTCAGTTCACACTCATCTATTCAGCATATACTGTTGAACATTTCATTGTGTGTCAAGCACTATTTTCGACGCTGGAGAAAGAGCAGTGAACAAAATAAACTAAAATCCCTACCTACTTGGAACTTATACTGTAAGACAGAGATACACAACAAACAAAAATAACAGCTGTGTATAATATGTAACATGGTGGTGAGCTTTAATTGAGGAAAAAAAAGGAAGCAGAGAAAGGGTTAAAAAATGCGTGCTTGGTCAGGGGGCTGAAATTTTAGACTGCATAGTGAATGAAGGCCTCTTTGAGAAAGTAATATTTGCATAAAATTTCTGAAGAAAGTGAGGATGGGAGACACTATCTGAAAGAAGAGAAACCAAGATAAAAGAAATACAAAGTTCAAAGGCCCTGAGGCCAGAACAATGTGAAGACAGGGAGGAAGGTCAGCGCTGCTTAGTGAGGCAGCAGTAGTAAGAGATGAGATCAGCCTCTCAATGGTATGGGTTCAGTCACCTGAAATACTTAACTGTTTTTCACCTACCAAACAGCAATCTTATATAGCTCAAGATAACATTTGCAAGCAAGTACTTAGAACAACATAAATGGATTATTCACAGTATGTGAGGGCAGGGACTAAGTGCACTTAACAAGCAACTTCTTCCCAAAAGCCAGTCTAATTTTAAAATCTGTAAAACAGAACTTTAATCCACAGTGAATCAAAATGTATGATGTGGCCTCAATAATGCAGGAGACAGAGCTACGTGGCCCGAGTTCTGCCCTGACACCATCATAGTGTAGACTCTGAGCAGTCATTTACGCCTACGTAAGGTGAAAATATGGACCAAAATATGGACCCTCCTCATCTCGAGTTTTGTGACATCATTCAAGATAATGGTTTGATTGTGTCACATCTTCAGTGATATTTGGTTACAATTCTTCCACCTCAACTGGACACCTAGCACCACTACAAATTCATGAGCAAAATATGTGCAAAGAGACAGGCAGGGCAAATGTTCATTTTTGTTGTTGCTAAATGGATTTGCCTCAAGTCCTGTTAAAGAACCTCTAGCCCTGGCAATCAGAACTAGACTATGTGGAGGCCAAGTGACTCCTTTGGTGTCTCTGGCCCAAAGATTATTCTCAATTCCAGTCTGGCTGTCCCTTTGCCCTTTTCCAGAGCCCTCTTCCAGGAGGGCATACACTCCAGAGGCATGAGAAGAGCAAGCCAAAGACATCCATCCAAAGAAAGTCAACCCTAACGGAAATAACAAAAGCATACCAGTTAGTCAAGGCTCTCATCACAACAACCCGAACATACCCTGCCTAATGTAACCACACAGGAGGGAAATGAACTACACAAAATCCTTAGAAAGGACAGGAATTAGGATGGCCATGAGTATCTGGGGAGCAGCATCTCAGAGAGGGTCTCTATACATCTCTAATATTTAAAATGATTCCACTCCAACACTTTGCTATCCTGGAATCATTCTTCCCTCAACAGTTTTTAAAATCAATTTAATAACATTTCCTAATAGGAGGGTCCACTCTCACCTGCAATCATGTGTGTCTTAACGGTGCAGGAAAAGGAGCACTGGCCTAAATTCAAATTCCCAGGAGGCATTCCACTGGTCTTGCTTGAGTCAGGGCTTACCATTAGACAGAGAGCTGGTGCATCTCGAGTGACCATTTTGCCCAGATCATACAGAATGGAGGAAGAGTAATCTCCCTTGGGAAGGGATCTCGTGACAAAAGGAAGGGGATATAGAGGCTCGAGAAAAATGTCAGATATCTATATTACAAGCTAGTCATGAAGCCCAAATCAGCATCCCACCAAAAAGCTGTAGCACTTTGGTTCAGTAAATGTCCTTGCCTGTAATTTTGACCCATGCATGACAAAAGGGTGAAAGGGGGCCTGAAGGCCAGTAATATATCACAATTTGTTCTTTTTCCTGATTTTCCAAATCCTGACATTGACTCTATATATAACCAATCAACAGCTAGGTAGAACCACTCTCGATTTAAAACCATGTTTTTGGGGCATCTGGGTTGCTCAGTTGGTTAAGCATCCAACTTTGGCTCAGGTCATGATCTCATGGTTCATGGGTTCGAGCCCTGTGTCAGGCTCTGTGTGGACAGCTTAGAGCCTGGAACCTGCTTCAGATTCAGTGTCTCCCTCTCTCTCTCTGCCCCTCCCCTGCTCACGCTCTCTCTCTCTCTATCTCATTAAATAAACATTAAAAAAGAATAATTTAAAAATATTTTAAAAAACCATGTTTTTTAAACCATGTTATTTTTGTAGGAGCCTATGAGTCAGGACTGAAGCCCACATTGTTCACATTCGGAGACATGTTTTCATCACATTTCCTAAGCATACCTGAAAGGGTTAAATGATGTAAACCAAGTATAAAGATAACTCAGAAAACATAACCTCAAGGATATAAATAGCCAAATCTCATTATTTTTGTCCAAATGCCTGAAATTTTGATGATAAAAAATTTCACATTATCAATTTAATTTTTTTCCCAAATTCCTCTTCTATTGACCTACAGAAAGTGAATATCCCCAAATATATATGAAAACATATCTCTTCCTCTAGTTCTTTGTACTTCTTACTTTGCTCATTTCCATCAGAAGCTTTTAACCTTGGCCAGCTAAAATCTGGGTCCTACCTTCAGCAGACACAGGCAAGGACATTTTCTGCCAAAAATATGTTTCTTCAGCTCCTCCACTCATGATTTTTCTAACCCTGAATCTTCCATGACCCATTTGCTCAACTTGAAGAGAGTCAATAGAAAACATAAATTTATCATAGCCTTGGCTCCAATCTTAGAGAATTTAACAAACCCAAGCAAATCGCTAGAATAGCCTGTAGGTAAAGGTGGAAGGAACTTACAATTCAAGAATCAACTAACACATACAAAATCATTTCTCAAACAAAAGCACAGAAAAGAACCTGGCACCACATTGGAATTTAGAGCCATAGGCCACATCTAAATAAATGCAGTGTAATCTATAAGAAGGTGGCAGAACAAAAGGAATAGAAAAATAGAAAATAGAAAACATACTACAGTTTCACTTTTATCAGGGTGCAGTCTGGAGCCCAGCATATGCCAACACTAAATTCAGTTGGGAGGAATTTCCTATCGGCAACTTTGCTGAGACATTATGATTTCTATATGCTAGAAGAAAAAATCCACAACTCATTTAGATTCTTCCTTGTCTCAAAAAGTAACTTCTATTCCTTCTTACAAACATTAGAAAAGTACAATGTGGGGGACTTCCAAACTCCAGGTCTTTCCTAAAGACCTTATCTTTTCTTGAGGATCCATTCCATGTGAGAAACTTCTTGATTTGACTTTCAGTTCTCCAAGCTCCTAATACTCCAACTTTAAATTAAGTGAGCCAACATCAGTCCCACAGACAGAATTTTCATTTTCCAGTGACCAAATTAGATGTCTCTAGTACACGATTTTATTCTTTTCTATACTTTCCTTCATAACATTTGTCACAATTTATAATTTAATATCATGTGATTCTATAAATATGTCTCCCCACCTAGTCTAAATTCCATGAGGGCAGGAACAATGAACCCCTTCAGGTTTTCACATCACTGTAATATTAGGGCAGAGCTTAGTACCTGGCAAGAGGCAGGTGTTATAAACATATGTCAAATGATTAAATCATCTATTTGAGAACACCTTCATTTCAGAACTCAAAACAGCAGACTAGATGGGGACCCAGAGTTCTCCCTAGAGTTTTCTCAGTAGATGAAAAAACTCTTGAAAAGAAAAATTATGTAAAAAAAGAAGAAGAAAGACAATAGATCATTTGACTTATTTGGTTCTTAGGACTGGCATTCTTTCCAATAATGCTAGGTTTTATTACAAATAACACAATATGTTCAATCTCTTCAAGTGGAAAAAAAACTACAGGATAGATTCAAGCTCAAAGTAACTGCAGCATATTTGCTTCTTGCTGTCTAGACAGTTTTATAAATTCTGTAAGTGTTGGTACCACAAAGAATGCAAGAGAAAGATATTATCTACTAAATGGAACTGAATCAAGAAAAATCAATACGATGTTCTTTACCAATATATTTTAGAGAACATGAATTTAGCCTACTTTGAATAAAAATAGTATTCAAAAGGTACTGGTTTGGCAAAACCTAAACAGGCCTATTTTTCAAAATGGGAGACTGAAGGTACATAATACCTTTTATGCCTTGTTATTTCAACATTTTAGCCACAGTTTACAACAACAAGCTAAAGCAGAAGTTTATCAAATGTGCTTTCAATTCCATGCGAAATGTCTGGGTTGCCTTCAGGACAGATAGGCTGTCTCTAAAAGGAAGGGACTGGTTGCCACCCAAACAGACTTTCCACTCCCACCCCACCATTAGCTTGAACAGCGAGGTTTTGTGTGTTATCATATTAGGATCCTTTGAAGAAAGAATGCCTAGTGTTGAACTGAAAGTGATTGAAAATAATTGGACTAAACCAACAAACCCACATTTTTATCTAGATATATCCTTTGAAGAGGAAAATGGCCATTCTAAGTTGGTGAGGGGTGTTTTGATCACTGGGACTCAATTATATGTCATTATTTTCAATTATCAGCACCTCCATTTCAGAGTTTTCTTTCAAATCACCTGGGGAAGAGAAAGTATGGGAAATCTAGAAAAGTCCTGGTACAAACGCAATGCCCCTCACCTCTAAATAATTCAGTGCCTGCCACTCTCTCTAAAGCATTCCCATATCCTTGTTTTGACCTACTAGCATTTCTGCCTCTGGTCTGTCATGGTATTTTTAAGACACGCTTTAGCTCAAACATTCACTTTAAACTCCTCTAAAACTGTCACTTCAAAAGGAAATGTTATTTGTCAGAGTATATGCACTTTTAAGCTAAGAGTTTGAAAGGTTTTATAAACATAACTTCTGAAAAGAACAGTAGGGCAGAAAAAGTAAAGATACCTTAAAGTTTTTGAGGTAAAACCATATATTAACCCTTGGTTTAGAGCAGCTACCATCTTCACATTTGTGACTTTATCATTCTAAATACCTGGAGCCTTAAATGATTCTTGTGCCAATCCCCATTGCTTGTTGTTAGATTATTTCCTCCTTTACTCATGACCATCTCTGGACAGTTTGCACATTGCTCTAGTTAAATTGCTGCTTCGTGGAAATCACTGCAATTCTTCTGATAGCAAGTAGATAGTTTACATGTGGTTAAGACTGTGGAGTGGGAACCACAGTCCTTGGATTCAAACACCATCTCTTTTCTTCACCTCTCTGTACCTGAGAGTCCTCACTTGTAAACCAGGAGTAAGAGGAAGACCTACCTACCTATAAGGTTGCAGAGAGACTCTCAAGATGTCAGCGCTGAGCCCAATGCAGGACTCGATTCCACAAACTGGGAGATCATGACCTGAGCTGAAATCAAGAGTAGATGCTTAACCCACGGGGCCACACAGATGCCCCCTAAAGACCTTAAATCCTTATAGGTAGATCTTCCAGCCGTGTACTATCAGGCCAAATATGAATTTTCACTGCTTTTCCTCCTCAGGGTCTCTCAGACCTGATTCCCCATACCCCTACCACTCTATTTAAATATTTAAATCAGACTTTACCTATATCTAAAATTTGTCACCAAAGGAAGCGTATATATAAGTAATTTCTATTTTTTTTTTTTTTTTAAGAATTAAACTAGGGGGTGGAAGAGGGTAATGGCTACTTCAGTAGCAAAAGGGATTATTCAGAACAGCTTAGTTCAAGGTCTTGGAAACGAGTTCTCTTGAAGGAACTGCTGCATTCATTTCAAAGTAGGCAGAATTAATCTGACTCAGGATCCATTTTCTGTGAGTCTTTCCCTGGGCATATGCCTGACCATCAGAGATTATAGGGAGCATATAGGAAGGAGGTGAACTGTTTCAAGAAAAAGGAAACTACAAAGGAGATGTGATTAATTGGCTTCCTCTGCTGAAGCTTTATCAGGGCCATATGTAATTCTCCACCTATCTTAGTGGAGCACTGGAAAAAATCAATCCCTGCAGTCTTGGATAAGCTTGATAGGGGCCACTGGCTTTTCTTTATATACTTATTCTTGCTAAATAATTCCTAAGTTTTCCAATATAGGCCATGTTTTTCTTCAAAACATGTTTTCCATGAACTCTTTAAACCAGTCTTCTTAATAAATTCTCACTTATCTGGAGTTTCAACTTAGGTCTATCTTTAAATATATATGAAATTGCCACAAAAAGAAAATCATAACAGATGTGACTGTGAAATTAATAAAATCTCAATTAGACTCAGTTCTTAAATTCATTTCTGAGTAGCTAATATTTTTTTCAAAGCCCAATTTGCACTTGGGTGAAATATTCAAAGCATGTTGTATGTTTTTGAAGAGTCTGTTTCTGTATTTGTAAAAGAACACAATTCTCAAGTGCAATTTATTTTCAGGACTTTCATCAGAAAGACCTGAGAGGATTTCATTTTTGTCTTGAACAAATTAGATAAATGTTATTACTACAAGATCAAATACAAACACCTAATTTTTAAGATTTCTGGAGTATTTTAATTTGAAGGTAATATATTCAGATTTTATTTAGCTGACAATAGTTCTAATTAGAGCACACTTTTTTCTTTCTCTTAATATCACTTATCTCTATTTTATGTTCAAGAGTCTTTCCATTTTTCCTAATATAGAACCACAAATCTTTTCTCCAGTCTGTAAGACTGAAAGTTTTGTGAAATAGTCTACTTTTTGTTCCAGTTAAAGTAGAATTTTTCATCTCTTGGAAGAAAATGAAATAAGAACCAACAGAAAATGAGGCTAAAATCACCTTGTCAGGAATGACTGAAGGCTACAGAGAAAATGAACAAGGGAAAAGAGAAACAAACATTCAAATGAATATAAATGGATCGAGCCAGTCTGCAAAGAGAAGCAAATAGGTCTCTGAGAAAAATGGCCAAAGGAGCAAATGTTTAGAAAGTACACAAACCCCTCTGCTCAGCTATTCTAACTTCACTGCACCTTCTGTCATGTTCTTGGTAAAATTAACAGAACTCTCTTACTTATTTTATTCATGTAAACTTCCCTGACCAATACAGCTTCATTCTGCCTTTTTAGAAGTCAAAGTAAATAGATAAATATTTGACACAGCCACCCCAGGAAGGAGCACTACAAGGAGAAATTAAGAGGGCACTCAGCCATAAATGAAGAGGTCTAGGTTCTGGTCCCAGGGCTATTCCCCTCGCCTCCCACCAAAAAAAAAAAAAAAAAGTGTTTCACAACCCACCTGGCAGAATGTACCAAACAACTTACACTAGCAAGTGATGGATGCAAAAGGATGTCAGAACAACGAATGGAGTTAAGAGGTCAGGGTGTGAACTGTCCATAGAGACATGAAAACAAACTCAAGACCTAGCACATGGTAAGTGTTCCATAAAGATCTACTGAATGAGCAACTGAATGAATGAATAAATGCATCTATTGATAGACAATTCCAGCCTGACCAGTAGAAAAAAGAGAAGCTTAAACTTTTTGTTATTCTCTTTGTACATAAGAATATTTTATATCACTTTTCCATATATACTTTATAGATCTATTTTTATATAACACATATATTCATGACTCACATGCAAACATAAAATGAACATGTTTCATTTCAAAGATTTTACTTAACTCATTAATTAATGAGGAACCTGGTAAGATATATAAAGTCAATTCAAAGGAGAATCCAAAGAACAAACATATATGTGGGCAATCAAGAATGCTGAAATAAATATGCTGAAAGATACAAAACTAATACATATCCACATGATAAGCACAAATTATAGCTCCACTGAACAAAATTAGTTTGCAGCTTTATGGACAAAAAAATATTAATTACCATCAGTTTTATACAACTGTCCAAGTTGTAAAGTAGCTCAAAGATAAGGAATGATAAAAATTGATGGATTGGGGGCACCTAGATGGCTCAGTTGGTTAATCATCCGACTTCTTGCTATTAGTGACTTCCAGCCCCTTGTTGGGCTCTGGGCTGACAGCTCAAAGCCTGGAGCCCGCTTTGAATTCTGTGTCTCCTCTCTCTCTGCCTCTCCCCTGCTCTCTCTCTCTTTCAAAAATAAATAAACATTAAACAATTTTTTTTAATTCATCTATTGAGAAAACCCCTAGAAGAGTACTTTAGACATCTTCAAGCTTCCATTTTATTCATTTTATTTTTTTCACAAACTTTTCTTGATATAATAGAGATACAAATTATTTTCTGCTTGTTTATCTTTTCATTGAACTCTTCTTCTAAACCCCCAACCCCTGATGGACTTAACTATCTGCTTTCTCCTTGCCTGAACCTGAGGAAATCCCATAATGATGAAGACCATACATTCACAATGACCACCAGCAACTGAACCAGTGAAAGAGCCTTCAGGAATGGTACTGCATTTCTGAGGTCATTTCACTGTCCCCCTCTATATAACATCAGTGCCAAATGTTTCCTCTCTCATTAAAATCTCTAATCATGGTAATCTTCAAAATATTTAACTACCAGTAAAAAATGGCCATACACTGATCAGAAAAGAGGTCATAGGTAGCCTCAGTGCCAGACAGCTATCCTCTAAATGCTGGATCATGGGAACAATCTGGAGGTACTGGATAAAGGTAGGGCACAGAAACAGAGCAAATGGAGACTCAGCATGGCTTAGGACTATTTACATATTTTAACCACCTATCAGGCCGTATTTCTCCATGTCTCCAATTCACTCCACTACCCCCTGCCCCAATTGGCAATGGATGAACTCACTTCCTACTCCACAGGGAAAATTCGAGCCATCAGAAATCCCTTAGCTTTCAACTAACAAAGCTATCCTCCTACTGCTTTCAGCCCATCCTTTCCTCATTACTGAATGTAGAAAGAAATCTGTAATACACATGGAGAATATATCTGACATGTCTTACAAACAGAATATCAGAAGAAGAAGAATATAATAATATTGGGCTAAAATTGTCCAGTAATATAGAGGGAAGGAAGGGGCCACTGAAAGGAAGTCAACACCACTGGTGAGTTTTATGTTTCATGAAAACTACCAGATAGTATGAACAAGAATGATCAAATATACATAGCTTCTCTAAGAGGATCCCTTCAAGGAAGATTTACTAAGCATCACTTCAAAAGGCTGAGAGAGTCACTCCCCAGCATGAGTGTATTAGAGAACCTGATTATAAATTCAATTGAAATGAACCCAAGGGACATTTGCAATATATCAAATCCCCCCAAATAAGAATTTTATGTGTGCTTCAGACATAAGCACTTATGAATTCATAAGGAAATTGAATTCATAAGGAAATTGAATTCATTTTAAGGACAACACCAAGATACAAAGGACCAGAAAAACTAGAAAAACTTTTTGTACTTCCACTTAGCAGACAAGGATAAAAATTCTGTTTATTCTTTTGGGAGCAGAAAAGAGATTCACATACCACAAGTGGGTAGAGAAATACCGCAAAATAAAAAGACTTACAAGAATCAAGGGACTAGGCATTAGACTCAGCAACCTCTAATAGGAACTCAAGAAATGAAAATTTTGGTATGAAACACTGAAAGTTAGCATCCTTGAAGACAGTTTTTTATATTTTAACCAGTACTTCTTAAACTTCAGCTTACATCAGAGTTTTCTGGAGGCCTTAAGAAAGCAGATTGCTGAGCCCCACTTGCTGTGTTCCTAATCCAGTAGGTCTGAGACTCAGCCTGAAAATTTTCATTTCTACAAATTTCCAGATTATACTAGTGCAGCAGTTCAGGGGCCATACTGTGAGAGCCTCTGGTTTAGAGTATATCTGAAAAAAGTGAAATAAACCAATGAGTAAAAACTTATTTGAGTTAATGGAGGGGAAGTAAATTAATGGCAAGTTTAAAAAATAATAATCCCAATGAAATAATTTTTAGGAGCTTTTGACCAAACATAATGTTAATGAACTCAGGACATCAGAGTTGAGGAAAATAAACCGTCCTTTCTCAAAGTCCTCTGGCCATATTTTTCCAGACATGATATCGTTTATTTATTTTACAGTCTTCTCCCCATTTGCTTAGCTTTTGTGGCTTCTGCCATTTCCCTGATATTTCCCTTTCTTTTACATCACTGCCATTCAATTAGCTGATACTTGTTTGAGCCTTTTTTCTCCTCAACTTCTGGAACTCCTTCTCTCCCCACAGTATGCTGTTCTGACTGGCATCAGTGAGTCACTGACTCCCCTAGATTTTCTGTTTGTTTGGTCTTACCCCCAACTGATTTCAATTTACTGAAGATTAGGCTAACTAGAAGTGAACATTCTAAATTAAAATCACACAACTAAACTAACATAAATGGGATAGTCTCCCCTCAGAATGTGCCCCATCTTATTTTTTGCAGGGTCAACAAAGTCCACCCACACAGTGTAAAAGTATCATTTACTTGACTGGCTTTGCTGGTGGCCAGAGATCCGTAAAGAACAGGAAATCCTGACCAGCCTCTTGCAAGATGTGGTAATGGATGAGGTTGGGTGGTACTACATAGCATATTCAGAGATATAAGATTACCAAAAAAAGAGAAAACATTGTAGCTTCTCTTCTTTTTTGAGAAGAGAAGAGCTAACAAAAGAATAGAGATAAAGAGGTTTGTGAATTTTTAAATACTGTGTTGGAAAACAAAGCTATATAGAAACTTATACAACCAAGAGTTAATGGAAGCCTCTGTCACCTGATTCAGAATGTAGTAAATTGTGTTGGGGAAGCGACAGTGGGAGGAGAAGGACAGGAAATTAATACTGAATAAATACATCTGAAATAGCAAAATTCATCAGTTATTTCTAAAATCCAAATACTAAGTTCGAGGGTTAGAAAAGTGTTTTCCAGCTGCTTGAAATTGATTTCTCCAAGATTGTATTCCTAGACCATATAATCTCTCCCCCCTCCCCCCAAGGAAACAAACTAGTTTGTAGGAGATTTTAAGTATTGTTTTCTGTGAGGCTCAGTTTTATGTATCAACTTGGTTAGGCTATAGCCCCATTATTCAAACACCAATCTAAGCGGTGCTGAAGATATTTTGTAGATGTGATAAAAGTCTGTCATCAGTTGACCTTAAACACAGAAGATTATTTTTAGATAATCTGGGTGGTTCCAACTCAACCAGCTGATGTACTTTAAGATTAGAATTGATGCTGAGGGAGGAGCCAAGATGGCAGAACAGCATGGAAGCTTTTTGTGGGTCTCGCGTACATGAAATACAGCCAGACCAACACTCAACCATCCTAAACACCTAGAAAACCGATTGGAAGATTAACACAACAATCTGCACAACCTGAACCACAGAATTCAGCAGGTACGCGACACGAAGAACTGAACTTGGGGAGCAAGAAGCCCCAAAAGGTAGGGAACCCCACAAAAGGGCGGAGAGAGGACAGAGGCTGGGGAGGGGGAGATCATACAGGAAAAGCACCCCTCCCCAAAAGCAGCTGGAGAGAAAGCGGAAAATTGGAAGCAGCTGCAGGGACTAAACTAAAAAGGGAGAAAGGAGAGGGTTTAAATTCCATTAAGACTGTAAACAAGGGGAGCGCAAAGTCTGCAACTCTGCAGCTCGATACCTGGTGGTGCTCTGGTGGGAAAGGTGAATCCCCAGGAACAGAATGGGGTCCAGGAGGTCCTCAGGCCACACGGGGAAAAGCGGTTCCACTGCTGGAAGGAGATTTGGTAGAGACTGTTGAAGCCACCTGGTCCCAGCAGACCCCGGAAGGCAGCCACATTCTCTGGTGCTGGGGCAAGGTTGTTGAGGGTGAAGCCTGGTGCCAGATGTGTGTTGCGATTTTCCATAATCCCTTTAACTCTGATGCTATACTGTCTCACAATCTTTTTTGGGGGCGGGCTGGCACCTGGCCACAATCTCTGGACATCGGCATCAGCAGGGTCCAGCAAGCGTTCCTAAGTGCAGCCAACATTCGGCCATTGCACGGTGAGACCCTCCCGCAGAGGGGCAGAGTGGTCAAAGCCAAAGTCCTTCGGAAGTAAGGGGCCGGGAAAAACAGCCGCATCTGAGACAAAACGTGGGAGAGAGGTACTGCCTGGGGCCTGGTCATGGAAAGTGGAAAAGTGGGGAGTGGATGAGAGCTGAAGATGGAGGACCGGGCGCGACTGCTGATCCCGGAGAACAGACTGGGTAGCTGGGTGGCGTCATTTTTACCGCTTATGTGCATGCGTACCTAGGAGCACCGAAACAATCCATCCCAGTAGCCTAGCAACGCCATCTAGTGGAGAGCGGAGCTAATACACCGAGCCCCACCCAACTGGGCCGACTTCACTCTTTAATACAAACCTCACTGCCGGCTTAATTTATGGACCATAAAGAGCTACATGGACTGACTTCTAGGGAAAAACGAAGCAATTTCAGTCCTACTTCAATCTGTTACCACGTTATCTATTTAATTTTTTTCTCTTTTTCCTTTTTCTCTTTTACAATTCTTTTCTTTTTCTTGAATACAGAAAAAGAAAAACTCATTTTTATTTTCAATTTTTATTAAAAATATCTGTCTAATTTTTATTACTATATTTTTTACTTTTGTGTAAATTTTTTCAAATTCTACTTGATCATTTATTTTAGTCTACTTCAATGTACTCACCTTTTCAAATTTTCAAACAATTTCCTTTTTTTTATTTTTTTCTCTTTTTCATTTCTTTTCTTTTTCTTGAATGCACAAAGAGAAAAACTTCATTTTTACTTCCAATTTGTTTTAAAAATATTTTTATTTAATTTTTGTTACTGTATTTTTTGCTTTTCTTTAATTTTTTTCAAATTCTATCCTACTCCCATCATTTTATTTCAGTCTACTACAGTGTGTTCACTTTTTCAAATTTTCAACGATTCCTTTTTTCTTTTCTTTTTTCTTTTTATCTTTTTTCTCTTTTTAATTTCTTTTCTTTTTTCTTAAATACAGAAAATGAAAAAATTCATATTTCTTTTTAATTTTTATTAAAAATATTTTTCTTTAATTTTTTTCTACTATATACTCTACTTTTGTGTATATTTTTTCAAATTCTATTTTACCCACATCATCTCATTTTAGTCTACTTTAGTGTATTCATTTTTTCAAATTCTCAAACGATTTCCTTTTTTCCTCTGCCCCCTTATTTTTTTCGTGTCTCTAATCTGTCAAACCACTTTCAACACGCAGAACAAAACATACCTATGATCTAGCATCATCTATTCGATTTGTGTGTGTGTGTGTGTGTGTGTGTTTAATTTTTAATTGTAATTTTTTTTAATTTTAATTTTTTTTCATTTCAATTTTTCTACCTCATTAATTGCTTTTCTCCCTTCAAAATGACAAAATGAAGAAATTCACCCCAAAATAAAGAGCACGAAGAAACGATGGCCAGGGATTTAACCAACACAGACACAAGCAAGATGTCTGAATCAGAATTTAGAATCACAATAATAAGAATACTAGCTGGAGTCAAAAATAGATTAGAATCCCTTTCTGCAGAAATAAAAGAAGTAAAAAATAGCCAGAATGAAATTAAAAATACAATAACTGAGCTGCAATCATGGATGGATGCAGTGGCAGCAAGGATGGATGAGACAGAACAGAGAATCAGCTGAATACAGGACAAACTTATAGGGAATAATGAAGCAGAAAAAAAGAGGGAGATTAAGGCAAAAGAGCACAATTTAAGAATTAGAAATCAGTGACCCATTAAAAAGGAACAACATCAGAATCATAGAGGTCCCAGAGGAGGAAGAGAGAGAAATAGGGGCAAGAAGGGTTATGTGAGCAAATCATAGCAGAAAACTTTCCTAACCTGGGGAAAGACACACATCAAAATCCAAGAAGCACAGAAGGCCCCCATTAGATTCAACAAAAACCGACCATCAACAAGGCATATCATAGTCAAATTCACAAAATACTCAGGCAAGGAGAGAATCATGAAAGCAGCAAGGAAAAAAAGTCCCTAATCTGCAAGGGTAGACAGATCAGGTTTGCAGGAGACCTATGCACAGAAACTTGGCAGGCCAGAAAGGAGTGGTGGGATATATTTAGTGTGCTGAATCAGAAAAATGTGCAGCCAACAATCCTTTATCCAGCAAGGCTGTCATTCAAAATAGAAGGAGAGATTAAACGTTTCCTAGACAAACAAAAATTAAAGGAGTTTGTGACCACTAAACCAGCCCTGCAAGAAAGTTTAAGGGGGACTCTCTGAGGGGAGAAAAGATGAATATATATATATATATATTCATCTTTTGGTATATATATATACCAAAATCAACAAAAGATTAGACAGGACCAGAGAACACCACCAGAAACTCCAACTCTACAAGCATCATAATGGCAATAAATTCATATCTTTCAGTACTCACTCTAAATATCAATGGACTCAATGCTCCAATCAAAACACATAGGGTAACAGAATGGATAAGAAAATATGACCCATCTATATGCTGTTTACAAGAGACCCACTTTAGACCTAAAGACACCTACAGATTGAAAATAAGGGGATGGAGAACCATCAATCATGCTAATGGTCAACAAAAGAAAGCTGGAGTAGTCACACTTATATCAGACAATCTAGACTTTAAAATAAAGACTGTATCAAGTGATGCAGAAGGGCATTATATCATAATCAAGGGATCTATAGACCAAGAAGACCTAACAATTGTAAACATTTATGCGCCAAATGTCAGAGTACCCAAATATATAAATCAATTAATCACAAACAAAGAAACTCATCGATAGTAATATCATAATAGTAGGAGACTTCAACACCCCACTCACAGCAATGGACAGATCATCTAATCAAAAAATCAACAAGGAAACAATGGCTTTGAATGACACATTGGACCAGATGGACTTAACAGATACATTTAGAACATTTCATCCTAAAGCAGCAGAATATACATTCTTCTCCAGTGCATGTGGAACGTTCTCCAGAATAGACCATATACTACGACACAAATCAGCCCTAAGTAAGTACAAAAAGATTGAGATCATACCATGCATATTTTCAAACCACAATGCTATGAAACTCAAAATCAACCACAAGAAAAAATTTGGAAAGGTAACAAATACTTGGAGACTGAAGAACATCCTATTAAAGAATGAATGGGCTAACCAAGCAGTTAAAGAAGAAATTAAAAAGTATATGGAAGTCAATGCAAATGATAGCACCACAACCCAAAACCTCTGGGACGCAGCAAAGGCAGTCATAAGAGGAAAGTATATAGCAATCCAGGCCTTCCTAAAGAAGGAACAAAGATCTCAGATACACAACCTAACCTTACACCTTAAGGAGCTGGAAAAAGAACAGCAAATAAAACCCAACACCAGCAGAAGACAGTAAATAATAAAGATTAGAGCAGAAATTAATGCTATCAAAACCAAAAAAACAGTAGAACAGATCAATGAAACCGGAAGCTGGTTCTTTGAAAGAATTAACAAAACTGATAAACCACTAGCCAGTTTGATCCAGAAGAAAAAGGAAAGGACCCAAATAAGTAAAATCAAGAATGAAAGAGGAGATCACAACCAACGCAACAGAAATAAAAACAATAATAAGAGAATATTATGAGCAACTATATGCCAATAAAATGGGCAATCTGGAAGAAATGGACAAATTCCTAGAAACATATACACTACCCAAACTGAAACAGGAAGAAATAGAAAATTTTAACAGACACATAACCAGTAAGGAAATCAAATTAGTAATCAAAAATCTCCCAAAACACAAGAGTCCAGGGCCAGATGGCTTTCCAGGGGAAGTCTACCAAACATTTAAAGAAGAGTTAACACCTATTCTCTTGAAACTGTTCCAAAAAATAGAAATGGAAGGAAAACTTCCAAACTTTTTCTATGAAGCCAGCATTACCTTTATTCCAAAACCAAACAGAGACACCACTAAAAAGGAGAACTATAGACCAATTTCCCTGATGAACATGGATGCAAAAATCCTCAATAAGATATTAGCCAACCTAATCCAACAATACATTAAAAAAATTATTTACCATGACCAAGTAGGTTTTATACCTGGGATGCAGGGCTGGTTCAAAATCCACAAAACAATGTGATTCATCACATCAATAAGAGAAAGGACAAGAACCATATGATCCTCTCAATAGATGCAGAGAAAGCATTTGACAAAATACAGCATCCTTTCTTGATAAAAACCCTTCAAGAAAGTAGGGATTGAATGAGCATACCTCGAGATCACAAAGGCCATATGTGAACAACCCAATGCTAATATCATCCTCAATGGGGAAAACCTGAGAGCTTTCCCCCTAACGTCAGGAACAAGACAAGGATGTCCACTCTCACCACTGTTATTCAACATAGTATTGGAAGTCTTAGCCTCTGCAATCAGACAACACAAAGAAATAAAAGGCATCCAAATCGGCCAGGAAGAGGTCAAACTTTCACTCTTTGCAGATGACATGATACTCTATATGGAAAACCCAAAAGATTCCACCAAAAGACTGCTAGAACTGATTCACGAATTCAGCAAAGTTGCAGGATATAAAATCAATGCACAGAAGTTGGTTGCATTCCTATACACCAACAATGAAGTGACAGAAAAAGAAATCAAGGAATCGATCCCATTTACAGCTGCACCAAAAACCATAAAATACCTAGGAATAAATCTAATCAAAGAGGTGAAAAATCTATTCACTGGAAACTATAGAAAACTTATGAAAGAAATTGAAGAAGACACAAAGAAATGGAAAAAGATTCCAGGCTCCTGGAGAGGAAGAACAAATATTGTTAAAATGTCGATACTACCCAAAGCAATCTACGTATTCAATGCAATCCCTATCAAAGTAACATCAGCATTCTTCACAGAGCTAGAACAAACAATCCTAAAATTTGTATGCAATCATAAAAGACCCCAAATAGCCAAAGCAATCTTGAAAAAGAAAACCAAAGCAGGAGGCAACACAATCCCAGACTTCAAGCTATACTACAAAGCTGTAATCATCAAGACAGTATGGTACTAGCACAAGAACAGACACTCAGGTCAATGGAACAGAATAGAAAACTCAGAAATGGACCCACAAATGTATGGCCAACTAATCTTTGACAAAGCAGGAAAGAATATCCAATGGAATAAAGACAGTCTGTTCAGCAAATGGCATTGGGAAAACTGGACAGCGACATGCAGAAAAAATGAACCTGGACCACTTTCTTACACCATACACAAAAATAAACTCAAAATGGATGAAAGGCCTAAACATAAGACAGTAAGCCATCGAAATCCTCAAGAAGAAAGCAGGCGAAAACCTCTTTGACCTCAGCTGCAGCAACTTCTTACTCAACACGTCTCCAGACACAAGGGAAACAAAAGCAAAAATGAACTATTGGGACCTCATCAAAATAAAGAGCTTCTGCACAGCGAAGGAAACAATCCACAAAACTAAAAGACAACTGATGGAATTAGAGAAGATATTTGCAAATGATACAGCAGATAAAGGGTGAGTATCCAAAATCTATAAAGAACTTATCAAACTCAACACCCGAAAAACAAATAATCCAGTGAAGAAATGGGCAAAAGACATGAATAGACACTTCTCCAAAGACGACATCCAGATGGCCAACTGACACATGAAACAATGCTCAACATCACTCATCATCAGGCAAATACAAATCAAAACCACAATGAGATATCACCTTACACTTGTCAGAATTTCTAACATTAACAACTCAGGCCACAACAGATGTTGGCAAGGATATGGAGAAAGAGGATCTCTTTTGCATTGTTGGTGGCAATGCAAGCTGAGGCAGCCACTCTGGAAAACAGTATGGAGGTTCCTCAAAAAATTAAAAATAGAACTACCCTACGACCCAGCAATTGCAGTACTAGGCATTTATCCAAGGGATACAGGTGTGCTGTTTTGAAGGGACACATGCACCCCCATGTTTATAGCAGCACTATCAACAATAGCTAAAGTATGGAAAGAGCCCAAATGTCCATTCATGGATGAATGGATAAAGAAGATGTGGTATATATATACAATGGGGTATTACTCAGCAATCAAAAAGAATGAAATCTTGCCATGTGCAACGACGTGGATGGAACTGGAGGATATTATGCTAAGTGAAATTAGTCAGAGAAAGACAAAAATCATATGACTTCACTCATATGAGGACTTTAAGAGACAAAACAGATGAACATAAGGGAAGGAAACAAAAATAATATAAAAACAGGAGGGGGCCAAAACAGAAGAGACTCATAAATATGGAGAACAAAGTGAGGGTTACTGGAGGGGTTGTGGGAGGGCGGATGGGCTAAACGGGTAAGGGGCACTAAGGAATCTCTCCTGAAATCATTGTTGCACTATATGCTAACTAATTTGGATGTATAATTTAAAAAATAAAAAATGAAGTTAAAAAAAAAGAAGATTAGAACTGATGCTTTCCTGCAGAGGTAATACTGCCTGTGGACTGAAGTTACACTTGGGCTGGAGAGTTCCAGCAACCATTCCTGCTGGACTGTCTATGGATTTCAGACTAATTTTTTTTAAATAGAGTAAAACATTAATTTTTTTAATTGGATAATACTCATAAGCCAGAAAAAAATTTTAATTACACAATCTATGACATATGTGGAACCAGAGAGGAGAAAAAATTTACTGAAACTTGAAGTGATTGCCAGGAAAGTGAGTAGACTATATGCCTAGCATATCCCCAGCCACTGCAAAATCAGATTAATAATTGTAACTGACATCAGAGCACTTACAATGTGCCAGGTGCCTGTTCTAAGTACTTTGTAAATTACAACGCAAGCCTCGCAACACTCCAGTGAAGGAGGTACCAGAAATAACCTCATTTTACAGGTATAGAAAAGTAAAGGAAAACAATTACACAATTTGCCCCAAAGCACTCTGACAATGCCAAAACCATAACTCAAACCTAGACTGTGGCTCTAGAATTTGCATTCTCAATCCATATTACCTTGTGAGTTGGCAAAACATTTAGAATCTACCATGAACTTCATTAGGCAGAATGCCAGCATCAAGAATGGCATGAGCAGAGGAACCCACCTATAGTGTCATTTCCCCCTGGAGTAAATGGTATGCTGAGTGAAGTCACAGCTCCTGAGGCAGGCAGTGTGCCAGAAACAGAAGGGTGCTACCAGATAACTCCAGGCTACTTTGGCAAATAAGAAAATGAAATCCTTGTTTCTCATGAGAATTATCAGTCATCCATTCCTCTTCATGATGCTTTCTCCCCTATACATTTCTTAAATATGTACACTAAGTTTTACCTACATTACAACAAGCCTGATCCAAACCACAGTCATGTCTTGTCTGGATAGATGCGAGAGCATTCTAGCATTCTAGTGTTTTCCCCATATCCACGTGGCCTCTGCAATCTGTCCTCCACAATGGATGCTAGAGTGGGCCTTTAAAACACAAATTTAAATACACTATTCACCTACCTCATATTTGTCAATGGCTTTCCATTGCTTTTGGGTTATTCTCAGCATACTTAATGTGGCCTCATGGTCCTGCATGATCTGGCCCGTCCTACCTCTCTAGACTCTTCTGTCTGCTCACTATACCCTGAACAACAGTTTCTGTCTGTCCAACTAACCAGGAACCCAGTAAGTTTATAGAACTGTTACCATTACTGGGAATTAAGATCTGGGGTAATTATTTGATACATGACTTCCCCAGGAGCTTGTAAAGGATATGAGAGCGAAGAAAAATATTTTAAAGCAGGAAGATGATTGAAGTTAGTGCATAAAAGAAGCCACTGAGGCCTGGGTTCATATTCTGACCTTGATGAAGCTTTGTGTTTTAAAGCAAGAGACTTAATGTCAAGGAATCTATTTCCTCATTGAAAAAAAGTGGGGTACTAATATCTACAGGGCTGCTGCAAATATTAAATAACATATGCAAAGCACTCAGCTTGCTACCTGGAACATAGTAGGCATTCAAGTTGAAAATAAAACTAAATTTTTTAATAGAGAAGAGTATGAGTTCATGTATCCACTAGAAGAAAAGAAATGCCAAGTAAAAATAGAAAATTGCAAAGAAAGGGGTGCCTGCGTGAATCAGTCAGTTAAGCATCTGACTCTTGATTTCGACTCAGATCATGGTCTCACAGTTTGTGAGTTCTAGCCCCACATTAGGCTCCATGCTGATGGTGTGGAGCCTGCTTGGGATTCTCTCTCTCTCTCTCTCTCTCTCTCTCTCTCTCTCTCCCTCTCCCTCTCCCTCTCCCTCTCCCTCCCCCTCTTTCTCTGTCCTTCTCCCAATTGTTCTGTCTCTGTCTCTTAAAATAAATAAATAAACTTTAAAAAGAAAAAGAAAACTGCAAAGTAAACCCAAATATCAGGAAAATAAAGGGAAACAAGGAAATATTAAAAAATCAGAAGGCTGAATAAAATAGGATAGGTATATATAAAACCAAATTATGAGAAAAACAATGACAAAATATAAATTCATTTAGCCCCGGTTAAAGTAGAAGATTTTATATACCTATCTCAGTTGGTAACAAAGAAATATAATCATAGAATTAAAATACAGTTTCTACCAAACTTTGTATCTGCAAAACATATGGACTAGTTTTGAATATTCAGAAAATATTTACAAAAATTGATCAAATTCTAGGCCACTAATAAATTCTCCATAACTGCCTTGGAAATGTCTAGAACTCATAGGGGCAAAAGGGTAATCCAGGCAGGGAGCAGAATCAGTAAAGCCCTATGCCCCTGGACTCAGCACAATAGAGAAGCACCTAGTTTATCTTTACACATGATTCGGATCAACCAAACAACCAACCAAACAAAACAAAAAACAAAAACAGGAGGTTTTTGCTGTGTGTTGTTTCTTAGACAAAAGCCTCTGTCCTGTGATGAATCAGCTCCTATTCAGATAAAAATTGACCCTCAAGAGGAACAGCAGTGCTTGCCAATCAGTAGGGTGACATTTCATACATCAAGGCTTCTTTGTCTTTGAATTGCCCTCCAGTTACTACATCTTCCAAAGGAAGCTGGGAGGGAAAAATTCAGCAGCCACTACATTTTTATTTTATTTACCTACAAGGAGTATCTAATAAAAAGCAATGATGGGGCGCCTGGGTGGCGCAGTCGGTTAAGCATCCGACTTCAGCCAGGTCACGATCTCGCGGTCTGTGAGTTCGAGCCCCGCGTCAGGCTCTGGGCTGATGGCTCGGAGCCTGGAGCCTGTTTCCGATTCTGTGTCTCCCTCTCTCTCTGCCCCTCCCCCGTTCATGCTCTGTCTCTCTCTGTCCCAAAAATAAATAAAAAACGTTGAAAAAAAAAAATTAAAAAAAAAAAAAAAAAAAAGCAATGACTGTCCTCGACCAGATAAATGAGAAATCTTCAACCCAGGGTGTCCCACCTTCAAAACTAAAAAAAAATAAACAAACAAACAAAGAAACAAAAACAATGACCAACATAAAAATCCTTATGATACTTTGCAACTATGATGGGTCACCTGCCATATCAAACTGAGACACAGTGCCTATAAATTCAAATGTGTTTGAAAGTAACTTGCTTTTGAAAGGAAATTATTTTTATCAGATGCTCTCCGAGGATAAATGAATTTGAAGAAAATTACTGTCCCACATAAAACGCATCATACTCATTCTGTTTTCTAGACCTCATGCTTCCTCCCCTGGCCTCTTCTTTCACACATGCCTCATTGTCCATTGAGGGTCCCTATTTATTTTATGCAACTTCCTAACTTCTCCCATCCGTGTAAACCGCTCTTTCTCTGAGTCTTACTGTTCGCATGGACCCCATTTAATACTTGTTTATTCCTTATATAACATAAAGACCATGTCTTACTTTCTAAATAAGCATCATAGAAGCTAGAATGATGCTAGATACAAAGTTATGGGCCTTTATTTAATATTTTCCTCCATTCTCTATTGCTGTTTTTTTTTTTTTTTCAAGTTCCTTTAGATCCAGGACTCTACTGAAGTGATTTTATTCCTTGTTGTTATCTGATTTCTGCTGAAATGATAATTCGTTAGTTTTTCAAAATTTTGCAATGAAAAAATTTTAAAGCTATGTGATATCAATGGGACAGTTTATGCCACAAACGCAACACAATTTTCCTTGAAGCTGAAAAAATGAGAATTAGAGTAGTGAACTTGAAAATAATCTAATTTTGGCTTTACCCTCTATATTTAAGGTCTTGACATTTTTTTAGCAATTAGAAAAATCTGTAAAACATAACAAGTTAACAAATATACCTATGGAATTCATAACATGTAATGCTTTAAAAAAATGCAACTCTGAAGGCTTTGAGATTCTGGAGACTGCATCAAATCAGCAGAGCAGTGCAAAGGCAGAATGTTATTTGCATAATGTGAAAAAATATGTTAATAACCTTTCATTTGAAGAACTGCACTGAAACCTATTTAAACAATATGATTCTTTTTAAGCTGCCATGAAAAAAAAAAAAAGGCAGATCAGCCTGACTGAAATAATAAATGATCAAGCCTTATAAGAGAAACTGATAAACTATTCCTTTTGACTACATTTTTGGCAGTTTCAGATATTATTACTCACATCCAAGTGCCTCTGCCCCTTTTAGTTCCTCACTTGGAGGACACCAAAAAGTATGTAAACAACAACAAACTTTGAAAACATAAGCATGTTTGGTTTTACACATCGCCAAGGCCACAAAATTTCAAAATAACCTTTCTAGCACCAGGAACTTCAGAAACTGGTAACATGTATGGATCGCAGGGAGGATTTGAGCACTGTTTTTCTCCTCACCCTCCCAAGACTACATTCTTTCCTTTCATCTAGTATTTCATACTGTTTTCAAAAAGAAATTGGGACTATGCCTTCTCTCCCTAATAGAACCAAGTATTAAGAAATAGAGATAACTATATAAAAAGCTGGACTCCTTTGTAGCATCATTACACGAGTTTCTCTTCTATACTCCTCTAAGATGAGGTCCGAGAATGTGGTATATGAGGAAGTGTCTTGAAAATTTGTTGAAACACCCTTTATGGTTTAGAACATGTTCATTTTTTTTATAAATATTTTATCAGCCAAGAAACTTTTCTATTTTTTTAACTTACTTTCATATTTGTTTATTTATTTTGAGAGAGAAAAATAGAGCATAAGCAGGGGAGCGGCAAACATGGAGAGAAGGAATCCCAAGCAGACTCCACACTGTCAGCGCAGAGCACGATGAGGGCTCAAACCCATGAACCATGAGATCATGACGTAAGCCGAAATCAAGAGTCAGACACTTAACCAACTAAGCCACACAGGCACTCCAAAAAATTCTATTTTTAAATATTTACAAATACATATATTTTTCTCCAAATGTCGGGAGCAGTCAGTGTTAAAAAAAAGTACCTAATTGGATGGGGCGCCTGAATGGCTCAGTCAGTTGGGCGTCGGACTTCAGCTCAGGTCATGATCTCACGGTTTGTGGGTTCGAGCCCTGCATCAGGCTCTGTGTTGACAGCTCAGAGCCTGGAGCCTGGAGCCTGCTTCGGATTCTGTGTCTCCTCCTCTCTCTGCCTCTTCCCCACTTGTGCTCTGTCTATCTCTGTCTCTCAAAAATAAATGAATGTAAAAAAAAAAATTAAAAAAAAAACTAATTGGAGGCTAAAATTAACAACGCAGGAAAAAACAGATGTTGGCAAGGATGTGGAGAAATGGGAACCCTCTTGCACTGTTGGTGGGAATGCAAACTGGTGCAGACACTCTGGAAAACGGTATGGAGGTTCCTCAAAAAATGAAAAGTAGAACTACCCTACAACCCAGCAATAGCTCTACTAGGAATTTATACAAAGGATACAGGAGCGCTGATTCATAGGGGCACATGTTTATAGCAGCGCTATCGACAATAGCCAAATTATGGAAAGAACCCAAATGTCCATCAACTGATAAATGGATAAAGAAGATGTGCTTTATACATACAATGGAATACTACTTGGCAATGAGAAAGAATGAAATGCTGACATTTGCAACAATGTGAATGATACTGGAGGGTATAAGTCAGAGATACTGTATGTTTTCACTCATATGTGGAACTTGAGAAACTTAACAGAAGACCACAGGGGAAGGGAAGGGGAAAAATAGTTTCAAACAGAGAGGGAGGCAAACCATAAGAGACTCTTAAACACAGAGAAAAAAAACTGAGGTGTGATGGGGGAGGTGGGGGAGAGAAGAAAATGGGTGAGGGGCAAGAGGAGGGCCCTTGTTGGGATGAGCACTGGGTATGTATATAAGCCATCAACCACAGAAATCAATCCCCAAAACCAGAAGCACACTGCATACACTGTATGTTAGCCAACTTGACAATAAGTTGTATTTTTAAAAAAGTAACTAATTGGATTAATGACATTATACACTTGTGTAAACCCAGACAATAAACATTAGTGTCAACTATGGACTTGGGGTAACTATGCTGTATCAGTGTAGGTTCACCTGTAATAACATCTATAGCCTCCAGTGGAGGCGGTTCATAATGCGGAAAGGTATGTGGGTGGGGAGACAAAGGGTATATAGGAAATCTTTGTCCTTTCCACACATTTTTTTCTGTGAATTCAAAAATTCTCTAAAAAGTAAAATAAAGATAACCATTAGATCAAGACAGTTGATAATATTTTTCAAATCTATATCCTTATTGACCTCTGTCTCTTTTACTCATCAGTTAATGAGAGAGAGAAATAATCCCATTGTGATAACTGGTTTGTCAGTTTCTGCTCATATTTTAGTTCGATTTTTATATTCCATTCAATTGACATTTTTTGAACCTAAGCTAGAGTACTTCAAAACTAGAAAATATTAATATCTTTCTGAAAAAAGTGAAAATTTTATCAATATGTGATAAACTTCTTTATTTCTAGTAATGTTTTCAAAATTAAGTCTACTTTTTCTAATTAATATAGTTACACCAACTTTCTTCTCTGCTTTCTTATTTCCTGGTATATATTTTTCCATTCCTTTACTTTTACTCTTGCTGGGTCCTTATAAACAGCACAAGACACTCTGTCTTTTGTAAACAGCAAACTGTGCAATGTGTTTTTAAATCCAGTTTGAAAATGTTTGTACTTTAAGTACAGTATTTATGACACTTACATTTATGTGATTACCAATGTAACTGCAGTACTTTTGACTATCTTATTTTATGTTTCTTCTTTGCCTCAACATTTTCTTTGTCCTTGTTTGTTCCTCTTCTAACTTTTTTTAAATTCTTTTTAATTTTTTTTAATGTTTATTTTATTTTTGAGACAGAGAGAGACAGAGCATGAATGGGGGAGGGGCAGAGAGAGAGGGAGACAGAATCGGAAGCAGGCTCCAGGCTCTGAGCAGTCAGCACAGAGCCCTATGTGGGGTTCGAACCCACAAACTGTGACATCATGACCTGAGCTGAAGTCAGAGGCTTAACCAACTGAGCCACCAAGGCATCCCTTTTATTATTCTTTATTCTATTTTTTCAAACCTAGTTTGGAAAATATAAACTCTACTTTCATTCTTTGGTGATTACCTTGAAAATTTTAAGGTGAATATTTAATTTACTAAGGTCTAAATTAAACCAATGGTCTGGTTTCTCTTCAGATCGTATAAATCTTTCCCCTTTTACTAAATTAAACCAGTATTTGTAAAAAACACAAAGACCTTAGAATGTTTCTACTTTCATTATCCCCCTTATCGATTTATAAATTATTGTTCAGCGATTTAGCTCTGTCCTTACTCTTAATCCAACAAACTAGAGATTATATTAGATGTGTGATTCCAACATGTATGAAATTTTTCTGTAATATTTCCATTCCTTTGTTTCTCGATGCAGCATTCTGAGCCATTTCTCCAGAGCATGCCTGCCTGTTTGCTAACTGGTCTACTTCTCCTCACTATGTCTAACGTGCTATTTACCTTGTACAACATTTCTAACTTGAGTTATTAAATATTTTTATGCCTAAAACTTCTCTTTTGGTTATTTTTTCAAATATCCCTAAGTATTTCCAATAAACCTGTGTTCTTTTGCCATACTTTCGATGGCTTATTTCCTTAGACCATATTATAACATGGTTACTTTATATTTGGCATGTGAATATTCCAAAATCTCTATTCTTGAAAGTTTGATTCTGTTATTTATTCTTTCAAGTGACTCTTGTTAATGCTGGCTTATTCTTCATATGTCATGTGATTTTTTTTTTAACGTTTATTTATTTTTGAGACAGAGAGAGAGAGAGCGCGCAAGGGAGGGAGGGGCAGAGAGGGAGAGAGGGAGACACAGACTCTGAAGCAGGCTCCAGGCTCCAAGCTGTCAGCACAGAGCCCAACACAGGGCCCAAACTCACGAACCCTGATCATGATCTGCACCAAAGTTGGCACTTAACCCACTGAGCCATCCAGCCTCCCCTTGTGATTTTCTTTAATCGCACACTCATGTTTGTCAGAAATGTATCTGTAAGAATACTTACAAGTCAGTTTAAAATGCTTTCCTCCAGAGATATGTTTCCTTCTTCAGGGATCTGGACACACAGCCAATCCAGCAGCACTTTAGACTAAATATTCTATAGGTCTCACAGGGAGTGTAATTTCTATCCTCAAACTCAGGTATCTGTGGGAATGAAATTAGCAATTTTCTGGAGAGATGTGTTTTCCCCACTCTACCCAAAACTAAGATAAAAACACACAGTATTTCTACCATCTGCCTCTGTGATGTGGGGTTTTTCCTTGCACATTGATGGGAGAAGTGGCTTTATTCAAGCGTCTCTGATCTGAGCTCTACCCTCCTCAGACCCAGCCTTTATCCACCCATGCAAAGTGTGACCCACCATGACAAATGCCCCCTGGCAAAGGCCAGATACAACATTCACTACCTGCCTAGACTCACACTTTCTTATTGTCTCTAGCCTATTATAACTTCCTTTACTTTGCTACTAGCTTAGCCATTATTAAATATATTTTAATAAGTAGTTTCTATAATTTTTGAGAGGATATATTCTCCAGATAACTAGTCCAGAAGAGCAGTAAAATCAGAATAGACCCTTTTCCACTAAAGTTCTGCAGAAACTTTGGATTGACCCTCCATTACTCCACTGAAAAGGGTGCACCAGTAAGTAATTTTGAACACTTCTGAACTTACCAGGGAAATTCTCGAACACCAACCTCTGTTTTTTTTCAAGGAATGACTTGATGACATTGGACCGGTTTTGCTGCTTTCTCTACGAAAAGCGATTACTAGATGCTCGCTCTCAACAAACCTCATTTTTCTTTTACTGTTTGTAGTGGAAGCATAATTTTCCTTATTTACAAATATAGATTAAAAAATAACAGAATGCGTAGGTCACTGTGAGCAGCTGGAGGTGAACTCCGTGGGTGGAGCCTAAGGGAATGGAGTCTGGTCATTTCTTTCATAGTGCTTTGCTCTTCCCATGCAGGCTGTGCAGTTCTGCACAAATTAGAACTAGTTTGTAAATAAAAACTGCACCAGGCAATATCTTAAGCTTATCACATAAGTGTCTAGTCAAAATTGTAATAGGAGTCCTGGAAAACCATTTGGCATATAAATGTGGAATGTATGTCCCATGCTAAAAAGGAAAAAAGTTGGGGGGGGGGACTTATTTATGCTGATGCAAGTAATAAGGTTAAGAAAAATCTGTTCATTTCTCAAGTCTTTCACCAGTGCTCTTGAATTATGAGCAACGACACATCAGCTCCTTCAGACCGCTGTGGCTTGCAATTGTCACACATCCATTATAGCTCTTACTGCACCAGCCTGATAACATCTTCTAAGGGATTTGTCTGTCTTGACTAAAGCACAAATAAACTGATGGTTGGAAAGGGCACATTTTAATCAAAACTGAACGCTCACACTCTGAGACAGGGCAGCAACAAGAAAAAGAAAAATTAGTGTCAGTTTCTCCTTGACATCTCAGGAATTTAGCAAACAGCCACTGTCAAAATATATGTCCTATATATTTTGCTCCCAAAATGTGCTGAGACCAGTTCCCTATGACTCTGATCGCTGCCTTGGGAAAGATGACAACATTCGGCAGGGGATTATAGGCACACTCAACCGAAC
The DNA here is from genome assembly GCF_018350195.1 of Panthera tigris. Classification (NCBI taxonomy): domain Eukaryota; kingdom Metazoa; phylum Chordata; class Mammalia; order Carnivora; family Felidae; genus Panthera; species Panthera tigris. The sequence goes on along the minus strand of NC_056660.1, from coordinate 129,808,500 downwards.
AGACCCTTCAAGAGACCAGCAGGAAGTACCTCCCAGCACCCTCCTAGAACTCTAACCTTGGGGTCATGACAGGAACTCAGCTCTTTCTCAGTGTTGCACCAAACACCGATAGGTGGGTCTAGGTTCAGCACGTACCAAAAAGGTCAGAATCTGGCTAACAGCTGAGCAGACACAGGGGCAAGTAATAAGATAAAGATTAAAAACATGCCTCTACTGTTCCCATCAAGTTGCCTCTCAGTTCATAGGAAATCAACCCCAGGCCAGTCTGAAATCCATCTGTCATCAAGTGATTGGTTCCAGGGCCTTTCTCCTGACACTCTCTCTGTAATAACATTGAGAAGATCACCATTCCTGCTTCTCTTCCTGGCTCTACCCTTGGATATTTCCAAGTGGCACTTACAGGAAATATGTACGTCTCTCTTGCTCAATAGAGATTGCTTCACCTAGCACTACTCTGATGGGTTGTTAGCCTGAAGGATCCCTCTCCCCACCATGGGTAAGGATGTGAAGAGTCAAATGGCGTGAAGGGAACAAAGAACCTTATTGTCCCACAGCATAGTCACCACCCTTGAACAGGATGCCAAATTTCATGTGACAGCTGGACGGAGCACAACGGACTCCTTAAAACAAAACATGCCTCAGTCTAATCATCAAACCGTATCCACAGGGACAAAATCCTAAGTGACATTATAAGTGAACATGGAATCCAAATAAAAGATGAGGCCATGGATGAAAAGACATTGCCAAGTCAAATCTTAGTCATTTTCTCACTTGGAAGATCTAGGATTCTGGGAACAAAACGCCTAAGAGTATCCATTTGAATTCCTGCATGACATGGGGTGCCCTCCGCCGCTGAAGTTACAGGACATGAGCCGCAGGGCAGGGATTCAGTAAGGGAAGGAACATAAAGGCAGCAGGCGCTCCCTCTGTTAATAATCTCTTCATTTACCTTATCTGTAAAATCAGCTCTAAGCTGCAAATCATCCAGTCGGGAAGGACTCCAACTGCTCTTGCTCTGCATCGTGGGAGGTAACAACAACCCACAGAGAGGTGCACTCCTTGCTGTCCAACTTCTGCATCCTTCCTTACATCCCATCACTTTACCAGAGATCTGTGAGTGGGAAGACCAGCATGGATGTCTGCAAATGCCTAGGCAGATTTGGCAAAACACCCCAATAAGCATCTGATAATGTCTACAGAGAGGATTCTGTGGCTCTCGCGCTGTGCAATCTGGGTCTACTGAGATGAGCCTGTCTAGAAAAGATTCAGGATGACAATAAGGAAAAAGGGGATTTAGCAAAGGAGACTGAAGACTGGCTGCAAAGACACTGCTGGTGGACGGAAGAAGGAGGCAGAGGAATAGCGGGCAGTGTCTTCGGAAAGACAGCTTTCCTAATCAGTTTTTTTAATTTTAAAAATTATATGGGGCGCCTGGGTGGCTCAGTTGGTTGGGCGTCCCACTTCGGCTCAGGTCTTGTTCTCATGGTTTGTGGTTCGAGTCCTTCCTCGGGCTCTGTGCTGACAGCTCAGAGCCTGGAGCCTGCTTCGGATTCTCTGTCTCCCTGTCTCTGGCCCTCCCCCACTCACACTCTGTATCACTCTGTCTCTCAAAAATAAGTAAACATTAAAAAAAAAATTATAGGACCACTTTCAGAACATTTGGAAAAGGGAAAAAACAGTCATCCATAAATGTAAAAGTTAATAATATCTTCTTGCTCAATTACATTTTTAGGATTTGTCCTTATGGATCTGGTTTTTGACTGGGTCACTATCATCAGGGACATACACTATGTCCGAGTCTTACTGTCATTTTTTTTCTTCCCATGTACCATCTTGATTTTTCCTGACTTACTATCTTCTAAAACTTTCTCTCTGGGCCATTTTCTCCAGAGACAATATGCACCTTTTCTATAGGCTTGTTTTGTGGCCTAGGCCTCCTCTGAAGTTAGTCAATTAAAGGGCTCTCAACAAACTGCAAAATCTGTGCTGTTGACTCTTGTTATATGCGCCTCCTGTCTTTTTTCACTTCCTCTTTCTGCCTCTATAAGTACCCACCCTGCACTAGGCCATGACCATTTAATCCTAGAAGAAGAAAAGAATGATTCTATCTCCCTGGTAGGAAGAAGAAGTTTCTTCCTATAGATGAGACAAGAAATTTTATCCAGTTCCATGGAAGCAAAAGCAAAAAGTAAAACAACATGGGAGCAGGTAAACTGATATTTTGCTTATTGTGTTTCTGTTTTCTGTCTTTGAATTGTGTTTGTTTCTATTTTGAACAGTTTAAGCAGTACCCAACTGAGGGCTTCTCTTTTCTCTGTGAGAGACAGATCATTGTTTAAATAATGAAAAGAGACATTTGGAGACCTTGATGGTATTAAGGAATGGTTGAGAGAGGGGAAAGCAAGACGGCTAGATAAATATAGCAAAATCACTAGGCTATGCCAAAGAGCCCAATTCAATGTCAATGTCATAAAGGCATCAAAACTTCTCCTGGATTTTCTCAGCCTTGATTCACCTAAAATGTAATTTTTGATCCTATGATGTAAGGTAAAATAGTGTGCTTTTCTTCTCTTTTAAACATGTTTTGCCATGATGTCCCAATGTATGTATCAAACAATTCATCCTTTGCCCAATGCTTTTAAACTATAAGATACGCATTTATATACTTAGAACTGTCTCAGGACTTTCTATTGTAATCCTCTGATTTGTCATTCTATTCAAGCTCTAATTATTTACAGATATTGCTTTATGATATACTAATATGTGGTAAGATGTGTACCTCTTAATTGCTTTTTTTGCACTATTCTTCAAATTTATGGTTTGTAAATAAGAATCCACACATCAAATGTTAAATGTTGATAAAAAGTTCTATCCTGGTTTTTTTTTTTTTATCTCTGATCATTTCCATGGGAATTTGATAGTAGTGGTATTACACATAAGAGTTCTTGACCTCAATTTAGTTTTTTTAAATCTGAACTCATTGTTTAACACAACACCTGTGTAGCTCCTCAAAAATTATGGAGTCCAAGCCCTAACTCTACAAATTCTAATTTAACAAATGTGGGATGATCTGTGACCACACTCTCTTTCTTACAAGTAATTTTGATGTACAGCCAAGATTAAAAACATTTGAAAAATACAAAAAAATAGAAGCTAGGTTTAATAACTTAGTGTTTCCTTGCTGGATTTTCTATCTTGATTTTTAAAAATAGTATTGTATCTAATTTTCACTTATGTATTTTTACTCTTAACATTTGTCCCCTGTGACAATTAAAATGTCTTTTAAATACCAATTTATTGCCTGCATTACATTCCGTCTTATGGATGAATGTTGCATAATTTGCCTAACTGTTCTCTATGTTTTCTTTCATTTTGTTATGAGATTATACAATATTATGTCTTTGTAAGGGGGGAATAAAGAAAACAAAAGTAAAGATTCCAGAATCCTAAATATTTCATTATTTTTCACTAAAATGTTCTAGGATAGACACCTTTGTTCAACTCATAGTTTTACCATGTGACCTAGTTGATGTTACAAGAAATGAAACTCTAGGGGCGCCTGGGTGGCTTGGTCGGTTAAGTGTCCGACTTCGGCTCAGGTCATGATCTCACGGTCCGTGAGTTCGAGCCCCGCGTTGGGCTCTGTGCTGACAGCTCAGAGCCTGGAGCCTGCTTCAGATTCTGTGTCTCCCTCTCTCTCTGCCCCTCCCCTGTTCATGCTCTGTCTCTCTCTGTCTCAAAAATAAATAAACATTAAAAAAAAAATTAAAAAAAAAAAACAAATGAAACTCTAGTCTATATCTTTACTTTTACTTCCTAAAATCCATACCAGTGTAGATACACTTAATGAAATAACCCTTGTTGCTAAACTGAAGCAGAAACTCTGATATAATTGAATATTTAAGGAAATACTATATAAAGTCATTTGTTATAAGAATAAAAAAAGGTTTACCAGTTTTATAGTATAGACCAAATGTTTCTTCTTACAATTTGTAAAAAAAAATCATGCAAATATTGTCTTGTGAAATCTAGTGGAAAGTCTTTTAGGCTGAAATGAATTTATAAATCATGTGTATTCACATAACATATAAAATGTTATAGCGCAATTATAATAAATGAGCTAGAAGTACATGTACAAATGTAGATAAATATCAAAGTTATGATGAGGATGATTAAAAGCAAGTTGCAAAATGGTACTTACTGTTCAATCTACATAAGTATTTGCAATTTCAGGACAGTGCTAAATACTGTGCAAGAGCTAATACATATGAATTAGTATAAGAGAATATGTGGGAATGATTAAAATTCAATTCAGAAATGGTTGCCTCAGGGGAGGGAAGAAGAAATATGAGAAAATAAAGGAGTATAGGGAAATACATACTTCAACTCTATCTGAAGTATTTATTCTTCCAAACTTGCAAAGTGTTAGGATGAAAAGATACTGGGTGATAATTTCATGAATATTTGTTATGCTAATTTTTGAAAATCACTAAAATAATAATTCAAAGCACTAAATTATAATCTTGATGTTAATGTTCCTATTTGATCTGGAACACATTACTTACTTTATCTGTTCTCCAATTATTTTGTCAGTAAAATGAAGATGTTAATATTTGTCCCTCCTCACTTTACACAGATGGTAATCGGCTAAGGAACAATAACTATAAAGTACATCAAGTTCTATGTAGAATTAAAAGACTTAAATCAAGAAGAAAAATCTTTTTCCCCTCTAGTAAAGAACCACTAATCTACAGGAGTAGGAAAAAAATCAATTGAACATCATAAAACTTACAAGTGATGTAATTTAGTTTTTTTGTTGTACTCTTATTAAATAGAGTGAAAAAAATATTCTACTTGTTGACTTTTTTAAATTAACAAGAAACATAAAATGGTATACAATAAATACAACAAATAAACTTCCATTTTGTGTTATTTCTAGGTAAAAGAAACAGAGCAAGGAAAGGGAAGGAGGTGATGTGATAGAATAGGGGAGAAGGTATAAATAGAGCCACAGGGAAAAAGGATCACATATAGAAGTAAAGTGAGTCATTGGCCCTAAAAGAGAAACATGCAGAAAAGGATCATCCATTCACATACAGAGAAGCACCTACAAACAAAATGAGCACTGAGAAAACATGCAAGAGACCTTTAGTTATGAAAGAGACAAAATCAGAATCACAGTATATATTCGACTTGTTTGTAGCCTCCGCGTGCCTTATATAAAAACCTCTCCTTTCTTTAGTTCCAGTTGAAGACAGTGACGTGGGAAGACTCTCAGCTCATCTCCTCCACAGAATACACCAAATTACACCTATTAACAGAATAGTCCCTCCTGAAGAACTGAAGGCTGATCAGTTAGTGAACAAACAAAGATGGAGAGAATAGCAAGACATCAGCAAGAGAGATGGAGACATATCACAGTTTAAGAGTGACAACCATAGACAACCATAGCTCCAGCCAGCCAGTGAAGTTATCAAGCATACTTGCTCTGCACAGGGAACATCAGACAAAATATTACTCCTTCAACTTTTGGAGGAGAAACAAACACAGAAAGTCAAGCAAAATAGAGAGACAGAGGAATATGCTCCAAAAGAAAGAACAACAACAACAACAACAAAAAAAAAATATATATATATATACATATATATACACACACACACACACACACACACACACACACATATTTTTTTAAAAGAACTAAATGAAAGAGATAAGCAATATGCATGATAAAAAATTTAAAGTAGCAATCATAAAGATACTTACAGCTGGAAGAAGAAAAGGAGAGCTCAGTGTGATGTTCAGTAAAAAGAAAATATTAAAAAGAACCAATCAGAGTTGAAGAATGCAATAGAGGAAATAAAAAACACATTAGAGGAAATCAATAGATTAGAGAATACCAAAGAATGTATCAGTGATTAGGAAAACAGGGTAATGGAAAGCACTCAAGTTGAACAGCAAAAAGAGAAGTTGTTTTCTAAATGAGGATAGATTATGAGATCTCTTAGACAATGTCAAGCAAACATTCACATTATGAGGGTCCCAGTAGAAGGCAGAGAAAAAGGTGTAGAAAATTTATTTGAAGAAATAATAACTGAAAACTGTCCTCATCTAGGGAGGAAAATAGACATCCAAGTCCAAGAATCACATAGAATCTCAAACAATATGAACCCAAAGAGGTCCATAGCACAGCACATAATAATTAAAATGTCAAAGTTTAAAGATAGAGATAGAATCTTCATCTTAAAAGCATCAAGAAAAAAAAGTTACATCCAAGGGAAACATTCTAAAACTATTGGCTGATTTTTCAGCAGAAATTTTGTAAGCCAGTAGGGAGTGCCATGATATATTCAGAGTGCTAAAAGGAAAAAACCTACAACCAAGAATACTCTACACAGCAAAGTTATCATTCAGAATTGAAAGAGAGAGAGAGTTTCTCAAACCAAAGCTAAAGGAGGTTATATAAATCAACAAACCAGCCATACAAGAAATGTTAAAGAGACTTCTTTAAATGGAAAAGCAATGGCCATAATTATACATAAGAAAAATACGAATAAAAAGATGTGAAATATGACAACGTATACATAAAATGTGAAGAAAGTAAAAAGGGAATAGAAGGGGGAAAAAGAAAAGATTTTTTTCTTTTTTCATTTTTTTTTTAAAAATGTATTTGAACTTAAATGACCATCAAATTAATATGCACTACTTAGCATGTTATACATAAACCTCATGGTAACCACAAAACCCAAACCTATGATAGTTACACAAAAAATAAAGATAAAGAAAGTCAAAAAAACACTATACATACATCAATTACAAATAAAGAGAGCAAGAGAAGAAAAAAAGACCAAAGAATAAAAAAAAAAAACAGAAAACAAATGTTTTAAATGGCACTAAGCACATGCCTATCAATAGTTACTTCAAATATAAATGACCTAAATGCTCCAAACAAAAGACAAAGACTGGCAGAATGGTTTTAAAAAAATAAGAGCCATGTATGGGCTGCCTATGAGAGACTCACCTCAGACCTAAAATGCCTACAGACTGAGAGTGCGGGATGGAAAAACATTCACCATGCAGATGGAAGGAGAAAAAAAAGCCAGGGTAGCAATACTTATATAAGCTAAAACAGACTTTAAAACAAAGAGTGTAATAAGAGACAAAGAAGGTCATTAAGGAATCAATTCTACAAGAGGATATAACAGTTGTAATTATCTCCATACCCAACATTGGAGCACCTAAATACATAAAGCAAATATTAGTGGACATAAAGAGAGAACCTGATGGTAATACAATAATAGTAGGGGACTTTTTTATTTTATTTATTTATTTTGAGAGAGAGAGAGAGAGAGAAAGAAAGAGAGCAGGGGAGGGGCAGAGAGAGGGAGAGAGAATCCCAAGTAGGCTCTACACTGTCAGCACAGAGCCTGACGCAGGATTCAATCTCATAAACAGTAAGATCATAACCTGAGCTGAAATCAAGAGTTGGACTCTTAACTGACTAAGCCACTCAGGTGTCCCAATAGTGGGGGACTTTAAGTCTCCACTTAGATCAATGGACAGATCATCCAGACAGAAAACCAATAAGGAAACAATGGCTTTGAACATCACATTACACCAGAATGACTTCATAGGTATACAGAAAACATTCCATCAAAAAACAACAGAATACACATTTGTTTTGAGTGCATATAGAACATTCTCCAGAATACAGGTGCCTGGGTGTCTCAGTTGGTTAAGCATATGACTTCAGCTCAAGTCATGATCCCACAATCTGTGGGTTCGAGCCCCACATTGGGCTCTGTGCTGACAGCTCAGAACCTGGAGCCTGCTTCAGATTCTGCGTCTCCCTCTTTCTCTCTGCCCTTCCCCCTCTCGTACTCTGTCTCTCTCTCTCAAAAATAAATAAACATTTTAAAAAATGGGAAAAAAAATTCTCCAGAATAGATCACATATTAAGCCATAAAACAAGCTTCAATAAATTAAGAAGACTGAATTCATAGCATGCATCTTTTCTGACAACAGTATGAAACTAGAAATAAATCACAAGAAAAAAGCTGGAAAAAACACAAACACATGGAGACTAAACAACATGATACTAAACAATCAGTGGGTCATGAGCAGTCAAAGAAAAAATTAAAAAATACATGAAGACAAGTGAAAATGAAAGCACAATGGTCCACAATCTCTGGGACACAGCAAAGGAATTCTAAAAGGGAAGTGCACAGCAATACAAAAGGGAAGTATACCTACCTCCAGATACAAAAAAAATTCAAAGAAGCAATGTAACCTCATTCTCAAAGGAACTAGAAAAAAGGAAATAATAAAAATGAGTGCAGAAATAAATGACATAGAGACTAAATAGAAAAAAATCATTGAAACCAAGTGCTCATCTTTGAAAAGATAAACAAAATTGACAAACCCTTAGCTAGATTCATGAAGGAAAAAAGAGAAAGGACTCAAATAAATAAAGTCAGAAATAAGAGAGGAGAAATAACAAATGACACTACAGAAATACAAAGGATTATAAGAGAATATTATGAAAAACTATTTGCCAACAAATTGGACAACCTAGAAGAAATAGATACATTCTTAGAAATATACAATGTTCCAAAACTAAACCAGGAAGAAATAGAAGACCAACCAATTACAAGTAACGAAATTGAAATGATAATCAAAAAACTATCAAGTAATAAAAGTCCAGGAACAGATTCACAGAGGAATTCTACTACACATTTAAAGAAGGGTTAATACCTATTCTCTTCAAACTACTCCAAATAGAAAAAAGAAATCTTCCAAATATGTTCTATGAGGTCAGCATTAGCCTGACACCAAAACCAGACAAAGACACCACAAAAAAAAACAAAGAAGCAACAAAAAAGCCCCACTATAGGTCAATATCCCTGATGAACATACATGTGAAAATCCTCAACAAAATGTTAGCAAACCACATACAACAACACATTAAAAAGAGCATCCACCACAATGAAGTGGGATTTATTCCCCAGGATGCAAGGATGGTTCAAAATTTGCAAATCAATCAACATCATACACATCAACCAAACAAAGGATAAAAATCATATTATCATCTCAATACTTGCAGAAAAAGCATTTGACAAGATTCAACATCCATTCATGACAACTCTCAATGAAATGGAGTTAGAGGTAACATACTTCAACATAATAAAGCCTTATGTGAAAAAACCACAGCTAACATCATCCTCAATGTGGCAAAACTAAGAGCTTTCTCCCTTATGTCAGGAACAGGAGAAGGATATCTACTCTTGTCACTTTTATTCAACATAGTACTGGAAGTCCTAGTCCCAGCAATATACAAGGAAAAGAAGTAAGAGGTATCTCTATTGGTAAAGAAGTTAAACTGTCAGTATTTGCAAATGAATGATACTATACACAGAAAACCCTAAAGATTTCACCAAAAAAACTCCTAGAGGCAATAAATGAATTCAGTAAAGTGGCAGAATACAAAATTAATAGCCAGAAATCATCATCATTTCTATACATTAACAATGAAGTCACAGCAAGAAATTTTGAAAACAATACCATCTATGATTGCACCAAAAAGAATAAAATAACTAGGAATAAACTTGATCCAAGAAGTGAAAGACCAGTACTCTGGAAAACTATAAAACACTGAGGAAAGAGATTAAAGAGGACACAAACAAATGGAAAGGCATTCTGTTCTCTTGGATTGGAGAAATTAAGATTGTCAAAATGTCAATATTACCCAAAGCAACCTACAGATTCAATGCAGAAGGCCCTGAATAGCTAAAGGAATCCTGAGAAAGAACAATGCTGGATGTATCACAATTCCAGATTTCAAGATACACTACAATGTGATAGTAATCAAAACAATATGGTACTGTCACAGAAAGAGACACAGAAATCAATGGATCAGAAGGGAGATCCCAGAAATAAACCTACACTTATATGGTCAGTTAATCTTTGACAACGTTAGGCAACAACATACAATGGGGAAAAGAGGGTCTTTTCCATAAATGGTGCTGGGGAAACTAGACAGCTACATGTAAAAGAAAGAAACTGGATACTTTCTAACACCTTATACAAAATAACTCAAAATGGATTAAAGACCTAAATATAAGAACTAAACCATAAAAACTGTAGAAATGAACACAGGTAGTAATTTCTCTGATGTCAGCCATAGCAACATTCTTCTAGATAGGACTTCTAAGACAAGGGAAATAAACATAAAAATAAACTACCAGCACTCCAAAATAAAAAGCTATTACACAACAAAGGAAACCATCAAGAAAGTAAAAAGACACTCTGTTACTGAATGGGAGAAGATATTTGTAAATGACATAGCTGATAAGTGGTTAATAGCCAAACTACATAAAGAACTTTTACAACACCAAAGAAATAAACAATCCAATTAATAGACACTTTTCCAAAGAAAACATACAGATAGCCAACAGACACATGAAAACATGTTCAACATCACCAATGATCAGGGAAATACAAATTAAAACCACAATGAGATATCACCTCACACCTTTTAGATTGGCTAAAACCAAGAAGACAAGAAACAAGTGTTGGCAAGGATGTGGGGGAAAAGAACCCTCCTGCACTGTTGGTGGCAATGTGAATTGGTACAGCCACTATGGAAAGAGTATAAAGGTGGCTCAAAAAATTAAAAATACAAATGCTATATGATCCAGTAAAATGACTTTGGGTATTTACCCAGGGAAAAGGAAAACATTAGCTTGAAAAGATATATCACCTCTATGTTTATTGTAGCATTATTTACAATAGCCAAGACACAGAAGCAATCTAAGTGTGCATCAAGAGATAAATGTGTAAGGAAGATGTGGTGTATATATATACATGGACGATTACGCAGCCATAAAAAGGATGAGATAATGCCATTTGAGACAACATGGATGGACCTGGAAGGGCATAATGCTAAGTGAAATAAATCAGTCAGAGAAAGGCAGCTACCATATGATTCCACTAATAAATGGAATCTAAAAAAGCGAATAAACAAACAAAAGGGAAAATGAGAACTACAAACAAAGAGAACAAATAGATGGTTGCCCAGGACAGGGGTGGGGGACTGGGCAAAATGTGAGAAGGGGACAGGGAGATACAGACTTCCAATTATGGAGTTAAGTCTTGGGAATAAATAGCAGAGCATAAGAAACAGAATCAATGATATTACAATAGTGATATAATGGGACAGATAGTAGCTATAGTTGTGGTGAACACAACATAATGTATAAACTTGTCATATCATTCTGTTGTACACCTGAAACTAAAGTAACATTGTGTATCAACTCTACTCAAAATAAAAAGGAAAGAAAAGGAGAGAGAAAGAACGAAAACCTCTATATTCCTCACCCACCAGCTCAGCCCAGCTCCCAGTTCCCTGAGCTAACACTCAGGGGAAGCAGGAGAGATTAAGCAGTTTTTATGGCTGTGCTTCAACATAAGTCACCATTCATGTTGGCTCCACCTTTACCTTTCCTCACTTTCATCCACTGAGATCTTGCCCCTCCTAATAGCCCAGTTTATCTTTTAACAGCTTGGGTCTGCTACTAACGCTTCTTGAGTGCATATTATGGCAACCTATCTGTTTTTATTCACAACAATCACTTATCTGGATTCCCCACATTTCTGCTTTCTCTTCGCCTATTCAAACTTAGTAACACTTTATCTTGGTCTCTTATCATAGATGGTCTGCTCACCTGGGAGATGATGCTATACCATCTGAAAGCTAGATGTACTTGCTTAACCAATTATTACATTTGCATCTTCAGCTGGGGTTATTCCCTGACTATGTAAACCTAATTCTAGGCTCTGGTCTCCCCATCCATGGCCAGATATGTCCTGAGATAAGAGGGAATACGTCCATCTTTTCACAAAGTAGCAACTCAAGACTTTTGTCTAGGTTGACCATTCATCCTGATTTATCTGAGACTGCCCCAGAGTAATTATGAGCACTGCTCGCGCTCACTCGCTCTCTCTCTTGGAAGTGTCCTGGTTCAGGCTATAAATGACATGGTCATCTTTCGGTTCTTGCCACTAAAGACTCCCAAATCTGTTTCATTTTTTTTAGCTAGAGTTAAAACTGGGCTATCAATTTTCAACTGCATTTGAGTAGATTAATCATTCCAAATGCTTAGTGTGACCGCTGACTGAGGATTTATCACCCCAGTTTAAAAATTATATAATAATAATAATAACTTACATTTTAGTGAGAAGAAATCTAACACTAACTGATAGTATTCCAGGAATTGTGCTAAATATGTCACCTGTATTTTTTCCTTCACTATCACAAAACCAGGAGGTAAGTATTTGTGTTGTCACTGCTTTATAACATGTTGATGTATAATGAATAATGGCCACTCAAAAATTACTAGAAAACTAGTAATAGGAATATTCTTACAGGAAACTAAGCTATTCTCTGGATTCGTTCCTCAATACTGTATTCTATGTTTCTGTACATCTCATGTATTCAAGATTCTCACTTCTGAAGCATTTACTCTGGTGCCTCTGTCTACAGTTTCCAACTTAGTAAACTGACCATTTCTCCAAAGAACATCACTGAAATAAGCATTATACATAACATTTTTGAGGAAACTTTGTTCAACTGAGAATCATTTTTTTATTGCTGTTTACATAGAGCTGATATGAGGTGTCTCTCCAGACTAACAGATTCAATTTTGTAAAGCATTAGGAAAACTGGAAATAGTTCAATGTTTCTGAATATGGAGGAAAGGGCTTCATTTTACTTCATCTTGGGCTTTGAGCTCAATAGACCTATCTGATTGCCTCTAAATGCAACATTGCAGCACAGAGAGATACTTTTTGATTTCATACATCATTTATAACTTCTATAGCAATTCTACAAAGCTAATACATATTATTCTTCCAAATCAAGAAGCACTGTCCCAATTTTGTTATTCTACTGGTCACTGGGACTTCTGTTCCAACGTAAACTGCTTTCATTTCTATAAATAGTGCCGACAAGTTTTTATAACACCATCACACAATTTTATCTCAGACCAGACACTCCTCTCATTGTTTCTTTATTTCCTTTCTCCTTCCACTTTTAATAACAGGTGTTTCCTCAGATATAACTCATGGTCCCCTCCTTCCACTATATATAGTCTCTTTTCATCACACCTATGGCCTCAAATATCACCTGTACTCAAAATTCTCTCCTATACCTGATTTTAAAAAAGAAAAAACTTAAAATAAATAGAAAGAACTCAAGATATCTTGAACATGATCATGCTTAAAAGGAAAAAAATAGTGCCACTGTCCCCCAGTAAAGTCAAGAACAAGTGGAAATAATTCCACTGTTATGGTTACATTGTTCTGGAGGAATTAGCCAATACAATTAGGCAAGACAAACAAATGAGATGCATAAAAGTTATACAGAGAAAGGTAGAATTATCTCTCCTCCAGGTAAAATGAATCAACTGGAACATCATGTTTCACAACCCCAGGGACCATCTTCACCATTGTAGTCTGCTTGTGCAATGGAGCTAACTAGAAAACTGCATATACCTGGAAAACCAATAGAATCCACTGAAAAACTATTACCAACAATAAGAAAATTTAGTAAGATGATGGGGAAAAAATAACATACAGAAAATAATAGCTTTCATGTATAAAACATCACTAGTTACAAGATGTAATACTAGAAAAAATAGCAACCAAAAAAAGTACTAAATACATAGTAATAAACCTAACATGAAAAGGACGGTATAAGACTTCTGGTTTCCATTCCAGCATGTAAGGGGCTTGGAAGTTGTCACTCTGCCCTAACATGTAAAAAGAAGAACAATCTAAAAATCGACAACTCTTTACATTTGTCACAGTAATAACATAACAAAATTAGAGAGGTACACAGGAGAATACACAGATCACAATTTACCAGAGCAAAAACCCAGAAACCTCCTCAGAAACCAGCACCAGAGTAGGAAAACCCCCACCATAACTGAACAAATGCAGGAGGCTCAGTGCACAAAAGTATGAAAGCTAAAATCTCTAGGGGTCCCAAATCATATGGAGTACCTCCACAGTTTTGTGGGTTATATCTCCAGCAGCCCTACCAGGGTCTCACAGTGAAAATCAGACAAAATATGTGTTCCAGTGAGAGGAGAAGGAAAGCAATCATTTTTAAATACACCAGAAAGGGGTACCTGGGTGGCTCAGTCAGGTGGTAATCCTCTGACTTCAGATCAATCAGGTCATGATCTTGTGGTTTGTGGGTTCAAGCCTCACATCAGGCTCTGTGCTGACAGCTCAGAGCCTGGAGGTTTCTTCAGGTTCTGTGTATCCCTCTCTCTCTGCCCTTCCCCTGCTCATGCTGTCTCTCTCTCTCTCAAAAATGAGTAAACATTAAAAAAAATTTTTTTAATACACCAGAGAATGCTGTTCTCCTGAACAAAATCTGCCCTCAAGCAAACTATTTTATGTTTTTTTTTTATTTTATTTGAGAGAGAGAGAGAGAGAGAGAGAGAGACAGAGCTTGAGTGGGGGAGGGGCAGAGAGAGAGAGGCACAGAATCTGAAGCAGGCTCCAGGCTCCTTGCTGTCAGCACAGAGCCCGACACAGGGCTCGAACCCACAAACCACAAGATCATGACCTGAACTGAAGTCGGACACTTAATTGACTGAGCCACATAGGTGCCCCCGAAACTAATTACCAGAGCCTAACCTACTGGAGTTTTGTCAGAGCCCAACTGACCTAACTCTTAGAAAGAATAAATTATTTCAATAAATTAAGATACAAAATCAACATACAAAAATCAGTTGAAATTTAATATAGTAATAATGAACTGCCAGGTAGAGAAATTAAGAAAACAATTCCACTTATAACTGCATCAAAAAGAATAAAATACTTAAAAATAAATTTAACCCAGGAGGTGAAAGATTTGTAAGTTGAAAATTCAAAGACACTAGGGGGCACCTGGGTGGCTCAGTTGGTTAAGGTACCAACTTCAGCTCAGGTCATGATCTCACGGTTTGTGAGTTCTAGCCCCGCATCCGGCTCTGTGCTGACAGCTCAGAGCCTGGAGCCTACTTCAGATTCTATGTCTCCCCCTCTCTCTGCACCTCCCCTGCTCACACTCTGTGTCTCTCTGTCTCTCAATAATAAATAAACATTAAAAACATTTTTGTAATGAACAAGAAGAAAGAAACTTCAAAGACACTGATGAAAGAAAAGGAAGACACAAATAACTGGAAATATACTTTATGAACATGAATTGAAAGAATTTTTTAAAAAATGTCCATACTACCCAAAGCCATCCACTGATTCAGTGCAAACCCTATAAAAATTCCAATGGCATTTTTCACAAAAATGGAACAAACAACCCTAAAATTTGAATGGAATCACAAAAAGAACCAACCAGAATAGCTACAGCAATCATGAGAGGAAAACAATGCTGAAGGTGATTTTGTTTTCTGATTTCAAAGTATACTACAAAGCTATAGTTACTAAAACAGTATGGAATTGGCATAAAAACAAACACAGAGAGCAGCAAAGGCGGTCATAAGAGGAAAGTATATAACAATCCAGGCCTTCCTAAAGAAGGAAGAAAGATCTCAGATACACAACCTAACCTTATGCCTTAAGGAGCTGGAAAAAGAACAGCAAATAAAACCCAACACCAGCAGAAGACAGGAAATAATAAAGATTAGAGCAGAAGTTAATGCTATCAAACCAAAAAAACAGTAGAACAGATCAATGAAACCAGAAGTTGGTTCTTTGAAAGAATTAACAAAACTGATAAACCACTAGCCAGTTTGATCAAAAAGAAAAAGGAAAGGGCCCAAATAAATAAAATCAAGAATGAAAAAGGAACGATCACAACCAACACAGCAGAAATAAAAACAATAATAAGAGAATATTATGAGCAACTATATCCCAATAAAATGGGCAATCTGGAAGAAATGGACAAATTCCTAGAAATATATACACTACCCAAACTGAAACAGGAAGAAATAGAAAACTTGAACAGACCCATAACCAATAAGGAAATAAAATTAGCAATCAAAAATCTCCCAAAAAACAAGAGTCCAGCGCCAGATGGCTTTCCAGGGGAAGTCTACCAAACATTTAAAGAAGAGTTAACACCTATTCTCTTGAAACTGTTCCAAAAAATAGAAATGGAAGGAAAACTTCCAAACTCTTTCTATGAAGGAAGCATTACCTTGATTCCAAAACCAGACAGAGATCCCACTAAAAAGGAGAACTATAGACCAATTTCCCTGATGAACACGGATGCAAAAATCCTCAACAAGATATTAGCCAACCGGAACCAACAATACATTAAAAAAATTATTCATCATGGCCAAGTGGGATTTATACCTGGGATGCAGGGCTGGTTCAATATCCACAAAACAATTAACGCGATTCATCACATCAATAAAAGAAAGGACAAGAACCATATGATCCTCACAATAGATGCAGAGAAAGCATTTGACAAAATACAGCATCCTTTCTTGATAAAAACCCTCAAGAAAGTAGGGATAGAACAACCATATCTCGAGATAATAAAAGCTATATATTAAAGACCCAATGCTAGGGAGGTTCCGGAAGATGGCGGCGTAGGAGGACGCGGGGCTCACAGCACGTCCTGCCGATCACTTAGATTCCACCTACACCTGCCTAAAGAACCCAGAAAACCGCCAGAGGATTAGCAGAAGGGAGTCTCCGGAGTCAAGCGCAGACCAGAGGCCCACGGAAGAGGGTAGGAAGGGCGGCGAGGCGGTGCGCACTCCACGGACTGGCGGGAGGGAGCCGGGGCGGAGGGGCGGCTCGCCGGCCAAGCGGAGCCCCCGAGTCTGGCTGGCAAAAGCGGAGGGGCCGGACAGACTGTGTTCCGACAGCAAGCGCGACTTAGCGTCTGGGAGGTCATAAGTTAACAGCTCTGCGCGGAAAGCGGGAAGGCTGGAGGACAAAGGGAGGAAGAGCTGCTGAGCCCCCGGACGGCAGAGCTCAGCTTGGCGGGGAACAAAGGCGCTCGCCAGCGCCATCTCCCCCGCCCATCCCCCAGCCAAAATCCCAAAGGGAACCAGTTCCTGCCAGGGAACTTGCTCGCTCCGCGCAAACACCCAACTCTGTGCTTCTGCGGAGCCAAACCTCCGGCAGCGGATCTGACTCCCTCCCGCTGCCACAGGGCCCCTCCTGAAGTGGATCACCTAAGGAGAAGCGAGCTAAGC
The DNA here is from genome assembly GCF_018350195.1 of Panthera tigris. Classification (NCBI taxonomy): domain Eukaryota; kingdom Metazoa; phylum Chordata; class Mammalia; order Carnivora; family Felidae; genus Panthera; species Panthera tigris. Next base: position 129,791,287 of record NC_056660.1, on the reverse strand, counting down.
CTGCCCCTCCAGCCCCCGTGCACCTTGCCTACCCACCCCAGCTAATACGCCAGATCCCCAGCAACACAAGCCTGGCAGTGTGCAAGTAGCCCAGACGGGACACGCCACCCCACAGTGAATCCCGCCCCTAGGAGAGGGGAAGAGAAGGCACACACCAGTCTGACTGTGGCCCCAGCAGTGGGCTGGGGGCAGACATCGGGTCGGACTGCGGCCCCGCCCACTAACTCCAGTTATACACCACAGCACAGGGGAAGCGCACTGCAGGTCCTCACCACGCCAGGGACTCTCCAAAATGACCAAACGGAAGAATTCCCCTCAGAAGAATCTCCAGGAAATAACAACAGCTAATGAACTGATCAAAAAGGATTTAAATAATATAACAGAAAGTGAATTTAGAATAATAGTCATAAAATTAATCGCTGGGCTTGAAAACAGTATACAGGACAGCAGAGAATCTCTTGCCACAAAGATCGAGGGACTAAGGAACAGTCACGAGGAGTTGAAAAACGCCTTAAACGAATTGCAAAACAAAATGGAATCCACGATGGCTCGGCTTGAAGAGGCAGAGGAGAGAATAGGTGAACTAGAAGATAAAGTTATGGAGAAAGAGGAAGCTGAAAGAAAGAGAGATAAAAAAATCCAGGAGTATGAGGGGAAAATTAGAGAACTAAGTGATACACTAAAAAAAAATAATATACGCATAATTGGTATCCCAGAGGAGGAAGAGAGAGGGAAGGGTGCTGAAGGGGTACTTGAACAAATTATAGCTGAGAACTTCCCTGAACTGGGGAAGGAAAAAGGCATTGAAATCCAAGAGGCACAGAGAACTCCCTTCAGACGTAACTTGAATCGATCTTCTGCACGACATATCATAGTGAAACTGGCAAAATACAAGGATAAAGAGAAAATTCTGAAAGCAGCAAGGGATAAACGTGCCCTCACATATAAAGGGAGACCTATAAGACTCGTGACTGATCTCTCCTTTGAAACTTGGCAGGCCAGAAAGGCTTGGCACGATATCTACAGTGTGCTAAACAGAAAAAATATGCAGCCGAGAATCCTTTATCCAGCAAGTCTGTCATTTAGAATAGAAGGAGAGATAAAGGTCTTCCCAAACAAACAAAAACTGAAGGAATTTGTCACCACTAAACCAGCCCTACAAGAGATCCTAAGGGGGATCCTGTGAGACAAAGTACCAGAGACATCACTACAAGCATAAAACATACAGACATCACAATGACTCTAAACCCATATCTTTCTATAATAACACTGAATGTAAATGGATTAAATGCGCCAACTAAAAGACATAGGGTATCAGAATGGATAAAAAAACAAGACCCATCTATTTGCTGTCTACAAGAGACTCATTTTAGATCTGAGGACACCTTTAGATTGAGAGTGAGGGGATGGAGAACTATTTATCATGCTCCTGGAAGCCAAAAGAAAGCTGGAGTAGCCATACTTATATCAGACAAACTAGACTTTAAATTAAAGGCTGTAACAAGAGATGAAGAAGAGCATTATATAATAATCACAGGGTCTATCCACCAGGAAGAGCTAACTATTATAAATGTCTATGCGCCAAATACCGGAGCCCCCAGATATATAAAACAATTACTCATAAACATAAGCAACCTTATTGATAAGAATGTGGTCATTGCAGGGGACTTTAACACCCCACTTACAGAAATGGATAGATCATCTAGACACACGGTCAATAAAGAAACAAGGCCCTGAATGATACATTGGATCAGATGGACTTGACAGATATATTTAGAACTCTGCATCCCAAAGCAACAGAATATACTTTCTTCTCGAGTGCACATGGAACATTCTCCAAGATAGATCATATACTGGGTCACAAAACAGCCCTTCATAAGTTTACAAGAATTGAAATTATACCATGCATACTTTCAGACCACAATGCTATGAAGCTTGAAATCAACCACAGGAAAAAGTCTGGAAAACCTCCAAAAGCATGGAGGTTAAAGAACACCCTACTAACGAATGAGTGGGTCAACCAGGCAATTAGAGAAGAAATTAAAACATATATGGAAACAAACGAAAATGAAAATACAACAATCCAAACGCTTTGGGATGCAGCAAAGGCAGTCCTGAGAGGAAAATACATTGCAATCCAAGCCTATCTCAAGAAACAAGAAAAATCCCAAATACAAAATCTAACAGCACACCTAAAGGAAATAGAAGCAGAACAGCAAAGGCAGCCTAAACCCAGCAGAAGAAGAGAAATCATAAAGATCAGAGCAGAAATAAACAATATAGAATCTAAAAAAACTGTAGAGCAGATCAACGAAACCAAGAGTTGGTTTTTTGAAAAAATAAACAAAATTGACAAACCTCTAGCCAGGCTTCTCAAAAAGAAAAGGGAGATGACCCAAATAGATAAAATCATGAATGAAAATGGAATGATTACAACCAATCCCTCAGAGATACAAACAATTATCAGGGAATACTATGAAAAATTATATGCCAGCAAATTGGACAACCTGGAAGAAATGGACAAATTCCTAAACACCCACACTCTTCCAAAACTCAATCAGGAGGAAATAGAAAGCTTGAACAGACCCATAACCAGCGAAGAAATTGAATCGGTTATCAAAAATCTCCCAACAAATAAGAGTCCAGGACCAGATGGCTTCCCAGGGGAGTTCTACCAGACATTTAAAGCAGAGATAATACCTATCCTTCTCAAGCTATTCCAAGAAATAGAAAGGGAAGGAAAACTTCCAGACTCATTCTATGAAGCCAGTATTACTTTGATTCCTAAACCAGACAGAGACCCAGTAAAAAAAGAGAACTACAGGCCAATATCCCTGATGAATATGGATGCAAAAATTCTCAATAAGATACTAGCAAATCGAATTCAACAGCATATAAAAAGAATTATTCACCATGATCAAGTGGGATTCATTCCTGGGATGCAGGGCTGGTTCAACATTCGCAAATCGATCAACGTGATACATCACATTAACAAAAAAAAAGAGAAGAACCATATGATCCTGTCAATCGATGCAGAAAAGGCCTTTGACAAAATCCAGCACCCTTTCTTAATAAAAACCCTTGAGAAAGTCGGGATAGAAGGAACATACTTAAAGATCATAAAGGCCATTTATGAAAAGCCCACAGCTAACATCATCCTCAACGGGGAAAAACTGAGAGCTTCTTCCCTGAGATCAGGAACACGACAGGGATGCCCACTGTCACCGCTGCTGTTTAATATAGTGCTGGAAGTTCTAGCATCAGCAATCAGACAACAAAAGGAAATCAAAGGCATCCAAATTGGCAAAGATGAAGTCAAGCTTTCGCTTTTTGCAGATGACATGATATTATACATGGAAAATCCGATAGACTCCACCAAAAGTCTGCTAGAACTGATACATGAATTCAGCAAAGTTGCAGGATACAAAATCAATGTGCAGAAATCAGTTGCATTCTTATACACTAACAATGAAGCAACAGAAAGACAAATGAAGAAACTGATCCCATTCACAATTGCACCAAGAAGCATAAAATACCTAGGAATAAATCTAACCAAAGATGTAAAAGATCTGTATGCTGAAAACTATAGAAAGCTTATGCAGGTAATTGAAGAAGATTTAAAGAAATGGAAAGACATTCCCTGCTCATGGATTGGAAGAATAAATATTGTCAAAATGTCAATACTACCCAAAGCTATCTACACATTCAATGCAATCCCAATCAAAATTGCACCAGCATTCTTCTCGAAACTAGAACAAGCAATCCTAAAATTCATATGGAACCACAAAAGGCCCCGAATAGCCAAAGTCATTTTGAAGAAGAAGACCAAAGCAGGAGGCATCACAATCCCAGACTTTAGCCTCTACTACAAAGCTGTCATCATCAAGACAGCATGGTATTGGCATAAAAACAGACACATAGACCAATGGAATAGAATAGAAACCCCAGAACTAGACCCACAAACGTATGGCCAACTCATCTTTGACAAAGCAGGAAAGAACATCCAATGGAAAAAAGACAGTCTCTTTAACAAATGGTGCTGGGAGAACTGGACAGCAACATGCAGAAGGTTGAAACTAGACCACTTTCTCACACCATTCACAAAAATAAACTCAAAATGGATAAAGGACCTGAATGTGAGACAGGAAACCATCAAAACCTTAGAGGAGAAAGCAGGAAAAGACCTCTCTGACCTCAGCCGTAGCAATCTCTTACTCGGCACATCCCCAAAGGCAAGGGAATTAAAAGCAAAAGTGAATTACTGGGACCTTATGAAGATAAAAAGCTTCTGCACAGCAAAGGAAACAACCAACAAAACTAAAAGGCAACCAACGGAATGGGAAAAGATATTTGCAAATGACACATCGGACAAAGGGCTAGTATCCAAAATCTATAAAGAGCTCATCAAACTCCACACCCGAAAAACAAATAACCCAGTGAAGAAATGGGCAGAAAACATGAATAGACACTTCTCTAAAGAAGACATCCGGATGGCCAACAGGCACATGAAAAGATGTTCAACGTCGCTCCTTATCAGGGAAATACAAATCAAAACCACACTCAGATACCACCTCACGCCAGTCAGAGTGGCCAAAATGAAGAAATCAGGAGACTATAGATGCTGGAGAGGATGTGGAGAAACAGGAACCCTCTTGCACTGTTGGTGGGAATGCAAATTGGTGCAGCCGCTCTGGAAAGCAGTGTGGAGGTTCCTCAGAAAATTAAAAATAGACCTACCCTATGACCCAGCAATAGCCCTGCTAGGAATTTACCCAAGGGATACAGGAGTACTGATGCATAGGGGCACCTGTACCCCAATGTTTATAGCGGCACTCTCAACAATAGCCAAATTATGGAAAGAGCCTAAATGTCCATCAACTGATGAATGGATAAAGAAATTGTGGTTTATATACACAATGGAATACTACGTGGCAATGAGAAAAAATGAAATATGGCCTTTTGTAGCAACATGGATGGAACTGGAGAGTGTGATGCTAAGTGAAATAAGCCATACAGAGAAAGACAGATACCATATGGTTTCACTCTTATGTGGATCCTGAGAAACATAACAGAAACCCATGGGGGAGGGGAAGGAAAAAAAAAAAAAAAAAAAGAGGTTAGAGTGGGAGAGAGCCAAAGCATTAGAGACTGTTAAAAACTGAGAACAAACTGAGGGTTGATGGGGGGTGGGAGGGAGGGCAGGGTGGGAGGGAGGGCAGGGTGGGTGATGGGTATTGAGGAGGGCACCTTTTGGGATGAGCACTGGGTGTTGTATGGAAACCAATTTGACAGTAAATTTCATATATTAAAAAATTAAAAAAAAAAAAAAAAAAAAAAAAAAAAAAAAAAAAGACCCAATGCTAATATCATCCTCAGTGGGGAAAAACTGAGAGCTTTCCCCCTAAGGTCAGGAAAAATACAGGGATGTCCATTCTCTCCACTGTTACTCAACATAGCATTGGAAGTCTTAGCCTCTGCAATCAGACAATACAAAGAAATAAAAGGCATCCAAATTGGCCAGGAGGAGATCAAACTTTCCCTCTTCGCAGATGACATGATACTCTATATGGAAAACCCAAAAGATTCCACCAAAAGACTGCTAGAATTGATCCATGAATTCAGCAAAGTGGCAGGATATAATATCAATGCACAGAAATCAGCTGCATTCCTATACACCAACAATGAAGCAACAGAAAGAGAAATCAAGGAATCGAACCCACTTACAGTTGCACAAAATACATAAAATACCTAGGAATAAATCTAATCAAAGAGGTGAAAAATCTATTCACTGAAAACTATACAAAGCTTATGAAAGAAATTGAAGAAGACACAAAGAAATGGAAAAATATTCCAGGCTCCTGGATAGGAAGAACAAATATTGTTAAAATGTCGATACTACCCAAAGCAATCTACATATTCAATGCAATCCCTATCAGACTAACACCAGCATTCTTCACAGAACTAGAACAAATAATCCTAAAATTTGTATGCAATCAGAAAAGACCCCGAATAGCCAAAGCAATCTTGAAAAAGAAAACCAAAGCAGGAGACATCACAATCCCAGACTCCAAGCTATACTACAAAGCTGTAATCATCAAGACAGTATGATACTGGCACAAGAACAGACACTCAGATCAATGGAATAGAATAGAGAACCCAGAAATGGACCCACAAACGTATGGCCAACTAATGTTTAACAAAGCAGGAAAGAATATCCAATGGAATAAAGACAGTCTCTTTAGCAAGTGGTACTGGGAAAACTGGACAGCGACATGCAGAAGAATGAACCTGGACCACTTTCTTACACCATACACAAAAATAAACTCAAAATGGATGAAATGCCTAAACCTAAGACAGGAAGCCATCAAAATCCTCAAGGAGAAAGCAGGCAAAAACCTCTTTGATCTTTCCCATAGCAACTTCTTACTCAACACGTCTCCAGACGCAAGGGAAACAAAAGCAAAAATGAACTATTGGGACCTCATCAAAATAAAGAGCTTCTGCACAGTGAAGGAAACAATCAGCAAAACTAAAAGGCAACTGAGAGTATGGGAGAAGATATTTGCAAATGACATATCAGATAAAGGGTTAGTATCCAGATTCTATAAAGAACTTATCAAACTTAACACCCAAAAAACAAATTATCCAGTGGAGAAATGGGAAAAAGACATGAATAGACACTTCTCCAAGGAAGACATCCAGATGGCCAACCGACACATGAAACAATGCTCAACATCACTCATCATCAGGCAAATACAAATCAAAACCACAATGAGATACCACCTTACACCTGTCAGCATGGCTAACATTAACAACTCAGGCCACAACAGATGTTGGCGAGGATGCGGAGAAAGAGGATCTCTTTTGCATTGTTGGTGGCAATGCAAGCTGAGGCAGCCACTCTGGAAAACAGTATGGAGGTTTCTCAAAAAATTAAAAATAGAACTACCCTATGACCCAGCAATTGCACTACTAGGCATTTATCCAAGGGATACAGGTGTGCTGTTTCCAAGGGACACATGTACCCCCATGTTTATAGCATCACTATCAACAATAGCCAATGTATGGAAAGAGTCCAAATGTCCATCGATGGATGAATGGATAAAGAAGATGTGATATATATATATATATATATATATATATATATATATATATATATATATACAATTGAGTATTACTCAGCAATCAAAAAGAATGAAATCTTGCCATTTGCAACTACATGGATGGAACTGGAGGGTATGATGCTAAGTTATATTAGTCAGCCAGAGAAAGACAAAAATCATATGACTTCACTCATATGAGGACTTTAAGAGACAAACAGATGAACATAAGGGAAGGGAAAAAATAATACAAAAACAGAGAGGGGGACAAAACAGAAGAGACTCATAAATATGGAGAACACACTGAGGGTTACTGGAAGGATTGTGGGAGGGGGATGGGCTAAATGGGTAAGGGGTACTAAGGAATCCACTCCTGAAATCATTGTTGCATTATATACTAATTTGGACATAAATTAAAAAAAAAAAACAAACCACACACACACAGAGATCAATGGAACAGAAGAGAGAGCTCAGTAATAAACCAACACATACATCATCATCTAACTTACAACAAAGGAGCCAAGAATATATAATGGGGAAAGGAGAGTCTCTTCTATAAATGGTACTAGGGAAACTGGACAGGCACATGCAAAACAATGAAACTTGACCACCATCTTACACTGTACACAAAATTCAACTCAAAATGGATTAAAGATTTGAATGTAAGATCTGAAACCATGAAACTCCTAAAAGAAAACATAGAGCTATCCTATGATCCAGGAATTCCACTTCTGGGTATATATACAAAGGAAATGACAACAGGATCTTGAATAGGTATCTATATTCCCCGTGCTTATTGCAGCATTATTCACAATAACCAAGATATGGAAACAACATGTATATGTCAATAGATAAATGGATGAACAAGATGTGGTATATATGTACCATGGATTATTATTGAGCTATGAAAAAGAAGGAAATTCTGCCATTTGTAACAACATGGACGGACCTTCAGAACATTATGCCAAGTGAAGTAAATCAAAGAGAGAAAGACAAATGATATCACTTATATGTGGAATCTAAAAAAGCCAAACTCATAGAAACAGAAAGCAAAAGAGTGGTTACCAAGGACCAGGAGTAAGGTGGGGAAAATGGGGAGATGTGGTTCAAAGGGTACAAACTTCCAGTTATGAGTTGTGGAGATCTGCATATACCATGGAGATGATAGTTAATAATATTATCCTATATACTTGAAAGTTTCTAAGAGAGTAGATCCTTAGAAATTCTTACCACACATATACAAAAAATGGCAACTATGTGATGTGATGGAGGTGTTGTCTAACACCAGAGTAAGTATCGTTTTGCAATATATAAATGTACCAAATCAACACCCTGTACATCTTAAACAACATTAAATATCAATTATATCTCAATAAAGCTGTCAGAGGGTGGGGGAGATGCTTTCACAACAGTAAGTTGCAGAAAATTTGCAGATATAATCTTTGCTCATTTTGCTTTCTGCACCTGCCATATTCATAATGAAAACCTTACATCAAAAGTTCAAGTCTCTTATATTTTAATGCCTTCCAAAAACAAAAACATGGGGTGATGGGAGACAGAAGAAACTTAATGTGCATGTGCCCTGACATTGTTTATTAGCTATTCTGATTTTATATTTGCAGTAAGGGTAAAATTACTTAATAGCAAACACACAAGAGTATTCTAGAAAATTTGTGTTTCCCAAAAAGTATTAAGAATCTCTCTGGCTTCTTTGTGCTATGAGAGACAGAATAATACCATTAGCTAGTTATCTACTGCTGAAGTGACCCATGGCTTTATTTTGTCTGTGTAGCTCAGAAAGAGAAAGTCTGGTTGTTGTCATTTTTCTAGTATTACATGTGAATTACAAGAACAATTTTTAAAAAGGGATTACTCCAGGGAAGGAAAAAGATCAAATGGTGAATGGACATTCATTTGATAAGATGCCTTTCAGAGATAATAATGTTAATTTCTTAGAGATTTAACATCCTGTTGGGACAATTATTTTCTGAACACAAAAGAGAAAGATAAAAAGAGTGAGAAATTCTATGTCAAAAAGTATAACTAAATTCTAAGATCTTACAAGATTTGCAAAGTATTTTAAGTTTTCATAGCAGATAAACTTTTTTGATCCGGTGAGCTATGATATAATTTAATCTATAGGTAACACATAACATTTTTTTTCTCAAGAGATTAGTTGTAGTTTAAGAATGCTTCTAACCACTCCAACAGTGTAGTCTGCTAGTTTTCCTAAGTGTTTTTAGGAGCTGGTACTCATAAACATACTAGCTAAACATGATTGAAGGTGAGTGACAAAAATATTTTAAGGACTTAGAGCAGCAATATCAACAACAGATCACATTTTAGTTTGAAAATAGTACTTATTAAGATAATTGATTTGGATTTTATTAAAATTCAGAGATAGAGGGAATTTATTTTTTCCCCAAATAAGATGATTCCATTATATCACTTGTAAATGGAAAAACTTTCCTGAAGACTCCTATCATCAATTAAACCAATTTTACACTTGAATGGGAACTTGAATGGGAAGAAAAAGTCACAGGCTATTTTCTCATTTCCCGGACATTGCTTATTTCTGGTTTCAGAAACTCTTTTCTGAAAGTACAAACTCTTTACTTACTTACTTATTTCTGAAATACATTACTTACTTCTGAAATCAGAATGTGATTTGCAGTCACATGCAACTTAATTGAGCAATTGTTTTCAGAAATAGCTTCTATGGAGAACAGATCAACAAACTTTGTATGCAGTGAAGTTCTTCATTATTATTATTATTAAAATATCTTTTATTATTAAAATAAATTAAAATATCTGCTGGTGACACATGAAATCTCTGAAATCAAAGAAGAGAATAATGTATGTTTATACAGTGCCTTACCTTAATGCAAGGTGGCTTACATGAGACTGCTGAAGGCAGGATATCAGGATATATCAGGATATATATGATATCAGGATAGCATAAAAGTTGCATTGGTTTGTGCATGGTTTTTCTATTTTAGCCTATTAATAATTTGTGCCATCAAGTATCAGTAGATGAATTCACACAACACTAACAAAGCTGAGAAAAGCAAGCTGCTAGGCATGTGTCCCATGTCCTCCCTCTTGACTCAGTTCAGTCAACTACTTTGTCTTAAAAAAGCTTACTGTAACTTCTTCCAGATCTCTGTACCTTTTGCTCATGTCTCCCTAATTCAGCAACCTTTTTTTCTTAACTTTTTAATGTTTATTTATTTCTGAGAGAGAGATAGAGAGAGGGACAGAGGGTGATCAGGAGAGGCAGAGAGAGAGAGAGGGAGACAGAGAATCCGAAGCAGGCTCCAGGCTCTGAGCTGTCAGCACACAGCCCGGCGCAGGGCTCAAAGTCATAAACCATGAGATCATGACCTGAGCTGAAGTCCGACGCTTAAATGACTGAGCCATCCAGGCACCCCCTAACTCAGCAGACTTGATCTTGTCTTAAATCTTCCCCCACCGTCCCTCCATCAAAGTGCCTTTTGTTTTTTGTTTCTTTGCTTTCAGGTAAAGTCCTACATTTACTGTAGCATTTCTCACATTTTAGAAATAGAACACGTTTTTTGAAACTACTAAAAGCTATAATAAGATCATTCTTGTTTTCATTAGTGCTGCGGTCACAAACCTGCATAGGTTTCTAATGATCTACCCCAAACCCATTTTCCTATAACTGTTGGTCTTTTTAGTGCATGATGGTGCAGAATACAAGGTTCCCCAGGAACACCTATACTGGCCAAATGGGAACTCAAGGGAGGCAAATCACTGGGTGTTGGAAGATGATCAGACATGGTGCCACTGGCACACAGCCTAATTCAGATACTGAAGGAAGTGAAAGACTCAGTTAAGCACAGAAGAGGAAAGTGGTGGAAAGAACAGCAGGAGCAAAAAGGGAAAAGCAATCAGGGTAAATCATATGTATAGAAATAGAAGTAAAATTAGATCGAATAGGAGAAAAGTATTTTAAATTAGCATTGTCCGGAATATAAAGAATATAAAGACCTAAGATCCTAAAATTTCTCTTTTAAAGAGTGAAGAGCCATTAGAGACTTTGGGGTGGAGGCGGGGGCTGGGGGAATGCCAAAACAATTCTCTTCAGGGGCAGCAAGGACTTCTGAAAACATTCTAGTCTATCCCCATTCTTTTATGTTCAAAAACTGAGGTCCAGCTAGATAAATGACCTGTTCACATTCACATTTATTCATGACCTGTGTCTCCTGGTTCCCAGGCCAAAGTTCTTATGCCTATCCATGGAGCACTAAAGGCATTTAAAAATTAATATGATGAATACTGCAACAGTCAATAGTCCATGACCCAGGTCTATGAGGGATTAAAAGAAATACAAAGAAAGAAATTTATTTGTGAGACTCCACAGAAAAAAGTCTGCATTGAGGCATGGTGAATGACTAACAAACAATCAGTGTTTGCTCAAGTAGTAACCTTATATGTTATTCTGTATACAACCACGTATGAGAGGTAATTCACATGTCTCTTTGGTGATATAACTGTTAGGGTAGTATTTGGTATTACTTACCAGTTATTTTCAGGGATAAAATGGAGACAGTATGTGTGGATCATCTCTAAGAAGTACAATTTTAAAAAGGAACAGGAAAAGCTAAGTTGTGCAAAGGATAGTAGAATTATTCCATGAAACTGGACCAAGGTAGGGCCTCTACTCTGTTTTGCCCAGGATGGGAGATGCCAAGTGAGAAAACCCTTTCCTCTCCATGATCTGGCTGGCTAGGAAGAGAGACTCAGTGAAGACCCCAGTTCAAGAAAGCAAATCCTTCAAAGTCACAGGTAGCATTTCAGAGCAATTATATCCATTTGTATTTCCAGAGATTTAGGGGAAATTGCCACCTGGGTGCAATGATCTAGTGCCTTAAGGACACCTTACCAGAGTGACATTTCCTTGGGGCAGTCCAGTGTTTTTTTTTTGGGGGGGGGGGTGACAGTCCAGTTTTTAAAGTCTAAAATTATTATTTTGTCAATGCACCCAAAGTTCACCATTCTTTAAGGAACTAACACCATGTTAATTCTCACATGTTAATCAGATTCATAAAACACTGCTGCAATCACCAAAATGCCAATGAGAAAAAGTGGACCACAATACACAGGGTCACTCATCAAAGCATGCATTCTCTTTGAAAATCTATTTAGGACGTCAAGCACAATCAAAAAATTGTGTAGTGTGCACGGAGGCAGAAGAAGAACTATGCAAATGGCCTTGAAGCCCACTGAGCAATCCACATGCACATCCACATAGATCCGCCAAACAGGAGAGAACACACATGTTCACTGGTCAGGGCTTAAGTAAGTTAACAATTTTTTTTCATGAAGTGTTTTATACTATTAAAAAAAAAAAACTTGGAGGTAGATTTTTGAGCAATTCTAAACAACTATGTAAGAGGTGCAATTAGAATCTTAACATGATAAGTGGGTTAAAAATACTCAAAGCAAAATGTTACTTGGCTGAAAGTTTGTGTTTGTTAAAACTATTCTATGAACTCTTTCCAGGTAATTTCAGATTAATATGATAGCAGCTGCTAATTAGACTATGAAGGAAATTAGTGAATTAATTGCAGTTATCTTGGAACAGCAGCCTTCCAGAAGATCGTGGTGGGAGGGGGACTTGCTTAAAATTGCTTATTTCAGAAATAGTTTAGAGAGTAATATAGGAATACTAGAGAGACAGAAACACACAGCATTGTTAGAGAAAAAGCAAACACTTTAATACTGCCTATAAAAGTGATTTATGAAAATATTAGATTAAAATTAAAAAAAACAGATACTTCATTCAATTGGATTTATTTAAAGTGTACTATTAAAATTAATGGTACAAATATATGCACCAAGTTAAAAATCTTATGTAGTCTCTGCAAAATCTCATAATTTGATGTTTGACCAAATGTTTTCATCGTTTCTCTAAGCTTGACTTGGATCTTTTGGGTGTTTTCAAATTCTTAAACTGTCTAACTAAAATAAGCTTCCATTTTATCTATTCTGGTGCAATGATCAAAATATCAATGGAGGTAATGAGCTCTACTGTCTGCTAATATAGCCAGGATACCCACTCTGCCAGATAACTTCAAGATTCACAGATCCTTTTATTCAGCTTCATGGTAACTCTATCACAGCAATACACTATCCGGCTGGCCTTCCTGATTACAGAAAAAATGGCTTTATTGCAGGGATGTGTAGATACGTGGGTATAACCTATATACAAGAGATACAATCTCAGAGAAAAATCCAAGCCAAGCTTTGTCCTTCTTTCAGTTAGAAAGAATTCTGACCATCAGATTAACTTATCCTACTATTTTTCTGGTCTGAAATGCTTCCACTTAGAAGTTGGTAGTTTCTTTCTTTCTTTCGCTTTTTTCAGAATTTATTATTTTTTTGTTTTTTTATTTTTATGGCTTTTTCTATTCCTGCCCCTCTTTCAGGCTGAACTTTTCTCTCACAGATATTCAAACAATCTTCCCATCCTTGTTCTTCAATTACTTCTTTCATTTATCCATAAATGTACCATAAAAATTGTTTCTAGGCAAGAAGACTATAGAACTGCGCTAAAGATTGGAAACAATATAAAAGGGTAAGACATAGTCTCTAGCTTCCAAATGCTATACTCTAAGTAGGAAGAGAAAACAGGCCCATGGTACAGTTAAACAACAGCAACAACAAAAGACTATTCAAATAAATTCTTATCCACCAATGCTGATGAAGCACAGAAGGCACTGCTGGAATTCAGATGCAGAGAAGACAGGCCGTCAACAAGGAGGAGCTCACAAAAGTGTGGGTGGAGCAGTGACAGCCTAATTTGGGGTGGTGGACCTTTTGCCACTGCCAAATTCTCAGGAAGGCTAGACTGTGACACCATCAAAAAAAGAAAAGAAAGGAAAGGAAAGGAAAGGAAAGGAAAGGAAAGGAAAGGAAAGGAAAGGAAAAAGAAAAGAAAAAAGAAAAGAGAAAAGAAAAGAAAAGAAAAGAAAAGAAAAGAAAAGAAAAGAAAAGAAAAGAAAAAAAAATCCTTTGTGTGGAACAGAGGGCGAGAGCCTGAATTCTGAGAGCCAGATCGTCTGTTCACGGATTCACTACTCAACAACTACTGGCAAGTAACATACTATCACCATAACTCGGTTTCCTCACCAGTCACAGAATTTGCTAAAGTTAATGTACATAAAATACTTAATACTGTGCCTTACACACAGTAAGTGCTATATACACATTTGCTATCATAACCATTATTAACTGCTGAGGATGCCAGGGGTTTCTAAAAGCACATTTCTAGCAATACCGTAAGGATGTATGTCTAGTCTTGAATCACAAGACTTGTCACCCTCCTTTTTTAGTAAGCAGATTCAATCAGCAGAAATAGTTATTTTGAAGAGGGAGTTTACAGGAATTTAAGTAGGAGAGAGGAAGAGAAGAAAAAGTAGAGATGGTTATCAGATCTTCTCCAATTTCAGGTCATACTAACCAAAACAGCCCAAATGATGATTCCTTGAGCTTTGTTTTGAAAAAAATTCACAAGTTCTAAAGTAATTTTCCAAAAAAAACCTGTTTTTTGCCTCCACCTTCCTATGTTGTGTATTAATTTCAAGAGCTGGCTCAAAAGCACAGCTTGTTTTTCTAAGCACCTTTCTCATTTATATATAAAACTCTGTCTCACCTTTCATCCTTGAGGAATATCAGTAAGAGGCTTTAAAACTTATCACGAGAGTCCCAGAAAACTGCCACATACTTTGCTCTTGCAGGCCATGACTACTATTTAAAAGCGTTATTGAGGCACCTGATGGCGCACTTGGTTAAGCGTCTGACTTTGGCTCAGCTCATGATCTCATGGTTCATGGGTTCAAAGCCCGAGTCCGGCTCTGTGCTGACAGATCAGATCCTGGAGCCTGCTTTAGATTTCTCTCTCTCTATCAAAAAATAAAAATAAACGTTAAATAAATAAATAAATAAATAAACAAAAGCAATGTTGGTTGCTGCTGGACAAAGGCTCTTTGGTGACAGGAGGAGTGGATATAGTTATGATATTTGCAGTAAATTATTCAAACTGTGATTTTTTTTTTGTTGCAACATTTGAAGGAAGAATTTGAAAGCTGGGACAGCCTTTGAGCCAGAAAGGCAGGGTGTGTTCAGATGTAGATAAGAATTATAATCAGTAGTAAATACCAATATAGGAATGGGAGCCAGGCAACAAATTGGAAATCAGATGTTTATTTTTATTTGTTTTAATTTTTTTAATGTTTATTTATATTTGAGAGAGAGCACAAACAGGAGAGGTGCATACAGATAGGTAGGCAAAGAATCCAAAGCAGACTCCAGGCGCTGAGCTGCCAACATACAGCCCCACGCAGGGCTTGAACTCACGAACCATGAGATCATGACCTGAGCCGAAGTCAGACGCTTAACTAACTGAGCCACCCAGGTGCCCCCAAAATCTTCACTTTAAATGTGCATTTCAAATCACATTTATGTGTCATTCTGCTAGGGAGACCTAGACAGTTCAAGTAACCTGAAATAATTAGCATGTGGAATACTTCAGAAGAAAAGTAAAACAAAAATTGAAAGTATCATTGTTGTCTACAAAAATACAAGTATTATTTGTGCTGTGTAACACATACTTTGATACAAGTTTCAGATCTTGAGGAAGCTGATGTATTTTATAGAACATCTCTTAAGAGCCCTGTATATAAAGCTATAATCTTAAAAAAAAATCCAAAAAATGACAGGAGAGAGCAAAAAGGAACAGATGGAGGAAATGAAAGGAACCAAATGACAAAGGCAAGTTAACAAACATATGAGAATTAAACAGAGTGATACTGCTTTCCTTTGTAGCTAAGACTTACCAGTAGGAAGACTAGAATGGGTTTCTCCTAACATTCTTTTAAAGCTCATCATTCCATGGGGCGCCTGGGTGGTTCAGTTGGTTAAGCATCCAAGTTAGGCTCAGGTCATGATCTCACAGTTGATGAGAACGAGCCCTGCATTGGGCTCTGTGCTGTCAGCTCTGAGCCTGGAGCCTGCTTCTGATTCTGCGTCTCTCTCTCTCTCTCTCTCCCTCTCTCTCTGCCCCTCCCCCACTCATACTCTGTCTCTCTCTCACACACACAAAAATAAATAAAACATTAAAAAAATTTTTTTAACTCATCATTCCTGGGCTCTTGGGTGGCTCAGTCAGTTGTGCAACTCTTGGTTTGGCTCAGGTCATGAGCCCAGAGTCATGGGATCAAGGCCCGTGTCACACTCCACACTGAGGGTGGAGCCTGCTTAAGATTCTCTCTCTCTCCCTCTGCCCCTGGCTTGTGTTCTGTCTCTGTCTCTCTCTCTCTCTCTCTCTCTCTCTCTCTCAAAAAAAAAAAAAAAAAGGTTTTAATTTAAAAAAATAAAGCTCATCATTCCTATTTAAATTGTTGAAACCACTAAAAATAAGTGAAAACACTACAAATCTAACATACCCTTCAAAATTCTTCATAGTAGGACAGAACATAGGATTTAAACCCTGGATTTACTGGATTCTAGAGATGTGTGTGGCCAAGGGAGATGTAATAACATATGTCAGAACATTAAAATGATTTATTATTCAGAAAAATAACAATGTTTATGAATTTTAGACTGAGGGTAGGGTGCATACTTAAAATAGCTAGGATAAGTACTACAAAAAGAATACGTGCAGTACATAAATTCAAAACAGTAAAGAGGGACTAGACAGAATGAAGAAAAGAAATCTGAAAAAATATAGGAAGGAAAAACAATAGACAAAGAGAAAATGGATAATATACCAGGCAAATATTAACCACCAAAAAAATGAGGTAGCTATACTACTAGCACATAAAACAGCTTTTCAGACAAAATACAAAACCGCAATTTAAAAAATTTTTTATCGTTTATTTATTTTTGAGACAGAGAGAAACAGAGCATGAACGGGGGAGGGGCAGAGAGAGAGGGAGACACAGAATCGGAAGCAGGCTCCAGGCTCTGAGCCATCAGCCCAGAGCCCGACGCGGGGCTCGAACTCACGGAACGTGAGATCGTGACCTGAGCTGAAGTCGGACGCCTAACAGACTGAGCCACCCAGGCGCCCCCAAAACTGCAATTAAAAATGGCTACTACATAATAATAAAATGGTCAGTTTACTCATGCACACCCAATAACATGCTCTTACAGGAAATACAACAAAAACTGACAGAAATACCACGAAAAAAATGACAGTGGGGGATTTTCACACATCCCGTTCTTTTTCATCAAACAAGCAAAATATACTCAGGAAGAATAAAATTAATTTAAACAGCACAACTGACAAGTTTGGAGACGATGAACATATATGGAATATTATATACATTTGGAGAATAAATCTTTTGAAGTACAGATGGAACATTTCAAAATTTGACCATATACTTTACCACAGAAGAACTAAGTTAGAAATCAGTAACAAGAAGGTATCTTAGAAAGAAAACATAGAACATTTTTAATCCACGAGAAAGTGAGAAAAAATCATAATGGATATTAGAATATGTTTATACTGAATGATAATTAATGTAAATACCATAAATCAAAACATGAGTGATACAATTAAGGCAGTACTCAAAGGGAAATGCACACTTTTCAAAGCTTACATCAGAAAAATTAAGGCTTATAATTAATAAGAAAAGTATCCTATCTAATAAGGTAGAAAAAAGCAGTATAATCAATCTTTAAAAAAATTATGGAGGCAGGACTTCCAATTATCAGCATGCTAAAAGTTCAGCAAATTATACCCTCAAAGAAGCAAGTATAAAATGGCAACATTGTCTAAGTCAGCTCAAACTGGACTCTGAAAATTGACTAAAGGCACACAACTAAGGAAGACACCTTAGCAAAGAAGCAAGTATAAAATGGTAACATTGTCTAAATCAGCTAAACCAGGACTCTGGAAACTGACTAAAGGCAAACAACTAAAGAAGACACATTTATTCATGAACTACTGTGGGAAATGTGGACAAGGCCGCAGTCAGTCTGAGGCCTCTATAGCGAGGACTGCTCCTTCTGCCTTTCCCCACCTCATTTACTAAGAATGACAGTTTTGCCAGCATGGGGATGGGCATGAAAACCCACCTGTTTGTGGCCACAGGAAAAGGATTTGATTTGGGGTGGCAGACGCAAAGCCCTGTGGACACAATGACAGTGAAGGTAGGGAAACAAGTGAAGAAAATGTACCCATCTAGAGTCTGAATACGTAGTTCTGGGTACAATAAGTGACAGACGACCAGAAATTTAATGGAGAGATCCTGGAAATGAGAGAGCCACAGGAGGGCTAGATGTGCTGTCCACACATTCCTGGATCTCTATGAAAATATGTACATGTGCAGGAGAGCACCAGAAGAGCTAAGCATAACAAAAGTCAAGACAGACTTGTCAACTGGTTCAACTTTAAATGAACCCATATTCAACCAGATGAGCAGAGGTGGGCAGGGGGGGTCTTACACGTTTGAAGTGTTTGAGCAGAATCTCTGCCCCAGTCAGTGACTTATCCATAAGCTCTGGCAACACAGGGGTGACCTTTCAGAAGTCAGGCTATAAAACTAGAAATAGCACCAAACTACCCACTAGGATGATTATAATTAGAAAGACAGATAACAAGTGTTGGTGAGAATGTGAAGAAATTAGAATCTTCATTGTAAAATGGTATAGCCACTTTGGAAAACAGTCTGGCAAATTCTCAAAAAGTTAAACAGAGTTATCATATATCCCAGAAATTCCACTTCTAGGCATATACCCAAGAAAAACTGAAAACCTAAGTACAGTAGCCTCGCCTCATCCAGAGTTTCTCTTTCTGCATTTTCAGTTAACCATGGTCAAGCACGGTCTGGAAGCAGATGATCTCCCTTTTCTTTGTTTGTTTTTTTAATGGTTATTTATTTTAGATAGAGAGACAGAGCATTAATGGGGGAGGGGCAGAGAGAGGGAGGGAGACACAGAATCTGAAGCAACTCCAGGCTCAGAGCTATCAGCACAGAGCCCCACATGGGACTCCAGCTCACGAACCGCAAGATCATGAGCTCAGCCGAAGTCAGACACTTTACCGACTGAGCCACCCAGGTACCTCAGATGACCTCCCTTCTGATGTACTGTCACAAGCTCAGTAGTAACCTGACGCTACATCACATTGCCTGTGTCATTCCCCTTATTTCATCTAGCCACTCAGGCCTTTTGTCATCTCACATCATTACAAGAAGAAGGGTGAGTACACAAGATACTTAGAGAAAGACCACATTTACATAACTTGTATTATAGTATATTGTTATAAATGTTCTATTTTATTACTGGTCATTGTTGTTAACTTCTTCCTGTGCCTAAATGATAAATTAAGCTTCATCAGAAGTTTGCATGTTTAGGAAAAACACATGGTATACATAGGGTTAAGTACTATCAGGTTTCCAGCATCCACTGGGGTCTTGGAACATAACCCCTGCAGAGAAGTGGGAACTACTTACTGTATACACAAAAACCTGTAGGCAAATGTTCATAGCAACATTGTTCATAGTAGCCAAAAAGTGCAAACAGCCTAAATGTCTACCTATTGATGAATGGCTAAATAAAATGGGTCACATTTATACAATGACCTATTATTTGAAATATTTGGCAGTAAGAAGGAAGTAATTACTGACATAAGCTACAATATGGATGAACCGTGAAAACCTTATTCTAAGTAACAGAAACCAATCACAAAAGACCATATTATATAATCCCATTTATATGAACTTTCCAGAATAGGCCAATCTATAGAGGCAGATAGATTAGTGGTTACCTAGAGCTCTAGGGAACAGGGAAGTTTGGGGGGAAATGGGGAACGACTGATAATACATACAGGTTTTCTTTTAAAAGTGATGAAAATGTCCTAAAATTAAGTGTACAATTTTATTGTCGCTGTTGTTGTTATTATCTCAACAGACTGATTAAACCTGCTTCCCTTCCCCCACCTACTCCCTCTATATTCCATGAGAACAGGCACTTGGTTGGTTGGTTGGTTGGTTGGATGATTGGTTGGTGTTTTTCACTGATGAATCCCCAGCACCTAGAATAGCACCTGGAACACAGGTTGAATCAATGTACACAATATAACTTTTTATCATGCCATTCATAAAGTCACAAGTAGCTTTTATCACCTCCTTTGTCCTGGTCAGCCCATTACTTGCCCTTCTCCTCTGTCAATCAGGTGAACAATAGCTACTCAGCTGTCCTCCTGCTACCAGTGAATTGTGAAAAATCTCAACGTCCTTCCTCCCTAGTGAAAAGACAGAGGCGGTTTAAATACATACCAAACTCACTGGAGTTATTTGCTTATGTGTTATTAAAAGAGTACTAAACGTTATTCAGGCTGCCTGTTGTTCTTTGTCAATGAGGTTTAAATCATCCTCCCATGCTTTCTTTTTGCCACATCGGTTATTTTATGAAGCGATAACACTGTGAGTAAAAAATAGGAGTGCTCCTTTGATTTATGTGTGGGTTTGGGGAGGGGTAAGGTATGCTGAGCCATTAATGTTAGACATATTTCACAGAATTCAAGAGAGCCCATTTTAGAAAATCACTCCATTCTCATCCCTTCCTATCTTCAGAATTAAATTACTTATGTTTCATTTTATTCTGAAAATAGCTTGTCATAAGCCAATTCTTTGTACCTTGGAACCTACATTTTGCTTGCAGAGGGAATAAGTATAAAGTCACATTTGTTAAATCTGAAGCCCTTCAATTGGTGGTTTGATGGGTTTTTTCCAGAATTATAGACAAATGTTAAATTTTGAAATGTCATCTCTTCATTGTCAAATAGCCAGGCTTTTCCCTGAGAAATTGCTAGTTCTGAGATCACTGATTGTATTTTTTTGATTGCACCATATTCCAAATATGAAATTTTAGCAATTGTAACTTTTCCAGAATGAAACACAAAAAGTCTCAGAGCCAGGCATTTTATAAATAGGAGATGTCTTATAGGTTAATAAAAAATAAAGTCTGTCTCCCTTGCTTGAAACAACATATCAAAGTATATTCCAAATTTTAAAAGATATTATCTGCAAATTTTAAGTTTAAAAAAGAAATTATGCCTTTATTATAAAAGAGACTTGAAATAGTTCACTTATCTTATAATGTCTCTCAACAATGGGAAATTTTTAGAATTGTGCCTTTCTTTCTTCAGACTACTGTCTCAAACAAGTGTGTTCTTTTATTTCATCCATAATGTCACAACTTGTGACTAAAATTACATACTGTGCCAAAATTTAAAAAAAAATTAGAGTTGAGCTCCTTAAGTTAAAACTACATGAACAGTGAGAAGAAAACATAAGGACAAAAATATTCCTAACATTGGACTTGGACTGCTTGGGTATGACACCAAAAGCACAGGTAACAAAGGCTAAAGTAGACAAATGGGACTACATTGGAATAAACACCTTGTGCATCAAAGATGTACAATGAATGTTCATTCATTATACAATGTACAGATGTTCATTCTGTACAATGAACAGAGTGAAAAGACAACCTATGGGTTGGGAGAATATTATTCTGCCTTAAAAAGGAAGGAAATCCTGTCTATGACACAGATGAACTTTGAGGACATTATGCTAAGTGAAATAAGCCAGTCACAAAAACACAAATACTATATGATTCTATTTATATGAGGTACGTAAGTAGGCATATTCAAAGTTTAGCAGGAGAAAGGGGAAGTGGCACAAGGGGAGTTGTTGTTCAATGGGCACAAAGTTTCCGATTTGCAAGATGAAAAGGTTCTGGAGATCTGTTTCACAACAATATGCATCTACCTCACAATGCTGAACTCTATACTTCAAAATGGGTTCACGATGGTAAACTGTGTTATGTGGTTCTTACCACAATTTTCTCTAAAGTTACATGAGGGGTTTAATAGGCCTCATTGTCCAATTAAGGTGATCCCTCATGAAAGTGTGTTCTTAACACATGTCCAAAAAGTCCTTCAGAGAAAGAGGCCATTGCTGACTGCTTAACACTCAGCCCGGAGCTACGCAAGCATAAAATGGTAGGAAAGTACACAAAATTGAGGTTACCTATGCAACACAATTTAAAGAAAGTCAGGGGGCGCCTGAGTGGCTCAGCTGATTAAGTGTGCAACTTTGGTTCAGGTCATGATCTCACGGTTCCTGAGTTTGAGCCCCACATCAGGCTCTGCGCTGGCAGCTCAGAGCCTGGCCCCTGCTTCGGTTCTGTGTCTCTCTCTCTCTCTTTCTGTCCCTCCCTGGCTCACTCTCTCACTCTCACTCTCACTCTCTCTCTCTCTCTCTCTCTCTCTTCCTCAAAAATAAATAAACATCAAAAAAAAATTTTTTTAAGTCAGAAAAATTCTGTATGACTCAAAATACCTGCCCCTTTGTAGTTTCAAAATTCCTCCTCTACTTTTGCATGATGCCTCAGTTACTTCAGTTAAAATTAGTATGTGTCAGTAGCATCTACTTCCAAAAAGGACTTTGCAGGAATGAATTTGGTCCTATGGTATTTTTTCTGCAACTCACAGAGATTTGCCAGAAGAGATATTATTGGAGAAGAGAGGATAGAAGTTTAGGTCACTGAACACTTCAATGGAAATCCATCCCAGGTGGAGTGCTATCAGTCAATGCTATCTATTAGCACTGAAAAGCTTATGTTAGACAAAAAGCACTAAATAATAGGGAAGAAAACTCAGACATAGCAATGAATTGTCTAGTGGATATCTAGTGGACATCTGGAAGCTCACTGAGGCTATCCGGTTCTATCCAGCAAGTAGGGAATTTGAAGTTTTATTCCATTTAAATAATGATAGGCTAATAAAGTAGAAGTTTAATTACAGAGTGGGCTGTCTTAATTGCTTGGCATCTGTGAAGTAAACATTATTTTTCATTTACTTTAATACAAATGTATTATTTTGTGTACTTTGTATTTAATATTTCAATACTTTAATTATTATTTTCTTACAATGAAATGATGAACTACTAAGAACATTCTTATGGACATGCATACTATGCTGAATTTTACTATAAAAATAGTGCCAATCCAATACATATAAATAAAAAGTTCAGGAGCACCTGGGTGGCTCAGTTGGTTAAGCGTCTGACTTCGGCTCAGGTCATGATCTCATGGTTTGTGAGTTCCAGCCCTGTGTCAGGCTGTGTGACGAGTAGAGCTTGGAGCCTGCTTCAGATTTTGTGTCTCCCTCTCTCTCGGCCTCCTACCTGCTCGCACTCTCTCACTGTCTTTCAAAAAATTAATATATTTTAAAAATAGATTTAAAAAAATAAACAAAATAAAATAAATCAAATAGAATGTGATTCTAATGTGGTTCTCAAATTTAAGCAGACATTAGAATCACATTAGAGGGCTTGTAAAAATACAGACTGCTGGACCTAGCCCAAATTTCCTACTCAGTAGTTCTGGGGTAAGGCCCAAGAATTTGATTTTCTAGCATTTGAATTTCTAACATCTAGCTGATGTTACTGATGGTCAGGAACCAGTATTTGAGAATCCTTGCTACAAAAATTATGTTCTTGTAGCAAGCTGAGTGAATGCCACGAGACAAAATTTTGAATAAAATGTATTTCTCATTAAAAAGTATCATCAACCTCAAATTCATTCACTGTTTATAAATGACATGGCTGTTTGGTTGCCTAGGCTTACAGCTCAGTAGACAGTCCAAATGTTCCAGCATAAGGTTCAGCAAAAGACTGTAATCATTTCCACAACGGCTCCACTACTGTGTGAAGGTCCAGCCTGAGGCACGTGGGCACAGTGGATTTTTGTGTTGGTAGTTCTCTATTATACAAAGCACATCACATTCCGGCAATACTCTATGTCACTTCACAAGTTCATAAATAAATGATAAAACAAAACTGAATACCGAGTTGTCCATCAATAGGAACCACTGCTGTTAAGTGGTCTGTTTAATGTTGCCTTGAAATACACCAGTATACACATTTGTATTTATTTCAAAGGTCATACTGAAGTTCTCTGTAGTCTCTTTATTTTGTTTTCTGTGAGGTGATTTATAGACAAGCACGGCCCAAAACGTGATTGTGTTCATAAACACGATGTAAGGATAACACTAATTAACTCTAATTCTTGGCAAGAGAACACACATTCGTACCTCTTCAAGAACACATATATAGCACTGCACGTAATATTTTCCTCTCATTTATCCTGACAGAATTAAAAACAACCTGTCTGAGAGTATACAGATCGCAAATCACCATCTCTTTAGGCTACATTTCTCAGCTTTTGGTTGACAAGATTAGTAAACAAGCAACTCAGTCGGCTCTGAGATGACTTCTCAAAACTTTTCTGCCATGATCTTGCCACCTTCTCTTCCAAGACTAAACACAGCTTCTGTCATGATACGTCTCTACGCTGACAGATACCTTGATTGGCGTTTTTCCCATGGGAAACAATTTGAAATAAAGGACTGAAGTGTTAGTCAATGCTAACGAGACTGACATTGTGCTAGGGTCCAACAGCTGAAGAGTCAGGGTCTTTGCCCTTGTGTACCAGATATGAGGGTTGGGGGACTGGCATCGAGCCTGTAGGGAGAGGCCTTCTGCACCTGTAAGTGAGCCTACCTCAGGTAGAGATGGGGCAGGAAGGGATCGTCATAGTGTGCCCGACATGTTCTAGAATATACTATAGATTTCTTTTAAAATATTTGTTGATGGATTCTACTGTTTTGTGATTGAAAGAAACATAAAATGTGCCAGACAAAGCCCTCTGGAGTCATTCCATCCATAAATATTATATGAACTGCCAGAAAATTCACTCATATGACTTTGATTTCTTCATAAATTTTAAGGTTTCCAGGAAAGGAAGTATTTCAGATGCCAAATTTCATATAAAAGTTGTCACTTCCTTCATGATCTAAAATACATTTTCTCTAATACAAAACATAAATGTGATAAAGATACATGCTTTTTACATATTTCTTTATTTTATTCAACCAACCAATATGCCTCATATTTTTAGCAAACAGAACAAACCAACTGGTGACTTTTGTATTAACTGCCAATTTGACTAAATTGCTCAGTGAGTCAATTTGCTTATAAACCTAGCCAATAGTTTTAAGAGTATGCATGTTTCCTTATGTACCTCCAAAATACCTTTAAGCCTAAAGACAACATTTGGTGGGGAGGTGTTTGTTCCATTTAATTGAATAAGGACTTAGGTATGACCTGATTTTCAGTTTGCATCCCCTTAAAGGAAAATGGAAACCAGAGCTACCATATACTTTCTGTCTTATAACAAATGCTTTCAATTTCCTGGCTTTGAATTTCTTCTTCTGATCTTGGATTCATTCACTCATTCATTTATTCGGACAATATTTTTTAACAGAATTGTCTTCCAGGCACAGAGTTAGGTGCTAGAGGCAAAATGATAAACATTAAAATGACACAATCTCCTTCTTCATCATAGAGCCATATATAAATCAAATTATCACCAAACATATAAAATGACATCTGGAAGGGCTACAAAGTAGAAGGCCATACTTTCATGAGAGAGCATATAATAGGGGGAATTAGCTTCCCCAGGAATGAAATGCTTGAACTGCAACGAGGAAGAATAATATGGACACATGAGCTAGCAAGGGTGGTAAGGAAAGGTGGTTGTTCCAGTTACCAGACTAGAAAAAAAAAAAAAAAAAAAAAAAAAAAAAAGCTTAGTAGCTTAAATTAACAGTTAATCATTATATCTTACAAATTTGTAGATCAAGACTTTCACTAAACAATTTCCTGCACCATGTGGCATAAAATGCAGTTATTCCAGGATATTCAATTGGCAGCTGGGCTCTAGATGGTCCAAGATGGTTTCATTCACATGGCTGCATTCTTAACAGGAACAGCTAGAAAATGGGGCTTACCTGGGCTCCTTTCCATCTTCCCCTTCTCCCTATTCCCTTCCACATTTTCTCTACAGACAGATAGACTTCTAAAGTGGTAGCTCAAGGCTCTATGAGGCTAAGGTGGAAGCTACAGGTTCTCTTAAAGATTAGTCCCAGAAATGGCATAGTGATACTTCACTATACTTCTCTGGTCAAAGTATTTACAGTCCAGCCCAGATCCAACAGAAGGAAAATGGACTCCATTTCTCAACGGGAGGAGTGTTGAGGAATTTGTGCACATCTTTAATCCACCATGGTGGCAAAAAGAACATTCAAGGTATAGAAAATTACACACAGAAGGCCCCATGGCAGGAGGAACTAGGGTACAGCTGGGGAACTGGGAGATCTATCTGTGTGATTCCAATGCACAGATCCAAGTTGAGGCTAGAGAGGTATACAGAAGGCAGCCTTGGAGGGTCAAATAAGAATGGATTCACTGCCCTATCAGCAATGAGGAATCATTAAATGATTGTAAGCAGGGCATGAAGTGATCAGTTGTGTAGCTCAAAGAGATCACTCTACACAAGGTATGAAATAACAATGAGAGGGAGGCCACAGTGACTGCATGGAGGGTAGAGAAGAAAAAACAAAAAAGAATGATTATTAGGTCTGGTGTATGTAACAATATGATAAAGGTTTCTTTTCATTGTGCCAGAAGTGCTAAAAGATGTGTGTGGAGGAAGTACATCATGAGTTCAAACCATTTTAGATTTGTAGGTGTGAAATCAGACCAATGATCTGGATGAGAGGTAGAAATCCTGTATACACATGTAAGAATAATCTCTCTGTAATAACACATTCATCCCAGCTTCTTTAAGCAACTATTGTGGCTCCTATTGTTTTGCAGCTCAAATATCTAAGGTTATTACCAAGCTCTGAAGTCTACCCTCCCTTTCACTGACACCCATATACGTCTCCTATATTATTCTCTACGTGACTTTTCTGTCACACAAGCCTTTATTTATTATTATCCATGACAATAACCTTCTTTAGGAACCAGCAGATACCTCACGTCTTTTTTGTGAACATTTTTCTGATTAATCCAACTCTCATCCACTGTATTTTGTCATCATTCTTATTGTTTTGGAGGCTACCTCATGTGAACTAAGGTTTACCTTTATTCTGTTTCATTTAGGTGAATCTTATTTCACCAAGCAAAGCACAAACTTTTGGAAGGCAAAAACTGTGGGTTCTACTTCTTTTGCAGTCTTAAATAGCATATAGTAGTCTGAACACAGCAAGCATGTCAAAATTGAATTAAATTGCATTTCAGCTCATGATTTCTCTACTTCTGGGAGTTTCTAAGAAATCTTTCTTAGAAATGGAATAGAGGGAGAAATGGAGATTGCTGGAAAAATAAAGCACAATCTTTGCAAAGTATGATGCTCTACAAGTAAGGAAGAGAAGCAAGTTTAATACTCTACCATGCACTATTCTAACTGTATTGCTTTTTAACTTGACCAAAAGATGATAGGGCTACTGACAGACACAAATAAAAATAAAAATGAGTGTACCACCATATAACACAAATGCAGATTAAACTCACGGAGATAAACAGCTAACATCATGTGGACTTCATTCTTTGCCTGCCCCTTATGCTTTTGTAATTCTTCCATGTTACTATATGTCATTGAAAAATTGTGCTAAACGGAATTACAAAATTCTTGAAGTATTCCTAATATTTCAATAAATCGAATTTATGTCCTAAATTAAATACACTTCTAAGTGTGTTTTATTTTCTTCAAGCTTAGAAACAGCTTGAAATGTTATCTGTGAGCTTTATTTTTAGATATAATTTACTTTTCTAATTTGCTTCACTGAGTTTTTATAATTTTCAATAAAAATTCTAAATGGGATAGATTTTGTGGGTCCTGAGCAGCCATTAGAGGTAGGCTTCCGAACAATGACCAGTTGTCTCAACCTATTCCAAGGGCCCTGTTTCCATGCCAGGGTAACTTTACTGAGATTCAAAATCACCAACTTTCACTGCAGTCCAAAACTGAGTAATAGGAACTGGATTTATTCTTAAAATGACATTTTGAATTAGAAACTAAATAAAACAAAGTCTACATTTTTTAGACATTGGGAAACACGTGGTAATGGAAAACATACTCCCTTAAAATAAGGGAAACAAATGAGATTAGTAGAAATCCAAATGGAGCTCAGCCAACTCACTGAGCTGGGGAGAGAGAAATATGGTATTGCAGGGGCCAAGATGTCCAGAATTTGTGGGATGAAATAAAAGAAAGGAAGGAACTGCACAGCGAGTTATCTGCAGAGGTCTTCAGAAGGGTTCCTAAAGTCTTTGACTGAGTACTGATCTTTTCATATATAAGAAGAAAGCACCAAAGGCCCTGGAAAACAACTTTCTGGAAGAAGTAGGCAAAAAATCTTTAGAGTTCACACAGGACTAGGGAAAATTTTTATTCCTACCACCCAGAGTGAAAATACTTCTAATACCTAGGGCTTTGGTAGAATCCTCCAAAAGATAGTACTTTGGTAGTGGGGAAAAATTAGTCCTTGACTAAGGGCTGACCCAGCACACACAAAGTTTTAAAAGAAGCTTTGGAAGGATCAAACCAATTTCACATAATTTTCCTATGTCCCAGAACAAAGCCCAACAATATATAAAGGAATACGACAAAATCCATGAACTATCAACGTGAAATTTACAATATCCAGCATATAATCTAGAATGACCAGGCATGCAAAAATATCAGAAAAATACGAACCATAACCATGAGAAAAAGCAATCAATAGAAACAGATCCAGAAAGGACAAAAATTACAGAATTAGCAAATAGCAACATATTATATCTCTAAACATATAGTCCACACATTTAAGAATATATATCTATACGTAATATAGATAATCCACTATTATCTCCATACTCTCATGTTTAAGAAGTTAGGAGAAACTAAGAGCATGAGGAGAAGGAAAATACTAAAGACATAAAAACACCCAAATAAACTTTTGGAGATAAAATATACAATATGAAATGAAATAACCCAAATGAAATTATCTACATATAGCAAAAGAATAAAAGATCAGTGAACTAAAAACATAATAAAAGAAACTACCCAAATGGAGGCCCATCCTTGCCTCTGTCCTGGCAGCTGTACCTCAAGAACCACTGTATCTTGATATTCAAGACATGCCCTTGGCAGATGTCTGTGCCCTCACCCTAGGGTGGACAGCCAAGAAGGGATTCACCAACTGTCCAACTAAGAGTAGACTCAACTTGGCCTAGTATTTCTTCTGCTTCAAGAATTTGGAAGGATGGGAAAGAGATGGTGACCCAAAAGAAAACCAACCAACTATAATCAAATGAATTAGAAGAAACTGCACAGAAAGTACAATATGCCATTGAGCATCTGGCTGCCTTACAGGGCATCTCTTGCCTTATTAACTCAATCCAAATTTGAAAGAAAAAAAAAAAATTACTCCCAAGGCGTATCCTCCTAGGTTACCAATCTTTCTGTGAGACTCATTAGCCATGCCTTTGCCTTCAGAAGAAAGAACTTCAAAACTGAAATAAGAATTTTTAAACTATTTTTTCTTAAAAGTGGCAACAAAGACTACTTCGCTCCGGAAAGGTAGTGATGATTTCAATATATCCTTTCTCTATCTCTGTCTGTCTCTCTGCCTTTCTGTCTCTCCCTCCAGTAATTTTTACTTTATTGACTCTTGAACTCAATTTTACTTTGCTTCCTGAGAGGTATGTCTGAGGGAATAATCATAATTCCCCTCTTTCTAAAACTGATGGATTCGGACATGTTGATATAGTAACCCTTTGCACAGAGAATGTGAACAGACTTCATGCTGTTAACTAGAGGCTGCTCACTCACACAAGAATTTGAGAACTAGATTATTTGGTATGTAAATGAGATCACAGATCCACTGTGAATGAACAAATACAGAGTCAGGGAGGAAATTTCACAATTTACTCATACAATAATTTAAATTTATAGTGTGCATATTCTCATAAAATATTACGTCATTTTTCACATTCATGAGAACTTTGTCTTCCTCTTATTTCCTTAGACCTCTGATATTACAGCAGCTCCTCCTTACTCCAAAGTAGATTATCTAAAATCACATCATTTGACACACTTCTGAATTTACCACACATCCAAAGATTTTCCTTGCTTGTTTGTATTGGTTTCTGCCTTTTTCATCACTTAGAAGTGCAAACATTTCATCACCTGAAAATTCCATATATGAGAAGGAGGCAAACCTTAAGAGACTCTTAAATACAGAGAACAAACTGAGGGCTGATGGGGGTGGATTAAATGGGGGACAGGCATTAAGGAGGGCACTTTTCAGGATGAGCCCTGGATGTCATATGTAAGAAATCAATCACTGGCTTCTGCTTCTGAAGCCAAGACTACCCTGTATGTTAACTAACTTGAGGATTAAAAAAATAAAGTGAGAAAAAAAAATAAAATAAAAATTCCACATATGAAGAGTGACATTAACTAGCAGGACCTTGCCTCTGGAGTTGATGTGTTTGGTCACATTCCTTATCAGGTGACTATAGCGTTGAAGGATAGAAGAAATAAAGGAGGACCAATGTCTTTGTCTCTTCCTTTAAGGTCAGTTGAAAATATTTATTTTATTATAATTTACCTCCAATGGGCTCATGGCAAGGCTCCAAAATCTCTCTAAAGCAGACCAGAAACTTTCTGAATGCCAGACAAGTTATTTTCCATAGTCAGCTCACTATTCCTTTCTCTACTTAGGAAAGTGTCACAAATTAGACTACTCACAGCAATCATGGCAAACAGGCCCAGGTTATTCTTGAAAAAGGTCAGTCTAAATGAGGTTACAATCTATTGGTGGTGAAGTGGAGGGAGTAAAAATTAAATCCCCATGTTAAAGACTTCCTGGTCTTCATATTCCCAATTTTAACCAAACAGCTGTTCCCCACTGATGACATGGATTAGTTGGTTGATAATTGATCTATGTATGAATCTTCCTCCCAGAAGGCAATGAGTCTAATTATTTGTTTAATGAACTGGGGGGAAAAAGAAACCATCCAAAATAAAACACAGATAAAAGAAAGGCTTAAAAAACATGAACAGAAAAGGACTTGTATACCAATATCAAGCAAACTAATGCATGGAATTGTAGTTTAAAAAAAGTAGTTGTAAAATAAAGGCCAAAATGATCTCCAAATGTGATAAAAACTATAAAATCACAGATCCAAGAATCTCAGTGAAATCTGAGCACAAAAAACCTAAAGAAAACTACATGAAGGCACATCATAACCAGATTAATAAAAAGAACTCTTAAGAGCAGCTGGAGTAAAAAGGACGCATTACATATTGAGGAACAAATACAGCTGTAACAGGAAACTTATCAGAAAATATGCTAGATAGAAGACCATGGGGAAACATCTTTAATACGTAGAAGAAAAAACTTGAAACCTCTAATTCTGTGACCAGCAACAATATCTTTCATTAGTTAAGCAAACATAGAGATTTTGTCAAGAAACAAAAGCTAGGATTCTGATTTCCAGCAGAGCTACTGCCTAAGAAACGCTAAGTTCTTCAGACAGAAGAAAAAATGATACACCATAGAAATTTGCATTTACACAGAGGAGTCAAGGAAACCATAAATGATAAATGTGTAGATAAATATAAAATTTTTCCTCATTTAAAAATTTTGTTTCCAAGATGATTGGTTGTTTAAAGAAAAACAGTAACATTTTGAATATAGAAGTGATATGTATGGGGGCGCCTGGGTGGCTCGGTCGGTTAAGCGTCTGACTTCAGCTCAGGTCATGATCTTGCGGCCCGTGAGTTCGAGCCCCTCACGAACCCCCACGTGAGTTCTAGAACATAGAACTCCGTGGTTCTATGTTAAGTTTCTCAGGATCCACATATGAGTGAAACATATAAAGACAGACTACTTCAAATTTAATAAGTAAAAAAGGGCATACTGTGCTCTAACTAATAAAAATAAATCCAGAGTGGCTATGTTAATAGACAAAGTGGATGTCAGAAAAGCAATATTTCCATGGATAAAGAGAGGTATTACATAATGATCAAAGGGACAATTCATTAGCAGAAGACCATAACTTTATATTCCATTTATATTAAATTCTAGAAAAGGAAAAAATGTACTGATATAAATCAGATCATTGGTTGCCAGATCTCAAAGTGTTGAAGGGGTACAATGAATATAAAAGGGCACAAGAGAACTTTTTGAGATGATGGAAATACTCTATCATATTAGGGTGGTGGTGGTTATGTGATTCTAAATATCTGCCAAAACTCATCAAATTATATATTAAAATTTAACAGTTGTCATCAGGAGGCTTTTTAAAAAATAATGAACATATGGTGGAATGAATACCAATGCTGAACTTCTATATTTTTTAAAAGCAGTCAAACATGTCTAGATCTAAAGGACTATTTTCAAATGTCATTATTAGGGAGGCCTCCCCTCCCTTAAAAACATGCTTCCAAAAATTGAAATGAAGATACCTTAAATCCTTGGAAAAAGAAAAAAGGATGTAGATATCTGTCATCGATTAAAGAAAACTCCCATGGAAAGATGTGAAAAGAGCCTCCAATGTGCTGGCTTCTCTTCACTAGAGGAGAAATCTGCTCACTTATTCAAGAATCAGAGAGGGCACTATTGCGGGAATTTGCTGATCAGAAAATTAGTCTTCATACCCAAAATGTTGTGGTGAATAACATTACTAAGGGGAACATATCTGACTACCTAACTTAAAACTTAAGAAACACTTATACATTACTATCCTTGAATTCAAAAACTCATTTCATTATCATTTCAAGCTACATCTTATCAGACTAAGGCAGTGAAAAGCTCTAATATCATAGGGCCTAAAGATGGCCTATCATTCTCTGCACACTTGTGCAAAGAACAAAGATGGTGTTTTTGCAGTAGAAAAGCATATGAATGAAACAGGCATATTTTTAGGACCTTTCAATTGGTTCTGAACTCCATGTCATTTGAACCAAGAGTATCTAAAAAGAAAAACTTCAGCCTCTGAAAAAAACAAAAACAAAAACAAAAAACCAACCAACCAACCAACAAACAAAAAAATCGGAAGAAAGAACCAGAGCTCCAAGAACCAACAATATGTGTGTATATTTAATGGCATGTCAAATACCAAAGTAAAAATCGGTTAAATAAAAGAAACGGCTTAGAAATTCATGAGTACGTACTTCTGAAAGAGAAGCTGTGTAACAAGGATGACATTCAGCCAGTGAGGACCAGTATGATAAAGAATGGAGAGCCAAAGAACCCAAGATGTGAGAAGAATCTAAGCCAGGCTGACTGCTTGAAACTAGAAGCAGAGAGGGTCTGCCCTCCCTCCAAAAGGAAGCCGTAACAGTACCAGCTGAAACCACTGCCTGAGGAGGTATGCACCCTGGTCAGACAGAAACAAACAAATTAGCTTCCACATCAGGACCTTAGTCCCAGGTCCACAGCTCAGTGATACTGATAATCAGAGTGCGAAAGAAAATTCAAAAGCTGAAGATACCTGGACAGTTGCTAAGTGGGAAAGTGTGAATGCAGAGAGAGAGACAGAAAATACAACTCAAGCTGAGACTGCAAACTAAAAACTTCCAAACACTGCACAACCAAACAAATCACTAGAAAAGTAAGTTTATCCCAAGCAAAATTAAAATGAGAGAATGAACTAATCTGAACCTAATATTAAGCAGAAATGGAGAACATTTGTATTTCCGTAATTCTGTAGAATACACACTGGTCCACGTATGAGAACATTTACTGCAGCATTGCTTGCAGAAGGAAAGAGTGGAAAGACAGTTGATTGATTTGGGATGAGAAAGGAAAATGTAGCACAATGGAGAAGTATGCAGTAATCAGAAGCAATATATAGCATGGATTAAGGTCAACATTAATGGTTAGTGAAATATAATTAAAGTTATGTAATAATATAATTGCACATAATATATAATTTTGCACATTAAAGCACAAACACAAAACCAACACTAAATTTATAAAAGCTCACACAAATATTGGGGACCTCTGGGTGTCTTAGTCAGTTAAGCATCCGACTCTTGATTTGGCTCAGGTCAGGATCTCATGGATTGCGAGTTCAAGCCCCACATTCGGCTCTGTGCTGAAAATGTGGAGCCTGCTTGGGATTCTCTCTCCCTCTTTTCTTCTCCTCCCCTGCTCACATGTGTGCTGTCACTCTCTCAAAATAAATAGGTAAATGTTTTTAAAAAGAGGCGGGGGGTGTGCCTGGGTGGCTCAGTTGGTTAAGTGTCTCACTTTAGCTCAGGTCATGATCTCACAGTTCATGAGTTCAAGCCCTGAATTGGGCTCTCAATTGTCAGTTCAGAGCTGCTTCGAATCCTCTATCCCCCTCTCACTCTGCCCCTCCCCTGCTCTCTCTCAAAAATTAAAAAAAAAAAAGCTTAGAGGTGCCTGGATGGCTCAGTCAGTTAAGACTCTGAATCTTGATTTCAGCTCAGGTCATGATTTCTCGGTTCGTGATTTGAAGCCTCACATCAGGCTCTGTGCACTGGCAATGTGGAACCCGCTTCTCTGTCTCCCCCTCTCTGCCCCTCTCCTGCTTGTGCTTTCTCTCTCAAAATAAATAAATAAACTTTAAAAAAAGTAAAAACAAAAAAAACAAAACAACAAAATAAAGCATACACAAACATTTAAGTAAATGCAATATGATGGAAGTTTATGAGCAAGAATGAATGCATCTTAGGATAGACTGAGGATAAAAATAACTATTTTTAAAAAATAATAAAACTGTTGACAACGTTTGCATGAATTGATGATAACAGTGTACCATGAGCTAAGGAAAAGAAAACACAAACAGCTGGTCTTATCCACCTGAGGTACTTGAAAAAGAAGACAGGATATGAATTAGTCAATCATAGCTTAACATTACAAAATCTCTTCCCTTCTGTGAAATTTCAACAGAGAACAAAACAACAATTTTGATAAGACTGTACTTTAAAAAAATTATGATTCAACTACTGAACATAATACAATGAAGAAAAAAAATACTTCTCTTCAAAGTGTGGGATGAGTTAATTTCACATCACTTACTAGTGAATGGGGATGCATCATTCAACAAGGATTTAAGACTTTAACTCAAAATGGCTGGAAATCCCAATTAAACTAGAAAACTAATGTTTCAATAAAACAAAAGTAGGAAAAT
Organism: Panthera tigris; assembly: GCF_018350195.1. Classification (NCBI taxonomy): domain Eukaryota; kingdom Metazoa; phylum Chordata; class Mammalia; order Carnivora; family Felidae; genus Panthera; species Panthera tigris. Next base: position 129,756,090 of record NC_056660.1, on the reverse strand, counting down.
TGTCTCCATGAAAGCTATTATTATATGTCATCTTTTTAAAAGTTCTTTTCTTATCCTGTAAACGGAAGGGAGCTAACCAAGTTTGCTCTCTATAAGTTGCTCTCTAGGAAAACTGATATTTATCCTGTGAAATTCAAAAAATATTTGTTCACTTTGTTTTTTTTGTTGTTGTTGTTGTTTATTTATTTATTTTGAGAGAGAGAGAGCACAAAGAAGGGAGGGGCTGAGAGAGAATCCCAAGCAGGCTCCATCCTGTTAGTGCAGAGCCCCATGTGGGGCTCAAACTCACGAACCATGAGATCATGACCTGAGCTGAAATCAAGAGTCAGATGCTTAACCGACTGAGCCACTCAGATGCCCTTGTTCACTTTAAGTAGCAAAAAAAAAAAAAAAAAAAAAAAAAAAATCTGTAAATAGCTGAGTGCTTTTCATTCCAAAATATCTTTCACCACTATTGTGTTCAATAAAATCATAACAATGTTGTTTGGTAACAGATGGTGACTGCACTTATTGTGGTGAGTGCTGAGTAATGAACAGAATTTTTGAATCATTATGTCATACCCCCAAAGCTAATATAACACCAGACGTTAATTTATTTCCATTAATAATAATGAATAAAAATACAAACTTTTTAAACATTATATGCTTTGCATAACAGAATCTACGACACGTCCCTTCAGTAGCCTACAAGATGACTATCTAAACCCTTCATGAGAGAATCAAAATCTGACAAGCCCATCACACTGCCCTTCAGAATTTCTGTTTAGAATAATCTCATAAATCATTGAAGCACCTTGGTAAGTATGTGTCTGTGCTGCTGCCCAAGAAAAAGCAGAAATGGTGCCTGAATTTTGCAGACAGTGAAGCTTATCCACAGAAAACTGGAAAAATATTTTGACAAGGAATGATCTAATGATGGTTTTTGAACAAAGGGTACTGGGCTGAATTAGCACACAAAATTGTTTCCACCATTTAGTCTTAATTAAAGAGTTCACTTAGTAAGTAATATCCTACTGTTGATAATAAAACCAATTAATAGATAATTATCTTATAGGTGGGAGTAATTCATTACAATGAATCTGACAGGCTGTTTAAATAAATTAATCTGACAGTGTAATCAAAACCACTGAATCATTTAGGATATTTATTTATGCCACCAATATTACCATCTTTGTTTAAATCACTTTCAAGCAAAAGTCTCTCCAATCTGTAAGTAAGTTACTTTTTTAAATTAGTGTTTTCAGGGGCACCTGGGTGGCTCAGTTGGTTAAGCATCCGACTTCAGCCTAGGTCATGACCTCGCTATTCATGAGTTTAAGCCCCACGTTGGGCTCTGTGCTGACAGCTCAGAGCCTGGAGCCTGTTTCAGATCCTATGTCTCCTTGTCTCTCTCTGCCCCTCCCCTGCTCATCTCTCTGTCTCCCAAAAATAAATATATGGTAATAAAATTTATAAATTAGTGTTTTCATTTTCTTTTGGTAAATACCCAGTAGTGAAATTATTGGATCATATGGTATTTCTATTTTTAATTTTTTGAGGCACTGTTTTCCATAGTGCCTATACCAATTTACATTCCAAAGAGCAGGGCACAAGTTGTCCTTTTTTTTTTTTCACTTTTTTGCCAATACTTATTTCTTTTTATTTATTTATTTCTTGTCTTCTTTATTTTAGCCATTCTGATAAGAGTAAGGTGATATCTTGTTGTGGTTTTGATTTGCATTTCCCTGATGACTGGTGATGTTGAGCATATTGTCATGTGCCTGTTTTCCATCTGTATGTTTTCTTTGGAAAAATGTGTATTCAGGTCCTCTGCCCATTTTTAAATCAGATTTGTGTGTGTGTGTGTGTGTGTGTGTGTGTGTGTGTGCTGAGTTATATAAACCATTTATATATTTGGGTATTATAATACTTCTTATCAAATGTTTCATTTGAAAATATCTTCTCCCATTCAGTAGGTTGTCTTTTCATTTTGTTGATGGTTTTCTTTCCTGTGAAAAATCTTTTTATTTGGATATAGAGGAAACATACTTCAATATAATAAAGGTAATATATGAAAAACTCACAGCTAACATCATACTCAATGGTGAAAAACTTATAGTTTTTTCTCCAATATCAGGAACAAGACAAGAATATCTATTCTCACCATGTTTATACAACATAGTATCTGAAGTCCTAACCGCAGTAATCAAACAAGATAAAGAGGCATTCACACTGGTGATGAATAAGTTAAACTGTCCCTATTTGCAGATGACATTATACTATACATAAAAAAGCCTAAAGACACCACCAACAAAGCATTAGAATACATTAATTCAGTAAATTTGCAGGATACTAAATTGCCATAAAGAAATCAGTAGTGTTTCCATATACTGAAATGAAGTGACTTTAAGAAGAAACAGTCCCATTTAAAATTGCACTGAAAGGAATAAAATACCTAGGAATAAAGTTAAACAAGGAAGTAAAAGATTTTTACTCTGATCAAAGCAATTGAAGATGACACAAATGAATGAAAAGATACTCCATGCTCATGGATTCAAAGAATCAACATTGTTGAAATGTCCACACTACCCAAAGCAATGCACAGATTTAATACAATCCCTATCAAAATGCCAACAGCATTTTTCACAGAACTAAAACAAATATTCAAATTTGTATGGAACCACAAAAGACTCTGAATAGCCAAAGCAATACTAAGAAAGAAAAACAAAGGAGGTATCACAATTCCAGATTTAAAGATATACTACAGAACTGTAGCAATCAAAAGAGTATAGTATGAGCACAAAAAAGACACAGATGTCAATGAGCAGAACAGAGAGCCCAGAAATAAACCCACACTTTTTGGGTTAATTAATCTACAACAAAGGAGGCAAAAATCTGCAATGGGGAGTAGACCATCTCTTCAATAAATGGCATTGAGAAAACTGGACAGCTACATGCAAAAGAATGAAACTGGACCACTTTCTTATACCATCCACAAAAATAAATTCAAAATGGATTAAAGAACCTAGAACACAGGCAGCAATTTATCTGATATTGTTTGTAGGGATATTTGTCTAGAGATGTCTCCTAAGGCAAGAGGAAAAAAGCAAAAATAAACTATTGGGACTACTCTCAAGAGTTTTTGATCCATTGAAAATATATGTATTTATGTATCATGTGGTTTGATCTTCATAATCTCAGGCTGTAAAAAAAAAAAAAAGGTATTCTTATTGACAAAATCAGTTATAGCAAGTTTGTGGCTTACAACCTGCAAATGTAACTAAAGCTAAGGGATGCATAAGAATCAGTAACAAATCAAAATTGCCTTCTCTCTCCTCTGCCTTTATCAACAATTGGACATGTCAACCCCTCCCCATGCCATTGGTGCATTATTTTATATTTAACAAAGTGCATTCCTTTCAATTGTCCTATATGTTTGTAACAACCAACTCTGAAAGTAGATGAAATATATTTATATTCTCAATTATTAGATAAGGAAATAAAGACAAGGAGATAATGTATTCACTTATTCAACAAATACTAAGCCCACAAAGGAAGAGGGGGAATGTGCTAAAGCTCTAGAAATACAAATATGCAAAAACATAATCCACACTGTCTAAGGTCTTGTAATCAATAAAGGGTAAACAGATAAATGAGAAAAAGAAAAACTACCACTTAGGAAGAAACTCTATATGATGTGTCAAATACTGTACTAGTCAGCTTCCATACAATATCTACTTTAAATTTCACAAGAGCCCAGAAAGATAATTTTACAGTTAAGAAAAATTAAAATTTGCAGAGATTATCAATTAGCTCTAAATCTTACAGCACAAGCTCATATCTGCAAACTCACTGCATGATTCCAAAGCTTGCCTTCCAGAATAATAATTAGTGCAACAGTGAGCTCTATATGTTCTGATAAAAGAAGAGAGTACAATGGGAACTTGGGGTATGGAGACAAAGAGCAGAGAAGGTAGAAAAGAAAGATTTATAGACAAGAACTTTTATCAGTGTGGTAGGTGGAATTTTGAAAATGATCTCTGCCCAAAATTATATGTCTTAATCCCTAGAACCTGTAGATTTAATGACATATTGCTCACACAATTAGGTTAAGTTTTCTCACACAGCTGATCCCAAGATAGGAGATTATCCAGATGAGCCAGATCAAATCATAGGAGTTCTCAAAAGCAAAGAGCTTTCACTGGCTGGTGGCAGAAAAGGTAATCAGAGATATCCTAAGCATGAGATGGATGCCATGTGTCACTGCTGACTTAAAGATGGAGGGGGCCACATGATAAGGAAGGTTGGCAGCCTATACAAGCTGACAGCCAGCAAGAAAAGGACTTCAGTCCTACAAAAACCAGGAACTGAATTCTGCCAACAATTTGAATGAGCCTGGAACAGATTTTTTTCCCAGAGCTTTGAGCTAAGAAAAAACTGAACACCTTGATTTCAGCCTTGTGATCCCCTAGCATAGAATCCAATTGAGTCCACCCAGGTTTTTATAAAACTACAGAACTATGACAGCCAGATAACAATTAATAAAATATCAATAGTAAGTTTTTACCTATCAATAAGTACTTTAAATGTAAATGGATTAAATTTTCCAATTAAAAGATGTATAATGACTGAATGGATTTAAAAAAATAAGATCAATGTGCTGCTTACAAAAGACTAATTGTAGCTTTTTTTTAAATTTTTTTTAAGTTTATTCATTTATTTTCAGAGAGACAGAGACAGTAAGAGTGGGGGAGGGGCAGAGAGAGAGGGAGAGAGAGAAAATCCCAAGCAGGCTCTGCACTGGTAGTGCAGAGCCCGATGCGGGGCTTGAACCCATGAAACCGGGAGATCACGACCCGAGCCGAAACCAAGAGTTGGCTGCTTAACTGATTGAGCCACTCGGGTGCCCCAATTGTAGCTTTAAAGACAAACAGCTTTAAACACTGAGAGTGAAGGGATGGGAAAGGACATCTCAAGCAAATTATAAAATAAAATCAAAGAGGAGAAAACACTTCCAAACTTATTTTACAAGTCCAGCACATTCTGATACCAAAACCAAAAAAGGACACTGCTAGAAAAGAAAACTGCAGGCCAATATCCCTGATGAATATAAATGCAGAAGTTCACAATAAAGTACTAGTAAACCAAATTCACCAGCACATAGAAAGAATTATTCATCATGATAAAGTGGGATTTATCTTGGGGAGACAGGATGATTCAACATACACAAATCAATCTGTGATATGTCACATAAATAAAAAGAAAGAAATGAATGATAGCATCATCCCAATAGATGCAAATAAATTATTTTTCAAACTTCAGCATCCGTTCATCATAAAAACTCAACAAACGAGGCATAGAATGAACATAGCTTAACATAATAAAGGCCATATATGACAAGCTAAGTTCACAGGTAATATCATACTCAATAGTAAAAGTTGAAAGCTTTTCCTCTAAAATCAGGAACAATACACAGTTGCACACTCTCACCACTCCTATTCAACATAGTACTGGAAGTCCTAGCTAGAACGATCAGGCAAGAAAAAGAAATAAAATATATCACAATTGGAAAAAAACTAATAAAACTTTCTCTATTTGCAGACAATATGATTTTATGTATAGAAAATCTTACAGACTCAATAAAAAACTGTCAGATCTAATCAGTGAATTTAATAAAGGTGCACGATACAAAACTAACATACAAAATTAGTAGTATTTCTATACACCTAATAATAAATTTTATAAAAAAATAAATAAAGAAGGTGCCTGGGTGGCACAACCAGTTAAGCATCCAACTCTTGATTTTGTCTCAGGTAATGATCTCACTGATTGTGAGACTGAGCTCCGCATTGGGCTCCACACTAAGAGCACAGAGTCTGCTTGGGATTCACTCTCTCCATCTCTCTCTCTCTCTGCTCCTCCCCCCTCTCCTCTCTTTCTCTCTCTCTCTCAAAATAAATAAATAAATAAATAAATAAACAAACAAACTTTAAAAAAATTAAAAATTAAAGAAATAAAATAAGAGAAATACATGACATTTACAAAACAGAATCAACACAATAAAATACTTAGAAATAAATTTACTAAGTATGTGAAAGATCTCTACTCTGAAAATTATAAGACATTGATGAAAAAAATTGAAGAACACAGAAAAAAGTGGAGTTTCTCATGTTCATAGATTAGAAGGATTATATTGTTCAAATGTCAATACTACCAAAAGTTATCTATAGATTCACTGTAATCCCTATCAAGATTCCAATGGCTTTTTTTTTACATAAATTAAGAAAACACTTCTGAAGTTTATATGGAGCCACAAGTTTTTGAATAGCCAAATAAATCCTGAGGGGAAAAAAAAAAACAGAAGGCACCACACTTTATTATTTCAAGTTATATTATAAACCTATAGACATCAAAACAGTATAGTTTTGGAATAAAAGCAGAAGTACAGACCAGAAAAAAAGAACTGAGAGCCCAGAAATAAACCCAAGCATAAACAGTCAGTTAATACTTGACAAGGAAGCCAATAATCAAGGGAGAAAAGACAGTCTCTTTAATAAATGGTCCTGGTTTAAGTGTACATTCAAATGTAAAAAAAAAAAAAAATGAAACTAAACCCATAAACTTACATCACTCACAAAAATTAACTTGAAATGGATTAAAGACTTAAAAGTGAAGTCATGAAACCATGAAACTCCTAGAAGAAAACATAGGAATAAGCTCCTTGACTTGATTCTTGGTAATAATTTTTTAGACATGACACCTAAAACACAAGCAACAAAATCCATAATAAACCAGTGAGACTATATCAGACTGAGAAGCTTCTGCCCAGCAAGAGAAATTATCAACAAAGTGGAAAGACAGTCTGCAAAATGAGGAAAAAATACACACAAGCTACATACCTGGTAAAGGTTAATAAGCAAAGTACATGAAGAATTCATACAACTCAATAGGAAAAAAAAATAACCCAATTAAAAAATGGGCAAAAGGTTTGAACAGACATTTCTCCCAAGAAGATATGCAAAAGGCCAACATGTAAATGAAAAGATATTCAACATCAGTAGTCAGGAGGTAAATGCAAATTAATACCACAATGAGTTATTTCTTGCTTGTTAGAATGGCCATCATCATAAAGACAATAGATGACAAATGCTGGATGTGAAGGCAAGGAAACCCATGTGCACTGTTGGTGGGAATGTACACTGGGACAGCAACTATGGAAAACAGTATGGGAGATGCTCAAAAACTTTCCACAAGAACTACCACATGATCCAGTAATGTCACTTCTGGGAATACATCCAAAAGAAATGAAAACACTAACTCAAAAAGGTACCTGTACTCCAATGTTCATAGTAGCATTATTTGCAATAGCCAACACATAGAAACAACCTAAATGTCCACTGATGGGTAAGTGGATAAAAAATTTCTGGTATATACATAGAAAATAGATTTCAGCCACTCAAAAAACAAAAAACAAAAAACAAGGAAATCCTACCGTTTGTGACTACACAGATGGACTTTGAAGGCATTATTGCCAAATGAAATAGTCGAGAAAGACAAATACTGTATGATCTCACTTTTATGTGGGATCTAAACAAACAAAACAAAACAAAACAAACTCATAGGAAAAGAGAACAGACTTGTGTTTATCAAAGGCAGAGAGGGAAGGGTGGGAGAATTGGAAGAAGGTGGGTAAAACCTCCAATTTCCATTTACAAAGTAAAGAAGTACTAGGGATGTGGGGAGCCTGGGTGGCTCAGGCAGCTAAGTATCTGACTTTGGCTCAGGTCATGATTTCATGGTTCATGAGTTGAAGCTCACATTGTCAGCACAAATCCTACTTTGGATCCTCTTTACAAACCTCCCCCCACCCGGCCCCCACTTGTGTGCTCGCTTGCTCTCTCTCTCTCTCTCTCTCAACAATAAACATTTTTTTAAAAAGTACTAAGGATGTAACATAGAACACAGTGACTGCAGCTAACACTGATGTATGATATATATGAAAGTTGTTAAGAGACTAAATCTTAAGAGCTCCTATCACAAGGAGAAAATCTGTCTTTCCTTTTTACTCCTGTTTATTTTTATTATTGTATCTATATGAGAAGATGGATGGTAACTGACACTATTTTGGTAATTTCACAATATATGTAACCAAACCATAATGCTGTACACCGTAAATTTATACAGTGATGTATACCAATTATTTCTCAATAAAACTGGAAAAAATATATGTTTTTAAAAAACCCTATAGGACTGTTAGCTAATAAATGAGTAGTTTTAAGCCACAAAGCTCATGGCTATTTGTCATGCACCAGTATAAACTAACATATCAAGGAAGTAACTCTTCATAGGGTTATCCTGTGTGTTCCTCAGAATAAGAGAAATAAGGAGAAACACATTCACAAGTATGGTGGTGTAGCAAATGCTTTAAATGTCCACACCTCTTGGGCTTTACCACTGGATGACTTTCCAATGCCAGATTCTGAGTTTCTTAGATTCAGGACTTTTCTTTTCTTTTTTTTAATGTTTATTTAATTTTGAGAGAGAGACAGACAGAGGAGGAGCAGAGGAGGAGCAGAGAGAGAGGGAGACACAGAATCCAAAGCAGGCTCCAGGCCCTGAGCTGTCAGCACAGAGCCTGATTAGGGCTTTGAACCCACAAACTGCGAGATCATGTCCTGAGCCTAAGTTGGACACTCAATCAACTGACGTACCCAGGCGCCCATTTGAGGGCTTTCTAAGAAGTTGGTAAAGGCTGATCTGCAAAGGGCATGGCAGATCAGAAGAGCTAACTGGTTAATACAGCCAGGTAACAGCCCCCAACCGATGGCTAAGAATAATTGTGTATGGGGTGCCTAGGTGGCTCAGTTGGTTGAGCATCTGACTTCAGTTCAGGTCATGATATCACTGTTCATGAGTTTAAGCCCTGTGTCAGGCTCTGTGCTGACAGCTCAGAGCCTGCAGCCTCCTTCAGATTCTGCATCTTCTTGTCTCTCTGCCCCTCCCTGGCTAGCTCTTGCTCATTTGCTCATGCTCTCTCTCTCTCAAAAATAACATTTCAAAATTTAAAAAGCAAAAGTTTTCAGGGGACCTTCTGAAAAATTCCTTTTACCACTATGCCCTTCCTCCTTCCAGCTTAATAGGAAAGCAGACACAATAGCTGAAGCTTCAGCAGCCAGCTTGGGACTATGAGAGAAAGAACAAAAGAACTACAGAGACTTTGGCCAGGAAATTCATGAGTCAGTAAACCAACACCAACAACTACCTACTTCAGACTTAGTGTTACATAAAAAAAAGAAAGAAAGAAAGAAAAAAAAAACTTTCAAGCTGCTGTTGTTATATGTCTATCACTTGCTGAGCATAGTTCATAAATGATAAGGAGATAGATCTGGAAAAGGAATTTGGATGTTGATTGTTTGCCTAATGGTCTGACCCAACAAGGTCAGAGAGATTTATCCCAACTTGCCATGTAACCGGAGAAATACACCATGAAATCTCAGGACATACTTTAGAAACAGCAGGAAACCCAGCAAGAAATTTCAGGACACATGGCAGAAACATCAACAAAGGCTTCCAAATTTTACTTATGAAACTTCCATGCCAACTTTATATTGCCATTTCACATTTACTTACACAGAACCTTTTGTGTTTTCAAAGTCATTTCCAATAGTATTAATGAGGCACTAAGCGACCACGTTTGGTGATCTCTGCATTTTTTGATAATGCCAACAACACATATTTCACTTCAACATCATTAAAAAATATCTTACCACATTCTAAGATCTCTAACTATATTGAAAAGAACCCCCTCCAACAGAAAACAAAACAATACTATTTTTACAACTCTGAAAAGGATAAATATAGTTCATTGTTTTCTAATGCATGGGGGATGGGGTCTATTTCTCTTACAGCATCTTACTACTACCGCAAAAGGTGAGATGAAATAACACATAAATTTTGGCACATGTTTAGACAGACAGACAGATGGATACATAGATGACAGATAAGGTTGCTGAACATTTTATAATGCAAAAAAAAAAAAGCTTCTATTTCACTAACATTTGCTCAAGTCATCTTTTGCTGCATTGATGTCATCAAATTCAATAAATGGCTCCAAGTCGTGCACTGTTTTTTCCTTTGTGTATTAATGCTTGTGTTTCTGTTCCTTCAGAGGCATCTGATATTAAAAGCAAGGAGGAAAAATGAGCAGAGGAACCTTGTGCCACCCAGAGCAGATATCTGACGTTCCTCAATATTAAAAGATACTTATCATATATATTGCCAGGAGGCTAAGAAACCTACCTATGTAAATATGTTATCTGTTGATCTAAAATCATTTCTCCTGTGTACGAGATCATTTGTATAAATGACGCTTGGAGTGGCATAAATACATTTTTCCTCTCTGCTTCTCATATTTATTCAATTTAGAAACCCCAGCAAGCCTTTATTCTTTTCAACACTGCAACATTAATACTGAGAAGAAAAGACATGATGATATTTCTGCTTCATGCTTCAGTCCTAAGAAATTGCTCCAGAGTTGTACAAACTTTTCTTATCTTGTTACCTTTGTGACTTTAAGCGGCATTAAATAAGGAAAGCCAGGGTCAATTCAACCTTGAAGCATTTAGAGACACGTATCCTGCCCCAAACTAAGGAAAATCCATTGTCAAGAAAGGTAGTGCCATTCTCTAACGCACAGGTGAATGGTAATCAAATGAAAGAGAGGGAAGAAAATCAAAGGGATTCAGGAAGAGGTTCTATAAATGAAATCAAACCTAAAGGATTAAATTTGTCCTAAGGAGGTTTATTATTTCTTTGATTCCAAGATAAGAACAATTTTAAGAAGCCATTATCATTACAATAATGCTTCTGAGGTGAAAATCACTACATTTTATTGTCAGACACATCCTATTTTCAGGGGGTAAATATGGGGGGGGAAATCAGATAAAAAATAATTAAAAAGAAAGATGTTACTGATCAGACTTTGTCTTCCTGTCTGTGCTCAATTTCAGGCATGGATGCGTCCAACCTGCTCACTCAGCTGCTTGTTGCATTTATTTGGTAGCTATTAGAATCCCACATCCTTACCTCAAAGTCAGTGGGCACTGAGCTGTGCCACACCCTCCTTCAAGCTCATGCAGCTGTTCTACATTTGCCCTACCGTCCCTCCACATGACACAGCAGCCTGCTCTGGGTTCCAGAACAATAGACAGAGCCCCACTGACAACCGTGTCTATCTCCACTCCTGTCTGATCTCAGGTGCTGCCTGAAAAACATACAGGTGTGGCCCTGACCAGCAACAGTAACATTAGCGAGAAACTCGTTAGAAATGCAGGTCTGCAGGACATCCCCTATACCCTACCCCAGAACTACTGAATCAGAAACTCTGAGGGTGAGGTTGTAAAAAGGCTTCCAGATGATTCTGATGAAGGGTAAAGTCTGAAAACCACTGATCTCAATCATTTCAGTATTTCCCAGAGTTTTGCTACCAAATGGGAAATTCCCTCTGTAACAGAAAATAAACAGACTGCCATCTACTAGCAATAGTAGCTGACACTTATTGAGGAACTGCTATAATCCAAGGACTGTTTTAAGCTCCTGATGAGTTACTGTTATAATTTGTCCCACTTACACTTTGAAAACTGAAGCAAAGAGGTTCAGTTATTCCAGGACACAAAGATATGACACAAAAAAGCAGGATTCAAACACAACTGTCTGCTCCAAAGACGGGGCTCTCAGCCTCTTGGCTACATGGCCGCTGATCACCCTGTGTCTTGGCATTACGTCAGTGATTTCGATAAAGAAGACCAGGCACTCCAACACTAAGGGGCTTTAACACAGGCTTACTAAACCCTCAAGACAAAAAAGCGAGGTAAGCATTAATGGCCCAATTTCCCAAAAGAATAGGGAAATCTCACTAATCTGAACTTTGTTGATTTAGAATTAACAATAATTGGGTTATATTTTAGCTAACAGTTAGAATATGAAATTTTTCCATAAGAATTTTCAGACTTCTGCTTACAAAGGGAATCCAATTTGAAAATCAATCACATTTTACAAACGAAGAGCCCGAAAGATGGACATTCTCTTCCTGGTGCCTTTGGTCCTAAAAATACATAAATAAATAAATAAATAAATAAATAAATAAACAAACAAACAAACAAACCTTGAGTTGTCTTGTATTCACCCTGTGTCGAACACTCTCGGTCAAAAGAATATTACAAGTGGCAGTCTATAGGGAAGAGATCAGGAGAAACTGCCTGAATAAGTGACACACCTATTGGGGGCGAGTGGGCATACAGGGCTGTCGGGGTGATAGTGCTGACAGTGCTGTTCCTATAGGACATTGGAAGCAAACTCTGATGGCACCGGTACCAATATGAAGGATGCTCCTCATTTCTGCACAGAACTAAGCGTAGGGCTCCAGGAAAACTACAGTGTGGTACCCATGGGGCACTACGGCACTGAGCAAAAGAGCAGCAGCATCTGGCAGATACAAGCACACCCTGTGTGGACGGTGATTCCCAGGGGAAAACAGCTCCCCTGTGGGCTCTTCTGGCAGCTTAATCAACAGCAGACACCTGAGCAGCAGGCCTGAAGCGAGCGCCAAAGGAAGACAAGAAATAGCAGGGGCCACCCCTGAGCTCAGGAAAAGTGAGCCACCATAGCAAGTCCCAGAAAAGAAAGGGGGGGTGGGGTAGGGTGTGGGGGAGGGGGAGGTCATTGGTTCAAAAAGACCCGCATCAGCAAGGAAATTTAGGACAGCAGAAATTTCATATTGCATATTTATACTGCACTATTAGTTTACTTCTGTTAAGTGATGTCATATCCTTTTGGGGAGAGTTCAGTTTTTAATCATTCCAATCGCTACCATAAAATGACTGTGATGTTTAACTTTCAGATTAGTGATCGATTCTGTTGAATTTTTACCATAACATGCAAAGTAAAGCATTATCCTTTAACTTGTCTGCTTCACCTGATTTTGTATCTGCATTATACAGTTATCTAAAATGCTCTAAAATGCTTGAAGGTATATTTCCTAAAAAAAGAAAATGGAAATTGAAATGTTGTACCATGACTCATGTGCCTTTCCCCATCATGGTGAACTATTCACTGAGTGTGCTTTATATGCTGCAATCTCACTGCACTCGTGAAGAAACTATAAAGCATTTAAAAGAAAAAATTATGTTAATTGGTAATGCATGTGACACATGGGAGACTTGATGCTATCTCATGCTGCACCTGAGTAACACAGTCAGTTAAGCATCTGTCTCTATTCTCAGCTCAGGTCATGATCTCAAGGTTTGTGGGTTGCAGGCCCTGCATCAGGCTCTGTGCTGGCAGCATGGAGCCTGCTTGGGTTTCTCTCTCTCTCTCTCTCTCTCTCTCTCTCTCTCTCTCTCTCTCTCTCTCTCTCTGTGTGTATGTGTGTGTGTGTGTGTGTGTGTGTGTGTGTGTGCCCCTTCCTCACTCATGCATGCTCTCTCTCTCTCTCTCAAAATAAATAAACTTTAAAAAATTAAAAAATATTTAAAAAATGCTGTTTCATTTATTTCATAACACAAAAGAAAATATTTTAACAAATGGAAAGAACAAAATAAAATGGTGCAAAATATGTTGTATTAGGATTATTTTGCAGCAAAGGGCCATGGAAATTATTCTAGAATGACATTTTTTCCCCTAGCATGGCATTTTTTATTTCACATCCTATGACCAAGCAAGAAAGTTTGAATTCTGTGGCGTTTCAAATTGTATTTCCTATGTCACCTCCAATTATATAGAAAGAATTCCAAAGGCTGTTGCCTGAATAAGACCATTTGGATCACATAGAAGCTTCTCTCGTTTGAAACAGATTAGCTTCTCAAACACTGTTCTAATTAAATCTATAGATTTGTAACTTCAAGATAAGAGGGGTTTAAGTTTTCAGTTTCCAAATCCATTTCCTCAACATAAGAGCACAAATTAGTCCTTTGAAGCACTAAAGCCAGTCACAACCTACTTATCCTTCAGGTTATATAATCTGATGCCAGGTTTTTTTTCCCCTAAAATTTACCATTTTCATCCACATTAAAAGCCTACTGAGGCAGATTTGAAGGGAACTCCTTGGCATCTCTGATGGGCAGACTCATTAACCCCAGTTGACCCCTATTAGTCTAAAGGGGTATAGAACAGAAGGGACTTTAACCTAATGAGCCCTTTTGAGTACACACACCAACTTTCCACCAGCAGCTCTTCCTTGTCCTGTTTTAAGTTCTCACAGTCTCAGAGCCCCCACTACCTGACCAACAGTGGGGGGTTACTATGCTAGCAATATCCCGAGCCCTCAGCCCTAGTCCTATAACGAAATAGGCAGCCCCTCCACACCCACTCAGATGCAACTGTTTTTTGTTTTGTTGTATTTTTTAATTTTTTTAATGTTTATTCATTTTTGACAGAGAGAGACAGAGAACAAGCAGGGGAGGAACACAGAGACAGGGAGACACAGAATCCGAAGCAGGCTCCAGGCTCCGAGCTGACAGCACAGATCCCCATGCAGGGTTTAAACTCACAAACCGTGAGATCATGACCTGAGCCAAAGTCAGACGCTTAACAGACTGAGCTACCCAGGCACCCCTAGATGCAACTGTTTTTTAAACACTGCCTCAAGATGAGTCCTAGCTTCCAGTTTTCATTAATCTAGCCATACACAATTTTTTATAGCTACTTGATCACTTGTCTTTGTCTCTTTCTAAAGGACTTGGCATTTTTTCCATGTGGATTGAATCACAGGCACCTACAATGTGCATCACTTTTTATCATATTTTGATTTTTAAAAATTATCTTATTAACTATTTTAGTTATTTTATTTTAATGATTTTAGTTTCTGTCATAATCCTAACAATGCCAGGGCTTTTAACACTCTAATTAAAGTGTTGCCCTTCTTGGACACGAAAGAGTTAAGGTTTGAACTCACCTCGAAATAAATTTCAAAGAGCAAATGATCAATGACCACAAACAACTAAACTTGCTATTTGTTGAGAACAGACAGAGCTATTTCCTTGGCACACAGCTGCGTTCACATCTGTGGAAGTTACTACATAGAAAGCTATATTATGACAGCTAAGAGTTTGTTAGGATGTCACTATGAGCTAGGTGTTGTGCCAAGGACTTTGCCTGCATTATCTCTTTTGAAACTCATCACAGTCCTAAAAGGTAGGCACTTTTATTGCCAGTATTTTACAGAGTTGGAAACTGACACATAAAATAGCTGTTAACAGTCCTAAGCCACATCCAGGTTGAGCGTTGGATATGAATCCAAGTGTCTGAATCCAGTCTGCAGGCTCTAAGTCTCTATGGACTTAATACAACTCAGAGCATACAAGATTTTATTACTGGAGGAAAGCCAAATTCTCAAATATGTAGTTTCTTTATTACAAATCATGCATTCAATACAGCCATTTGCAAAAATCATCTCACATGATGAATGAAATATACAATGCAAAAATCTGTATTTCAAATGCTTCAGTTTTAAGTTTTGGAAAATAAGTAGAGGCTATCTACAACTTGGTAAAAATCATTAACAATTTTCTGATGACATTCATGTGAAGATGAAAATTCATCCCCAAGAAATATTAGAATAGATTAGAAAATACGTGGATTAGGCTTTTACATACTAAAGAAATGAGTAAGCCTAACAAAATTATGAAGGCTATATAAACAGATGGAAATCTCTTTTAAGGGGAGAAAAAAAATTTAAATGTATAAAACTCAAAAATATTTAATCTTTTATGTATATACAAAAAAATTATAGGAGAAATACCAATATTCACAAGGTTATGCCAACTGTATCCCAATAAAACTGGAGGGAAGAAAAAGATCATCTAAAGAATCTTTTAAGAGGCAACAGTTGAGAATTTAATGAGAAAAATGTATGACAGGATCTACATGTCTCCCTGAAGCTTGCACTCCAAACCTGTTCAGCCAGGGCATTGTCATCCTGACTGTATTTGAACCCATGGGCATGAGCAGGAAAGCACTTCTGCACACAGTCAGAAGTGGTGGCCATTTATGCTAGCTACTCAAGTGACCATGCAAATCTCTAAAAATACGTGTGGACAACAGACCCTTGTTTAAAAACCTGTGACACGGAAGCTACTGCTTTCAAGACAATTCATCCTTTGACTCTTCTTAGTTAAAAGTTCTTCCTTATTTTTAGGGAAAATTTACTTCCCTGAAACATCTATCCATCCTTGCTCTGCCCTCTGCAGCAGAAGTTGGGCTGCTGGGTGGAGAAGAATCACTGTGTGGGGGTGAAAGAAACACAAACTGATGAGTAGAAACTATCCCCCCCCCATCCCCCGCCAGCAGGGTGGACCTTACACAACATGTGGGAAGGGCAGAGGAGAAGCATCGTCATTACCTGGTTGGCTCTGAATTTCTTTCCCTGGGGGAATGTAACATTGTATGTGATTTGGGAAGAAATGTCATCAGAATCTTCCCTCCCCCTACCACAGAAGTCAACCCAAACTGGCTAACCACTATATTCTATCACCCCGGATCACCAGTTCTTTTGGGGTACAGATCCTGGGAAGGAAAGAAGGAGCCTCTCCCATGCTGAGATTGCAAGCTGTGCTTGAGAACTGTGCTGTGCAGTGCCCAAATCTGAACATAGCACAATAGGAACCTGACCTCATTATTTGAAACTCTGGATGCCTTCAGCTTTGCCTTCATCCTTTGGACCTTCTGGTTAAAAGAACCAATAAATCGTGGTTTTTTAAAGTAATATGAGTTTAAGTATTTTCAATCACTTTGAACCCAAAGAGTTTTGTCAAATACATCCCACAGGGACAAATTTCACCATCTTTACATGTTTTCCTAGCATAAACCCTAACTGGAGGAGAATGCTAGGCAGGAGGACTGGTGGGTGGAACAAGCCAAGTACAGAGAGATTAGCAGTTGAAAGAGTGGCACAGTAGAGAATTGGAAAGGTAAGAGATGAAGAACTGTCCCCTGAACCTACCTTAACTTATCTAGAAACTTGCCTGCCTGATAGGATTTCTGGAGTATTAAGGAGTATCATTAAGCAATAAAAAGATCCTGCATTAATGATCCATGACGTTCTGAAGTCTCTTTACAAAGTAGAGAGACCTTCATGAGAAGACTGGAGATGAACTGCTAATATATCTGACAAGCCCAAGTGTGAAGAGACAGGAATCACAAAAACATTAGGAAGAGGGTTGTCATCAAGGTACCTGGGTATTGAAGAGACACCAGGGACTATCTCTGCCCACTTCACGATTTTCCTGAGAACACATCATGCTGTCACAGCCCAACTCTCTGAAGCAGGCAAAGAAGACCCCTGCCTATAGCTTATCTCCACTAGAGGATTTACATCTGGCTGATGCCTTGGTGTTAATTAAAAATGCCCATAAAGATTTTCAGAGAGGTTTTCAGGACAAAAGTCCTATCCCCAAACATTTTACTTGCTTGTCCCAGAAAATTATGCCATACAGTGTAATTTAAAAATTTATACTAACATTTAAAAAAATTAAATAAAGATAAATCTATCCATTGACAATAATTAAATCTAAGCTGTAAGTAAGGAAAAATATGAAGTTTCACCCAAATGCAGTGTCTCATCTAGTACTCTCTGCCTCTTCACAGATTTACTCTTCCCCTGTGGTTCTGCATATTTTGCTGTCTTTCATCAGTACAGCTAGAGAGTAAGCTACTAAATATATGCTGGGAATAAATTGTCTTCTATCAGCTACTTCCGTTTCCCTTCGCACCTTCTGTGCTGAAAAGTCACTTCTACAAATATTCTCCATGAAAGGTAGCAAAGAATCAAAATGACATTTCACTAGGAGTGAATCAGCATCTCTTCTCATTGAAACAGCCTAGGCTCTTCACACATATGACATAAGTGCCACCATATATGGGCTTGAGGAAGTAATGGTCCAGAGTGTGGGAAACACCAGTGCCAGCTCCCTTTACTAACTGATCCACCACTGGATGCTCCAGTGAGTTTCCAAATGGAGAAAATCCTTGGGCAAGTCTGAATATAATACGAGTAAAGTATGGCCTTGTTAATAAAAAAAAAAAAAATCCTCAGGCATTTGAAATTATTTCCAGAGCCACTAGCCACATTTCTGTGTTAAGGAGGATTCTATATTAAAGAAGTAGTTTGCAGGCAGTCTGTTTGGAAAAAAACAACTGTGGGGTGATGTATTATATTATATTATATTATATTATATTATATTATTATATTAATTATAATATTTGAGTAGACAGGATGATTAAAATAATTATTCAGTGCTACCAGGTTCCAGGCACCATTCAGGCACTGAGGATAATGAGGAGCAGCCCAGAAGAGTCCCTCTTCCCATGTAGCATACATTCCTGCCAGGGGTAACCTTCAGACACCAACCATTATTTACAGGGTGTTATAGGCACATAAACCTAGATAAAGAGATTGAGAAGGATTCTTTGAGCAAGTAATAGTTGACCTGGACCTGGAAAGACTAGAGATTAACCAGCAAGTGGGGGGAGCAGGGAGGGCATTTCAGAGATGGGGGGAAATATGTGAAAAAGTGCTAAGGGGAAAGGAGATTGCTGGTCACTCATGGAAGTGAGAGATCAGCAGGACTGAAGCATGGAGGTATGGGTTCAGGGCGTCAGGATATGGAAAGGTAAATATGCCCTTGAAGGTCATGTTGAACATTTTTTTTAACATGCCCAAGCGAACACTCCTCTAAATCTGTTCTGTGGAAGATTCCTCCATCTGGATAAATGGCAATTCTGTCTTGTTGGCTGCTTGATATCATCTGTGTTTCCTCTTTCGTTCATACCCAACATTGAATTCATCAGCAAAACTTTCTCATTTTTATCTTCAAAACATACTCTTCTAGTGAACTACCTCTCATCATTTTCACCATGCTATTCTGGCCCAAGCCACCATCTCCTCTCTCCTAGATTACTGCAATTGCCAAATAAATGGTCTATTTCTCCAGTTGCTCCCCAAGAGTATGCATTTAAAACAAGAGCCAGACCACATCACTGCCCTTCCCAAGGTCTCCAGATGCCCCCCTGTCTCACCTTACTATGGACCACAAAGCCCTACATTATCTGGTCCACTAGTAAACCTCTGACTTGATCCCCCACTTGTCTCCTTCTCATTCTGTGTGCCCCCTACCCAACATTCCAGCTTTCTTTGAAAGGTAGACATGCTCCCCTCTAAGAGCCTTTACACTTACTATTCCCTCTACCAACATTCTTTTTCTTCAAATATCCACATGATTGTCACCCTCTCAGTAAGGCTTTCCCTAACTATCCTATTTAAAGTTGTAAATCACTCTTCCCCTTTTCTTTACCTGGTTCACTTTTATCCCTAATAAATCACAGTAAATATTTGCCCTTATTTACTGTGTTCCACACACATGCTAGAATGCAAGCTCCATGAAGACAGAAATTTCTGTCAGCTGTAGTCGCTGTGGTATCCCTAGGGCCTGAAATATTGCTTGAGACAGAGTAAGTATTCACTAACATTTGGTGAATGAAGGTCTTTATCCTAAGACCAATAACAAGCCACTGAAAAGCTTTGAACATGAAGATTTATGATCAGAAACAAACTGTTAAGGTCTCTTCAGCTGCCCATGAAAAGAGTGTTCTGGAAGAAGGGGGCTAGGTGTGGTGGGCAACAGTGGATGCCTGGGAGAAAACTAACTTGTCTTCATTTCTAAGAGGAGTGAGTACAGTGAACAGAAGAAGCGAGGCTCACTATCGTTGGTGACGACTTACTGTGGTAGCCAGCTTCCAAGATGACCCACACCCCTTCTCCCAATGATCCATGCCATCTAGTATTCACATCTCCATGAGGTCCCCTCCCATGCTGAATGGGGGCTAGCCCTGAGGGACAAACTAAATATGACAGAGTGATGCCTTATGACTTTCAAGAGCAGGTTACCAAAGCCCTGACACCTTTCAGCCTGGTGTTTTAGAATACTCCCTCTTAGAACACTGAGCCCCTGTATAAGAAATTGTGCTACTCCAAGACCACCATGGTGAAGAGATCACTTGGGAAGATCACATGGAGAAGCCCTGAGACTACATATAGAGAAAGATGACTTACTAGTCCCCAGCTGTTTCAGCCTCCAGGCATGTGAGTCATCCTGGTTGAGGCCCAAGACCCTGGGAACCAAAATGGGCTTGCCCACAGTATCACATCTGAATGCCTGACCCTTAAAATCAAAACAAAAGTAGTATATTTGGGATAGTATGCTACACAGCAATAGATAACCAGAATGCTCAGTAAAGAGGATTCCTTTTCAGTGTAACTTCACCAACCAGGCAGAAGTTCCGGGTAAAAAAAAGAAAAAAGAAAGAAAAAAAAAAAAAGAAAACTTGAAGGACAGAATATCTC
This sequence comes from Panthera tigris, assembly GCF_018350195.1. Lineage (NCBI taxonomy): Eukaryota > Metazoa > Chordata > Mammalia > Carnivora > Felidae > Panthera > Panthera tigris. The sequence continues at coordinate 129,735,716 of NC_056660.1, read as the reverse complement.
AAGGTGCCTTCTTTGTTTAAGGGCCTAGCAAGGATAAGCAAAATGGATCACTTTAATAAAAGAAAATGCAGCTGCATGCAGGTAGATTTTAATCTAAACTGTCAAAACTGTAGCTGCCTGACTTTTCCCCAGACATATTTTTATTGCATCTAAACCATTCAAGAAGCTGACAATTTGCTTGATTAGCTGAAGGAATTGGATTACCATGACACCTTCCTCTTCCAACCCTCTGGAATACGTTAGGGCAGTATCTCCTGTTAGAGCATAAATGGGAATGAACATTACCTTCTCTCAAGGACAAGGAGTTAATTGTTTGCTCTGAAGTTCATCAGAGAACTAATGGGAACTGTTTTTTCAGGAATATTTGATGCCTAAACTCTTTATGCTTTTTTGTACAAACCCAAGACTAAATTATTACATCTGAGGCCTTAAATTGTAAGTGGAAATAGTAGAAAATGAACTCCCCCTTTAAAATCATGAACAGAGTGTATGCAATAGATAGTTTAAATGACAAAAAAAATTAGTGACGTTTCATCAAAACGTGAAGAAAAAAAGAAGGCAAGAGTTCTACAAGCAAATATCAAGATTTTGCATAAAATTCAAGTATAGTTATTCTAGAAGCACTAATTAACATGGCATGTTGGAAAGCCTGTATCTGCAACAAATCCCACCCATGATAAGCTTATGCCAGGTTGTTGTCCTGCCCCATACTCTTAGCTTTATGAAAAAAAAATGCCAAAATTCTCAAAAGCATAAACCTGAACTACCTCAAACCCCCGCCCAGAGCAACACTGACACAAATGTACATATAGTTCGTATCTTACTTAGATTGTGATGGTCTCTCCAAAGGTCACGGTGGGCCTTTGTGTAAGGGTGCCTAAGCTATTAGGGAAAGCCCATGATGCAGATAGGACAATAGTAAGAGGTCAACAACCTAAAGTCCTATTTTTTAGCAACACGCACAAAACCTTTGAGCTCACCCTTGCTGACACCTCCAAACATCATTGTTGTTATAACTTCTCAAATCAGCATTATCCTTACCCTGCCTCTACAACATACCTACAACATACCTACCTACTACTGTGCACATGTACACACATGCCTACACACAATCCTCCAGCACTACTGAATGAAGCTGCAGTTTCCTGGATATACTACACTATTTCAGGTCTCCCCGACTTTGTTCACATCCCTCTCGTTTCCTAGCATGTCCTTCTGCATGTTTTAAGATTCAGTTTAAGCATTGCCTCTCCTCTGAAACCTTTCCTCTTCCTTCCCTCCAGGCAGACCCTAGCCATTGTGTCCTCTGAGCTGAAAGAGGCCCCATACATCATTCTTTCACTTTGTGTCCCCACTTGTACTTGACATTTGGGAGAGCAAGTAACCTTATCTGATTATTTCCCTGTGAGAATCCCCTAAAACAGAGGCCAGGTCTCATTTATGGAAAGAAGAGAAGGAAGTGTAATAACCCCTCCAAATGAAAGGAAAAGATTTGAGGACCCCACCTTTCAGAGAGTGCTGTTGACCCTTTCCTTACACAAAATAAATCATTTCCTAACTCCCATCATCAGCATTACTTTCTAAATAAGGTAATCTAAAGTGCTTCCAGGAGTTACCTTCACATCATGACATTTATTAGACATAATTTTGACTGACAAGTAAATAAATCCATGCCACACCATTTTGTGGAACAGAGAAATATTGTCTATTTTACAAAAACTACCACAAAACTGCAAGAGAGACAAAAGTGCAGCTAAGCACTGTGCATGATTCTGTTCAGCATGCATCGTATAACAACACAGAATTCTACTCCCAGACACTCTGTGGTTACAGAAATACACATAATATTTTATGGACAAAGTGTCTTTAAATTATTAAGAATTTTTAAGATAATCAGAACAGCTGAAAGAAATACCAAATATGCCAATCTGATGAGTAAGTAAAGAGAGAGGGTCAGGATGCATATTTAGTAAGGAGAAATGGCTGACAGAGTTATTCACCTCTATGCCTGGGAGCAAAACTGGAGCTAAAAATAGAGACCCCAAGAGGATGAGGTACACTTGCTTTGTCTTTTAGTCTTCATCCATTTTAGGCAGTGACTATTTTGCCAGTTCTATGGGGATTCTAAACATTTGAATACTTAACAGAAGATTTGCTTGTGGGTGGAAAATACCATAAAATGTTGAATTCCATAGAAAGTTTCAAGGTAATATGGTCATCAACTTTCAGCTCAGCCTTTCAACAATGAATATGACAGTCACAATATAAAAATTGTACTCCATATTATAATCTAGTCAATTCTTTCTATAACAGACCTCTTATTTCGATGGACACATAACCTTGAAGAAATGAATGAGGCAGAAAATAGTTTTAAATCAGTAACTATTAGAAACCTTTGTCATTTCAAAGAACCTCTATCCGATAAAAGCCATCTTAAACAGAAATTGAGCAAAAGCAGTACCTGGGAATTATGGAAGAAATCTCTGAGAAATAGAATCATTTCTCTGAGAAGTAGAGGCATTTCCAGTGCTGGAGCATTTATAAAGGGAGATGACTGGCAGTCTTACCTTCTTTGACTCTATATAGTGGGTGATGGTGCCCTTTGGAGGAGAGGACAATCAAACGAGTGATGTGAAACAGAATATACACCTTCTTTACAGACTGCTTGACCCGCCACCTCTCAAATATACCCAAAAGTATAAAGAATGAATCTACAAAGAATGAGCACCACCCACCCTAAGATTTAGCAACATTCTATCATTTTTTTTGTTTTATCTATCCACCTTCCAACCTTTTCTTTTTCTTGAGAAGTATCAGATATGATATCATTTCGTTCACAAGTATGTCAGACTGCATCTCTACACATAAAAGCATTTAAAATAACAGTACCATTTTCATAACCAACACAATTTATAATTATTTCTTAATATCAACTAAGCCCAAAATCTACTCAGTTTTCTCTGATCTCAAAAGTGTCCCTTAACATGAGTAGTGTGAAGTAGAATCCCAACAAAAGTCACATACTGTATTTGTTGAGATGTTTTGTAAGTCTCTTTAATCTATAACATTTCCTCCCCCCACCTCTCTCTCTCTCTCTTTTTTCATGACATTTACTTGCTAAATATTCTAGATTTGGCTGATTGTACCTTCATGATATTGTATAAGATGATGCTCTATTCCTCATGTTTCCTATATATAGTTAAGTTTGAGACTTGATGGAATTCAGATTCAATTTTTTTGGCAATAATATTTCAAAAATGGTGCTGTACATCACTAAGGAGTCACGTAATATCTATCTATCCCACTTTTAGTGATGTTAACACTGATCAGTGGTTCAAAGGGTATCAGCCTGAACCACTCATCACAAAGTACCCAAATATTATTTCACCTGATGATTTAGCATCTAGATTGCCTAAATCCATTATTTCATTAGGGGTTGAAAAGAGATTATGAAAACCCTTTATTTTTTCTGCTTTTATTTTGTGTTATTCTTCTGTTAAAAAGGAAAAAGATGGGGAAAAAAAAGCCTCTTTCTCACAGGAACAGAAAAGCAGTCCCTAAACTCTAAAAGCTGGCCTGACATTCATTGCTAGACCTCAGGGTTCTTTTGCTGGATGTAAATAAATTCATAGAACATCAAATCACCTTGTGACTTTGAAGAAGTGAGGTTAACAGAAATAATAATAACAAGACCATTTCATAATGTTCTTTAACCACAGGCAAAAACAAGGTCACTGTGCAGACCACAAAAATATCAAACACTCACCTTTTCCAGATATGAATGACTGCTGCCTCTATAATAATTACAGCTTTAGTCTTGCTCTAGCCTTGTAAGATTTAGTAAGTACCTAATCATATCACTCTTTAAATTAGATTTATTAAAATATCCAACCATAGATTTATCTTCCCTTCCAATCTGGAGCAAAGTACCTCTTCCTTGAACCCTCCCCAGCATCATCTACACCCTCAAAAACACAACCAGGAATAATATTTAAGCAGTATTTGGGCACCCCAGGGCCCAGTCAAGTTGACACATAAAATTAACTATCACCAAAAAATCAGCCATTTCTCTATAATATTCACTTTAAACAAAATGAAAGTGGTGATATCTTGTATAAAGATAAACTTTGTATTAAACTGAGGGGAAGAAAGACCTATACATGAACATCATGGGTAGTTTCAGTTACTACTCCTTTACAGGAATGTAGAGGCCAGGAAATCTCAGGGAAGAACTATTATAAATGATGAAAGAAAAAGAAAATGTGTCCAAAGAGGAAATATTAAGGAACTTACTCAAAAAAGAGAAAACTAAAGAATTTTTTTACTGTCCTTAAATAACAAAGATTTCTCCAAAGAGAGGTGTTGGGCAGTCAGTGCTGTGTTATGAAATATTCTACCAGAGAAAAAAATAATAAAGCCAAGGGTATTTGGCTACATCTACAGAATGTCAAATGATCCAGTCTTGGGTATAGAAGTGGCCCATTCAAGTTTCGAGAATAGCTCTAGATGATTCAAGAATTACCAAAATGTTAAAACCATATGCTGTCAAAAGATACTTTTGGGGATGCAATTCTATTGTTTAATTCAAACATATCCTTCCACCTGACAATGTGGAAAGTAGATAAGCCCATCTCTAATCCATCCCCAAAGGCTCCACTGCAAGCTGGCTGAGGGATGCCTCTAAAAAGAGAGGATAGTTCAATTTTTAACTTTTTGGTTAACCTCCATGCTGTTTTCCAGGGTGGCTGCACCAGTTCACACTCCTCTTAACAGTGTAAGAGGGTTCCCCTTTCTCCAAAGTCTTACCAACACCTCTTGTTTCTTGTGTTGTTAATTTTAGCCATTCTGGCTGTTACCTAATTGTACTTTTGATTTGTACTGCCCTAATGATAAGTGATGAATGGATAAACAAGATGTACATACATACATATACCCACAATGGAATATTACTCAGCCATCAAAAAGAATAAAATCTTGCCATTTGCAATGACGTGGACAGAGCTAGAGTGTATTTTACTAAGTGAAATATTCAGTCAGAGAAAGAGAAATACCATAATGATTCCACTCATATGTGGAATTTAAGAACAAAACAGACAAACACAGAGCGGAAAAAAAGAGAGGAAAACCAAGAAATAAACTCTTAACTATATAGAAAAAACTGATGGTTCCCCACGGGGAGGTGGGTGGGGGATGGGGTAAAATAGGTGATGGAACTTAAGGAGGATGCTTACTGTGATGAGCACCAGGTGTTGCATGTAAGAGATGAATCACTAAATTCTACACCTGAAACTGATATTATACTATATATTCACTAACTGGAATTTAAATAAAAGCTATAAAATAAAGTAACATAACATAACATAACATAACATAACATAACATAACATAACATAACATAACATAACATAACATAACATAACAATAAGAGTAGAATGGCAAATGGGGTGGCCCATTGTTCCCTGCGTGGGAAGGCAGGCCAGCAATTTCAGAAACCACTCTGAGGGTGGAAGTGAGCAATGAGCTTCTCCATGGGCTAAAAAACCCAAGAGGAACCCCTTTTATCTTCCTCCAGGAAGCTTGAGGCTTCCCTCGTAAAATTTCTAGAGCCCACTCTTGTTTCCAGGGGTGAGGACAGGGGCAAAACAAGTGAGTTTAGTAATTGCAGATGCTGCTAAACTTCACAGAATACAGGTCCCTGCATTAAGGTCCCTGTTTAAAGTCAAATTAGGTAGACTAGATGTAAACATGAAGATGGTGCTTCTCAGAGGAAACAACTCTGGGGTCTTCAGACATCCCAGAAGAGAAAGTCATTAATTAGATGCTTAGAATAATTCCTCTCCTCTAATTTAGTAGGTGGAACTTAGGAGTTAAATGACTGAAGAAAAGAGCTCCGACAAGAATAACTATATAAAAGGAGGATTTCTTCCAGAAAGGTGGACTCAAGGACAGCACTGTAACCGTGCTTTCCTGAGCTAAGACAGCAGGGTAAGGGAATTGTACAGAGAACACTCAATGTGGCAGAGGAAATGACTCCAACAGCTTTAATAAAGCTACAACTATTCTTTCTCATCCCCTTCTAACTCCAGAAGCTACTTCCTACTTATATACCTGTTTTCCCTTTTTCACTGACAAGAAAAGACAGCAAGGTAAAGGCAGACTGTTCCTTTAATAAACTGTTTTACCACACTTCGTGATAATGCCTATTTAATCAATTTCTCTTCCACAGTTATCTGCTGCTTTTGTTCTGTATATACAATATTCAACAAGGAGAAAAGAGGTTTGGTTCAAATGCATTCTCTCATTACATAACCAAAACGGTGCCAATGAGTGCTATTTTTCAGTGGGACTATCAACAATATTTAAGTTACCACAAATCCTTTTCGTCAGATGGTTACTCAGAGACTAATTGAGGCAAAATATTGAATCCAACACTTGCACCCTTTATCCCCAATCTTATCCTTTAGAAAATGTTTGTCAAAGGGGAATGCCTGGGAAACATTCTTAAGAGTTCAAGTACCTGTGTAGAGTGGGCTGAACGGCGGCCCTAGAAAAGTTATAGACACATCCTAATCTGTAGAACCTATGAATATTACCTTATATGGCAAAAGAGTGAACACTACTTTATGTAGCAAAAGATGTACTTAAGGATCTTGAGAAGATGACCTCTCCAAATGATGCTATTGGGCCCGAAACATAATCATACGTAACTTTATAAGACAGAGGTAGAGGGAGTTTTCCAACAGACACACAGAAAAGGGACCCATCTGGAGAAGGCAATGTGAAGGCAGGGATTGGAGTGATGTGGCCACAAGTCAAGAAATGTCCAGACATGCCAGCAGGCACTTAGAAGTAGGAGAGGCAAGAAATGATTTCTCTTCTAGAGCTTCAGGAGGGTGCATGGCTCTGCTGCTATCTTTATTTTGAACTTTAGGCCTCTACAACAGTGAGAGAATACATTTATGTTGTTTTAAGACACCAAGCCTATGGTAATTTATCAAAGGAGCCACAGGAAATTAACACATTGTCTAATCCACACTGTATTCTTTACAATAGCCCATGATAAATAACTTAAGTCTACACTGCGTGTTTGTTCAAGGTTTCCAAGACCTTCAGCTATAGCTAATGGGATCGGAAGTAGACAGTGGCCCAAAGCTAAGACACTACAATGAAGCATTCAGGTTTTCCCTCTCAGCATTCTTAGCAAGAGACATAAAAGCCATCGTAAGACCATTTTGATCACCAGAGCTATAGAGTCTCATAGATTTGAAGTTAGAGTTGGTCCCATGGCAAACCAAAGTCATTTTCAAGCTAATATTATAGAAGAGTTCAAGCACTAAGTAATCTGGGAAATGGGAAAACGAAGAGCTGAGCAGAAAGAATCAAATACCAGAGACCTCACCTCATACTTCACAGAGAAACTACATGCAATCAGATGAGAAGGATATTTTCCCACCATCAAACTATCATCCTAACTGGACCTATGCCCACACATGCTGCTGTCTTCCTATTACTAAGGAGAAACTGTCCCTGCCCCTATCTAAACAAAAACCTTTCACCTAAGTCACAAATCCCAGTCCCTCAAGGACTTCACTCCTGCAATTATCCTCTTTCTCTCTTCTTCCTTTCTCCATCTCTTCTGGATATTTCACAGTGAAAATTAAACACATCTTAGTGTTTGTTATCCTTCTTCAGAATCAGTCCTTGGAGCCCATGTCCTCCCCAGTGACCACCGATCATCTATCTCTGCTCTCTTCTAGCTCTTCAAAGGGGTTGTCTATACTCACTGTCTCCATTTACTTGCCTCCAATTTTCTCCTCAACCCAATGCAAAGAGGATTTCTCTCTACTGCTTTTTTGAGATAAACCTTGTTAAGGTCACAAATGACCAATGAAATCCTCAGCTTATTTCAACTCTCATCAGCATTTGAAAGAATTGGTATTTCTCCTGGAAACAATTTTTTCACAGTTTTATGACACCACATTTCCTCCCACCTTCTGTAGTCTCTTTGTCTTCCTTGCTGACTTGTCTACCACCAGCCCCTAACCACTGTCATGCTGCCAGGATTCTGACTTTGACTCTCTTCTGATCTCTACCCTTCTTCTCTTCCTAGATAATCTCCTTTGGCTTCAAAAATATAAACATACTCTGCTAATTCAATTTTGCATCAACAATTTTAGTGTGTTATTGAACTTCACACTCAGATATCCAACTACTTAATTCCAATGGGTGTCTAACAACTCTCTCACCCTTAGTGTGGCCAAAGGAATTTTTTGATTCCCCAGTCCACACCTTCCTTGTCTTTCTCTTTTGAGCAAATGGCACCAACGTCCACTCAGTTGATCGAATCAAAAATCCTCAAGTCATCCTTAATTCCTCTCCTTCCTCATATTCTGTATCTAATCCAAAGCAAGTTCAGGGAGGTCTATTCTAGAATCATTCTTGACTCTACCACCTTGCACCAACTGTGTGCCACCATCTGTCAGTCAATTTCTGTAGCTGCCTTTTAACTATAACCAGTTCTACAAATAGCGAAAGATCATTTAGTACATCGCTTATTACTCGTTGATGAATTTCTACTGCACCCACATTAAAATACAAGTTTCTTACCAAAGTCTAAAAGGCCCTGTATAATCAGTTCTCTGCTTATTCCTTTAACATTATCTCCCTTACTTTTCTCCTCAAATCTTAAATTTGAGCTACATCAGCCTACTTCTTCCCCTCATACATTTCAAGGTCAGTTTTGTTTCAGAGCCTTCACCCTTCTTGTTCCTTCTAGTCAGAAGTATCTTCCCCAGACTTCAGGTGCCCAATTTCCTCTCATAATTCAAATGTCATCACAAAGGACTTTCCTGACTACCTGAGGTGAAGTAGAACCTCCTGCCCCATTACTGTCTGTCACATCTCCCTCTTCAATTTTCTTCACAGAATTTATCAGTATCTGAAATTTGCTCCATGAATCCACTTGCATGTTTGCTGTTTGAATTATCCCATTGCAATGTCCGCTCCTTGAGGGAATGACTTTGAGTTTTTCACTTTCATGTTCCCAAGGACCTGGCAGCACCCCCCCTCTGCCTATGCTGACCCTTGTTTCCCTAATTCAGGCTTAAAACATAACTTCCAAAGCCCATTTGAGGAGTTAAGAATGTTATCTCTGTGGATTATACCCTGCTTTCTACTACTTTATACTTCTCCCCAGGAAAAGGAATAAAACCTTAGATATGTATAATCTATTTTCTGACTTGTCAAGGACATTGAGCATAAACTAAGTGTAAGAGTTTATGTAATCATTAAACATAAGGCAGCATAAAAATAACACCTGCCTTAGAGACAGAGACCAGTTGACATGTTGGACGAGTTGACCACAATGTTCTCCATGACTATTATCCATCTTTTTCACCTATTTCTTTTTTGTTGGCTCTATTTTAAAACCTGCTTTTTTTCTCACTTTCCTAAGAGAATTATAGCTCTGGAAAAGCAGCTGGCTAAGTTCCACTTGCAATGCACTGCTGATCACACAGAAATGCACACTGCTCCCCCGGCAGAGAAATGTGTGATGGCTGATTTGTGTCTTGCTGGTTGGAAACACGCAATGGCAAGTGGGAGTTTTACTGGGTTCCCAGCACTGGAGTATAGCAGGCATTCTATTCCTTTTAGCTCATGGGTATTTTTGTTTGTTTGTTTGTTTGTTTAGTTCGACAAGAAAACACATTTATTCAGGTGCTCAGTTGCAAAGTGAAATGTGGCTCCACGCAATGAAATCATGTGCAATGAAATTCAAACTGAAAGCTATAAACCTCCACATATTTAAGCTGAGCAAGCCAACTTCTCAGAGATTTTCAAAGGCAAAGTGAAATGCACATTGCAAATGCCAGGCTATACATATCTTGAGCAACATAATACACGTTTGACTAATCTTACCATGAGTGCAGGTTAAATTGAAGCCCCCTCCAAAGTAGATCTCTGGGTACCAAGCCTTACTGAGCAGATATCTGAGGCAGTTTTCACTTCCACTGACCACTTTCTGCAGTTTTACGGGCTTCCCATAAAATGGGGTGGGAGCAGTAAAACAGTGAGTAGTAGGTCACCCTGTGTTCATACTCACACTTGGGCACAGATCTTCATTTATCCTATCATTCTCCAATGAAGAGAACCAGGACTCTTCAGAACAATGGCAGATTCTAGGACTAATACAAAAAATATACAAGATGAGCCTGGAGGTTCTTGTAGTAGAAGTAAGGAAATTCTTAAAAAAAGAACAGTAACAACAACAACAACACTTAAAAGCCACAATCATGGGAGTATGTCAACAGGCATAGGAGCCAACTGAAAGAACTCTGTATGGCCAAAGCTCAAAATATTTAAGCAACAAAATAAACAAAATAATGTTGAGTTATAACTCTAAGTAAAAAATAAATCTCCATGAGTCCATATTAATGTGAATAAACTATTGAATAAATAAGTAAATTAGGAAGAAGAGACAAAGCACCTATGCAGAATAATTTCAAATAATCTACGTAGATGCTCCTCCCTCAAGGAGATGGAGTACAACTTTCCACTCCTTAAGTCTGTGCTGCTTCTACTGTCTTCCTTCCAAAGAGTATGGGAAAGGTAAAAAGATTAACTCTACAGCAGAGAAGCCAGACAAATACACATTTCCCCAGCCATGTGGTCAAGGTTCACATCAACAGTGATAAGTATGTGGTGAGAATGGCACTTTTCCTCTGTGGTCTTCCTCCTCACAATTTATAATCCCAGTGTAATCAGGGGAAACACACCAAGCCAATCCCAACTGAAAGACATTTCACAAAATACCTGACCAATACTCCTCAAAACTTTCAAAGTCATCAGCAAGGAGAGTCTGAGAAGCTATCGTGAACAAGAAAGGACCAAGGGAGACATGGCAATGAAATGTTCTGTGATATCCTCGATGGGATTCTGGAACAGAAAGAGGACATCAGGGGAAAACTTGGGAACTCTGAATGAGGTATGGACTTCAGTCAGTGAAAAGATAGATAGATAGATATATAGACAGATATGCATAATATTAGGGGATATATACATTAGGAATATATTTTTCTGTATATCAAAACCTATTAAAAAACTGAGTACTTATCTTCAAAAATTCTGCTGGTTCCAAATAAATTTCTTAAAACATAGATATAAAGCTACTTTTCTTATTCAACAGTTACTTCCTTTATCTATTATCTTGTTTACCAAACACCTAAAAGTTACTTTCTTGCCTGTTCCAATAAGTCTTTCTCTCTTGCTATCTATCATACCATTGCATTTCGTAGAAAGAATGTGATTCTTTTTTTTATTGAACTGCAACTTTTCTTTCCTTCGCTTTGCTGTGAAATGTGAAACCCACAGAGTTTGTTCTAGTATTGATGTGATCCCATTTGTAAATTTGACAGGAGTACAGATTTGCAACATCTTCATTTATCTCTTTCAACATTAAATCTCAGGTGCTTCTCAAAGTCATTTACCAAGACTCCTCCACTTCAGCTCCTGATTGATTTTCTAGTTTGTTCCCTCCACCAGTAGTATAGAATCTCTCCTGGCTCTCCTTAAATACTACGGAGAGCTGAGGTCCTCTATTTCTTCAATTTCCATGAACAGAAAGGTCCATTCTCAATAATAAACAGGACTGTTATAGTCAAGGATTTTCCCCGCTAGGAAAAACCATTGATAAAACTGTCTTTTGGTGAGAATGGAAGAAAAGGGAAGCTGGCATTTTTCTTTTCTTAATCACTAAATCCTTGATAGTTAGCATTTTTTTTTTTTTAAATCTTCTTGAGACTAGCTTAAGAGTCTCCTCTATTATTTGGTAACTTTGGAGAAGAGTGACCATTAAGTTCATATTACAAATTATCAATACAAAGTTACATTTCCGGAATTTCCCCCAGACTTCCACAAGGAGAAAATGTTCACACATCTGGTATTGTAAGCACACATGACAGTGAGCAAGTGTACGTGTTAATAAGCACTGGCAAGGATTCGCACAGTAGGAACTGAGCAGAAAGTCAAATCCTGTTGTCCCTTCCATTCTTCCAACAAGTCTGAGATAGCACTGCCTATTGGAATCTTCACCATTAGAACTGTTCTCCTAGTTTAAATGCTTTTTTTAGCCTTGAATCCCTGTTCCTCCTGGGCTCCTAGAGCCTTTTAAATATCAAAATTCTCTTTGTATGTCATTCATTTATTCAAACTATAACATATTTATGATGCTCAGGCTAAAACACCAAGAATGCTGATACTTATTTCAAGCCAAATGAAAGCTCTAATTAATAGGGAAATACACCCTTAGTTATATTTGTCCAGTAGACAAAATTCTCATAAAATCTGGAGTCAAGGAAAGAAAATTGTAAGACAGACCGTCAGTGGTAGAAAGACAGGGAAACACTGGGTTTTGGTCCTTAAAGATGGAGTTTGGTCTTGAAAAAGCCCCTAAAATTGTATAGAATTGGGGGAACTGAAGGAGAGCCCTTCAGGTCTCCTCCAAGCTTCTCCTGTGAGAATTTAAGAGACCGATGAGGGACTACCTCTAGCAAGGGCAGAGGGAGGACGGGATCCAGAATATATACTTGTCTAACTGAAGCCCAACTGTCTGGAAAGCCAGTATGACAATCCATGCAATCAGAGGGAAGGAAACCAAGAGGGATGACACAGTAGGGGGCCAGGGTGAGGGCACCATGAGGACACAGTCAGGAAAGTGGGGCTCCTGGCTCAAACAGCTGGTACAGGAGGGTTGGAAGAAGATAGGGGGAATGGTAAGGAGCTGTGTGACAAACTGGGAGGAACAGTGAAAACAGCTTTTCCATACAGACGTAAAATCGCTCATAAACATATTTAAATCTTCACAAGCTTGGCAAAGCTTCTGTTTTGTTCTAAAATGTTAGTGGTTTCATACAAACAGATCTTGGGAAGAGCTATGGAATCATGCGTTTACCAAAAATACCCTACCAAGGTCGTAAGGTTGGAAAAAGAATGAAATCTAGAATTATTATAAAACCCCTCAATGGAGAAGTTGAAAATCTTAGAATATAAGTGTGTTGAGGCTTTATACAGCTTTTCAAACACTACCTGAATGCCAGCTGTTCCCCTTATTCTAATTTTTATTAAATTCAAATCACTTACATACACATTTGTATATAAATTCATTTAATTCATAATAGTCCGTAGAAAAAATAGTTGCTTAATGCTTACTCCCCAAGAAAGAACCTCTCATGCACTTTCTCCTTCCCAGAATGACTTCCTTATCCCTCTTTTCCACCCATTGACATTGTATTCATCTTTAGGTCCAATGTGAATCCCATATGGGGAAGTACAATCAACAGAAGAATGGTAGCTTCAACTGCAAATTTCCCTTCTTCCTAGACAGTCCCATAAAATGTGTGTAATACTGACTCAAAATTTACAAATCAAATTGCGCACCAAATCACATGTGCACCAAACTGCCACAGCTTTTCTTAGATAGTCATACTATATCTTCCCCAAGTAAGACCCTGAGAAGTCCTAGAGTGAAACCATCACAGCTTTTTTTTTTTTTTTTTTTTTTTTTTTTTTTTTTTTTTTACCAACTTGGCTTTGGAACTCTAGAAGTACCAAACACTAGTGAATACCACACAAACACACTTGTCTACCCCAATATTTGTTTGTTTTTTTTAGTTGAGGTATAGTTAACACACAATGTCATGTTTGTTTCAGGAGTACAAAGTAGTGATTCTGTAATCCTAAACCTCAATGCTTTTTTTTAAATGTTTATTCTGAGAGAGAGGGAGAGGGCCTGAGCAGGGAAGAAGCAGAGAGAGAGAATGAATCCTAAGCAGGCCCCACAGTGCCCGTTTAGACCCCGATGCAGGGCTCAGACTTATGAACGGTGGGATCATGACCTGAGCCAAAAACAAGAGTTGGAGGCTCAACCAACTGAGCCACCCAAGAGCCCTATACCTCAATGTTTCTTAACTTGACCTTGGAACTTTGACTACTATATATAAAGATTTATGTATTATTTATTTATTCCTTTATAGATAACAATTATAACATATAAGTTTACGTACATTATAAACCCTAACTCTCAAGCCATACTAAAAGTCATTAATGCGAAGGCCCTCTCCAAGCCTGAGGTCAGCGACCCGGTCTCAGTCCTGTCATATTTAGTAGCTAGCAAATGTTAGGCACACAGTAGGAATTCAGTGGGATGAATGTACTAAAAGGAGAGCAACATAAAAAATAACTAGCACTTATTGAGGGACTGTTTTATGTCAAGCACTTAGCTGGAAGTGTCACATTTAATTCCTACAAGTCAATAAAATAAACATTGCTATCTGTATTTTATACAAGGGAAAACAGACTCAATGGTTAAGTAATTTTTCCAAAGCTCATACAACTTATGACTATTTGGGTCAGGATATTTCTGTTTTAAAATATTGGAGCTCTAGAATATTTCATTAGAAAAATATTTCTGTTGCTTTGAAAACCCAAGTCTACATAGGAAATATTCTAGTAAAGAAGAAAATACACTGAAATATTACTAAACTGGTTTCTGATGACAAAAGCATTTTTTTAACTTTAATTAAAAATTAAAGTCACCATCTAATAAAATAGTCTACGCAGCCATTCCAAGAATTCTGAAAAATAAATCTCCATCTGACATTCATTCTTTTAAAATTGCTTTAGGGTTTGAAATAAATGTATTATATTTATCGAATATATATATCATCTGAAAGTAAAACGTAAAATGAAAACAAGACTTTTTTGTTTAGTGTGTGATGTTTACCAGCTGCTCCAGGGCTTAAGAAAAGCATTTAATTGAATGTCTAAAAATATAAATTTTTAACGCTTCAAGTCCAGTTTTATAGTCATGGAGACCAAGGTATACTTTCTTACTTTAAATTTAAAAATTGCCCCCCAGTGGAAGAAAACAAGCTTTAACTTTGCAACTTTCAAAAAAAAAAAAAAACTTTGTAAGTTTCATCTAAAGATGTCATTACAGTAAACAAAAATGGTACTTCATTTTATGGCTAAGAGCATATCTTAAAAGGACTAATGAACAAAAATGCGGTCATATTTTTAGGGATGTATAAGGGCTAGCACCAGCTGCTATTTAACCAGAACAATAAATATGTGAATGTCTATGAGATACCAGGGGGTATCTACAGACACTTGGTGGAAATGCCAGGCACTGTACTGGGCACTTGGTGATAAAACAGCATTCTTGAAAAAGATTTACTCTCCAGGCAAGGCTAGGAACAAGTTATAAATAACTTGGCATGATCTCTAAAAATAACATACAACATAAAGATGTGCTATAGCATGTAAGGAAAGGTGGTATGTGGAGGTGTTTACAAAAACGAGCTCCAGAAGAAGAGTTCTCCAGGCTAAGGACCTCAGCCAGAAGTAAGATTGTCATATTCAAGGGCAGAAATAAGGCCTGTGGGGCCAGAATGGGGTGAATGAACCAGTACTATGAGGTCAGATAGCAGCAGGGATGAGGAAACCATATGGATCTACTCTCAGAGTAATGGGAAATCACGGAGGGCTCAAAGTAGGGGAATGAAACACTGTGATTTCGCTGTTCACTGTGGGGGGCATGGAGGTGGGCAGGTAGGTTGCATCATGGCTTAGGATGATCTGTTTGGAGGGCAGAACTGAGAAGACAGAGAGAAGTGGATGAGCCAGAGGATACACTTTGGAAATGGGGGGGAGGGAGAAGACTTGCTGGTGGACTGGAAAGCAAGGGGTAAGGGAAAGAGAGAAGCAAAAGGGATTCCTATGTTTTTGACTGGAACAGCCCAAGGCAACAACAGTCCATGTCTTGCAATGGGAACTACTTCCTAAATGTGTTTGACCACAGAATCCTCTTCTGCTCTGCTTCTTAACAAGTTATGACACCAGTGTCTGTGAAGCACCAGAGGACAACGCAGTTACGGGTCTAAATAGGCATCACTTCATCCTCTCCTTGGAGTCTTAACATATGTCTATTCTCTGTGGAAAAGTACAGTGCAAAATGTCATGTTGCCTGGATTTTAATTTTCCTTGTGACAGGCTCTATCAATAGGTACAGGGAATTTAAAGGAGTAATTGATCAAACGTAAACAAGTCTCAAATCTGACAATATTTTAATGTGACTATATTCACTGGGACTACAATCCCAAATCTTACTGGCTAATGAACCCATTACTAAATAATAATGACTGCCATTTTTGTTTGTTTTTTCTTTTTGTATTTGAACACATTTTATTGAACTATATAAATAAAATATGAAGTCTTTTGAATGAATTATATTCTCAGTGTGACTATGCCAATAATTTTTTATTAAGGTACAATTGGCATGTAATATTAGTTGCAGGCGTTCAACATAATGATTCAATATTTGTATGTAGTGTTAAATGATCACCACAATAATGTGGGTTAACATTCATCACCATACAAAGTCACAAAAAATATTTTTTCTTGTGATGAAGACCTTTAAGTTGTACTCTCTTAGCAACTTTCAAATATGCAGCGGCATTATTAACTATAGTCACCATGCTTTAAACTATATTCCTATGACCTCTTTACTTTTTAACTGGAAGTTTGTACCTTTTAACCCCCTCCACCCATTTCACACAACCCCTACCCTTGCCCCTCCACCAATTTGTTCACTGTATCTATGAACTTGGTTTTGAGTTTTGTTGTTGTTCTAGATTCCCCATGTAAGTGGGATCATACGGTATTTGTGTTTCTCTGACTTCGTTCAGCTAGCATTATGCCTGCAAGATCCATCTATGTGGTCTCAAATACCAAGATTTCATTCTTTTGTACAGCTAAATAATATTCCATTTTATGTATATAAAATTTTTCTTTATTCACTTATCCATTGATGAACACCTTAGCTTGTTTCCAAGGCTTGGATACTGTAATAATTCTACAATTAACATGGGGGTGCCTATTGTCCTTGTGAATTGGTGTTGTTTTCTTACACAGAAATGAAATTGCTGGATCATATGGTAATTCTATTTTTAATTTTTTAAGGAATCCCCATACTGTTCTCCATACCAGCCAGACCAACAGTGCACAACGGTTCCCATTTCTTCACACCATCCACAGCATTATCTCTGTATTTTTTATTATAACCATCCTAACAAGGTGATATCTCACTGTGGTTTCAATTTGCAGTTCCCTGATGATCAGTGATGGTGAGCATCTCTTCATGTACTGTTGGCCATCTCTATGTCTTCTGTGGAAATATATCTCTTCAGAACTTTTGTTGGATTTTGTGCTATTGAGAAATATGAATTATTTATATATTTTTGATATTAACTCCTTGTCAGATGTATAACTTGCAAATATTTTTTTCCACTCAGTAGGCTGCCTTTTCATTTTGTTGATGATACAACTACCATTTATGTTACATGTGCCATGCTAAGGGCTTCACGTAGATCAGAGCTTTTAATCAACATTTCAGTCCTGGGAAGTAGGTAGAATTACTTTAATTTTATAGAAGGGGAAGCAGCCAGAAATCACACAAGCAGGAAGGGAGAAGTGTCTATCTGTGTTTAATCCTGTGACTGTTTTTCCCAAAAATTTGGCTACCAGAGCTCCAGAGTTCCAAGTAGACTTCACCATTGAACAAAAAGCAAAGATAGGTAAGAAAAAAAAATGACAATTTTATCTAGTCCATGGAGAGTTAAAAATTAATTGTTTCAAATTTCTTTTTCCTCTACATTTATC
This sequence comes from Panthera tigris, assembly GCF_018350195.1. Classification (NCBI taxonomy): domain Eukaryota; kingdom Metazoa; phylum Chordata; class Mammalia; order Carnivora; family Felidae; genus Panthera; species Panthera tigris. The sequence continues at coordinate 129,718,001 of NC_056660.1, read as the reverse complement.
CTAATTGCCAAAAATAATGAAAACATCTAAAGACGCTGGGAAAATCCACCAAGTAGGCGAGAATTCTTTTTTGTTTCAAGTTGTAAGTTCTCTGGCCTGGGTTGATTTTATTTAAAGCTTACCAAAAGAGTGTGAAACACTTAAAGAAAACACTATTGAAAGAGGAGGCAGAATGAGAGAAAGAACTGCCTGAGACAGCGTCCAGAGGTCACAAAGCCAAAGAAAAATCCAGAACTTGATATAAATACGAACTGGCTTGTTTTAGGAAAGAACAGCCCCCAGAAAAGGCCAAAGCAGACCATTCTTTTATTTAGTTAGTTTTTACTTGAATTCCAGTCAGTCAACATACACTATAACATTAGTTTCAGGTGTACAATTTAGTGATTCAACACTTACATACATCACACGGAGCTCATCACAACAAGTGCCCTCCTTAATCCCCTTCACCTATTTAACCCAACCCCCCCATCCACCTCACCTTTGATTATGTGCTTTAATTCCACCTATGACTGATATCATATGATATTTGTCTTCCTCTGACTTATTTCGCTGAAGCATAATGCTCTCTAGCTCCATCCACATCATTGCAAATGGCAAGATTTCATTCTTCTTTATGGCTGAGTAATACTCTTTTACATAGCTGTGCTCTCTCAGGTCACCTAGCATGGTAAACAGTGAACAAACATACTCTTCCACCTGAAATTCATCTTCTGTTTATTATGGTTCTCAGCCATCCTCTCCACTCTAGACGATCTTAGATATTGATCATTTCAGTACGTTTGTCTGCCAACTGTGTTTGCAGCATAGGAGAGATTATTATTATCCCCGAATTACTGAGGACCCAGAACTTCCTCACAGGTGGGGGAATTCTGTGTCAACAACAAATGGGAACAAAATCTACCACAAATCCAAATTAAAAGTTAATCAGCATCTATTGTAGCTTCAACCATATCTTCAGGATAAGGAGGAAATAAAAGGCATAAAAAGAACACCAGCTTTTGTTTCTTTATTGTTCTATAAGGTATTTTGTATTGTTTTGTTTTGTTTTTGAGGTTTTGTTTTAGCAACTAAAGCAACTGACACTGAAGATAGGTAAAAATTACCAAGTTTGTTTTTTTAGTTAATTTTTAAAAATCCTTAACTTTGGATATCTTTGTGAACCAAATTGCTAGAAAGCCTGTCCTAATATTTTTGAGGTAATGTTTGTTAAATTATTTCAAATAAACTGATACTTATTCACTAATTACTCTGTGCCAAGCATTGAGAGATACAATGATGTCATCGTATATATAATGAGGATATATAATGATGTCAGACTCTCTTTTTGCCTCTCTGGCTCTCACTCTCTCTCTCTGTGCATATGTGTGTGTGTATTTGTGGGTGTGCATTCATAAAATCCTGCCTAAACTTCCACTATGTCGGATTCATTCTCTAAAGTTACTCTGAAATCTAGTCTTTGTCTCCCAGGTACTCAAGACACTTACTTAACATGATCTAATTTGCACACTTAATAAAATGTTCTCCAGTCTGCCTTCCAAATCAAAGTATGAAATGGGACTGGGACAGTGTGACCTTATGCAGTGTCACATGACACATGCAGGCATTCGAATCATAGCTACAGGGCTCTAATTTCCAACAAATAGTTGTTGAAATTCATATTGTACCTATTCACAGGGAAACTCAACAGAAACCTTGTAATGTTGACCCATATCCCCCTGAGCATCTACTGAGACAAATCTACTGATTTGTCCCCTAAGAAGTGACAGAGAGTGGGTCAGAAGCTTAGCTGGCACCTGGTCAGCTAACTTGAAGGGATCTACACAAGAGACTTGCACTGAGAGGGATAAAGAAGGAGCCAAGATTAGAAAAACAGAGCAAGCACACATTTATACCTATGAGCACTTAACAAAGTACAGGCTTTTTGTGAGGACACAGATATGTGGCCCATGGAGGTTAGACAACTATCTGCCTTCTGAGCCTTTAAAAATTTTTAATTTTTATTTATTTTTGAGAGAGCCCAAGTGGGGCTTAAGAGAAAGAGGGAGACAGAGGATCCAAAGCAGGCTCTGTATTGAGAGCAGCAAGCCCAGTGTGGGGCTTGAACTCATGAACTATGAGATCATGCTCTGAGCTAAGTCAAAAGCTCAACAGATTGAGCCACCCAGGTGTTCCTGCCTTCTGAGCCTTTTATACCGCGAGCCTTTGTCACCTGCTTTGAGTATGTACTGTACAGATATGCAAATTAGTACTTGTCTACTAACCAAGGGTATTAATGAAATCACTCCTTCTGAAAATCTTAATTTAAATTAAAATTAAACCTACAGCCTCACAGGTCTCTAATGTATTCCTCTAAGCTATGGATGTGGTTTTCTATCATATGGTAACCCAGGGTCTTGGTATAGCCTGGGGAAGCATCTGTTGGTCTAAAGTGTTTTTGTTTCATTTGTTTTGTGCTTTTTTTCATAAACCTAAAATGATCAGGTGTATGCCCTGGCTTTTAGCAAAAAGTTCTAGGATTATATTTAAAAATTACTCAAAATTAAAGAAGGCATTAGAAATCCTACACTGAATGCCTAGTAGGGATAAAATGTAGCCAAATATACTAATGGAATAAATGTTTGTGATGACACTAAAGACATTAAGGAAAAAAGGACAGCTCTCTGTAATGTGAGCAAGTGACATTTTTATCAAAATTATCAGTAACTTTGTCCGGACATCCACTGTTAAATGAGTGTTTGCTCTACCCTGAGCACAAGCTTTGTGATTGTGCACGTAGTTTCCTCTGCTTTTCCCAATAAAATTGTGAAGGAAATACTACTCTCCCAACTCATAGAAGAGAAAAAATAAAGCTTAGTGGAGGTAAGCAAATCACCCACAGTGATGATACAACTTAAGTAACAGAGCAGAGACAACTGTCCATCTTATTCCCAAATATGCAACAATCACAAAAAAAAACACCAGCATGTGATCAAGCTGCCTTAAGTGTGAGGTTGAGTACGCCTGGTCTAAAATAAATAAATAAATAAATAAATAAATAAATAAATTAAATTAAATTAAATTAAATTAAATTAAATTAAATTAAATTAAATTAAAAAAAAAAAAAAGCAAAGCACCTAACTCCTTTCCAGAGATACCCTTGGAATATGTCCCGAGAGGCAAATTTCAAGCCAAAGGTGAAACCACAGCAATAGCCAACGTGGTCCTTGACTGACCACTTTGGCCCCAGTGGATGTTTATTCCCGGAATTTCACTTTGGCATTATTAACTTAGCTGGTGTGCTAATAAGCTGACACTTGGAAATACCAATTGTGTTTATTGCTGGAACGTGCTATGATGTTGAGGCTATGGGTCACTATTTCACATGGTTCTCTGGTATGACACAGAGCAAAAACTTTTCCCAGGTTTTGAAACCAGGAAAAACACATACCTTTCTTGAAGAACAGATACGTTTCTGGGGCTCTCGTGTGCCTGGGGACTGATCACGTTGCCCTGTTTGCTCTGAGAGCCAGGAAGTCGAAGACCAGCTGACAACAATGTTAGGTATTGCCTCATGTACTAACAATTTTCCAGGTGTAATTTTATCACCCTGACATTTTTACCCCCCCTTTCCTCATAACTTTACATTGGTTTTCCTATGGTATTATACTGCAGATGTTTACATACTGATTTTCAAACCCTACTTGGGATAGAGACACTCACACATTTCTCTATTTCTGAGTGTGACAGGATCTCTATATTTGTACCTGGAACAGATAAATGACCCCCATTAGACTGGGACCTCTTCAAGGAGAGGAAAGATGTCTTAATCACCTCGGTCTCTTCAGTACAAGCCCTCCACTAGGCATATTGTCAGCACTTACGAAACACATACTGAATTGAATTTTGAAGTATCCCCAGGGAACCTTCAGGAAGGTCTGAAAAATGATTTAGAGCTTTGAACGACTGTCTCAGCACTTCGGCCCCCATTAGATGAGGGATCTCTTTGTTTACACTCTGGTTCTTGGTATAAGTGAAAAGAGAGAAGATTCTGCTACACTAGTCCATTTTAGTCCATGTCTAAAAGTGCCAGTGCGCCTAATGGAGTGCTCATGACACAATACTCTTAACATAGCTCCTCTAACACACCACCCCTCTGAGAGGTAATATCCTTCTAAGTGCCGCCACGTACCCCGGGGGACTTAATAAATGTTTCCTGAATTAATGTTGACAAATGGGCATCTCCTTATTTCTTATATATAAAAGTAAGAAATGGTTCCTCTGGTGCCTTCTTTTGACTCTCCTTAATAATATATGTGGAGTGAATGGAGCACCGCATGGGGCTACAAACTAAGATGCTGGACTCAGACATATGTGTTCAAATCCCGATTTGCCACTAACCAGCTTTGCAACCTTACTTCTCCTAAATAAGCAAGTTATCTGATACATTTGCCCATGTTTAAATGGTGAACAATCATGGGGTACCTGGGTGGCTCAGATGGTTGAGCATCTGAGTCTTGATCTCAGCTTAGGGTGTGCTCTTGTGGTTCCTGGGATCAAGCCCTGCATCAGGTTCAGTACTGGCAGCATGGAGCCTGCTTGGGATTCTCTCTCTTTCTCTCCCCCTCCCATACTTGTAGTGTCTGTCTGTCTGTCTCTCTCAAAATAAAAAAATAAACTTTAAAAAAATTAATAAATGATGAGAAATCTTAATATTTACCCATGAGATTACTATAAGGATCTGATACAGTGAGTTCTGTGCACTCAGACCAACACCATGCACATCGTGAGTACTCAGTAAATGGGAGGTTGCCTTACCTGTTTTCTTATATTCATTCCAAAGTCAAACAGAAAATATCTACCCTTAGGGAAGTGATCTCTGGCTAGCACACTTGTAACCAAAACACCCTCAATTTCAACCCCTAACAGCATCTCAAATTTGCTCAGTCCACTCTCTTTCCCCAAATCTAGGGTCAAATAAGCATGCACCCTCCTTCTTGCTCTAGAGAGATGCTGTGGGGAGGAACAGGAGGGGAGCATCACTCATTAATAGATAGCTTCAAAATCCTCTTAACATACTAGGAATAGCTGGAAAATGACAGAGCTTCTTGACTATGTCAAAGAGATATTGAGAAATGGGATTTGAATTTAAAGCAAGCATCATTAACAAGAATGAAATATTTGGGAAGCTCATGGCTGATTTCTTAGGATTAGATTTAGAAAAACAAACACTCTTCTAAGTGAAGCATGGACTGAATTTATGAGCTAGAGATAATTCTTTGCTGTGAAAGATAAATCTCTTCAAAGTGATGACAATATAAAAGTATGTTTGCATTTAATTTAGTGTTTATGAAAAACATTGTATGCTTACCTACGTAGAACTCAAGCTCACAGGCGTACGAGTCAGTGATTAGTATAATCTCCTGCTGAAGCCTTGTCCTCGAGCCACCACAAGTCCATCTGGCTCCTCTGTATGCTCCATCTGTATGCAGGGAAAAGAGAATGACATTAGCATCATGTCTACACAAAGAACAACTTTGCGTTTAGAGACAGGATGAGGGAGCCACTGAATGCACAATTACCCAAAAGGTTGAGCCTCCTTAGTAAAGGAATGTACATCCCTGGGAACTGACCTCAAGGTCATGAGTACCATTGTTGTGGGGGGTGGTGTTGTGCAGCTACCCACAGTGGACTACAAAGAACTCATGTTCAAACACTTCAAGTCAATCTCATTTTTAAAGAGCCAAGCTAAGTGTTCTATCCATCCCCCCAACCCCACAGCCCTAAAGGCCTATCCTCTGGGCTCAAAAATAACACAGCTATTGTTGTTTTCTGTCCTGTAATTATAAGTGAGCAACCAAATGACTACACCAGCTGCACTACACCCTGTCCCATGAGGAGCCACAATATGAAACATGAAGGCATCTCACTGAGCTGGCAGTGAGCCTCCTAGAATGAGCTCGTCAGTTCTAACAGATGGCTTATATTTGAGATTTTGCACAGTGTTTTCATATACTGCACAGTGGTTAAGAGCATGGGTTTGGAGTCTGACTGCATGGGTTGGAATCACGGTGACCTTGAGCAAGGATTTTATTCTCCATCTGCAGTTTTCTATCTGCAGAAACGGACTAATAATATGACTTATTTCAGAGAGCTATTGTGATGATTAAGTGAATTAATATGTGAATTAATATGTTTATTAGTCTGCTTGGGCTTCCATAACATAATACCATACACTGGGTGGTTTAAACAACAGAAATGTATTTTCTCATGGTTCTGGTGGCAGGAAAATCAGAGATCAAGGTTCTCGAAGTCTTTGCTTCCAGGTGTGGACCCTCTTTCTGGCTTACAGACTGCCATCTTTTCATTGTCTTCTCACCTCTCTCTCCTCCTCTTCCTAAAAAGCTCCTGATACCATCATAAGGGACCCACCCCCATGACTTCATCTCACCCTAATTAGCTCCCAAAGATCCCATCTGCACATACAGTTACATCGCAGGTTATGAATTTGGGGGGAATGCAATTCCTTTCATAGCAATATACATAAAGACTTTAGACCAGGGCCCAAAAATGGATTAAGTACTAAATAAATATTGACTATTATTATTCTTGTGCCAGCCACTTCATATAGAATGGTCTTACTTAAAAATTACAGTAGTTGGGGCACCTGAGTGGTTCAGTTGCTTCAGTGTCCAACTCTTGATTTCAGCTCAGGTCATGGTCCCAGGGTCATGAGATCAAGCCCCATGTCTAGACTCAGCATGGAGCCTGCTTGGGATTCTCTCTCCCCCCGCCCTCTCTCCCTCTCATCCTCTCACCTATTAGCACTCTCTTTCTAAAATATGAAACAAGCAAAAAAAATATTAAAAATCACAGTAGTGCAGCAATCCCTATGAAAATAACACCAGCATTCTTCACAGAGCTAAAACAAATAATCCTAAAATTTGTATGCAACCAGAAAAGACCGTGAAGAGCCAAAGCAATCTTGAAAAAGAAAAAGAAAGCTGGAAGCATTACAATCCCAGACTTCAAGATATATTACAAAGCTATAATCATCAAGACAGTATGGTACTGGCACAAAAACAGACAGATCAATGGGACAGAATAGAAAACCCAGAAATGGACCCACAAATGTATGGCCAACTAATCTTTGACAAAACAGGAAACAATATACAATGGAATAAAGACAGTCTGTTCAGCAAATGGCACTGGGAAAACTGGGAAAACTTCTCTCATGGAGAAGAATGAACCTGGACCACTTTCTTACACTCTACACAAAAATAAACTCAAAATGGATGAAAGGCCTAAACATAAGACAGGAAACCATCAAAATCCTTGAGGAGAAAGCAGGCAAAAACCTCTTTGACCTCAGCTGCAGCAACTTCTTACTCAACATGTCTCCAGAGGCAAGGGAAACAAAAGCAAAAATGAAGGTCCCAATAGGGACCTCATCAAAATAAAAAGCTTCTGCACAGCTAAGGAAACAATCAGCAAAACTAAAAGACAACTGATAGAATTGGAGAAGATATTTAGAAATGACACAGCAGATAAAGGGTTAGTATCCAAAATCCATAAAGAACTTATCAAACTCAACACCCAAAAAAAACAAATAATCCAGTGAAGAAATGGGAAAAAGATCTGAATAGACACTTCTCCAAAGAAGACATCCAGATGGCTAACCAACACATGGAAAAATACTCAATGCCACTCATCATCAGGGAAATAACAAATCAAAACCACAGGAAGATACAACCTCACACCTGTCAGCATGGCTAACATTAACAACTCAGGCAACAACAGATGTTGGCGAGGATGCAGAGAAAGAGGATCTCTTTTGCACTGCTGGTGGGAATGCAAACTGGTACAGCCACTCTGGAAAACAGTATGGAGGTTCCTCAAAAAATTAAAAATAGAACTACCCTTCGACCCAGCAATTGCAGTACTAAGCATTTATCCAAGGGATACAGGTGTGCTGTTTCGAAGAGGCACAGGCACCCCAATGTTTATAACAGCGCTACTGACAATAGCCAAAGTATGGAAAGAGCGCAAATGTCCATCGATGGATGAGTGGATAAAGAAGATGTGGTATATATATACAATGGAGTACTACTCAGCAATTGAAAAGAATGAAATCTTGCCATTTGTAACTACATGGATGGAACCAGAGGGTATTATGCTAAGTGAAATTAGTCAGAGAAAGACAAATATCCTATGACTTCACTCATAGGAGGAATTTAAGATACAAAACAGATGAACATAAGGGAAGAAAAATAATATAAAAACAGGGAGGGGTACAAAACATAAGAGACTCTTAAATATAGAAAACAGGGGTTTGGGAGGGGTTGTGGGAGGGGGGATGGGCTAAATGGGTAAGGCGCACTAAGGAATCTCCTCCTGAAATCGCTGTTGCACTATATGCTAACTAACATGGATGTAAATTAAAAATTAATTAATTAAAAAAAGAAAAATTCCTTAGAGGAAAAATAAACATTAAAAAAATTTTTAAAAAAAGAAAGGAGATTTCAAATAACACAGAAAAAAAGGCACCTTGTTTTTTGTATCTTGATTTATATAAACTATGAAGAAGAATTATGAAGAAAATTGGTAAATATCATCAATACCTGGATATTTAATAATATTTAGGAATAATTGTCAAATTTGTATATGTAATAATGGTATTATGATTACATTTTTTTAAAGCCAAAAATAAAAAATCACAGTAGTGCAGACATAGGTATATCCTCTTCATCTGAGGAGCTCAGGGAATTATCTGCCTTGACCTGATGTAACAGAACTGTCTTGACCTCAGTCTAAGTCTAAAACTAATGTGCTTTGTTTTACCATACTACACTTTAAAAAAAAATTACCAAAAGCTATAAATTTTCTATACCATTTTTGCTATTAAAATGTGAACATTTAAAAAATATTTTTATAAAAACATATCATCTAATCCTACAAATACCCTTCTTAGATGGAAAGAAATTTTCACGGCTTAAAACAAAAAAGGCACCTTTTACACTCATACTCTATGTGCAACCACAGATAGGCAGGGAGACTTTGCTCATCATCATCACTCTGGGACTCAGGCAGGCAAAGCAGCCACCTTCCCTGAAATTACAGATCAATACACAGAGGATGGAAAGAGTTCCGATGATCTCATACCAATGGCTCAATGTTCCAGCCTAGAATTGACACACGTCACTTCTCACAAATCTTTGGCCACGACTGATCCTTTGACCCCAGATAGCCACAATGTGGCTGAGAAATACAGCCCTATCATGGGCTTCAAGGGAAGAAAACCAGAAATATTTGGTGGAAAGCCCTAAAGCCTACACAACATAACATCTGACAGTCAAATGCTGAAGCATAATTTTTCTAACACCACAACAGTATTAAGGACCTATTTATAAAACAAAGGGAAAAAAATGTCTACTTTAGTCCCAACTGATGGGGTGATTTTTGTCTTTCCCTCTTGGTTGGTAGCTGAAAGTAGTATAATTATTCTTTTACTCCTGGACAAGCCAGCTATGGGGAAAAACTATTAACTTATGGGGTTGGGGCAGTGGAGAGGGGGATGGGGAAGAAGGTCAGAGGATGGGTAAGAGCCTGATTTCCTATGTTTAAGGGATGATGTCTTCATCCATTTAGGCTGCTACTGAATGAATATATTTTTTTAACTTTTTTTTCTTCTTTTTTCTTTTTTTTTCCTGAAGGCTGGGAGGTCCAAATTCAGTGCCTGGTGAGAGCCTACTTCCTGGTAGGCTGGTATAGACAGCTGTCTTCTCACTGTGTCCTCACATGGCAGAAGGGGCAAGAGAGTTTTCAGGGTTTCTTTGATAAAAGCACTAATCCCACTCATGAGGGCTTTGTGCCCTTCATCTCCCAAAGGCCCACCTCCTAATACCATCACATTGGGTATTAAGCTTCACGATATGAATTTTTAAATATTCAGTCCATAGCATTTCACCCCACTGAACCCCAAAACGTATGTCCTTCTCAGACACAAAATACATTCAGTTCACCCCCAACATTAGCACATAATTAATACATAATTTGTGTTAATACAGTCATTAACCTGAAAGTGGCTTGACTCTTCCCAGCGTCAAGTCTAAGTCTAAAGTCCAAAGTCTCCTACACATCGTCTCAATCAGACCTGCATGAGGCTGGAAGTACAATCCATCCGGAGACAAAGCTCCCATCCAGGTGCCAACCTGTGAAACCAGACAGGATATGTGCCGCCAAACACAATGGTGGGACAGGCTTAGGAAAGACAGTCCCATTCCAAAAGGGAGAAAGAAGAAAAGAGTGACAGACAGATTCCAAGTCCAAAACCTAACAGGGTAAATTACATCAGGCCACGAGGCTCAAAAATAACCCTCTTTGGCTCAATGCTCTGTCTTCTGGACCCCCTGGATTGGGAAGGTTGCTCGTGGCTTGGTGCGGTGCTGCCCACATCACAGCTGTCTTCCAGAGCCCTGCCCGTGCCACAGCTCTGTGCGGGGCCCCCTCACTCCCTCTGACCGAGACCCTGAATGGGGCACCTTGGTCCCCTAAACTACAGAGGCAGCCCCATCCTTTGAAACCATTGAGCCTTCTGGCCCATGCTCTCTGGGCCCATGGTGGCAGTGAAATCCCTGATGATCCCTCAGTCATTTAGGGAGGTCACTCCTCCCTTGTCTTGAAGAACAGCACCTGGCTTCTCAATCACAGAGATTAATGTCCTACACTGCCACACATACAATGTCTGAAAACCACTGTTTTCTATATTTTGTCCAATTTTTAGGTGGGAGGATAAAACCAGTCTCTATTACTCCTTCCTGTCTAAAAGAATTTTCTTAAGAGAGAAATTGGCTGTTTACTTTTTATTTTGTGCTTCATCATCACAAATTCGTGTTATATAAAATGCTTTTCTCTTACAGAAAATGAAAGATTGAATTAAACTAAGAAATACAACACTCTGAAGATTAACTCAATTTTTATTTCCATACATCAGAAGCCCTACTTACATTTAAAACGGTCTTTTATTTCCAGTTTTCATTTCTCGGGTTATCCTTATCTTCACTAATTTCAATCACCATAGGATATGTTTAACCTTCTAAAATATTTCTGGCATGTCTATGCCGTATTTTTAATAGGATCTCATAGAATTCTCAAACTAGAGAAAGTCTTAGCCAAGGTGTATTGAAATCTCTTATTTTTCCACCTGACAAGTGTACCTAGCAAGGTTTTGGGGGCAATATAATATAATGTGGTTACCCACATGCAGAGTAAAAGCAAAAATCATTCTTCCTTTCATTAAATCCCTGATGCACTAAGCAATCAACTAGGGAGCTCAAACGAGTGCCAGGCACTGATCTAGACATTTTTTGCAAGCTATTTTCTTTCCTACTCTGCTGGTGGTCACAGTCTAACAGTGGTGACAGTTACATAACAGATAATTAGAACATCCTGTGGAAAATGCAATAGTGGAGGTAGGCACAGGATACAATGGGAATAGAAGGGAAGGGATTTTGTTGTTGCTACTGTCACCAAAACCATGACTGCATTTTCCTCCTTAATATCAGACACGAAACATCCTCTTAACTTTGTATTTAAGTGTTGCACACAATCAGAAAAGTATAGATATCATTTTCACAAAACGAACTCCCTTAGGTACTCAGCACCAAAATCAAGAAGCGAAATGTTACCAGCAACTGAGAAGCCACCTCCAAGTCATACTACCCCTCAAGGACAATAATACTAGTGATTGGTTCTGCCTGGGAAAGTGGGGTTCCTCAACTCACAGGAGGTGCCACGTAGGGTAATTTCTACTTCACTGCTCTCTTCACTGCACCAAATGTCCCTCTCATTAAAGCCGTCTAAAATCTTCCCAGAGTCACAGATTCCACAGAAGCCTCTTCTATATGATTAAATGTAGGATGTTACTATATTATAAAGTGTACAAACACATGTGTATAATTTGTGTAACTCCTGTTCAAAAAGATTTTTAAAATACCATCAAGGAACTTTCTCTTTACAACTTTCCCGGAGACACTTAACACACTTTTAGGATAATTACACAGATGATCCTCTAAACAGCAGCAAATGCAAGTCTAAAAGTTAGGAGACACCAATGATTCTACTTATCAGGCATAAATAGTTTTATCTTATTTGAGAACAAACTCTTCAATCCTCCCTTTGTCTTCCAAAGTCAAGATGATTCATCAGTTAGGAAAACAGAATAAATAAATAAATAGATAGATAGATAGATAAATAAAGCAAGCAAGCAAGCAAGCAAGCCATGGGCTAATCCAAGTACCAGACAAGTTGTTTATTGAAATCTGACAAGAGCCTTCTTCAAATTAAAGAGGAGGTGTGAGCATGGCTCTGTGGCTATGGAAGGAAATGCCACATTCTGAAGAGGTTTACAATGAAGTAACTCATGCTATTAGGGATTTACTTTAAGTACAGCAAGTTAAAAAAAAAAAAGAATAAAGGGATTAAAAAAGCAAAAAAAAAAAAAAAGGAAAACAGAAAACTATAAAAAAATTTTCCTGTCAAAAAGGAAGTAAAATGTTAATTCTAACAAGAGAATGTAATGGGAAAGGGTAGATGTTCGTTGGGAAAAATGATTATGACAGTAAGCATACTGAAGAAACTGTTCCAGTACTGACAGGGGTTCTCTCTTTTTCCTGGTCTATTGTCTTTACGATATCATGCTAGTTTTTCTCAAGCTTAATGAAATGCTTTTATCCCTTGGATTTGATCTGGGTATATAGCTAGTAAAAAGAAAAGGGAGATAGAAGGAAAGTCTAATAACGGGAAAATGCCTAAGCCCCAAAACACAGGAACAAGTAAATTTCTATTTTAATAAATGTAATGCAAGGTTGCTGTGGACACCAACCCTAATTAATCATTAAATTAATTCTTAATGCGGGTAAATTTCCTTTTAAATTTGCACTGGAAAATGAACATGTGGTATGCTGATGGGGATCAAATTACAATAAACAAAATGTTGCCGACGAGGATTTAATTCACATTTACTGCTTGGTCCTTGGTTGTATTTCACAGGACCAAATTTGCCTTCCATTCCCTTGTTAGTTAGACTTTTTTCATTAAAAAGAATTTGTAACACTTCACAAATTTTGTAATCCCATAACTCAAACAATTAGCTAGCAAGTCAATACAACCAGATGTCACTGTATCAAAATTATGTGAAAAATGCTAGTCATTGCCCAAGTTTATATCACTCCAAAGACCCCAGTTAGTGCCATTGCTATGACTGAATCTATTTAAGCCCTTCAGGTAGCTCTGGCTTCGCAAAATATCTCTATTTTTTTTAAAGTTTGTTGTAAAAGTTTTGATACCATTGGATTTAGGGTTATCTCCGGGAAACAACATATGACACTTCAAATTCCAGAACAGCATTACTCTCCATGTTCAGATAATGCATCTATTTTCTCCCTGATAATCAAGCTCAGGAAAGAAACTTCAGCAATTCTTCAAGTTATAATCCATACCAAACTTTTACCTCTAAAACATACCACTTGACAAAAATAAGCTTAGGAACCAGAACTATTTGAAAGAGGATGAAACAGATCTCAACACATGCACAACACATCTATAGTTGTGGTCTTGCCATCTCCTACCCACCATGTGGCCCAATCTAACAGCTTGGCCAAATTTCCCATCACCAAATATTCCTCCCTCTTGATAATGAAATCAGAGGCTCCAAGTTACAATCTAATACAGATGATTCTTCTTCCTCAGCATTATTCCAACATCTTGGCTATATGTTAACTCCACTAAGCTTAAGGATCAGGCCTCCTGAGGTCATGGCAGAAAACTCCCTGCAGGGTGACCCTGCTAGTTGGCTGCTTTCTCTCTTAGGCTTCTTCCTCGCTCTTTTCTGCCAGGGAAGGGTCTTCTAACATCCTTTTTCACTCCTGCTCTCACGTATAAGCACTGCACTCCCAGCCTTTAAAAGTCTTGCTGTGTATATGAATATGAAAAACCAACCTTTGAATTAATCCCCCAAGTGGGAGTCCACAATTTGAAAATCCAACCATTCAATCAGATCTCTCCATCATTCCCAGTAATTTTGTGAATTAGTACAATGGTACCTTTACACATATGTACTCCTGGCAGGCAGAATTGAGAAATAATTCTGCAATAAGTGGTATAAAAGTAATGGCTGAAAAAGGGACAAGTTGCACACTACGGACCTATTCATAGAGCAAAGTCCTGTGTAGAATGTGCAGTCTTGAGTTCTCTTAAAATAAAGATCAAATGGTCTATTATGCTAGAGCTTCAGGAGGCACAATTTTTAAATGGGTTGATTAGGGCTGGAGACTCTATGCTTTTCAGGCTTTTTGCCTATATATATATATATATATATATATATATATATATAGTCTATGGAGTCCCTCTTGCATAGTTATAATTTTATAGTTCATTTACAAATTCTCAAATGGGTCAGGATCAGCTCCATAGAAGCTTATTTTTCTTTTGGTGAGATGATTACTTGATTCAACCCACAGTCACGCTAAGACTTAGTACTAACATAATGTGCTGTGTACTGAGCCATCTGCCCAGAAGTCCCATCAACTTTCTCTTCTTAAGGCTTTGTAAATTCTGAGATACTGATGAGAAAGAAAAAGGCATGATTCTGGTAGAAACCACCCCTCTCAAATTGTCACTTTCTACTGAGTTCCCCTCTGGATGCCACCAATACAAATGGCATTTCCTGTGTGGGAAGGACTCTGTGTCACATTTCTTCCAAGTTCCTTGGTGGACTCACTCACTCCCACTCACTCTTGCCTACCTGAAAGGTCAATTCTAGTAAATCAGGTACTGCAGAGAACATGCCAGAGAGAGTGAACTGCCCACAATTTCCTGTGCTATTTTGCCATTTGATCCCATTCAGCTTTCCTTCTCACCTTTTAGGGACACCAAAGTCACGGCAGAATCACCCAGAGACCTGATTAAAGATGCATATCCCTGTGCACTAGGCCAAACCTACAGAATCAGAAACAGTGGGAGAAGTGGCCAGAAATCACCTTTTTGACAAGCCCCTATATCACCCTTAGCACATTAATCTTTTAGAATTTCTAGCTTATGTAACACCTAAAGAAGCAGTAAATACACGAAATAATCGAGGCTTCATTGCTGATAATCCATAGCCCAAATAATTGGGTTCTCATTGGCACTGTCTAGCAAATCAGCCATAGCTGAGGGCACAGCATGAGGGGTGCCCAAAACTTGGAAGAGAAGGCAAGAAATTACAACATCCTTTCATTATAACACACCCCAACCGAGCACCCCCACCACCCTGGTTTTAAAGCTTGTCTCTACCTCTATTCTACCTGATTTGGCCCTGTGTGGCTCCCATTCTGCCTCAATAAGAAACCTATTTTTATATGTTTCTTCACTCGTTCAAGAATGGACTTGTTTATAATGCTTCATTCTCAGATATGAGGGATCACACTAAATTCTCCTCCTTTCTCCTCCCCTTCTAGCCCCTTTCCAGGGTCTCTTTCACATATCAGCCACTTTACAAAACAATGTTCTTACTGAAACTACCTCAGAACTTGCTCTTAATATCTACCCAGGTTTTAGCTCAATAGCAGAGAGAGCACTTTACATGGCAGTCCTTTATGTTAAAGCACCAGGAAAGAGGTGAAGGACTAGAATCTCTTCGGACCACCCCGTTGTTTTATTTATGAAAATAAAGGTTTTCTGCACACAATGATACTTCATATGATCCTTAGGGCTAGTATCTGCCTTAAAACATTATTCAAAAGTAGTAACACAGCTTCAGACAGTAATCCAGAATTCATCGCCACTTGAAAGATGCACTTTCTTCCATTAGTACAACATCAAAGCTTGTGAACTTCATTTTGTTTATTTAAAAGATTTGCTAAATAGAATTTGGAACATTCTGTTTTATTGTGGATGGTTAAATATTCAAAAGATTACTCTGCTAAAAATTGCTCACGAAAGTAGCTGTGACACTTTGTAAATGAGCAGCACATTTCCAATGTGTTAAAATGTTTGAAATACATCGAACAAATGCTGAATTTCATTCTGATCCGGCGGCCACACTCATCTCCCATCATAATTTTTTCTGAAAATACAGCAGAATAAATTGACATATGTTGGGCAAAATGTTATGCAAATTTTGATATTTTCTCGACAGTACAAATTGAAATGTGGATTGCTGTTGCAATCATCAACTTACAAGTGATGTTCTTAGGGAATCTGGCAATCACAGATTATAACATATTTAAAAATATTTGTAATTTGTCTTAGAATATAGAAAGCTTATAAAATAAAAAAATAACAAAGACCAAATAAGAAAGATTTTTAAAAGATAAAAAGAGGGGAGCCTGGGTGGCTCAGTCAGTTAAGCATCCCGACTTCAGCTCAAGTCATGATCTCATGGCTGGTGAGTTCAAGTCCCATGTCAGGTTCTGTGCTGACTGATGCTCAGAGCTTGGAGCTTGTTTCAGATTCTAAGTCTCCCTCTGTCTCTCTGACCCTCCCTTGCTCACACTCTAGTCTCAAAAATAAATAAAGAAAAAATTTTAAAAATAACAGATAAAAAGAAAATTAAAGCAGTAATTTTTAGTATGCAACATTATCCTATCAATGAGAACTACAGTTAATATTTAGAAAGCTATTGTTACCGTCTTTTGTGTAACACAGTTTAATATCTTCTTTCAATATATTTGTAGACCTCTTTCTGTCCATTAAACTATTTTTTCAATGTTTATTTATTTAATTTGAGAGAGAGAAAGAGAGAAGAGCAGAGGGAGAGGGAGAAAGAATTGTAAGCCGACTCCATGCTCAGTGCAGAGCCCAACACAGGGCTGGATCCCACCACTGTGAGATTGAGATCATGACGGGAGCTAAAATCAAGAGTCAGAGGCCCAACCAACTGAGTCAGCCAGGTGTGCCTCTATTAAACTGTTTATGAAGATAAATGAGACCTCCCTTTTCTTCTGTCTGGTTTTCACTGTACATAGGGAAGCTGTAGATATTTTATATACTTACTTTGTAACTGAAAACCCTGCTAAACACCTCCCTTATTACTCATAATTTTATTCTGAGTAGGCAGTTATATCATTTGAAAAAAATATTGTACTTTTCCCTGGTTATATTATTTTCTTACTGAAATGTCCAGAATCTTGTCAAATGAGAATCCTGGGTATCTTTTGATATCCTTGGAATATCCTTTTTTCATAAATTTCAAAGGAATTAGTCCAGAGGTTTCTATCACGTATGATGTTAGCTATTCATTTCCAGTCATCTTAATCACTTTGGTGAGATACCCATCTATGTCTACTAAGATATCTTAAAATTGGAATTGAAATCTAAAATCTTTGCATATCTACTAAAATGGCTAAGTCTACTTTCTTCTGACTTTTGATAAACTGTAAGTAAATTTTCTAATATTAAATTATCCTTGAATTCCTGCAAGTAATCCTCCGTCACCATAATTTAAGCTTTGTAATATAGTGTCTATATCCACTATGAGTGTTTATTTTGTATTACAAGTCTGTTTTAATACTTACGGTCTTATTCTAAAAATAATTTTTAAAAAACCTCAATTTTCTTACTGCAAAGCACTACTTTAATATTGCAAAACAGTAAAACAAAGACATGGAAGAAGAAAAAAACTGGAATTCCCCCATGATCCTCTAGTGCCCCCTCTGAACATCATCACTATGAATTCTTTGGTTTATTTTGAATTTAGTTAATTTTCTACTGATGAAAGTTTGGATGGCTTCAAGCTTTTTGCAATTATAAACATTATTATAATGCATAATCATATATCTATGTATCATATACTGAAAACACACACACTTTGGCATATATGTGGGGATATTTCTATAGATTCTCAGATATGGAATTGCTTTTTTAAAAGTTCAATTTTAAGATATAGGTAAACCGCCACTTTAAAATGGCAGTTTTGAAGTTGCCACCGACTAATAATGTATAAAAGAGGAACTGCTTTGCTTCTCCATACTTTTGACACAAACATATTACCAATGATCCTTAATAACATGATCACTGAAAAGCTATCTAGTTATTTAATTTATATTACTTTTTTAGTGGGAATGAGGATCTTTTCATACATTTATTAAACATTTGTGTTCCTGATTTATGAATTATCTTTTCATGAAATTTATCCCTTTGTCTATTGTGGGTTCTTTTTCTTATTAGTTACTAACTCTTTATCATATGAAAGGCATACTGGCTTTTGAGTGTAAGTGTTGTTAACAATATTATAATTTTTCTTTTGATTTTATATGAATTTTTCTGTGTGCATTTTTTGTGTTTTGTGAGATGGTATTGTGTAATATATATATTGACTTAGAGTGAATCTGGGGTCTAAAATCAAATTGGGTCCACAATTCCATGAGTAAAAGAACATTTAAATAACCCCTTGAGGCACCTGGGTGGCTTGGTTGGTTAAGTTTCCGACTTCGGCTCAGGTCATGATCTCATGGTCTGTGAGTTCCAGCCCCGCGTCAGGCTCTGTGCGGACCGCTCAGATCCTGGAGCCTGTTTCAGATTCTGTGTCTCCCTCTCTCTCTGCCCCTCCCCTGTTCATGCTCTGTCTCTGTCTCAAAAATAAATAAACGTTTAAAAAAAATTAAAAAAAATAAAGAACCCCTAACAGTGCCTAGCACCTAGAAAATTCTTCATAAGTATTGATAAGTCTTATTATTGCCCATACTTATCCAAATTTCCTTTATGGGTCTTGGGTTTCATGTCAATTCATAATTAGGAAGACTTATCCACCCAAATATGATTTAAAAATACAAAGACATCCAGGCTTCTTTCTATTGCTTTTAGAGTTGCTTGTTTGGTTGGAGAGGATTTTTGTTTGTTGTTTGCTTGTATGCATACATCTAACTCTGTGGTCTATCTAGAATTTATTGGACTTCATTATTTTCTTTTTTCTTTTTAATTTTTCTTTAACGTTTATTTATTTTGAAAGACAGACACAGAATGTGAGGGGGGTTGGGGCAGAGAGAGAGGGAGGCACAGAATCCGAAGTAGGCTCCAGGCTCCGAGCTGGCAGCACAGAGCCCGACGTGGGCTTGAACTCACGAACCGCGAAATCATGACCTGAGCCGAAGTCGGCCGCTCAACTGACTGAGCCACCCAGGCGCCACGGACTTCATTATTTTCTAAGTAACTATACAATTTTCTCAGCACTCTTTTTGTTTCTAAATGATCCATCTTTACTTCATAGGTTTGAAATGCCATCTTCATCATATAAATTTCCATATATTTTTGGATTTACCTTCTGAGTACTGCAGAATTGCATTATCATGACACATTTTAATATTTGCTAATGTAAGACTTGTTAATATTTCCTGTTTTAGAATTTCCTTTTCATCTCACAAGTAGTTTCTTTCAGATAATCATCAGCCAGCTTGTCAAGTTTCAGAAAAAGTCTGTTGATAATTTGGCATTGCAGTGTTTGTAGATTGATTTAGGGTAAGTTTACATTTTTATAGTATTAATTGATTCTATTTAAAGCCAATTTCTTCCAGTTTTTCAAAAACTTGAATCTGTTTTTTCTAATCATTTCAATCAAGTATGAAATGATTTTTGATCGAAGATACAGATTCTAGAATACTTTTCCTTCTTTCTTTCTTGTACCATATTATACCTGCTTCTCAGCCTTGGCAATATTTCTGGTGTTTTCTCTCAATATTATATATGATATTTAAAATAATGTAATATTAATCTTTAAATTGTAGTTTCATGTTTTATTTTTATAAACAATTTAAATTCATAATTATTTTCCAAATATATAGAGTGGAATTTCTTTAAGTCCCTGTTATCAGTTTGTTTTTAAATGTCTTTAGCTTTTATAGCAGTTTTAGGTTTACAGCAAGGTTGAACAGGAAGTACAGAGACTTTCCATGTACCTTGATCCCCCCACACTAACAGCCTTCCACACTGTCCCCCACCAGAGTGGTACATTTGTTACAGTCAGTGAACCTACATCAACACATCATTGCCCAAAGTCCATCGTTTACATCAGGGTTAACTCTTAGTGTCTATACTATGGATTTTGACATGTACCTACCATTATAGTATCATACAGAACAGATTCACTTCCCTAAAAATCCTCTGTGCTCTGCCTATTCTTTCCTCCCTACCTGCCCCAAACTGTGGCAACCCACTGATCTTTGAACTGTCTACATAGTTTTGGCTTTTCTAGAATATCATGGAATAGAGACCATATAGTATATAGCCTTTGCAAATTGGACTCTTCCACATAGTCATATGCATTTAAAATTACTCCATGTCTTTTCATGGCATGGTGGCTCATTTATTTTTACTGCTGAATAATATTCCATCATCTGGATTTACCACAGTTTGTCCATTTCGCCTAGTAAATTAGCTGCTTTCAAGCTTTGGCAATATAAATAAAGCTTCAGTGAACATCTTTGAGCAGGTTTTTGTGTGGACATAGTTTCCAACTCCCTCAAGTAAATACCAAGGAATATGGATACTGAATTATAAGGTAAAGGTATGTTTACTCTTTTGTTAAAATGTTTATTTATTGTCGGGGGAGAGAGAGAGGGAGATTAAGAATCCCAAGCACACTCCATGCTCAGCATACAGCCTGACACAGGCCCAATCTGATAACTGGGACATCATGACCTGAACCAAAATCAATAGTCAGATACTTAAATGACTGAGCCACCCAGGCACCCTATGGTATGTTTAGTCTTGTAAGAAATTGCTAAACTGTCTTCCTAAGCTGTTGTGCCATTTTCCATTCTCATCAACAATGTCTGAGACTTCCTATTGTTCCTTGTCAATATATGGTGTTGTCAGTGTTCTGGATTTTGGCCATTCTAATACATGTCTAGTAGTATCTCACTGGTGTTTTAATTTGCAATTTCTAATGACCTATAGAACATCTTGTCATTTGCTTATTTTATCATATATGTATCATCTTTGGTGAAGTATCTGTTCAGGTCTTTTGTCCGTCATTTAACGCAGTTGTTTGGGTTTTTATTGTGGAGTTTTAAGAATTTTTTGGATATTTCACCAGTATGAATAGTCCTTCACCAGTATGTCTTTTGCAAGTATCTGCTCCCAGTCTGTAGCTTGTGTTCTCATTCTCTTAACAACGTCCTTTGCAGAGCTGAAGTTTTAATTTTAAGGACGTCCAGCTTATCAATGATTTATTTTATTAATCATGCCTTTGATTTTGAATCTAAAAATTCATCACCACACTCACGTCATCTATACTTTCTCATATGCTATCTTCTAAGAGTTTTATAGTTTTGCACTTTACATTCAGGTCTATGGTCCATTTAATTTTTGTGAAGGTAAGGTCTGTGTCTAGATTCTTTTTTTTTTTTTTTTTTTTTTTTGCATGTAATGTCCAGTGGTTCCAGCACCATTTGTTGAAAATAATATATTTTCTCCATTGTATTGCTTTTGTTCCTTTATCAAATATCAGTTGACTGTATTTATATGAAGCTATTCCTGGGATCTCAATTCTGTTCCACTTATCTATTTGTCTATTCTTCTGTTATCGATTTTTTTATTTCCTTTTGTCGAAGACTGTAGTCTATATAATACCATGAACTATATTTGTAGAAACTTGTGTTATAGCCTAGAACATGATCAATTTTTGTAAATATTTTATATAGGCTTTTAATGGCATCTTTTTTAATTTGGGGGTTCAGAATTTAACCAATAAGTTCAAAGTGTTCAATTTTTTAATTCATATTTTCTTGTGTAGGTGACTTATCATGAGAGGCTTATTAAAAGTTTCCATTATTATCAAAGAATTATAATTTTTGTGATACTTTCCAATTTTAATTTATATAATTTATAAACATGTTGTAAGAACTTAAAAGCTCAAGATTATTGGGGCACCTGGGCGGATCGACTTTGGATCAGGTCATGATCTCACAGCTCAGAGCCTGGAGCCTGCTTTGGATTCTGTTTCCCCCCCCCCCCCCTGCCCCTCCCCCACTCACACACTGTCTCTCTCACTCTCTCAAAAATAAATAAACATTAGGGGTGCCTGGGTAACTCAGTCAGTTATGTGTCCTACTCAGCTCAGGTCATGATCTCGTGGTTTGTGTGTTCAAACTCCTCATTGGGCTCTGTGCTGACAGTCAGAGCCTGGAGACTGCATTGGATTCTGTGTCTCCCTTTCTCTCTGCCCCTCTCCTTCTTGTGCTCTGTGTCTCTCTGTCACTCAAAAATAAATAAATGCTAAAAAAAAACAAAAAACTTTTAGGGGCTCCAGGGTGGCTCGGTCAGTTGAACGTCTGACTTCACTCAGGTCATGATCTCACAGCACGTGAGTTCCAGCCCCGCGTCAGGCTCTGTGCTGACAGCTTGGAGCCTGGAACCTGCTTCAGATTCTGTGCCTCTTTCTCTCTCTGCCCCAACCCACTCTCATTCTGTCTCTGTCTCTCTCAAAAACAAATAAACATTAAAAACAAAATTTTAATAAAAAAAACTTATAAATAAACATTAACAAAATTTTAAAGCTCAAGATTATTATATCTTCACAGTGAATTGTTCCTTTTAACATTATAGTGACCTTCTATCCCTATTAATACTTTTTTTGCCCCGACAACTGGTTTGAATGATACTAATTTGGCTGTCGCAACTTTCCTTGCATTAGTGTTTGCATTAATGTTCACCTTGTATAGATTTTCAAAATTTTTACATTTTGTTTTCTGATATGCAATAGATACAACATGAACACAGTGGGATTATGTATTTTTAATCAATTGACTAATATGTTTTTAGTTACCCTGATCATTTTATGTATTCTATTTAACATTCTTTAGTTGGAGAGGGAGGTACTTTTTTGTCCTTCTTTTGTGTCTTCTTTAAACTAACCACATTTTGTCCACTCCTTTTTCTTCCACTCACTGGTTAGAAGCAATCATTTTATTTCTCTGTCTCCAGTGGTTGTCCCTAAGTTTTTAACATAAGCACTTGAATTATCTTCAGTAGTTCTACCCTCCTCCTCCACAATACAAAAACCTTATAATCTATCCTCCATGTGTTTGAATGCCTAATATTTTTATCCAAATTTAGCTTTTAAACACTCCAAATTAGTCATCATTATTACTTTTTTAGTAAATATTTAGAGTACCCACATGTTTAGGAATTTCTTTGCTTACCATTCATCTTTACAACCAAATACTTTCTAGGTTCACTTTCTTCCTTCCTGATGTATTTGTTTTCTTTTGCTTGGTTGGTTTTCATAAGAAACTATATTTTCAAAGGGATAGCAAGCACAGGATACACAGGCTTTACATCTGATTCTCTACTACCTGGAGGCTGTTCAGTACAACAGCTGAGAGCACTGGCTCCAGAGGCCAGCTGCCTGATTTCAAATCCTGGCTCTGCTGCTAGCCACCTTGACCTTGAGCAAGTTACTTCCTCTCTCTCTCTCTGGGCCTCAGTTTCCTCAACTGTAAACTGAGATGAAAGCATCAGTTAGTGCACCTGTTCCTCTTCCCTGGAGGCTGTCTCTTGCAGATCATGAAGAATCATGCTGCTCATTTTGATGATATCATCTAACTTTGGGAACAGGATATCCAGATCTCCCTGGGGCAGCTGCTACAGGCAGCTCCTGATGTCCAAGGGGGAGAGCCCGAGCACTGTCCAGGTAGGAGACCTTACTGTCAATGAGCTCCCTGACAGTCACCCTCTGATAGAACAACCATCTGTCCTAAGAGACCCAACAACCCCATACAGAGTCCTGTCCTGGAGGAAAGCACATCAGTCCCACATTCAGCCATGACAGAAGGCATGGAGCTTGGCCATCCTGGAACGATACACCTGCAGTGGGCCCTGATATATTTTTAAGGTTATTTTTTAAAAAAAGGCCCACACTTTTTTGAAAAAAAGCCCTTAGAGACAGTTTAGGGGAGGAGCCAAGATGGCAGAACAGCATGGAAGTTTTTTTTGCATCTTGCGTCCATGAGATACAGCCAGATCACCATTAAACCATGCTGCACACCTAGGAAACTGATTTGAGGATTAACACGACAATCTGCACAACATGAAACACAGAACTCAGCAGGTACATGCCACAGAGAGGTGAACTGGGGGAGAGAGAAACCATGGAAGGCAGGGAGCTGTTTTTGGTTGCTTATGTGTGCGTGTGTTGTTTTTAATTTTTTAATTTTAATTTTTTTTTTACCTTATCAATTCCCTTTCTTCCTTCAAAATGATGAAATGAAGGAATTCAACCCAAAAGAAAGAGCACGAAGAAACAACAGCCAGGGGCTTAATCAACACAAACACAAGCAAGATGGTTGAACCAGAATTTAGAATCACAATAATAAGAATACTAGCTAGGGTCAAAAATAGATTCAAATCTCTCTCTGTGGAGATAAAAGAAGTAAAAACTAGTCAGGATTAAATAAAAAAAAATGCTATAACTGAGCTGCAATCTCAAATGGATGCCATGGCAGCATGGATGAGGCAGAGCAGCAAATCAGCGATATAGAGGATGAACTAATGGAGAATAATGAAGCAAAAAAAGAGAGGGGGACTAAGGCAAAAGAACACCATTTAAGAATTAGAGAAATCAGTGACTCATTAAAAAGGAGCAATATCAGAATCATAGGGGTCCCAGAGGAGGAAGAGAGAGAAAAAGGGGTAGAAGGTTATGTGAGCGAATCATAGCAGAAAACTTTCCTAACCTGGGGAAAGACACAGACATCAAAATCCAGGAAGCACAGAGGACTCCCATTAGATTCAACAAAAACCAACCATCAACAAGGCATATCATAGTCCAATTCACAAAATACTCAGGCAAGGAGAGAATCATGAAAGCAGCACGGGAAAAAAAGTCCCTAACCTACAAGGGAAGACAGATCAGGTTTGCAGCAGACCTATCCACAGAAACCTGGCAGGCCAGAAAGGAGTGGTGGGATATATTTAGTGTGCTGAATCAGAAAAATATGCAGCCAACAATCCTTTATCCAGCAAGGCTGTCATTCAAAATAGAAGGAGAGATAAAAAGTTTCCCAGAAAAACAAAAATTAAAGGAGTTTGTGACCGCTAAATCAGCCCTGCAAGAAATTTTAAGGGGGACACTCTGAGGAGAGAAAAGATGAAAAAAAAAAAAAAGAACAAAAGCAACAAAGACTAGAAAGGACCAGAGAACACCACCAGAAACTCCAACTCTCCAAGAAACATAATGGCAATAAACTCCTATCTTTAAGGACTCACTCTAAATGTCAGAGGACTAAATTCTCCAATCAAAAGACATAGGGTAACAGAATGGATAAGAAAACAAGATCAATCTATATGCTGTTTACAAGACACCCACTTTAGACCTAAAGACACCTTCAGATTGAAAGTAAGGGGATAGGGAACCATCTATCATGCTAATGGTCAACAAAAGAAAGCCGGAGCAGCCATACTTATATCAGACAATCTAGACTTTAAAATAAAGACTGTAACAAGAGATGAAGAAGGGCATTATATCATAATTAAGGGGTCTATCCATCAAGAAGACCTAACAATTGTAAAAACTTATGCTCCAAGTGTGAAAGCACCTAAATATATAAATCAATTAATCACAAACATAAAGAAATTCACTGATAATAATACCATAATAGTAGGAGCTTCAAGACCCCACTCACAGCAATGAACAGATCATCTAAACAGAAAATCAACAAGGAAACAATGGCTTTGAATGACACACTGAACCAGATGGACTTAACAGATATATTCAGAACATTTCATCCTAAAGCAGAGGAATATACATTCTTCTCCAGTGCACATGGAATGTCCTCCAGAATAGACTATGTACTGGGACAGAAATCAGCCCTAAATAAGTATAAAAAGATCGAGATCATACCGTGCATATTTTCAGACCACAAGGCTATGAAACTCAAAATCAACCACAAGTAAATTTGGAAATATAACATATACTTGGAGACTAAAGATTATCCTACTAAAAAATGAATGGGCTAACCAAGAAGCTAAAGAGGAAATTAAAAAGTACATGGAAGCCAATGAAAATGGTAACACCACAACCCAAAACCTCTGGGATGCAGCAAAGGCACTCATAAGAGGGAAGTATATAGCAATCCAGGCCTTCCTAAAGAAAGAAGAAAGGTCTCAGATATACAACCTAACCTTACACCTTAAAGAGCTGGAAAAAGAACAGGTACTAAAACCCAAAACCAGCAGAAGACAGGAAATAATAAAGATTGGAGCAGAAATCAATGCTATCGAAACCAAAAAAAAAAAAAAAAAAAAAACAAGAAAGCAAAAAAACAAAAAAAAACAAAAAACAAAAAACAAAAAACAAAACCCACAGTAGAACAGATCAATGAAACCAGAAGCTAGTTCTTTGAAAGAATTGACAAAATTGATAAACCACTAGCGAGGTTGATGAAAAAGAAAAAGGAAAGGAACCAAATAAATAAAATCAAGAATGAAAGAGGAGAGATCACAACCAACACAACAGAAATAAAAACAATAATAAGAGAATATTATGAACAATTATATGCTAACAACATGGGCAATCTGGAAGAAATGGACAAATTCCTAGAAACATATATATTACCAAAACTGAAACAGGAAGAAATAGAAAATTTGAACAGACCCATAACCAGTGAGGAAATCGAATTAGTAATCAAAACTCTCCCAAAAAACAAGAGTCCAGCGCCAGGTGGCTTTCCAGGGGAAGTCTACCAAACATTTAAGGAAGAGTTAACACCTATTCTCTTGAAGCTGTTCCAAAAAATGGAAATGGGAAGGAAAACTTCCAAACTCTTTCTATGAAGCCAGAATTTCCTTGATTCCAAAACCAGACAGAGACCCCACTAAAAAGGAGAATTATAGACCAATTTCCCTGATAAACATGGATGCAAAAATCCTCAACAAGGTATTAGCCAACCGGATCCAACAATACATTAAAAAATTATTCACCACGACAAAGTGGGATTTATACCTGGGATGCAGGGCTGGTTCAATATCCACAAAGCAATCAATGTGATTAATCACATCAATAAAAGAAAGGGCAAGGACCACATGATTCTCTCAATAGATGCAGAGAAAGCATTTGACAAAATACAGCACCCTTTCTTGATAAAAACCCTTAAGAAAGTAGGGATAGAAGGATCATACCTTGAGATCCTAAAAGCCATATATGAAAGACCCAATGCTAATGTCGCCAACTGAGAGCTTTCCCCTAAGGTCAGGAACAACACAGGGATGTCCACTCTCGCCACTCTTATTCAACATAGTATTGGAAGTCTTAGCCTCAGCAATCAGAGAGCACAAAGAAATAAAAGGCATCCAAATCAGCCAGAAGGAGGTCAAATGTTCACTCTTCGCAGATGACATGATACTCTATATGGAAAACCCAAAATATTCTACCAAAAAACTGCTAGAACTGATTCATGAATTCAGCAAAGTCACAGGATATAAAATCAATGCACAGAGGTCGGTTGCATTCCTATATCAACAATGAAGCAACAGAAAGAGAAATCAAGGAATAGATCCCATTTACAATTGTGCCCAATACCATAAAATACCTAGGAAACAAAACAATAGAAAAATATTCCATGCTCCTGGATAGGAAGAACAAATATTGTTAAAATGTCAATACTACCCAAAGCAATCTAATATTCAATGCAATACCTATCAAAATAACACCAGCATTCTTCACAGAGCTAGAATAAACAATCCTAAAATTTGTATGGAACCAGAAAAGACCCCAAATAGCCAAAGCAATCTTGAAAAAGAAAACCAAAGCTGGAGGCATCACAATTTTGGACTTCAAGCTGTATTACAAAGCTGTAATCATCAAGACAGTATGGGACTGGCACAAGAACAGACATTCATATCAATGGAACAGAACAGAGAACCCAGAAATGGACCCACAAATGTATGTCCAACTAATCTTTGACAAAGCAGGAAAGAACATCCAATGGAATAAAGACAGTCTCTTCAGCAAGTGGTGCTGGGAAAACTGGACAGCGACATGCCGAAGAATGAACCTGGACCACTTTCTTACACCATACCCAAAAATAAGCTCAAAATGGATGAAAGACCTAAACCTAAGACAGGAAGCCATCAAAATCCTTGAGTAGAAAGCAGGAAAAAACCTTTTGACCTTGGCCACAGCAATTTCTTACTCAATATTTCTCTGGAGGAAAGGGAAACAAAAGCAAAAGTGAACTATTGAGACCTCACTTCTGCAAAGCAAAGGAAACAATCAGCAAAAGTAAAAAGCAACCGACAGAATGGGAGAAGATATTTGCAAATGACATATCAGATAAAGGATTAGTATCCAAATTCTATAAAGAACCTATCAAACTCAACACCCAAAAAAATAATCCAGTAAAGAAATGAGCAAAAGATCTGAATAGACACTTCTCCAAAGAAGATAACCAGATGGCCAACCAACACATGGAAAAATGCTCAATATCACTCATCATCTGGGAAATACAAATCAAAACCAGAGGGAGATACAACCTCACACCTGTCAGAATGACTAACATTAACAACTCAGAAAACAACAGATGTTGGCAAGGATGCAGAGAAAGAGGATCTCTTTTGCACTGCTGGTGGGAATGCAAACTGGTGCAGCCACTCTGGAAAACAGTATGGAGGCTCCTCAACAAAATTAAAAATAGAACTACCCTATGACCCAGCAATTGTACTACTAGGTATTTATCCAAGAGATACCAGTGTGCTGTTTCGAAGGGGCACATGCACCCCAATGTTTATAGCAGCACTATCAACAATAGCCAAAGTATGGAAAGAGCCCAAATGTCCATCAATGGATGAATGGATAAAGAAGATGTGGTATGTGTGTGTATGTATACACACACACACACACACACACACACACACACACACACAGAGACACATACATACACAATAGAGTATTACTCGGCAATCAAAAAGAATGAAGTTTTGCCATTCACAACTACATGGATGGAACTAGATGGTTTTATGCTAAGCAAAATTAGTCAGAGAAAGACAACTATATGACTTCACTCACATGAGGACTGTAAGGTACAAAACAGATGAACGTCAGGGAAGGGAAGCAAAAATAATAAAAAACAAGGAGGGGGACAAAAACAGAAGAGCCTCTTAAATATGGAGAGCAAACAGAGGGTTACTGGTGGGGTTGTGGGAGGGGAAATGGACTAAATGGGTAAGGGGCATTAAGGAATCTACTCCTGAAATCATTGTTGTACTATATGCTAATTAACTTGGATGTAAATTTAAAAAATAAATTTAAAATTAAAAATAAAAAAAGCTCTTGGGTCCTAGGAGCTGTGCTTGTAATTTATCATAAATGAAGAAGTCCTGACTTGCTTATGTGGGTATATGAGAAAGTAAGGCAATCATTTTTACAGAAAGTGGAGTGAAAAAGGTACTACAAAAGAGCTGAAGAGTACTGATCCACAAAACACAAAGTCCAAAGAAGGAATTTATCTTCAGTGGATATGGCAGTTGAGAAAAGACTTAAACAATCAGTAAGCTTTTGACTAAGGAGGGAGAAAGAGAAATTAATTAGAGAAATTAGAAGTTAGTCAGATGAGGGACTACACAGGGCATATTCAGAAACCAGCCATTTGGATGTCACTTAAAGTAATTATAAAGTAATGAGATATGACTCTAAAAATAGTGTGAAATGTGAGATTAGAAGTCCTTCGACCCAAGATAAGAACACAGGTAAATACTTAATCTGGAAAGACATAGGGATCTGTTGAAAGTTCTAGAGCAATGGGGCAGCTCAACAGGCTATTTATTTGGGGAAGACTAATCTGATTCCAGAGATATGATGAACTGAAGAGAGAAGAGAGAGAAGGGTGGAAACCATTTCAAAGGTTATCCATACTGTATGATCAAGAAATAACAGAATCTAGGGGCGGCCGGGTGGCTCGGTCAGTTAGGCAGCCTACTTCGGCTCAGGTCATGATCTCACAGTTCCTGGGTTCAAGCCCCGCATCGGGCTCTGTGCTGACAGCTCAGAACCTGGAGCCTGCTTCGGATTCTGTGTCTCCCTCTGTCTCTGCTCCTCCCCCACTAACGCTCTCTCTCTCAAAAATAAATAAACATGAAAGAAAGAAAGAAAGAAAGAAAGAAAGAAAGAAAGAAAGAAAGAATAACAATCTGAGACATGAATGGCAGCTGTGGGATAAAAAAGGGAAAGTCAATTAAAAGAGCTGTTGTAACACTGAATTTCTACAGAACCTTTCTGTTCTTTCAGTCCTGCAGGTTTTATGTCTCCTGCCCATATGCCTAGAGTCTGGGCTTTCTATCACATATCCTGTTGAGTAACTGTGTTTCTCTGGTTTTTGTCAGTCAAACTGGTGTCTCATACCATCAGCTTTGCCCCCTACTCTGTAAGGGCAAGAGGACTCATATGGGAGGTTTATGCATCTTGCAGTCATTTAGGTACAGGATCCATAAACCTCCACACGTGTAAATCTGACCTTTACTAAAAGATGCCGGGTGTCTGATTAATCCAAATTTCTGTGCCTGTTTCAGTAAGGAGACTTCCTAAGCAGGATTCACCTGCTGGAAATTTTCAATAAGATTCAGAGACTGGATGCTTTCCATGATCGCAGGGAGTTCTTTTTCAGAGTCATTAACACTCAACCACAGGGTGCTCATCAGGATATCTCGCTTGGGCTCCCTGCAGGTGAGAGGAGTGCGATGCCAGAATAATTTTTAAACCTATTAGGATCTTTCTGCTTGGGATTTCACAAATGGTGATAAAGGAGCCCCTCATTTCACATAAGCCTTGTGGTAAGTTTTCTGAAAATATTTTCAAAGTAATTGTGACAAATCAAAAGAAATCCCTGCTTGTCACTGAAAATGGCCCACAGGTTTTTTTTTTTTTTAACATTACTTCTGTAGTAAACCTTTTACCTAAATCACAGAGATAAATGAAAAAGACAGGTGTAAGCCTTAGCCTATTCATTTCATAGGTAATAGAATAAATATTCATAATACCCAGACATTACATTTTGATAATAAGGTAGTTTTTACTTCCTAGGGGAAAGCCATGCTTTTTATTCTTAGGAACATTTAATTTGATCAGTCTCAACTGTATACACACACACACACACACACACATATATATATGTACACATATATATGCTACACATATGTGTGTGTATATGTGTGTGTGTGAACACATAATATATATTCTATTAAGTTATTTTTATAACTATTTTTTCTTAGATACTGTAACAAACCTCTAAACAGAGTTCTTGCATACATCAAACCAGATAACAATGTTTCTAGAAGGAAAGGTATCGAGGCTCCACATGTAAAGAAAAATATGAACACTTAATGATTCAAAATATAGGTACCAGAGTAGCACCTGGGTGTCTCAGTCAGTTAAGCATCCAACTTCAGCTCAGGTCATGATCTTACGGCTCACAGGTTTGAGCCCCACACTGGGCTCTGTGCTGACAGCTCAGAGCCCAGGGCCTGCTTCAGATTCTGTGTGTGTGTCTCTCTCTCTGCCCTCCCCTGCTCTCACTCTGTCTCTCTCATAAATGAATATTTAAGTAAAATAAAGAAAGGCTAAAATAAAAAAAATTTAAACAAAATATAGGCACAGAGGGATAGCCCATAAAAGCAGAGCCAACAAAAAACAAATACATAAATAAATTGGTAAACAAACAAACAGGACTTCATCAAAATTAAAAACTTTCATGCACTGAAGTACACCAAAAAACAGAGCAGAAAGGCAACCCACAGGATGGGTATGCAGAGAGCAGGCAGAAATGCCGAATGGTGAACCATAGAACACTTTTTTCTTCACAATACAGGTATTTCTACTACATCAAGTTTCCCAGATGCAATTTAAGTATAATACAATTAGCCTGCATTTTACAAATCACTATCAAAATTAAAACTTGCCACAGAGAATAGATGAAAGAGATATGGTACTTACTGTAACTCAGCTTGCAGTTCATAGTTAACTCAGGTTTAGTTCCCTTAAGTAGTAGACAATAAAGGTGATTGTTGAAAAAACGTGCAAGAATAGTGCCAGATGGAGTAGGAAAACACAGGTCAGTACTAGGAAGAAAATCTTAGCTATAAATTCTATATAAGCTCAGTGATGCTCAGGATATGCAGCCATATACTCATTTTCTTAAATTTCAACAAGAAATAGGGGCACCTGGCTAGCTTAGTTAGAAGGGCACACAACTCTTGATCTTGCGGTTTTGAGTTCGAGCCCTATGTTAGGTGTAGAGATTACTTCAATAAATAAAACTTTAAAAAAAATTTTTTTAATTCAACAAGAAATAAAACTTTGGGGTGCCTGAGTGGCTTAGTCAGTCGAGCATCGAACTACTGACCTCAACTTAGGTCATGATCTCACAGTTGTGAAATCGAGCCTTGTGTTGGCTCTGCATTGGGCATGAAGTGCTTAAGATTCTCTTTGTTAATTCAAGTCTCTATCTCTTAAACCACCTTTTCCCACTGAAACTATTATTTATATCAAATATCAGGTTTTCTTCTATAAAGTTCACCTACTTCATGGGCCATTTTAGCATATGGTCTTGCACTCAAGGAAAGAATGGTCCAGATGGTCAAAAACTAATATTAAAAAAACTAACTACAGCATTTTTGAAGTGACCAAAGAAGTATAACACACACCATCTATAACACACACAATTTCTTAAAATTCCCTTTCCCCATCTCTTCTCTCAATTTTACTCATTCATGGCAGGTGCTCTATTTCCTTTTCCCATTTCTACAAACTCCCAAATATCCCCCAAGCCCTAACCCCAGGAGAATCTCACCTTTCATTTATCTTATCCATTCTATTGTCTTCTTCCAGTTACTCCATCCTTTCCAGTGTAAATCTAGCTCACCTGTCAGGCTTCTCCAGGGTTTTTTCCTTTAGCCTATCACTTCCATTAAACAATTACCAGTCCACTACTGAGTGGGTCTCGGTAACAAAGGCTCCTTCCTCCTGGAAGACTAGGAAAGGAGAACAGGCAATACCCATTTTACTTTAGTACAATAACAAGTGTATTTCTCATACCAGAAAAGATTGCCCTTATATAACATTCTGGAAACATAAAATTATAGACATTTAGTGGTGATCAAGGGCTGTCAGATTAGTGGTTGTCAGGGATTAAGGAAGGGGTTAAGTGGGACCAAAGGTGGGGTAGTTCTAGAAGGACAACATCGGTCAGTATACATAAAAAGTTTAAGTTTTAAAATGCTACCATATTTTTAGCTGATCGTAAACAGTATTTCAGATTTAAAGGCTTGCAACAGCTATTAAATGAAGATGATGAGCCAAAAACTATCTTTGCTGTAGGTCGTGGGATTGTGTAACACATTGGGAGTAGAGCAGCCCTAATATTCAGACTGCGTATGATTGTGTGCCTACCATAAATTTGCCTGGCATGCTATGGAATCCATTTAGTCCTGACAACAAGGCAGAGTGATGGCTATTTCAGCTCCATTTTACCATGAGAAAACTGGGACAAAGAAGTTGTATAACCTGCTCATGGCCCCATGTCACAGGCAGATTCTGAACTCTGATCCCTCGGGCGACAACTCCTGGCTACTCATCAGTAATAGCACGTAATCTACTGCCTCAGAGAACTCACTACGACCACAATAGTGAGGAGATGGCTGGGGAGCCCATAGCATTCACATTCTTCTCAAATGTTCTCAACTCCTCTTGCTAAGACTCCTCGGCAGAAGAGAGCACAGATTATTCAAATCTGCAGGGGTCACTAGGGCAGACTCAGGCAGAATCATGAACTGCTTTGCCTAAAAAGGCAGCAGCTCTCTCTGGGAACTGTTGGACCAACTACCACTATGACTGTCAGACCACACATGAGATGAAGAGACCACTACTCTACTACCAGGTCCTGACATACCCCTACTGGTTCCAGACTGGGAACTAAGCATCCAGCCTCCTGCCATTCCTGTGCTAGGACATCATGGCATTTGTTCTTGACAAAGTGGATAAAGAGGATGCTAGTGAATTAGAAGCAAATCATTGGTCAAACAGACATGACACTGCCAGTTACCCATTGGCAAGCACGCTCCTTTATTTACCATCACTAAGCATCAATATCTTCATTAGAAGAATGAGAAAAATAGTACTGATGTCACACAGTGGTTGCAAGGATGATCTTAAATGAGGCATGGGGCATATACAGCAGAGTGCTGGGCATATGGTTAGGGCTAGATAAATGAAAGCTGTTATGGTTATTATTGTTGTATCTAAATCAGTGCTATACAAAAGAACTTTCTATGATGGTGGATATGTTCTCTATGTTCACTACCCAACATGTTAGCCATGTAGCTAATGTGCACTTGAAATGTAGCTAGTGTGACTGGGGAACTAGAGTTTTAA
Organism: Panthera tigris; assembly: GCF_018350195.1. Taxonomy (NCBI): domain Eukaryota; kingdom Metazoa; phylum Chordata; class Mammalia; order Carnivora; family Felidae; genus Panthera; species Panthera tigris. Next base: position 129,683,632 of record NC_056660.1, on the reverse strand, counting down.
AATTTCATCTAAACTTAAATAGCTACATGCACCTTGTGGTTACCATATGGGACAGCATAGGTATAACACTCAGCCAGTAACCAGGCCAGCTGGTCCAGATTAAATGGAACAAAAATTGTTATGATCAACCAAAATTATTACACTGGCATCATAAAATGAGCGAAATATCATCTCCCTTAAAAAAGATTTAAGTTTACAATACAGAGGAAGCACTGCTTTCTATAGAACCTGCTACTTTGTGGTAGGCTTAGAACTGGGTTTAGAACAGGATGCTTATGTATTTTTTTAAAAGCTTTAAAAGAGAAAGAAGGTTAATGTGGTAGATTAAATTATTATTTAGCAAATATTTACCCCTCCCCACCTCTGACTTGGGGTAGAGTCATGGAAGAGGAGTATTCTCTGCCCTGATGATTTTGGATTTGGTTATGGGATTTACTTTGTTCACTGGAATTGGAGCAGAGACCTAACTGGCCTTGCATGTATCTGCTTGTCTGTCCGAAGTTTCTGACCACCACCAAATGAAGAGTATGTCCCAGTAGCCTCTGCCCCTCCATTATGGTCCCAGAGTTTTTTTCACATAGAACAAACAGGAACCTGATCCACAACCTGAGGCAGACACACCCACAGACTATATGAATGAGAAATAAATGGTTATTTTTGTTTGCTATTATGATTTTGTAGGTCTTTACTAACCAGAATTATTTTAGTAAAAATCTCTCTAATACATAATCGTTAATCCTCAGTACCTCCTATTCCAGTGTTCTCTGTAGAGAATCTTGTACTCTGAAAGATGAAATAATTGGCTCAAGATCATAATGGAATAAGGGTTCCTTATGTTTACATCCACATGTTTAGACAAATGCACAGATAAAATATCCATGGTAAGTCATTAAAAGAGTGAGAGTACTGGAAGACCAAGCCCTCAGATGGTTGAAGCAGACATCATGACAGATGGCCATGGTTTTCTCCAACCTGACTCTCACAATCATGCCAGAGATGAATGGTTACCCAGCTGGACCACGATCATCATCATTTTTCTATCTCCATCAATGTTCTCATTCTAGCTTCCAATTTTTTTTTCTAGAATTTTTGCTATTAGAATACCGATTACACAGATTTCTGTTTTCAAGACCTCTTGCCACATTTTCTAAATATTTGAAGAACACCCACTGGAAAAACTCATAAGGTATGATTCTATTAGAAACACATTCTGCATTAAGCATACATCTTTTCCACCAAAAAGCACTTTTCCACTTTTCATAAACAATGTTTTGCCTTAATATAATTTTTATAATGTTTTTATTTATTATTGAGAGACAAAGAGAGACAGAGCATGAGCATGGGAGGGGCAGAGAGAGGGGAGACACACAATCCAAAGCAGGCTCCAGGTTCCGAGATGTTAGCACAGAGCCCGACACAGGGCTCAAACTCCCAAATCACAAGATCATGACCTGAGCCGAAGTTGGACACCTAACCGAATGAGCCACCCAGGCACCCCTTAATATAACTTTTTTAAATGTTTATTCATTTTTTGAGAGACAGAGCATGTGAGCAGGGGATAGGCAGAGAGAGAGAGAGAGGAAAAGAGAGAATTCTAAGCAGGCTCCTCACTGTCAGCACAGAGCCAGATGCAAGGCTTAACTCATGAGCCTTAAGATCATGGCTTGACATGGATGTGGAGAAATGGGAACCCTCTTGCACTGTTGGCGGGGATGCAAACTGGTACAGGTGCACCACTGTGGAGGTTCCTCAAAAAATTAAAAAGAGAACTACCCTATGACCCAGCAACAACACTACTAGGAATTTATCCAAAGGATACAGGGGTGCTGATTCATAGGAGTACTTGTATCCCACTGTTTATAGAAGCACTTTTAACAATAGCCATTTTATGGAAAGAGCCTAAATGCCCATCAGCTAAGGAATGGATAAAGAAGATGTGGTTTATAAATACAATGGAATACCACTTGACAATGAGAAAGAATAAAATCCTACCATCCGCAGCAACGTGGATGGAACTGGAGGATAATAGGCTAAGCGAAATAAGTCAGTCAGAGGAATACAGATATCATATGCTTTCACTCACATGTGGAACTTGAGAAACTTAACAGAAGACCATGGAGGAAGAGAAAGAGAAAATAATAGTTACAAACAGAGAGTGGGGGAGGCAAACCATAAGAGACTCTTAAATACAGAGAACAAACTGAGGATGGATTGGGGGGTGGGGAGAAGGGAAAATGGGTGATTGGCGTTGAGGAGGGCACTTGTTGGGATCAACACTGGGTGTTTTATGTAAGCAATGAATCACAGGAATCTATCCCCAAAACCAAGAGCACACTGTACACACTGTATGTTAGCCAACTTGACAATAAATTATATTAAGTAAATGAAAGCATATGCCCACAGTAATAATAATAATAATAATAATAATAATAATAATAATAAAAGATCATGGCCTGAGCCCAAGTTGGATGCTTACCTAACTGAGCCACCCAGGCACCCCTGCTTTAACAAAACTTCTATTCCCTCCATAAATGCTCGTCTACACCAAAGCTCCTACCAATATATGATGAGAAATGTATCCCCATGATGATATGCTGACTTGGGCATAGTGTTATTGGACTTCATGCCAAATCAAGATAATAGGTAAGCCTTATTTTTAGGATGAAAAGTGATGATAATAACACATACCTCAAACCACTTAGAAAGTAAATTTAAGAGGAAAGTTAGGCAATAACATGTGAAGCTGAGCTGTGAAGGCTGAACAAGTAGAAGTGAGTTTAGTTCCTTTGTGTAGACAATCACCTTCCAACACTTTCTGGAACCATGGTCTTCACCCTACTGCTGCCTATTCTTGTGCCGCTGCCCAGGCCACAGGAGTCCCAGATTACAACAGCAGTCAGCTTCTGAGGGGCCTTTTCATACCCCCACACCCACCTGCCTCCCACCCCTCATGCTGTCATCTCAAAGACTATGGAGCGTGCAGGAATGCAGGTCTCCCTCCATTGCCACACTGTCTTCAAGTTCTCTCTCTTCCAGTGCCTAGGGGGAAGCCGGTGTGCCCTCTAGAGGTTGTTCTGGAAGCTAACAGAAAGATGGAGAGGCTGCTGCAGGAGGCCTGTGGGGTAAGGGGGTGCTGCTGTCTTCACCAAAGCAGAAAGGAGATTTCTCCCCCACATGTGTAGTATATTCTGTCACATCTCTCCCCAAACTGTGTTCCTTGTGAACCTCACATCTTACAGTAATTTCTTCTAAGTGGCATTTTCAGGTTTCACTCCCAGCCTGTTTTTGCCTTGACTCAGTGAAGACACTATGACTGATGCTCAGAATTACCCAGCCTCCCTGATGCCAGTCTGTCGTCCTTGACCCCAGCTTGAACTCCTCTGCTCTCTTGCCTCGAGATGGACATTCCTGCAGAAAGATCACTGACAAATTCATCCTCCAAGAATCAAATCTGGGATGGCCAAAAATGTCTGAACCCTAGCACGAACACAATTTAGGCTCTCATGCTAGATGGAACCCCTGCTACCCTGGCACTTTAAGAAAATTATAGGAAATACAATCTCAATTTGCAGTTTCAGTCACTTATTGGAAACCTTGTTCAAACTATCAGAACAAAATATCAAATTACCAGAGTCCAGTTTACTTTAATGAATGCCTCAGCACTGAAAGCATCAGGGTGGAAACTTCCTGTCAACATGCCAGATTTTGAGAGGCACCTGGGTGACTCAGTCAGTTAAATGTCAGACCCTTGGTTTCAGCTCAGGTCATGATCTCCAAGTTGGTGAGTTGGAGTCCCGCACTGGGTTCCATGTTGACAGTGCAGACTGCTTAGGATTCTCTCTCTCTCTCTGCTCCTCCCTTGCTCATGCTCGCCTGCTCTCTCTCTCTCTCCCAAAACAAATAAACTTGAAAAAAAAATTTTTTAATGGCAGATTTTGAGTGCCCTAAAGTGCACACAGAGGGATGCTTGGCTACAAGAACATCACTTAAAAATAGATGGCTGGGGGGCGCCTGAGTGGCTCAGTCGGTTAAGCGGCCGACTTTGGCTCAGGTCATGATCTCGCGGTCCATGAGTTCGAGCCCCGCGTCGGGCTCTGTGCTGACAGCTCAGAGCCTGGGGCCTGTTTCAGATTCTGTGCTCCCTCTCTCTCTGACCCTCCCCAGTTCATGCTCTGTCTCTCTCTGTCTCAAAAATAAACATTAAAAAAATTTTTTAAAAAAATAGAAAAATAGATGGCTGGGCTTAAAAGCAAAACAATGACCACAAAACAAAACTACCATGTGCAGATCTGCTAGAGACAAAAGGGAAAAGGGAAGTTGGGAAAGCGGGAGTTAAAAGCCAGGCCCCCTCCATAAAGCTGAGAGCCAATAAAGAGTTGCCTTATCAGCAAAGGGATAGCTGGAGAAAAACATTACAAAGAATTGGAAAAAAAAAAAAAAGAAGGAAAGAAAGAAAGAAAGAAAGAAAGAAAGAAAGAAAGAAAGATGCAAGCACTTGACCTGTGCTGCTCTGTGGCTGGACGAGAGTCACACTCATGTGATCATTAGCCATAGCCCGTCCTTCGCCATAGGTCATCGTCGTTTACGCTCCTTCACCGTGAGCTACCAACACACCACTACTTCCGGGCCTGTCGGTTTGTGTCTGAATTTTACCCACCTCCCTTGGAAATACTATCAGGATTCCTTTGTATTCCAAGCTGCAACAGTAGTAACAAAATGATTCTAATCTTTAATATTGTCTTCTCATTTCCCTTTATTCTTCTTGAATTTTTAAGGTGAACATAGCTTGTTGGTGTTTACTTTCACACCTGACTTCCCGTGGCTTCTGTCAAAAACGAATTTCGTCTTATCTGCCTGTGCACTCCCTAGCACCCAGCACAGAATGTTTGTCACATGTCTTAATGAGGGAGAAAGGTGAGGAAGACAACCTTCTTCACACTTTTTCCTGGAATCAGGCTTACAGAGCACAATCATTGGAAGGAAGAAATTGCTCACATTTAACGTCCATTCATGCTCTATTTTAGTAAAGTCCATTTATCAGGAAGGCTTGGTAAGGCTTCCATTCGTACACTTACCATGACTCATAGTCAATAAATCAGAATAAGATTACATTCTACTGGCAAACGGTTTTAACACTGTTGTTAGTCTCCTTTGATTCTGAAGGCCTTGTAGCATCTTGTTAGGCCTCAAGCTAACATATTATGAACACTACTTACATGGTTAGGTGCTATGGGGAGAAAACGAATATATGAGAATTTGGGGGTGGGGGAAGAACCTGTTCAGTGTTTGGTATGGATCCTGAATAAAAAGGGGATTTGCTGGGTGCCTGGCTGGCTCAGTCAGTAGAACATGCAACTCTTGACCCTGGGGTTGTGAGTTTGAGTCCCATGTTGAATACGAGATTCTTAAAAGTAAATATTTAAATAAAAAGGGGCATTTACTACGGCTTTATATGCTAGATTCAACCTCACCTCCATAAGAGGAAATCACCTCATGATGAAGGATGACCCATCACAGAAGGTGGCTCCGCATATTTCCACCTGACAAGCCCAAATCAATTCCCACCTCTTCCACGAAGCCTACCCACGTCTGGCCACATCCTTTCCTTCTTCTCCCTGAGCACTGCACTTGTGCTTTCTTCTGGCACTCCCGATCTTCTGGAGATCTCTGTGTATATGTTGCACTTTAAGTTTCTGGACGTAAAACCAGAATCATTTAACCTCTGCAATTTGTGCAGCCCTCCACACACCCAGTTCAGTGAATATTCTATTCATTTCACATGACCAATGAGATGAGAAAGTATCTCTGACCCATTCAGCTGTAACTTTCCCTCAAGAATTGAAAACCTATGTTGCTTTTCATATATTTAAATTTCTTAAGGCTTTCATAGGGTAGAAAACAAGGATTTTATATTAAAGGAAATGGAGAGGAGATAAAGGAAACAGAGAGGCACAGGAGGCTAGAAAACTAGCCAGAGACTCAACCAGACAGTAATTTCCTGCAGTCTCAAAGGCCCCAGAAGAGCAGCCCACAGCTGGCTCTGTCCTTTCCTCAACCCTTGAGCATCACCTGTATGCCATAAAGTCATGGTTCAAGTAGGATGGGGAAGCACTAAGCAATTGTGTGTAAATGTGGCCAAGGTGTTCACTTCTCCCACCATCTCTCTAACCTGAGACTCAGAAGTCATGTCCTTAAGTTCTTTATCAACCACAGAAGCCCAAAGAGTCAGGCGGATTCCGTCCCCACTACCACTGTCTTTCTCTTTTCCTTCTTTTGCCTCCACACTACACATCAGGACCCCAGGACCCAGCAGACACCAGTGCCGTCCCCAGGCTTTGTGATGGGCACGGGAGTTAAGAGTCCCTGTTCTGCTTTCTCAGAGCTGCTGTTCCTAGTGATTGTAAACATTCACAGTTAAACAGACATTTCACGAGGACTTTGCCCCAGCTGGTGGTTTCCATATGATGCTCCAGATGCCACACGTCAGCCGAGGGAAATGTGACCAAGCAGATCCTCAGAGGCGTGGAAACCCAAGCTTGGCTGACTCATCCAGACTCCTGGGGCTCAAGCATTTCGCCCTCTCTTGCCACGCTGCCTGACTTCCACCTTCATGCATGCCTTCCAACATGAAGCTGCTATTACAAGGAGGAACCCACTGCAGTGAAGAAAATTAGCTTCTGTCTTAAACTTTTGGAAAACTTGAGAGCTTATTTTTAGGGTGACATTCTGATACAGAGTGCATGGTCAGGACCAAATAGGGCATGGGAACCTGAGCGATGGGGCAGAGCAGGTCACTGCAACACTTTTGGTCACTGTGCCACATTGCACAGCCTCAAGGAAGAACTGAGGAATTATCTAGAATCATTTGGGACTCCCGAATGGCACACCAGTCTCTTTCCTGAGTCATGGAAAGGCCCCAGTTACCAACGATGCCCCTCTAAGTTCATGTGGTTCATCATAAATAGTCTCATTTCTTTTCCGGGCAACTTGAGTGACGGCAACAAGATCAGAACAAATTTGTCTGATATCCACTCTGAAACCCCAGCCGAGCCCTCAGTCATATCTTCGATTTCGTTTCGATGACCACCGGGGATTAAAGTATCTAGGGCACTGATAGCTATAGCAGGAAGGCACCATCACACAAAGTGGTCAACATGAAACGGTTTATCTGAGAGAATTACAGTCCACTGGCATGAGATGGTCCCTCTTTGCTAAGTCAAACTACTGATAAACATTCAATTATTCATGAAATGCATATAAATAAAGACTGACTTAAATATCACTATTTCACCACATAACGATCAAATTTACTAATACTTTATCACAGCATAATTATACATGTCAAAATAATTTTCAAAAAAATATTTTATAACTATTTAACAAATGTAACCTTTTTTTAAAATTTTTTTAATCTTTATTTATTTTTGAGAGACAGAGAGACAGAGTACAAGTGGGGGAGGAACAGAGAGAGGGAGACACAGAATCTGAAGCAGGCTCCAGGCTCCAAGCTGTCAGCACAGAGCCCGATGCAGGGCCCAAAGCCACAAACCGTGAGATCATGACCTGAGCTGAAGTCGGATCCCTAACCAACTGAGCCACCCAGGCGCCCCAAATGTAACTTTTTAAAATTTTTTTTTTAAAAGTACGATGGGCTTCCCTAGCTTTTATGGTTTAAACTGTTGTTCAGAATTTCTCTTACTGATTTGCAAAGTCTCTTAATATAAGAATATGAACCCTCTATGATATATGCTAAAACTACTTCTCTCCTTTGATTTGCCCTATCATGCTTCTGGTTTACAGAGTTTAAATTTTGGTTACTGAAATTCGTATGCTTTTCCCATTGTGTTGTTAGGTTGAGAAAGTTCTTCCCTTTCCAGAGGTGACATTTCCTTCTAAGAGTTTGAGAAATGTGTAGAATTTATTTTTAATAAATGATGGGAAGTAAAGGTCTAGCTTCACTGACTCTGAAGACTTTCCCATTTGTACCAAAATTAGCATGACCTTTGAATCTGGCGGCTCACACCCTGTCAGCTGACTCACTCTCTCCCCTTCTCTGGTTGGTCAGAAGTCTGCTTCCACTTATGTTTTCCCATAATCAAATACAGAATCATTTATCTCAATCAGGCAAATTAGAGGCTCATTTTCACTTAGTGATCTCGGCACTGAGACATTGCTTCACAGCTTCATCACCCTCACATGTTTTTTTTTTTTCTTTTAAGTTTTATTTATTTATTTTGAGAAAGAGTGCAAGCAGAGGAAGGACACAGAGAGAGGGAGAGGGAGAGAATTCCAAACAGACTCCGTGCAGTTAGCGTGGAGCCTGACTCAGGGTTCAAACTCAGGAACCATGAGATCATGACCTGAGCCAAAATTGAGAGCTGGACGTTTAACCTACTGAGCCACCCAGGCACCTCTACAAGTGTTTTTAATTACTGACATTCAATACCTTCCTTGGATCCTCACAAGTGAAAAGGTGTTTTGTCACATAATACATAACCAATTACACAGCAGTAACATGTTAACTGGTGGCTAAACTTGACTACCCCTCATTCTCTTATTCAGTTCTATTTTCCAGAGTCACGCTTACTAATTCACTTGAATAACCACGTACCAGATACTGGCTACAAATTAAATTAAAAAAGAAGTGCAAAGAGACATTTTTTCTACTCACAAAAAGGTTTCAATCAGATCTACAAACACATAAAGTGCATCATTTGCCTATGGCAGTACAACAAATCACTCTAAAACTTAAAGGCTTAAAACAACACTAAACATTTATCGCACCTCACAGCTTCTATAGGTTAGGAATTCACAAGTAGCCTGACTGGGTGCTTATGGCTCAGGCTTCCTCAACACTGCAGCCAGGTGTTGGCCGAAGCTGGAGTCATCTCAAAGCTTTCCAGGAAACTGAGGATCTACTTCCAAAGAGGCTAACTGATGTGGCTAACAAGTTGGGGCTGGCTTTGGTGGGAGGCCTCAGTTCCTCTACACATGGGCTCTCTACAGACCGACTTGACACCCTCTCAAAATGGTGACTGACTTCCCCCACAGTGAGCAACCCAAGAAAACAAGATAAACAATGAAATTCACTTCATGACCTAATCTCAGAAATCACATGGCCGCTTCTGTTATATTGTAGAAGTCATCCAGACCAGCCCTGATTCTAGATGGGAAGATTTAAAGGTGTGAACACCAGCAGACAACAATCACCAGGACCCATGCTCAACAGGAGAGGGCCAGTTATAACAGAAGCTTTCCTTTCACTGCTTTAAGCCTCCAGTCCCTCCTCTCAACAGCAGAGATCACCAAGGCACCTACCTCACACAGTTTTGTCGAGACTGAGGAATACAGTGCATCTGAAATATGATAACATCCAGCACACGGTGGATGGTAAGTAATAATTAGCATGTATTTGTTCATTGATTTGTTATTAATGGTTTTATTTATCATTCATGTGTCCTGAAAAGGATCATTCAATGAAAACATCAATATTCTAAATTTTTTAACGTTTATTTATTATTGAGAGATAGAGACACAGAGCGTGAGCAGGGGAGGGGTAGAGAGAGGGGGAGACACAGAATCTGAAGCAGGCTCCAGGCTCCGAGCCATCAGCACAGAGCCCAACGCGGGGCTCGGACTCACAAACTGCGAGATCATGACCTGAGCTGAAGTCGGTCGCTTAACCAACTGAGCCACCCAGGCGCCCCGAAAACATGGATATTCTAAAGTCAACTGTAAATACCAATAGTTCTACGACTGATACACACAAGGGTGCACACTCTTGGTGAAGCCATTTATTGCTACAATCACCTTAGTGAAATCTGTTAAAAAGGTCAAGTGATCCTAAGTAAACAAGAGGCATTACTGGCTGGCTGAAGAAATATCTAATAAATCCCAAGGCCAGTAAGTAAAACCAAACTTCCAAGAAACCGGTATGAGGAACTAGGAAGTCAGAAACAAGTTACTCTTCTATCGTTCAGAAACCACATGGTCTTTCAAGTCTGCCTCTTTATTTGCCCTCCCCACCTCCCTCTGTCCCCACTATACTTTGGTCAGCTTCTTCTCTCAGGTATCTACAGAGATTAGAATATCTGAGTCCAACTACAAATTCCCAGGAAGAAGAATCTTATTGGACTATTTTGTTCACTCCTGACTCCATTTTCTCTCATGGGAGAGTAGGGAGTACAACTGCATGATCTATTGCCCGCTCATCAGGATGTGAGGGCACAGACTGTCTTTCAAGAAGGATATGTAGGAACTAAGATGAAGTGATTGGTGGAAGCAATGACTGGCCTTTCTGGTACAAACACTTGGCAAAGAAAAGCATTACTTTTGGTTGAAGTCTGTATGAACCATACATCCAAGTCAGAGTTAAAGAGCTTTAATTGAAGCTGGTCCCTTTCCAAAGAAATAAATCTGTATGGACACACAACTAGCAGCCTCACTTAAATTGTCACTTTGAATAGATGTAGGACAACAAATATCTACATACACACACACACACACACACACACACACACACACACTCACTCACAAATAAATTATGAATAATGCTGGCTGATGACCAAAACAGCAAAGGAAATTACCAATAAGTACTCTGTTTTGATGTTTACATTTTTATTCTCAAAATAGATTAAGTTAGCTATTCTTTTAACACATTTTCATGTAGACCTCTAATAAACCCTTCGCACTTTATAGCTGACAGGATCCTTCCAGTAAATGTATCTGCTCTAAACAATCTCACTACTTGACTGAAAAGAATTCTAGAAAATATCTTGCTTTCAGAATTATTGAGAACTTCATCTGAGAGGTAGGACCCATTACTTGCCAAACTACTTATTCTAGTTGTTTCTAAGGCAGAATCTCCTCAACTCTTTAATAAAATACTGTCCATTTATTTGGTCTCTGAATCAAACCATTTGATTCTCCTAGTTATAAAATGGGGATGAACAGAAACAATCTTTCATCAGATAAAATCCTAATGCTATGTGACACAGTTTAGGGTCATGTCCTAGCTATATTTCTTTTCACTTTGTTTTTTAATAACTTGGTATAACATTTGAATAAAATGTGTTATAGGCTAAATATGTCCCCTCCAAAATTCATATGTTGAAGTTAGGACAATACCTCAGAATATAACTGTATTTGAAGAGGGCCTTTAAAGCGGTGGTTAAGTTAAAATACAGCTATGAGGGTGAGCTATAATCCAATCTATGGATTATAAGAGAAAATTTCTGTGTCAAGAGCACATGTGTACCAGGGAAAGGTATAAAGACACAGACATAAGGCAGCCACCTGCAAGCGAAGGAGAAAAGTCTCATAAATCCTAGCAACACTTCTAATTGTTTAAGCCATCCAGTCTGTGGTGTTTAGTTATGGCAAATTTGGCAAACTAATGAAAGTAAATGCATGCTTGGCTTATCAAACAAGCAGAAACTTGCCAACAAAAATCAACTAAGATTTGTTTATTAGCTGCCTCATATATTTTGTGGAAAGAGGCAGGGAAACAATAAATAAATTACTGAGACCCCAATGCCAGTCCAGAAGACTAGAACACAAAGAAGAATGAGGAGTGACCACGTCCATCAGGGGCTCAAAGTCTAGCAAAGGAGCCCAAATCGTGGCTTACGTGCCAAGTAGAGGTATGTTCATGATGCTTGGGAGCTCCCTTGAGGAGATGAGTGTATGTTTCTGCTGGACTGGAAAAACAATTGGGAAGAGGGGACATGAGATGACAATAAGTCACAGTTCAGAGAGGAAAAAAATAATCTTCTTTCTTTTTCTGATATTGTAGAATTATTTCTGATTAAGAGTAGTCTTAAGTACCACATAAAATTCTAATTTACTTCTTCTAAAGAGTAGGTCAACATTAGCTACTCTAAAGAAAAATGGGATAGACATTTGTTGACAATTAAACTGAAAATACTAAATATCCACAATGAACAGTTTTACTTAAGTCTCCTTTTATATCCAACTTATCGTGTTGGCTCTTTAGAATATAGTTATCTCTTACACTATAGCAGGTATTTTTCAAGGTTGATACAGTCAAGGAGCTTTCAAGTGACATCTTAGTGGTCAAAATAGCTATTGTATAATGTTTGTACAGTTCTTTTTTTACGCCCAAACTATGTGTCTCAAGTTAAGGTGAAACATAATCCCAGTTTTCAGGCATATATTTGTCCGAATTTATAGGCAATCCATGAATTCAAGGACATGAACACATCTAAAGAAAACATCACCACCCTTTTCAGTCAACCTCACATCCTCCAAAGATCATACCTCTAGAGTATCCCTGGTCTGGACAAGAATTCAACTCAGGCTCTGGGACTCCCAGAGAAGTCTGATTCTGCCTGCCTCAAGGCAGACTTCCTTTAACCAAAAGAGTAGAGCACCTGTATCACAAGGACTTGTTTCAGAACACAGTCATAAATTGACTGTTACCCTGTACTTTCCAAAAGCTTATTAAAGCAAATTGTATTTGAAAGGGATTCTATCAAACACATTAATCATCTAAACTTTAAACCTTAACTCACTTAAAGTTTCAGGGAAAAAAAAAAGTCCCCAAACCAGCTCACTTATTCCTTTACAGAAATGATCCACTGCCACAATCTGTTTCTTTGGTGCAAGAAATCAGTTTATAATGCAATGTATCTTTCATTGTCATTGTGTACCTTATGGTATTCCATCAGTAGTAATTAGACAAGAGGTTCACAACGTGTACAAAGCATTTCTCTTTTCTTGATGTGCAATATAGTAAGAAAAGTATAATTATCTTTGTCATTTTCATCTCCCTCTTCTGCTCACTGTGTTAAAATGGGAGTTTTCCTAGGTTGGGGCCTGTCTTTCTTCTCTAATTACACCCTATTCACCCCAGTGACTTCATCTAGTTCCCAATTTTAGCTATCATCTCTATGTCAGTGACCCCAAACCTCTCCAACAACAGCCAGCTGCAACCTTAGGACTAGTGCTTGACCCAAAGAGCTTTCTGTGATGATGGAAACGTTTGATGTTAGATGTCAAATAGATTTCAATTTAAAAAAAAGAAATGTTCTAAGCTGCGCTGTCCAGTATGGTAACTACTAGTCATGGGTGACTACTGAGCACATAATTTAAATTAAAATTCAGTGGGAGCTCCTGGGTGGCTCATTCGGTTAAGCGCCTGACTTCAGTTCAGGTCATAATCTCATAGTTTGAGTTCAAGCCCCACGTCAGGCTCTCAGCACAGAGCCTGGATCCTGCTTTGGATTCTGTGACTCCTTCTTTCTCTGCCCCTCCCCCTCTCGTGCTCTGTCTCTCTCTCTCAAAAACAAACATTAAAAAAAATTTTTTAATAAAAAAAATTAATTTAATGGCTAGCACTTACTATTTTGGACAGCACAGCCATAGGCTTCTATTTGTAGCTGCCTGCCAAATATGTAACTCTGGGCCTGCCAGCACTCGGAAACTTACGTGCCTAATCAAAGAGGTTCAGTTTAGGGGCACCTGGGTGGCTCAGTCGGTTAAGTGTCTGACTTCGGCTCAGGTCATGATCTACAGCTTGGAGCCTGGAGTCTGCTTCAGATTGTGTCTCTCTCTCTGCCCCCCCACCCCACCCCTCTCACACTCTGTCTCAAGAATAAATAAACATTAAAAAAAAATGTTCAGTTTCAGCCCCAAAATAGCTCCGCCCCTTCATTTGGTGATTCCTGTTGATTAGACCACCATTCTCCAAACTACTGATACTAAAGCTATTACTGAAAATGATCCAACTTTTCCCCACATCCGATTGGCTTACTACACTTACCACACAGTCACACTTCTGGTCAAGAAAGAAAAATTCATTTGCAAAAATTACTATTTAGAATGAATGTAAACAACAACAAATCTATGTGTTTTTTAATTTTAATTTTAATTACACTATCCACCCCCCTCAAAAAAAAATTAGCCAGTATTCAATATTGCATTCATATCAGGTGAGTTACATAGTCTACGCTGATCAGAGGGAGGATTTCAAAGGAGAGATCTATAATATATAGGAAGGGGGAAAGATGTCAAGGTTAGGCAGCAGAAATAATGTGAGTTAAATTATTTAAGGAGAAACTGCAAGTCAGTAGAAACAAAGAATAGAGGGAGAAGAGTAAGAAGAGGAGAGACAGAAGACACAATTCTTTTGGCTGGTAACATGAGAAAGGCCATGCTGAGAATCTAATAAAGTAGAGTTAATGCTTCAGTGAGATTGACACAGGAAGGCCACTGGGTTAGTGACTTCAGTCACTTGCATCCTACGGTAGCTATTTTATTATGAGGAAAAAACAGATAAATGGGAAAGAAAGAAAGAAAGAAAGAAAGAAAGAAAGAAAGAAAGAAAGAAAGAAAGAAAGAAAGAAAGAAAGAAAGAAAGAAAGAAACTACACTTCATCTGGAGTAACAATAGAAATATAATGAATGTCACACATGTAGCTTTACATTTTCTGATATTTAAAAAGCAAAAAGAGAGAGAGAGAGAGAGGGAGGGAGATTTATTTTTAATATATTTTCTGTAATCCAACTTATCTAAAGTATTATCATTTCAACATGAATTCAGTATTTTTAAGGTTATTTATGAGATAATTTACCTTTTTTGTACTAAGTCTCTGAAATCTGGTCTGCATTTTACCCATACAATGCATCTCACTTTGGACACTAAATTCTAATTGGAAATACTTGATATGTATTTAGATTTCATAAAATTCACAGTTGGAAAAAATAGATTCCCATAGATACCATGTTGTTCAAAATATTCACAAAACATGTCCAGTTCTAAATTCTAAATTATCAGTTCAAAATTCATTAAAATCAAATACAATTTAAAATTTAATTTCTTGGTCACACTAAACTCATTTCAAGTGTCGAATAACTACATGCAGCTAGTGGCTAGTATATGTGACAGCACAAGTCTAAAGTTTGTACCACTTTAAGAACATTTTGCCAGAAAGGTATGCTGTAGACAAAGGCTGCATGATAAAGGAAAGGATTAGATGTATCTATAAAACAAGAGTTAGCATGAGCGTGCACACCCAAGAGACTTTTGGATATTGCACACCTATTTTTTCTCACCAACTGACTCTCTGCAGGCCAGCAGAGGTTACAGTTCCACATTGTCACACTGTTCTCTACCCACTGGCTTCATGCCTAACACAAACACTGACCAGGGAAGTAGAAGCAGCTTCCTCCTGCAGTGTTCCACCATCTGAGTAAGGTAATGGGGTGGAGCAGGGCAACAAGAAAATGAGGGAGATGCACACTCTTGGTTATGAGTCCACAAAGTTGGTATATTTCTGCATTTAAATGTCATATTACTACCCAACTGGAAGAAAGATATCATATTAGAAGAAATCATATCAGTATCAATAATCTTCACAAATTTCAAGATTCATACTAACTGAAAATAGTAGCATGCCAGCTACAAGAGGACAGGAAATCTTGTCTGTTTTATTCACTGCTATATCCCTAGAACCTAGGGCCGAGGCCCATAGTAAGAGACCAGCAATTACTTGTGTAGCAAACAAATGAATAAACAGCTTGATAGCTTCCCACACAATAGCCATGTAACAGCAATAATACCACAAAGTCAAGTCCCAAATCTGCTATTCATTCTTCTCAACATTTTTAAGTATTCATTATGTGTCAATCACTCTATTAGATGCTGTGTATATAAAAATAAAACGCATAAAAAGAAAGGAAGGAAAAGGAAAAATGTCTTTATTGAAGCACTCAATAATTTAAAGAATCATCTTTGTATCAATTAAAATACGTGATTGACTGGGGCGCCTGGGTGGCTCAGTCGGTTAAGTGGCCAACTTCGGCTCAGGTCATGATCTCACGGTCCATGAGTTCGAGCCCCACGTCGGGCTCTGTGCTGACAGCTCAGAGCCTGGAGTCTGCTTTGGACTCTGTGTCTCCCTCTTTCTGATCCTCCCCCGTTCATGCTCTGTCTCTCTCTGTCTCAAAAATAAATAAACGTTAAAAAAAAAATTTTTTTAATAAAATAAAATATGTGATTAATAGTGCTTTTATTTTCTTCAAATACTCTATCAAATGTTAAGTTGTCATTTAATCAGAGACTATCAGAGTCCACCTCTTTTTTTTTTTTTAGGCTAATTTATGTATTTTGACAGAAAGAGAGAGGGAGATTGAGAGAATCTCAAGCAGACTCCACATTGTCAAGGCAGAGAGCCCGACATGGGGCTCAATCTCATGAACCATGAGATCATGACCTAAGTCAATATCAAGAGTCAGATACTCAACCAACTGAACCAGATGCCCCCTAACTCACCTACCTTCAACCAACTGAGCTCCAGATTCCACTTAACTCTCAAAACCTAACACAAGTTCCATCAATAGAAATAAACATTCTCCCTACAAAAAAAGTATTATGGATTTGACTCTTTCTGGTTTTATTGATTGTGCCCTAATTAGGCCATCTCACTTAAGTTCTCTTTCCAAGTTCACATGGCAGTTTTCCTTTCATTTCTTGCTTAGCCCAAGGTTTTTGTTTTTTTTTTTTTTTTTCTATTTTGAGGCTTTTCAGGGCAAGCTAATCATGGGCACATTTCCAAAGTGTATAAGAATTAGAGAAAGGAGTTGATTGCTTAATTCTTGCCTCTCACTCGGCGCTTGTGTTAATTAGCTAAAGCCAGAGTCCTCAGCATGCTCTCCAGGGCCTGTGCTCCACTGATTAGCAATGACAAGGCCATCTGGCCTTCCTGCTGCATATTGGAGAAAGTGTCTTTTGGCATAAATATCAGGGATGCCTGTAATTTACAAGGAGTTAAGTGCTGCCACCACCTTTGAAAGACATGGTGTCTGACTACATTATGAGGCCTGTCTCAAAGGAAACTGCCTATGCCCACTCACCAATGGCACAATCTTAAAACTCAGCCCTGCCCCCCATCAGCAGAGCTGCCTCTTACCTACCTTCAGCAATTCCACTCCTCAACACCCCGCTTCTGACGATGTTTCTTCCTCCATCAGTCATTGCACCAAAGTTGACAAACTGTGATTTGAGGCTTGTGTGTGCTTTCTGGTTGCTTTCTAAATAGCTATTCATTAAGGAGATGCCAAACTTGGGGCGCCTGGGTGGCTCAGTCGGTTAAGCATCCGACTTCAGCCAGGTCACGATCTCGCGGTCCGTGAGTTCGAGCCCCGTGTCGGGCTCTGTGCTGATAGCTCAGAGCCTGGAGCCTGCTTCCGATTCTGTGTCTCCCTCTCTCTCTGCCCCTCCCCCATTCATGCTCTGTCTCTCTCTGTCTCAAAAATAAATAAATGTTAAAAAAAAAAAAAAAAAAGGAGATGCCAAACTGGAGACAATAAAGGAGTTGGAACCATCAGAGGAATGTGGCTGGGAAGCCAGGATTTGGCATGTGAATAAGCATGTGAATAAGATGAGCAGAACTAGCTCTGTCCTGCTTGCTCTTCATTCCATGCCTAGAACAGAGGAAGAAAGGGATGACATGGGGAAAGACTGGTTAGGTACCCACTGGTCTATCTTGATGCAATCAGCAGCATCCATTCTGAAATGCTGAAGATCGAGGCACCTGGGTGGCTCAGTGGGTTAAGCGTCCAACTTCGGCCCAGGTCATGATCTCTCAGTTCATGAGTTCAAGCCCTGGGTTGGGCTTTGGGCTGACAGCTCAGAGCTTGGAACCTGCTTTGGATTCTGGGTCTCCCTCTCTCTCTGCCCCTCCCCTGCTTGAGCTCGTGGTCTCTGTCTCTCTCTCAAAAACAAATAAACATTACAACATATATGAATAAAAAGAAATGTTGAAGATGGGCAGCACTCTTGGCTTCTCCAAGCCAATGATTTCCAGCTGGTGCTTCCAGACTAGGTTTATTCCAGGAAAACCAAATAACAATATGACCCTTGGTCGTTAGACCATGTGTCCAGTTTGGGATCAAAATAAAAGGTCACTATAATGGTACCTGAGGATCTCTGGGTCTGGGAACATTGTCCTTATAAACCCCACTTATTAACTCAGGCCATCATTAGGCCAAGGATCGATGCCAATAAAAGGCAAGTGAAAACTGGGCTCCCCTGGGGAAAAATCCATTTGATGGCAAATCTTCACAGATTATTCTTTCATGACCTCATGGATGAGATTTTCAGGGTGGGCAGGCAAAACACTGAAACAGCTGAATGGGGTAAGCACTGTATACTGGATTCATTAAACATACAGTGGTAAATACACTGTATCAGTTACAAACAATTTGCCTCAAGTCTCCCTCGGGATCTCAGAGTACCGCCCTTCTTGTATATTCACTTAGGTCTCTCAAGTCACTCTCTCCCCGTGAGTTAAGGAGGCTTTACACTGTATTACTTAAAAAGGTTGCCTTTTGAAGCTGCCCCCATATCTTTAAGTCACTGGGCTTCTTGTTGATAAATTATTTTGGTTGACTGCTTTTGTGAAAACAGTGTTTTAATTTGGACTAAAACTTTTCCGTGTATTCAAACAGTCTGGACAGGTCCGAAAAGCCTGCAAATAGCCCCAGATCCTTCCCCTTCAGGCTCTTTGTCAACCGAATGGTCTCACGTGATCCAGTGTGGGCATTCTACACTCGTGTGGGTGAGAAGAGACACAAAGACACAAAAACCCTCTTTCTGATGGGAAGAACTTGGCACCTAGTGCTGGAAACTACATCCCACCACGGTGGAAAAATTACAGTCCTCAGGGAACCAGGGCCAAAATTCACACTGGCAGCCACCCTCACTGCTCTTGGTTATAAAAAGTGGAGAAGGTTTAACGGTCACGCATCTGACAAAGTCCCATTCAAGTTCGGATGTTCTCCCAATGCTGTACACGTCATCTGTGATTTCTTATATTCAGTTTGATGAACGTCTGTTACCTACAGAAACTCCTCTAGGTGTGTCAGTATCCATTCTACAGATTACGTCTCTTCCCTAGGCCTCATGGCTCTAATTAAGAAAATAAAGCTAATTATGTTTGTTTTTATAGCTTCTCTCTTATAAGGAACCCAAGGTTGTGAATAAATATTTAGGCAGAAGAAACTTAAAAAAAGGAGTACATTGCTCTTTGGGAAGGAACGTTAATTCTTTCAACTGTCTTATGTGTCATTTAACAAATTACCCATTCCAAGGCACTAAATGGCTCTCTTGGCAGCCAGGCTGAATTAACAGTCCTACAAGCAGCAGCCTTTTATTTATAATTTACTAATGACATCCATTATATCATCTTGCCAAACCCTCATAACTGTGAGAATAGTAAGCAGACAAGCCAACTCTGGAAATGGGCAAACTAAGAGACCACCCACCCACTGGTCTCACAGGCCAACCTACAGTGATTCACCCCTCTTCCCTGAAAGAAAATCCCAGAAGATCATTCAACAAATAAGCATTTAGTGAGGGTCTACCATGTGCCAGGTCTAGCTTCTCTAAGTCCCTGGGCAATACATACATAACCTGAGAGGGTTGGAATGACTTTTAGCTTTCTTCTTTTCAGACACTAATTGACAGGAGAATGCAACCCTAAAGAACGGACTATTGTGTAACTACAAAGGAGCTACCATTACTAAATACCTCCTAAAACTCGCACACTTTTTATGCATAAACTTAATGATTACAACAAGCAAGTGAGAAATAAATTAGATTATATTAAGAAAACTTAGGCTCTGAGAGGTTAAATGTAATATGCCCAAAGACAAATAGCTAATATATGGCACAATCTGAATTTAACTTCTCTTTTGAGCAAGGCATAGCTTTATTTGCTTATAATCTACATATGAATTAAAAACAGGATACAGATCAACATTTCCCAGCTTTGGCTTCAGCACCGAAAAGGATAGCGTCCCCATCAAGGCAGCACAATACTCAGATCGTGGGAGATTTCACCCTTTCACCCTGAGACTCAGCAGATCATATCCAGAACAGCCATTCAGGTCTAACTATCAAGTTTTTAAAGGATTTTGACCATCAAAAGGGTATGCAGAAAATAAGCAACAAAGAAATAAGGGAGTTGGAAACAATGTCACAAATTTTTGAGAGACCCAAGAGACTCCACCAAAATGCAGAAAGGGATTGTACAAGAGCTGTCCAGAAACACTGCAAATGCCCTGTTTAAAAAACAAACAAAACAAAAAACACCTAAAAAAAAAAAAAAAAGGCATGAGTTTGTTCTTTGTGACTCCAAAAGGCAAACTAGGAAAACAGAATGACCTTCCTTACAATCCCTTGGAAGACCAGAGGATCACAAATAAATATGCTGGGTTGCCTAAAAATTGAGGACTGAACAAAGGAGGACCAGTCACAGAGGAGACTGATACTTTGGAGTGTAAGCGCACGTGGTTGGAAGCGCGTCACCAGCCACACCATCACGTGCGCAGCCACGTGTACTCTGTGGGCAACTGCAGTCGCATCTCTGACATGCGCCATGCGCCGTGGGACAGAGCGGAATTGCGTTCCAAATGCAGTGGCAGGAAGACCTTGGGTTTAACACTGAGAGTCTGAACTCCCAACTCAGCACTTTGCCCTTGGCCGTTCCCTATTCCTGGGATGCTTATGTCCTAGACGTGTATTTGCATGGCTCACAGCTCTCCTTTATTCAGGTCTCTGCCTTAGTGCCCAACCCACCCACCCACCCCCGACTTCCTTGACCACCCTCTCCAATGTGTGCGCCATTTATTTGCATGCTTTATCTTTTACAGCATATTTAATTTAGCGTCTGGCGTTATAAAAATGTTTTCCCGTCTCACTCCCTGAAATAGCGGTTCCATGAGGCAGAAACACCACTTTGTTCACTGATGCATCTCATGCCTAGAACAGCGCCTGCCACCTGGTGCTCATGCAGTAAATGGATGTAAAATGGATGAATTTTTTCTCCAAGTGTAGCTTCTATCTCTTCATGACAAGTATTTTCCTAACCGTGCCTCTTGATGCGAAGATTACTAGTCTAGGTATCCATTTCTGTTACAGATCCTATTTTAATGCAACAACTCAACCTTAAAAATGAAAGCCACGGGCCGGCAGTGTCAGCTCTACACTGGGTATTTCAGTGCGGCACCAAGAGATCATCGTTAATGCCTGACTTTTCAACAAAAATCAGCATATAAATTATGTCATATTATCATGAACAAAATGCTACCCATATTTCCGTTTTCCAGTTACACGGGATGAAACAAAAATCAAAACTAGCCATTTTTTATTTCAAATTCCAATTCTAAAACTTGAGTATTCAAATGGGAATTAAAAAAATCATTGTTGGGGCACCTGGGTGGCTCAGTGGGTTAAGCGTCCCACTTCAGCTCAGGTCAAGATCTCACCATTTGTGGGTTCAAGCCCCGTGTTGGGCTCTGTGCTGACAGCTCAGAGCCTCAAGCCTACTTCGGACTCTGTGTCTCCCTCTCGCTCTGTCCCTCCCCCACTTGCGGTCTGTTTCTCTTTCAAAAATAAATAATAAAGATTTTAAAAATTTAAAAATAAATAAATAAATAAATCGCTGTTTATTGAACTGATTAAATTTGGGTAACCCTAGATTAACTCCGAAGATGCCATGCATCCATTTAAAATCAACTAACTTAAAAAGTATTCTATTTACTTGCATCTATTCCCCTAAAAGGAAACGAACAGGTAACTAATGTCCACTGCACACCGTTTCTCCTCTAAGGGTTCATCAACGGTTTTATCCCTGACAAGTACAACAGGTCAGAGGAAGAGCTGCCCACAGTTTGTTTAACACAAGGAACCCAGAGGGGGGCTTACCCTCCAGGCATATCTCTTCAGTCACTCCTTCTCCAAGGAGTTACTCTGATTCCATTTGCTAGTCACAAGTGCTGCCCACACACACTTACCTGAAGATGCCTTCCTACTCTTTTGCTACTTTTGGTATTTGGAGATAAAATGCATGCTAAACTCGGTTGTAAAGCAGCTATAGAAACCTTCAGGACGTCGTAAGAGACTCTTAAAAACTGAGAACAAACAGGGTTATGGGGGGTGGGAGGGAGGGGAGGGTGGGTGATGGGTATTGAGGAGGGCACCTTTTGGGATGAGCACTGGGTGTTGTTATGGAAACCAATTTGACAATAAACTTCATATATTGAAAAATAAATAAATTAAAAAAAAAAAAAGAAACCTTCAGGACATGACCAGAGTCTGACCACACTGCACCACATAACATATGAGCCGCCAGATCTTTCTACTAGATTACTATGCCCCCCTGAGTGGGTTCCCTGTCTCTACCCTTGCCCCTTTCATTCCACAACCGAAGTCAGATCACATCACAATGCTGTTCAAAACTCTACACATCTCCCAAGGTACTCAGAGTGAAAACCCCGCTGTGCACAATGCCCTACAGGTCCTTCTTAATTCACAGACCACAAACCTTTTCTCCTGCTATTCTGCCCTTCACCCATTTTGCTCCAAATATGCCTCCTTGCTGCTCCTTCAACACATGCCTGCCTTAGGGCATCACAATGCCACCTCACAAAGCTGGGAAAACCCCTCCCCCATCTGTTAGTTTGCCCAACTCCTTCACCTTCTTCATGTTTTTCCTCCAATACCATCTTCTCAAGAAGGCCTTGCCTAGCCATCCTGTTGTCACCCCCTGCTCCCCACCATCCCAGCAACCTTCCACCCCCACCTTCTTTAGCAGGCTCTACTGTTTTTCAATTTTTCCACAGTACTTACCGTCTTCTAACACACTACATATTTTGCTTACTTTTTAAGTTTATATATATTGTCCGTCTCCCTCTGTGTGGACAAGGATTTTCATTTTGTTCAGTGATATATCCAAGGAAGCTAAAACAACCACTGGCACTTAACAGAGGGCTCAATAAATATATTTAAATTAATTAACTACTGATTCTAATACAGCATATGCTATTAATCAGCCAATCAACAAGTATGCTTTGAACATTTAGTATCTGTTCTATGTAATCCTAGGCACTATGAAGGTTTTGAGGGTTTTTGTTTATTTTTGTTTGAGCATAAACTGTTCGCTTAGAGCTTACAGTCTAGTTGGAGAGACCACAGGTAGTCAGCAAGATGAAAAAGATTAAGGATGGAGAATATTGGTAAAGCTCATTGGCTACACTAATAAAGGTTCTATGTTGCCATGCATTTATGCAATAATTATTCATTGAGCACCTACTATGAGCCATTACGATGCTAGCCTAGAGATACCAGGGTGAGCATGTAAACATGGTACCTGCCTTCTTGGAACTTTGATTGTAATGAGGCAAACAAACAATGAGCCAGTGAATAAATAGACAAAATAACTACAGAAATACAATGTGAAAATAAACAAGATGTGCTGTGGAGAACAGCAGGCACACCAACTAAAATCAGCAGATAAACGCAGGCAGGGAGGGAGCCAAGACAATGAGCATCCAACCTCAGGCTCGTCCCACCTTCCAATGTCTTATTGTTGCAGCCACTGACCCACCTGGAAAGCAGAGAGCAGGGGAGCAGGTGGAGAATATCTGGGGAGGCAAATGGAAGAGGTTAAGCATAATAAAGTGGTCTCTGTGTGTGTGTGTGTGTGTGTGTGTATGTGCAAACATGCCCAAATATGCACCCCAAAGTCCCAGGGACTCCTCAACCTTTCCTCATAGCTTCATCCACTCTTGTATCTACTGCACATTCACTTCCTCCTTATCTCTCTCCAGTGGGACAATCTGACTCCATTTTCCCCAGCTACATTTTCTCTAATAAACTTTATACTTTTGAAAATAGCCTTTGTCATCTCTTATACTTTCATTAGCTAGGCTCGCAAATCTCAGCATCTTCAACTTCTCTTCACGCATCACATTTTTATCTCTTTTAAATTCTTAGTCTTCTAAAGAGACTATTCAATGTCTCCCCATTATTTGAGTATGCAAAATAAAACATACAATTTTTATCCCACGTATTTGTAAGATGAAGGTCCTTTAGCATGAGAATGAACCTTTTCAAATTTGATTGGCATGTTAGGACTTAACTAACTTATTAATGATTTATTTTTAAAAACTAAGTGGCCCATTGGGAGGCCTGGGTGGCTCGGTCAGTTAGGTGTCTGACTCTTGATTTCAGCTCAGGTCATGATCTCACAGTTCGTGGGATCAAACCCTGCCCTGTCAGGGCAAAGCCTGCTTGGGATTCTCTCTCTCCTTCTCTCTCTCCTTCTCTCTCTCTCTCTCTCTCTCTCTCTCTCTCTCTCTCTCTCTCTCCCTGCCTCTCCTCCACTCACTCACTATCTAAATAAATAAATAAATAAATAAATAAATAAATAAATAAATAAGAAAGAACAACATCTAAGTGGCCCATCAAGACCGGTGCTTTAAATCACCCATCTTAAAATGTACAAAAAATAAGTTCATATTTAAATTCTCAGAAACTGTTAACAAAGCTAAAACACATCTCAGACTCAATAATAATACCTAATATTTCCTGAGCACTTACTATGTGTCAGAAATTATGCTATTTTACAATATCATTTAATCCTCATGACTAAGTAAATAAATACTATTATTATCCCCACTTTACAATTAAAACAAAGCGAGGCATAGGAAGGTTAAGTAACTTTCTCAAAGTCACAGAGACAACTTGTGGTAGGAACTGAATTGAAACTTTGCTTAACTATAGTTGAGCTCACATTCTACCAGGAAGTAAGAGCACAGTTCTGTCCAGAGGTCTTTAAAATCCAAACACACTCCTTACCCATCTTGCACTACCTAGACACTCTGAAGGAAAAGAACTCTGAATAAATATACTTATTGGCCATCTCATAATAATGATAATAGAAAAATATGTTAAAGCAGTACTGTTAAGTGAAAAAAAGCAAGTTATAAGACAACTGAGAGTTCTATGATCTTATTTGTAAAAAAAAAAAAATTGATATTTAAAAGATAAATGTAACTGTTATATATAATAGGTAAATACATGGAAGATATATACCAAGGTGATTATTAATACTCAAAGATAGTTTCTAGAAAAAGCAAAATCTCTGACTAAATAGAGTTGTCTCCAAAGAGTGCTCAAAGGGGGTGAGGGTGTGTTTACTCTCTACTATATCCTTCAATAACATTTAAATTATTTACTAAAAACTTAAGGAAGTTATCACATTAATTACACTAATATCTCACCAAGAGGTAAAGGGTGAGATGACACTAACTTCGTCACAGGACAGCATTACTGGCCATCTCCAATGTACCCAGTCTGGAATTTTTTCAAAGGCTATTAATATTAAACTTGGCTTTGTTAATGTCCTTTGAAAATTAAATATATCCAATCTAGAAAACAGTTACAAATTGTCCTACCATAGGCTTTAAAATCTATGAATGTTTTACAGCCAACAGGGAGCAAACACTCAACCAATGAAGACTGATAAAGCTGTAACTTAATGGCTGACTCAAATGGGAGAAGTATGGAGATAATAGCTTGATTCTTGTCTGTTTCCAGTTATATTAATTCCAGCAGTCTGTCTAGATGCGTGGAAGCAAACAATTTCAGCATCAGGCCAGGCATAGACTTGTGTGGAAGCACAAACAGCACCTCGAATAGGTTCAACAACAGATCTTGGCTCGTATCTTGTTAACCAGCCATGTACTTATATGGAACATCATAGAAGACCTTGAATGCTGAAGATGAGATATGTAGGCGTAGGTTTTCTCCAATGCAATGTACAATGACTGATGTGATACCAAACTTAAGAATCTAACTGGGGGGTCCACAGATGGTGAAGTTCAAAGAAAAACAATTAGTTACAGCAACAACTTGTTGGAGAACAAAATATATAGATATTAAACGCTTGGAATCTGTGAAGAGTGAACTGGTTAAATAAATTAAGGAGCGTTCATATAATGAAATGCAAAAGAGGCACTGAAGCCATGCAAAACATGACTTAAATCAATATTCTACTTTATCACAAAACTTGACCTAGTTTCCTCCAATGATCATTCAACATTAGCATCCTGGACTGCAGAAGGTGTAATATTCTCTCATATTATACACCCACACATTACTGGTTAAGCAAGGCGAGTCTGTTGCCTTTGCCAGCATTCTCAGAACCTACTTCTCCGCCAGTCCTAGGAAGTATATGGCATTCACACCATACTGATTATGACCAAGGAGCCCCTATTTTGTCTCCTAGGTATCTTACATCATCTCAAGTGCCAAAGTCATCTTCACATCCCACTTTCATGTTTAGTTCTTTTTGCTTGACTTCCTCCAATACATGGCTCCTGAAGCAGTGGATATAATCCTTTCTTCAAGGAAGATAACATGGTGGAATTCGAGGATCAAATAAACCTGAATTGAATCCAATTTCCACCAATGACTAACCATAGGACTTGGAGCAAGGTATTAAACCTTTAAGAGACTCAGTTTTCCCATCTTTAAAGTAGCGCTGACCTCATTTGTAGTTTAATGGATTAAATGAGATAATGTAAAATGACTATAAAGTGCTCAACACATTGCCTGGTGAATAATAAACTCACAGCAAATCATAGCTTTAATTCTAGAGTTTTTGAACCTTCTTCATAGCATGCCTTTTCCACCTTTCCATCACACCCCCAAGGATCAAGAATGTTCAAACCATTATACTAATACAGTAAAAGATGTTCTTCGTCATAGTGCATGTTAAAGTAAGTAGATGGCATTTTATCAGACATACACAAAAGGTCTGAATTTTACAATTAAGAAAAATCTTACAATGGTGCTTTCTTGAGCAGGGGCCATGTAACAGTGGCATTCACTTGGTGCCAGATTTGGTTAAAAGTCAAACTTTAAACTAACATGAAATACATATGAGATTGCATCTGGGAAAATTCAATCCAATCAGTTTTCAATTTTCTGTGTTTGCAGGGACAGGAAACTGAATAAATAAAATCCTTAGATCACACAAACAAAAAGAAATCCAGTTTGAAACAACTTTGCCTTTCTAAAGCCTTTTGTCTGGAAAGTTTGCAAATGGTACTGTTTTCAATTTCATCATTAGCTGGGAAAAAAAAAAAAAAAAAAGGTCCCCAAGGAAAGGCAAGGAATAAAGAGAAGAAAAAGTATTAAACAGTGCACACAGCCAGGGATTGTAGTGTGGACAATGCTCAGAGGCCGAGGAAGTGCTTGGTGGTCAGCCACAGACCATAAGGAAATCTCCCTCATTTCAGACAGTCCTATAAAAAGACAATATTCCCCAAAAAGCCCAAACTCAACAGTGTACAAACCCAGAGTGGAGCTCTCCAGCTGTGCTCAGGCTTCAGGAAGAGGGAGCAGCTACAGTCTGGGTAAATGATGCTGACCTTCCCTTACTTATTCACTCCTTCTCCAAAATGCACATAAAAAAAAAAAGAAGGAGGAGGAGGAGGAGAAGGAGAAGAAGGAGAAGAAGGAGAAGAAGGAGAAGAAGGAGAAGAAGGAGAAGGAGAAAGAGAAGGAGAAGGAGAAGGAGAAAGAGAAGGAGAAGGAGAAAGAGGAGAAGGAGAAAGAGAAGGAGAAGGAGAAGGAGAAGGAGGGGGAGGAGGAGGGGGGGGAGAAGGAGAAGGAGAAGGAGAAGGAGAAGGAGAAGGAGAAGGAGAAGAAGAAGAAGAAGAAGAAGAAGAAGAAGAAGAAGAAGAAGAGGGGCACCTGGGTGGCTCAGTCAGTTAAGTGTCCGACTCTTGTTTCAACCCAGGTCATAATCTCATGGTTTGTGAGTTCAAGCCCTGCTTGGGATTCTCTCTTTCTCCCTCTCTGCCCCTCCCCTGCTTGAGCTCTCTCTCGCTCGCTCTCTCTCTCTCTCAAAATAAATAAATGAACTCAAAAAAAAATTTATAAAAAAAAAAAGCTCATGTCACATATGCGCAGTCATGAGCTGAATCCATGTGATAGATGTTTTTTGCTTGGCTTAGAGTTTAAAAGAAAAAAAATTTTTTTTATTTGCCATCACTTAAAACAGAGAGATTTCACATAAAATCTAGGTTTCTGGCTCCTCTTAAAAATTTTGAAGATTTGGCAATGCCAGGCCAGTATATCCAGTGGACAAATAAAGGCACTCTGTTTCAAGTGGGGTGTATGCTCTCAAATTCGCCACAGTCCCCACCACACCCTGTTCTGTCACCCAGCCCACCACACTCATTTGCATTAGCTGCCTGGCACTGGTAGGTATGTGAATGCCTGGCCGCTGGAAGGTCATCAGGAACATCATGCCACATGTGACAATCAAATGTAACCAATATGCCTATTAATCAAAACTGAAAACCTAACAGCAGAGAACCTCATTATTTGGTAGAAAAACCCTAAGACTGGCTATGCAAATATATGGGTTTCCTTCCCAAGTCCACTACTATGTGAAATTAGGCAGTTATTTTTCTTTGATAAATTTCACTGTCCTCAATAGAGAGTGGACAAGTTAATACCAGTATCATAATCTATGTTAAAGAATATAATTTCTGTTATTTTAATTTGATAATGATACTAAATTACTCTAGGCAATAGTTGGCATAAGAATAAATCAGGGGTGCCTGGGTATCTCAGTCAGTCAAATGTCCGACTCTTGATTTTGGCTCAAGTCATGATCTCAGGGTTGTGAGATTGAGCCCCAGTGCCAGGCTCCACACACATGGAGGCTACATAATATTCCCTCTCCCTCTCTCTCTGCCTCTCCCCAACTCAGGCCCTCTCCCTCCCCCCCCCCCAAAAAAAAAGAATTCTTTGCTATAAAGTAAAGAAAAAAGAAAGAACGAATATTCTTTTGTGGCTCATTATACTTAGATTAATTATAGTTTGGGTCACAGATTCTGGTTTTCTAAAGGCTAGTGGAAATCCAAGAAGCTTAAATGAGGTTTTGGGTAAGGCATGGATCATTCACTGTATATTCTATCTAGAATTTCATTAAGCATGTCTGGAGCTGATAGCATCCATAAAATTTCTGCACCCAAATGAATTTCAAATAATAATTCCTAAAGGGATCAGGACCCATTAAACCTCTTCCTCCTGGAACCCCCAGCAGGATTTGGGAGATGAGATGACTGACTAGGCCCCTCCTGCCAAGCTCCTTTAATTAACAGAAGAATCTAAAACCCTGAAACACAAAAGATGTTGGCCAACTTACTTACACTAGCATTTCCCAAAGGAGATTTCAAAGAAAACCCATTTTACACTAAGTTAACAAATTTTATGTAAATAAAGGGTCCCTGCCACAAAAATTTAGGAAACACCGGGTTACACTAAGTTCAGAAGTGTCCTTTGTTACAGGACTTCTCATAATCTTTAATACACAATGACTCTCCAAAAGAAGAGATAAGTAGGAAATGTTTCCCAAACTGACTTGACCACACAATTTTTTCAGGACTTCCTCTTGGGACTATTTTAAGAATATTCTCTTAGAAATATTGCTCAAGTTGCTAAGGGGTGCCTGGGTGGCTCAGTCAGTTAAACATCTGACTCTCGATTTCAGCTCAGGTCATGATCTCATGGTTTGTGAGTTTGAGCCCCACCTCAGGGTCTGTACTGACAGCATAGTGCCTGCTTGTGATTGTCACCTTCTGCCCCTCTCCTGCTCACAAGGGCATCTTCTTCTCTCTCTCTCTCTCTCTCTCTCTCTCAAAAATAAATAAACATTAAAGAAAAAGAAATAGAAATCGCTCTGTTTCTTGACCACAATCTCAGCAACCTAAGGGCAGATTTAAGATTCTTTCTATAACAATTTATCCCAACATATTTCAAACAAAAGGAGGGAGTTTGGTGTGGGTTATCTGGATATTTGCTTCAGTTAGTCATTCTAATTGACACATATAATGAAAACTTCTGAGTCTCTGGTGATCAGCTCTGTGCCATCTCCTAATATTTTCTATGCAAGAGAATGTTCATAGGCAAACAACATATGGAATCTGGATTTATACCTCCCAAAACAGCAAATAACTATTTACATCACAAAATGCGATTCCTCATAAAACCTCTTAAATCATAGGTTCTCCCAGCACATTTAAAAAATTACTCCACCTACAAAACAAGTTTACTCTCTTGCAACATTCTTTTTTTTTTTAAAGTAAGCTCTGGACCCAGCACAGGGCCCAACGTGGGCTTGAACTCACAGCTGGGAGATCAAGACATCAAGACGCTTGACTGACTGAGCCACCCAGGCATCCCCACTCACTTACAACTTTTCAAGAAAACTTCTGCCTGCCAAGTGCACATGCCATTGCACAGTGACCCCTGCCTTGAATATACACAGATGTAAAACATTTCTTTGGTTAAGAAAATTCATGAGAGTTTTGTTTTTCAATATGCCACCAAATATTTGTTTTACCATTCTACCTCTCTTTTGCCATCTTATCTATCCAAATACAATCTGTGTGACAAAAATTACAAGTCATGCCATTATGCTATGTGGGTAAAGACTTTTGAGGCCATGTTGTTCCCACCAGTCAACACGTTCATGACCTGGGATGGCAACTATCATTTTTCAGGGGAAGGTACATCAAGATCACCAATGGCTCTTTTCAAATTGCAGTTTCCAGGTAGCTCCCTTCAGATGCTCCCCTTAGATGACAGCTATTGCTCACAGTGTTCAAATAAGAGGCAGTAAGAGCAATGGAGCCTAAAGAAATATTAGATAAGAACAATTATTACAAATCATAAATATAAGACTATGGTTTCCCAAATGGGGTGACATTCCTCAAAGAATGTCCTGGTTTTGTTTTATTCAAGTATGCTTAACATACAGTGTTATATAGTTTCAGGTGTGCAATATAATGATTCAATAATTCCATACATTTCTCTGGGTTCATCAGGCTAAGTGTACTGTTAGTGATGCCTGGGTGGCTCAGTTGGGTAAGTGTCTGTCTGACTCTTGGTTTCAGCGGAGTTCGAGCCCCGTCTCCAGCTCTGTGCTAACAGTGTGGAGCCTGCTTGGGATTCTCTCCGTCTCTGTCTCTGTCTCTGTCTGCCCCTCCTCCACTCACATTGTCTCTGTCTCTCTCAAAATAAAGAAACACACTCTTAAAAAATCTGTTTAAAAAAAAGGGTAAGTGTACTTTAATACCCTTCACCTATTTCACCGAATGCCCCACCCACCTCACCTCTGGTAACCACCAGTTTGTTCTACTTAAGAGTCTGGTTTTTTGTCTCCTTTTTGTTTGTTTGCTTATTTTATTTCTTGAAATCCACAAATGAGAGAAACCATAAGATGTTTGTCTTTTTCTAATTCATTTCACTTGGTATTATAGATCCATCCAGAATATTTTTTTAAATAATAGAATTTGTTCATAGTCTCATCTCAAAAATTAGAGATCAGATTTTCTTTTTAATAGGGAGAATGACAACAGTATATGTATATAATTTGAAAAAATAATACACACACACATTTTAAAGAGAAACATTTTCAGAATATTTTGCTAATGGGAGGCACAATTTAAAAGTTGGGAGACCAGTTGTATAGAGAAGATTATGCCCCAGAAACATATGTCAGGTTAATTAGAAGGTGATTTAGCCTGAAGTCCAGTGATGACCTCCCATTGTCAAATAAATGCCATGATGAAATTGAACTTATTTCCAAAATGGTTATTATTTCCAAAATGGTTCCATGCTATTATAGGAACAAAACTTTCATTCTGATGAAACTGTCACTTGAGTAACAAATAACAAACATTGAGACTTGGATAGCTCCTAAGGAAGAAAGAAACAGAACTAAAAGTAAACTTTTTTTATTTTTTTTTAACGTTTATTCATTTTTGAGACACAGAAGGAGACAGAGTATGAGCAGGGGAGGGGCAGAGAGAGAGGGAGACACAGAATCTGAAGCAGGCTCAGAGGCTCTGAGCTGTCAGCACAGAGCCCAACATGGGGCCCGAACTCATGAACCGCAAGATCATGACCTGAGCCAACGTCAGACGCTTAGCCAACTGAGCCACCCAGGTGCTACTAGAAGTAAGTTTTTAAAACTATTAGGATCAAGATATGAATTCTTGGCTCAAAAAGAGCAACAATACATGAATTCTGGATAGTATTTTTCTATCAAAACAATTATTAGTCCAGAACAGTCTGAACATATTCACTTTTCTCATTTAAAAAGGAACATAGGGGGCACCTGGGTGGCTCAGTCAGTTGAGCATTCAACTCTGGATTTTAGATCAGATCATGATCTCACGGTCCTGAGGGTGCCTGGGTTCCTCCGTCATTGAGCATCTGACCTCAGCTTCCTGATCTCACACTTCATGAGTTCAAGTCCCACATGGGGTGAGCTAGATCCCCACATCAGGTGAGCTGGAGCCCCCCTTCAGGTAAACACAAACTGTAATTCAGACAAAAAACATGACCCCCACTTCAAGTGAGCCCTGCTTCTCTTTATCTCTGTCCCTCTCTCACTTGTACCCTCTCTAAATAGATAAATGAATGAATGAATGAATGAATGAATAAATAAATAAAATTTTTTTAAATATTCATTTATTCTTGAGAAAGAGAGAGAGAGAGAACAAGCAGGGAGGGGCAGAGAGAGAGGGAGACAGAATCAGAAGCAGGCTCCAGGCTCCGAGCTGTCAGCACAGAGACCTACATGGGATCAGAACCCACGAACTGCCAGACCATGAACTGAGCCGAAGTCAGACGCTTAACCAACTGAGCCACTCAGGTGTCCCATAAATAAATAAAATTTTAAAAAATGATCTCAGGGTCATGGGGCCCCAGGTCACCCCACACACACACCCCCCCCCCACACACACACACACACAGAGCGCTGCACTGGGTGTGAATCCTGCTTAAGATTCTCTCTTCCTCTTCCACTACTCCTTCCTCTCTTGTGCTCTCTCTCTCTTTCTAAAAAGAAAACAAAACAAAAGTAACATGGATATGAAGCTTATAAAGCTTGGGTCTAACTGGATTCCTTATTAATTACAAAATGCCAAGAAATTGTATGAGCTAAAAGTTAGATTCTTCTTCTAAGCCTATCTAGTCAGCATCTACACGGTGTTCCAAGTTTACTCAAGCAGGTGATAAGTTGTCCTGAGATATTCTCTTCTATCAATTTATTTTCAGAATGTCAATTAAAAGCTCAGCCTTCCAAGATGAGTTATATGCAGGTGAAATGAGTTAAAATCTATTTTTCAGATAGAAACATCCTCATGCTTATATAAAAGGCTGATACAATAACTTCATACAAAATATTTTTGCCTCTATGTGAAAACCAGCTTGTCAACTGGCAACACTCATAGTATACTTTTGGGGATAAAGCGAAGGCCTGGAGATTGATCAAGATCTTCACAGTCCATATCATGTTCTAAATCTGGGAAAATCAATGGCTGATTATATATTACTTACTAGGTAAATACTAATTATGTATTATTGCTCCATTAGAATTCCACTCCTCCCCGTACCAATATTCTTATTATAAAAATTTAATGAGAGTCATGTAATCGTATCATCATTTTGTTTGTTTTTATTTTCTTTACCATTGCTTTAATGCATTTTAAAATGTATCTACATTAATTGGGAACAAAGAAACAAAAATAGACATTTCTTTGTTTTTCATAAATAACTACTCTCCATATTTGATGAAAATCTCAAACCATTATTTTACCTTCCCACAAATATAATCCATACAAAATCTTTTCTGAAATAATAAGGTCAGCAAATTAAGTATCTTGAGACTAACATAACCACATACAACTGCTCTTCTACGGACTTCCAGGAACAAAACAAAACCAAAAACTACTTATCAAGAGTGTCTGGGTTTCCTTCTGTTAATGTTACGGAGTCAAAATTATAATCCTTTGCCAATAATAATTTATAGATTCAAGTTGACTGTCTACAAATAAAACATCACTGGCTCTGATTGGGGAGTTCTGGGTCGGACGCGACGGCAAGGATGCTGCAGTGATAGGTACAATACACGTGTGAAAATCAAAAAAAGTACTGAATGCCCTGGACGCCACCTACTGACTCGGTATGTGCCTCATGTGGCTCAGTAATGAGTTCACCTGCATAAGCTTAAATTAAGGAACCAAAGTTTCTAGAAGAAACACTGAAAGAACCTTAGTAAAAAATGTGTAGCAGGCATCCTGGACTAGTGTTACTACAGAGAAGAAGTAACTGGCAGGTACCACTGTTATGAGCATAGAAAGTCAACTGGGACTGACTGATGATTTCCAGAGCTTCTCAGTCCCAAAACTGAAGATTAGATGAGGCAGATGGCCTCATCTAATACCTCCCAAACGTCACCTCTTCAGAGGCAGAAAACACTGATTGCCATACAATGCTTTGCATGGCTTTCTTCCTTATTATCTTGCCTCTCAGCTGGTTCAGCATTACAAATTGTTAGTAAGAGAGCTCCATTTTTTCATATTAAATATAATTTATTATCAAATTGGTTTCCATACAACACCCAGTGCTCATCCCAACAGGTGCCTACCTGAATGCCCATCACCCACTTTCCCCTCGACCCCACCCCCCATCAACCCTCAGTTTGTTCTCAGCATTCAAGAGTTTCTTATGGCTTGCCTCACTCCCTCTCTGTAACTTTTTTCCCCTTCCCCTCCCCCCATGGTCCTCCATTAAGTTTCTCAGGATCCACATATGATATATGTGATACCATATATGGTATCTGTCTTTCTCTGCCTGACTTATTTCACTTAGCATAATACCCTCCAGTTCCATCCACGTTGCTACAAATGGCCAGATTTCATTCTTTCTCACTGCCAAGTAGTACTCCATTGTATATATAAACCACATCTTCTTTATCGATTTGTCAGCTGATGGACATTTAGGGAGAGCTCCATTTGTAATCATGGGAATTTCAAGAACCTTACCCCTCACAAATCAGTAATTATTCAGATGGTGACAAAGCTGCACAATCCATAAACAACTTAAGGAAATACCCAAACCTTATAGAACATACAGACATACTTTGAACTTTAATACTAATTCTTGTCCTAGTTTTGCCTGCTTTTAGGTGCCAAGTATGTCATCTCCAGAGTATTTAATGCTGTTGTGCAGTCAAATGCCATAAAAGGTGATTCAGCAGCTTATCCTGCACCTAAAGAAACATGAGGGGCTAACTCTAACTGTCGATAACATTTGCTGACCACACTTGTGATCAGCAGGGTTAGGAGGACAGTGCAGATCTGGGTTAATCATGTCCCAAAACTCATGGCCTCTCCTTCAGCTTAGGTTGAACGGAGACTAGAAGAGGGTTAGTGAGAACTGAAACAGAACTCACAGCCTGCAAAACTGTACCACGATCATGTAATAAATCAACTGAAAACACTACGATATGCCAAGACCAACAATTTAAACTCAGACTCTTTAATAGCATCTCATTCAGACCACACATTCCAAGACCAGAGATTCACCTAGTTTACCAACTCTAACCAATCCCCACCAAGACCACTGTGTGGCTAACTCTAGTTTCCCAAACCCTATAAGCATCCCCCCCTAAATCCCTTTTGAGACACCCAGCGGCACACATAGTGGGCATGATTCCCTACTGAAATAAACTATTAGATGTAACTTTTTTCGATCACAGGAATACTTCCAATGGTCTTTAGTCAGAAGGTCTTAACATAAAGTTACCTGGCCACATGCCCAGCCTTGATAAAGAAGGTTTATGAGTAAGAGGTATTTTTCTACGCAAATAAGAGAGAACAAAAAATAAACAAAATCCAGAAAAGAAGAAAAAGAAATAAAATGGGGCTGCTTCTTTAACAATATCAAATTTCTAGGCCCCAGGGATTCCTAATCTATGCTGTTTCCAG
Organism: Panthera tigris; assembly: GCF_018350195.1. Taxonomy (NCBI): domain Eukaryota; kingdom Metazoa; phylum Chordata; class Mammalia; order Carnivora; family Felidae; genus Panthera; species Panthera tigris. Next base: position 129,647,965 of record NC_056660.1, on the reverse strand, counting down.
TGGCTAGAGAAGCCATATTAGGTTCTTTGTAAAATAATTTGATACCTAAAGATTCTATGTCCATTCCCATGGATCTTAGAACATTATAAGCAATTAGCAGGTGCTACATAAATATCAATGAAAATAATAACAGCGGTAAAATTTTATATATGTATAGGTGTAAGTCTGCTTTTGTGGCATTACCTTACTTAATCACATCTGTGGTATTAATTTTATTTTAGAAATAAAGTCTCAAAGGATCTGGGCCCCTAAATCAGGGTCAGGCAGCTCAAGAACTGGGGTTACTCAGTTACTAACTACCACAAAGAATCCCTTGCCATTTTGTCAGAAACTTCATAAAATAAGAACCTATGTTACCTTGTGCATAATCAATATTTAAAAAATTAGGAAGCTGTTCTCTTTTAGAAAAAAATTAGAGTTGAATTGGAGTTACTTTTTTTTAAATGTGGATAAAACCAACATTTTTATCATCATTTTCATAAACCACAGCCTATATACGGTCAGAAGTGGTTTTAATTAAACACTGACCAAAAGTTTTCATAGGAGCTAATGCTCTCCATAATACCACCGAAGTGTTGGGGCACCTGGGTGGCTCAGTAGGTTGAGCGTCTGACTTCAGCTCAGATCATAATCACCCTTTACATCGTCAGCGGTATTTGAAATGTATGCATGGCCTCAAGTAAAAGCGATGGCCCATGAAGAAACTTAAAGCATTTTGTTATACTGGTCTATTAAGCACATTCATACTTCATAAAATTTAATAGTGTGTCTATCATGATTTATTTTTTAAGTCGGCCAGAGGCTTTTACGAGACCAAAACATGACTAAACGGCACCAAATACTCTGTCAAGCTTAATGTCAGGACTTCAAGTCTCGCCCCAAACTTAAAAGTTAACTTTCTTCCCTCAGCATGAAATGAAAGTCTCCCCTTAAATAAATTAAAATGCTTCTCAGCCTACAAAGAATTTCTCGGAGCTGAAAGGATATATTCTTTGCAGGCTACTAGGTCAGAGATGTTACAAAAGAAGTCAAAGAATCAACACTATTCACACAAGGGAGGCTGGACCAAGGAAATATCAGGTGACAGATGGCATCTTTTAGAATCAGGACAGCTGTTTTTACTGGTGGGAAGAGGGATCCCCAAAGAAAGGAGTATTGATAGGGACTAGCTCTTAGCTGCACAGGCTGTGTGACAGTCTAAATCCAGTGACCACTAACCAGAGAATGGGTGGAAAATGTGTCCTGTCACTACAGGCTTTAGCATTTTTGTGTGAACTGCTAGCTAAGGGAAATTGTATGTAAGCCACTAGCTATCTGTTAATCCATAAATCATCTAATGCACACGTACACGTTCTTTACAAAAATGTGCAGCTAACATATCATGGGACTCACTGTAATTTCTCTGCAAGACACTCATTCGATCAGTATGTGACTAAATTAATGACTCTTACTTTTATGTGTGCATCCTTTCCCATATCCACACACTCCTAGCACATGGACTAATGAGCAATAAAATGATTCATAAGACAATAAAACCGGAGAGAAATAAAGCCCTCAATTAACCACAAACTGAGAGAAATTCCTAGCAAATAACCACTATAAAGCATGTTGTTGTTATAGTATGTAAAGCATATTCCTAATTTGACATCTGATACAGCATCTAAAGTAGGACTAGGCATAGAGTAATTACTCAGGAAATAAAATTGATTAATAAACATAGGGAAGAAAAATCTAAGCATGGGGAATAAATAAAAGAATAAATGTCTATTTATTACAAAGGCCCACATCTGCTGTACTGTGAAGCATTTCTTTCTTGTGGACTCAAGAAATGTTAAGTTTGCACCAAAGTATTCTTAAAAAACTTTTTAAAATGTTTATTCTTATTTTTGAGAGAGAGAGAGCACGTGTGAGCAGGACAAGGAGCAAAGAGAGAGGGAGACAAAAAATCAGAAGCATACTCCAGGCTCTGAGCTGTCAGCATAGAGACCGACACAGGGCTTGAACTCACGAATCACAAGATCATGACCTGGACTGAGGTGAGACGCTAAACCGACTGAACCACCCAAGTACCCCACACCAAACTATTCTAATTAAAACTATAACTTTATTTAAATGTCTTTATCACAAAATTTTTAATTCATATTTTTGGATATCTTATGTCTATATCCCGTTTTTTCAGCCTATTCCTTTTTGTCTCTTATCCCTTAATTTTAGTAGTTTTCCATTGTGTATATAAACCACAACTTCTTTATCCATTCATCAGTTTATGGACATTTAGGCTCTTTCCATCATTTGGCTATTGTTGAAAGTGTTGCTATAAACATTGGGGTACAAGTGCCCCTAGGCATCAGCACTCCTGTATCCCTTGGATAAATTCCTAGCAGTGCTATTGCTGGGTCATATATATATGCAGTGGAATACAACTTGGCAATGAGAAAGAATGAAATATCGCCTTTTGTAGCAATGTGGTTGGAACTGGAGGGTATTATGCTAAGTGAAATAAGTCATACAGAGAAAGACAGATACCATATGGTTTCACTCTTATGTGGATCCTGAGAAACTTAACAGAAACCCATGGGGGAGGGGCAGAAAAAAAAAAAAGAGGTTAGAGTGGCAGAGAGCCAAAGCATAAGAGACTCTTAAAAACTGAGAACAAACTGAGGGTTGATGGGGGGTGGGAGGGAGGGGAGGGTGAGTGATGGGTATTGAGGAGGGCACCTTTTGGGATGAGCACTGTATGGAAGGAAACCAATTTGACAATAAATTTCATAGATTGAAAAAAAATAAAATAAAGTCATTCCTCATATTTAAGAATAAAAAAAAAATTTAGTAGTTTTATTTCCCTTCTGTTTAAAAGACTAATTCATGTTCACTGTAAAAAACAAATCAGAAAATATGAAAAACTATAAAGAGAAAATAGAGGTCAACACTAATCCCACAGTCCAGAATTAACCATTGCTAACATTTTAGTTACTTCCCTTCAGACTTTTCTTAATTCGGATATTCAAACGAGACACACTACACACACTTACAGGTTTTTGTTCTGTTTTGTTCTTTAGAAACATTTTTGACCTAGTATTGTGAAATGAGCCTGTGGCTCCCAACCGATCACTGTGTCACAACAGTTCAACACTGGGTAAAAATGTTTTAATTTTCATTTCCAGGAATAGCCTATCCATCCACCAAAGTATCTATACGAGAAGATTTACTGTAGCTTTGTTGATATTAGAAAAAACAAAACTGGAAGCATCAATGGGAGTCTGGTTATTAAATTATAAACCTCTGTACAAAGGAATCATAGCCATTAAAAAGACTTATTATAAGAGATTTCTCAGTATTTAATGAAAATTTCATCTTTTGAGAAGTTTAACTTAAAGCATAGAGTTACTGTGAGTGATGTGTACCATTAAAGAAATTTTTTCTTCATGAATTCATGACAAAACAAGTTACAGAATAATATGTACTTCTAGAAAGAGGTCTTGGTAATTTTTTATTTTTTCATCTTTATACCCCTCATTATATATTAAAATTTTTAAAAGCACTGGTAAAAACAGGGAAATAGAAATTAAAACCACAATGAGATATCACTTCACACCTGTCAGAATGGCTAAAAGCAAAAACACAAAACCAACAAGTGAAATAATAAAAGTTGGCGAGGATGTGGGAAAAAGGAACCTTCGTGTACTCTTCGTGTACTTTTGGTGGGAATGCAAAGTGGTGCAGCCACTGTGGGAAACAGTATGGAGTTTCCTCAAAAAATTGAAAACAGGGGCGCCTGGGTGGCGCAGTCGGTTAAGCGTCCGACTTCAGCCAGGTCACGATCTCGCAGTCCGTGAGTTCGAGCCCCGCGTCAGGCTCTGGGCCGATGGCTCGGAGCCTGGAGCCTGTTTCCGATTCTGTGTCTCCCTCTCTCTCTGCCCCTCCCCCATTCATGCTCTGTCTCTCTCTGTCCCATAAATAAAAAAAAAATTAAAAAAAAAAAGTTGAAAAAAAAAAATTGAAAACAGAATTACCATACCATCCAGTAACATACTACTGGGTATTTACTTATGGAATAAGAAAACACTAATTTGAAAGGATACATGCACCCGTATGTTTATTAAAGTATTATTCACAATAAACAATGCAAGCAGCCCAAGTGTCCATCGATAGATGAATAAAGAAGAGGTGGTGTATATACATACGTGATTCAATATTATCAGCCATAAAAAAAGAATAAAATCTCGCCATTTGCAACAACACGGATGGAGCTAGAGAGTATAATGCTTAAGCAAAATAAGTCAGTAAGAAAAAGATAAATACCGTATGATTTCACTCACACATGGAATCTAAGAAACAAAACAAATGAACAAAAGTGGGGGGATATAAACCAAAAAACAGACCCTTAACTGTAGAGAACAAACTGGTGGTTACCGAAGGGGAGATGGTTGGGGGGATGGTTGAGATAGGTGAAGGGGATTAGAAGTATACTATCATGATGAGCACTGAATAAAGTACAAAATTGTTGAATCACTATGTTGTACACCTGAAACTAACATAACACTAATATTGTATAGTAACTATACTGGAATTAAAATTGAACATAAACAGAGCTAAGAAAAATAATAAAAACATTGCAAAAAATAAATCAGGCAAGTTTTAACTAGGGAAAATGTAAGTCAAGAACTATGAAGGGTCTGACATTTTACACTATAACCTAACAAGTTCACATGGCACAATTTCATAAAGACACAAAATTCCTGGGTCAGAGATAAGACTATTACTCACAAAAATGGCAACAGCTAGATGGTCAGCATTTTCTTATACTAGTTCCCCTAATCCCACAAAGCACTGTAAAGAGAGCTACATGATACTTGCACACATCCCGGGTTGTATTACAAGAGAATAACCTTGAGCTTTAAGAATGTGAGTCTTTTATACTGGGCACGCCTGTTCTTTACCCTCAAAGAAGAGATTTCTATTTTCCAAGGCTGTTTCTTACACAAACATACTTGAAAAGATAGTCTCTGGAACAAAGTCAGTTGGTGCTTCTGCTCTCAAAACATGGTCAAGTGCAAGAGACTCGTGGAGAACCTGTTCCTAGCAGAAGACACACCCCACTGTTTTTAATGGCTGCATATTCAATTCTATCAGTGTTCTACAATACATTTAACTAATACCTTAAGAGAAATTAGTTGTTTCTAAAGCCACTATTAACACCCTCAGATGTCTTATTATTTGAGTTTAATCTAGAATTGGGATTGGTGAATTAGACTACTATACGCTCTTAGAAATATTTTCTTATAGGCACCTCACATTGCCCTCTAGGAAGCTTACAGGAATTGCTTGCACCCCTGTAATAAATGTTTGGTTCTCCCTACTTTGACTAACATGGGACATTTTCAATCTGATCTCTTCATACCTAATAAAGTAACATCTTACTTTGTTTTCGTTTTGATTTGTTGTTTACTAATAAAATTGACTATTTTTCAATATACTTATTAACCATGTATCTTTCTTCTTTTATATATCAAATAATGACATCCATCAGGCCATCATTTTTTAATGGAGAATTCATCTCTGTTTTATTGATGGGTAAGAACTCTTTATGCATATATTAAGACTATTCATCCTTTACCTGTTATAGGCTACCTCTTCTTATGGTATAGTCCATTAAGAATTTTTATACAATACAATGAATGTAGTTCAGTATGGACCCATAGACATTTACCCTATTCTTAAGGACAACCTCCTAGCCCCCAGATTATCAGCCTACCTCTGAAGGAAAAGCTACCATAATTACACGGCTATAACAGGGCTATAAACCCCTTTATTTCTTCATTTGGACATCCCTGACTTAATATGCTATCAAAAGTCTGTGCTAAAGAGCTTAACACTCATCCATTTGCAAATGTGAATTTTCACATAAGTCCTTCTTTCTCTTCCCAGCCAAATTTCATAGGATTAAGTCTGAAACTAATTATAAAAGCCATGTGGAACACTAAGAAACAAGACTAAAAAGGTTCTAATGGAAGAATTTGATCCAAGCTTATTTTAATAGAAATGTCTCATCTCTCTCAGTGTTAGAATGTAAGTCAGTATCCGCTAACTTCCCTATTTCCCAGGCCAAGTAAACACAAAAGGTTGTTCTATCTCCCTATGAAACACATGTGCTTTGCTGTAAATATTATAAAACTTAAAGAAGTTACATAATTCGTTAATCTTGCTGCTGATCTCCCTATCTGGAGAGGTCTTTTAATTACCTTTGAAAACCTTGTTCCAAGACAAAACAAATCATTTCCTGTAAATCATAGCCAGAAATTACAGGAATATAAAAGGGAGAATATATTCGAATTTAATTTTCAAAAGAGATGACAACATTAAAATTAAGTCCTTCTGCTGTGTAACAAAAGTACTTTTCCCCAAAGAGAAAAATGCAAAAAAAAAAAAATTTAAATGCTGTCAGGCAACTATATTCAAACAATCTACTAGAACAAAATTTGACAGGGTCTTTTCTGTGAAATGAAAGGGAATGTGTTAAATCAGAACTCAGTTGTGAATGTCAAATCTCAAAATTCTCAAGGAAACCTTTTCAATGATTTCAGGTAACTGATGTGCATACTTAAATATAATTAAAAAAAACAATTTCAAGGTCATGATAAAAAAGAAGTAACCTAAGAGATCCAGGTTCCTCCAGTGCTTGTGTTGGCTTGGGAAAATCCAAGTTGAACTAAAATCTCTTAAGACTTGGGAAACCATCAGGCTCTGGAGGCACCTAGCTCATGCGGCACAAAGAACACCTTCAAAACACAGGAGAGACGTTCAGGGTCCCAAATCTATATCCAAAAAATCCAGCATTTCTGGTGGCACCAGAAAGTGAAAGGTACTTTCACAGTCAGATGCTGTCAATATTCTCTATTCTGCGGGTCACAGAGAAAAGACTTCGAGGGGGCATTCATTGAATTGTTCTTGACACCGTAGAATCACTTGGGGCCCACAGATAACTCCCTTTCTGTGTGTGTGTGTGTGTGTGTGTATCCATATATACACACATATTCATATATTTATATATATACCGATGTATGTACACATAACTTTAATCCAACACCCCCACCAACTTTCAGTTTATCTTCTTCATGTCCAAACTGAAATGTAAAAGAATAAACATGAGCTTGGACTAGTATCTTCTCATCCCCTCCCTTGTATTTACTTACTTCTCACAACAATTCCCATTACACATTGAGCCTTGAAGATTAGTGACTTACTTCATATCACACCCCGAGGGAACAGTCAGTGGGCTTTCACTCTCAGAAACTTCCAAGACTTGGTTTTTCTTTGCCTCTCTTTTGCTACCTGAGTTTAACTACCTTCTGGAGCACAGGGAAGGGCTCTGTGTTATTCTAACCCTCCCCAACATGGTCACAGAGGCCCAACACAGCAGACAATATCTTTTTCCTTCAAATAAGAGAAGAGATGTTCTATTCGTGCACTCCAGACCAGGTACAGCTAAAATCCTGAGCCAAATGGCCCCATAAATGAATGAGTCTTTCCATAACTCTTAATAACTGAATATATAAATTGGAACCACAGGCTTATATAGCCCCTTGTATTCACAGAATCATGGAATCTGGAATCTGGGAAGTACCAGAAATCTCACTTGATCCAACCAAGTGACCATTTTCTGATGAGATAAAACATAAAAACTTGTTTATATTCCCTGTTCACTAATGTATTCCTCTGTGTACTGATACACAAAGCAAAAGCATGGCAGAGTCTTCTTTGATAATTGGTATAAAATCAACCTTCAGGGGCACCTGGGTGGCTCAGTTGGTTAAGCGTCTCACTCTTGATTTTGGCTCAGGTCATGATCTCACAATTCATGAGTTTGAGCCCTGCATTGGGTTCTGCACTCACAACACAGAGCCTCCTTGGGATTCTCTCTTCTCCTCTCTCGCTGCCCCTCCCCTGCTCTCTTTCTGCCTCTCTCAAAAATAAATAAATGTTTAAAACAAAATTTTTAATCAACCTTCAGATTCTGTGTTTCCCTCTGCCCCTCCCCCACCCGCACCTGGTCTCTGTCTCTCAAAAATAAACAAACATTTAAAAAAAATTTTTTTAAGGAATGCCTGGATGGCTCAACCTTTAAGCATCCTACTTTTTTTTTTAATAATTTTTTTACATTTATTTATTTTTTTTTATTTTTTTTAGCGTTTTATTTATTTTTGAGACAGAGAGAGACAAAGCATGAACGGGGGAGGGCCAGAGAGAGAGGGAGACACAGAATCCGAAACAGGCTCCAGGCTCTGAGCTGTCAGCACAGAGCCCGATGCGGGGCTCGAACTCACGGACCGCGAGATCATGACCTGAGCCGAAGTCGGACGCTCAACCGACTGAGCCACCCAGGCGCCACTAAGCATCCTACTTTGGCTCAGGTCATGATCTCACAGTTCACGTGTTCAAGCCCCACGTCAGGCGCTGTGCTAACAGCTCAGAGTCTGGAGCCTGTTTTGGATTCTGTGTCTCCCTCACTCTGCCCCTTCCCCCCTCACACTCTGGCTCTCTTACTCTGAAAAATAAATAAACATTAAAAAAAATTTTATGAAAAAAAATTAACCATGCAGCCTTGCACCACACTTTGAGACAAAAACAGAACTATATGGTCAAAAATAATGGGAGGAAGCATGCTAGGTAAAATGATGTATGTCAGAATAGGGCCAGATGATGTTTGGGAAGACAAATCTAAGAGCTAGTGCAGCTTTTTGAAATGTTATTAATTAAAACCACCTTGATTTTCACTCTTCCCTTAGGTTTTCTTTACAGTCAAAACTGTGGCATTCATCCAGTTTGAAAGAGGATGTAAGGTATGAACTGAACCTATGCCAGGTGGAGGAAAAGATCCTAATAAGAAAATGTCTCTCTTGGGTCACTGCACTTATAATTATCTGACTTATGCTTGTTCTCCAGAGAAGTGTATTAATCCACTTGTTCTGTAAACGCTGGCCCTGCAGAGACACAAAAAGTATTTAGCAGAAGCAGATTTGCTGTGAGGGTAATGAACTCGAAGTTTTAAGGTTCTCACTTGCAGTGGGAGGTATGCTGCCAATGTCACAAGATTATACATTTTGGTAAAATTGGCAAAAGCAAAATATTTTATTTTTTTATTAAATTTATTATCAAATTGGTTTCCATACAACATCCAGTGCTCATCCCAGCAGGTGCCCTCCTCAATGCCCATTCCCCACCCCTGTCAACCCCCAGTTTGTTTTTAAGAGTTTTTAAGAGTCTCTTATGTTTTGGCTCCCTCCCTCTCTAACCATTTTTTTTTCCTTCCCCTCCCCCATGGTCTTCTGTTAAGTTTCTCAGGGTCCACATAGGAGTGAAAACATATGGTATCTGTCTTTGTATGACTTATTTCACTTAGCATAACCCTCTCCAGTGCCATCCACATTGCTACAAAAGGCTATATTTCATTCTTTCTCATTGCCACATAGTACTCCATTGTGTATATAAACCACAATTTCTTTATCCATTTATCAATTGATGGACATTTAGACTCTTTCCATAATTTGGCTATTGTTGTACTGGTTGATAATGACATGACTCCTTTCCATGCAGATGTTGAAGTGGAAAGAAACAGCCATCTTCATCAATCCTTACAGCACAGTGGTGTTGAAGGGGCTGAGTTATTTTGGGATCCAGCTAAGAGAAGAAGTTGAGTTGGAAAGATATTTTGTTTAACTGTAATGGGATGTAGTTATGCATTTCACAGCCACTTCCACGTGTAGTTAAATTACTGCTAGCAGGGGCAGCATAGGAACAGCTTCCAGGATGGATATTCCTACTGCCACTGTGCTGGTCACCCCAGCAATGGAGCATAAAGATGTGGGACCAGAGGTCATATTACTATAGAAATGGGTCCTATAGCACACAGTGCTAAAGGAAGTGGGTAACGGAGAATAAATAAGGACTGCGAGAAGCTCAAAGTTAGAAGAAAACTTTTCCAATTATAAAACATAAAATTATAAAACAGAAGATTGGGTTCTCATGGTCCATAGGAATTTTGACATATGGGCCAAAGGAATTTTTCTCATGTTAGGAATATATTCAATGATGCAATTCATGAAATTGTAACTTATTTTTCATTTTTATTGGGAAATACGCTACACAGAATCTATACTATTCCTGTATTTATAGGGTAGAAATTGATAGTAACATATTAAATATCAAGTATGTTTATAACAGTTCACATGTGAAACTAGTTTCTCACATTTGACAATACTAAAAATGTATATTATCAGTAAGCTGTTAAGTTAAAAAACTTCTTTAAATCATCAATAACAGAAAAACTTTTAAGCAACATGCTAGAAAAAAGACTGAATTTTCTTTCTATGCTCTCTATAGAAATGGTATCACAAACTTAATGTCATGTGAAGAAGAAATCAAAGGGTACGCAGCCTCAAGATGTGGAAAATAATAACACTGAAAATATTATTATGTTAACAAGTAATACATTTTTAAAATCTAAGCTATTTTTCTGATTTTATATGTTTATGCTACTTACCAGGTTTTTTATAACAGTACTCTGATGTGATTTCTTTTTACGTTCTAAGTAAAAATTGACTTTCATACTTCAATCTGTATTTGCAAGTTTGAATTCTTTTTCTCAACCAGTGCTCCCAAAATTATAAAATCTTTGGGCCTCATAAAACTCAGACTCTTTCCTAAAAGATCATCCCTAGAAGAATCAGGAGTTCTGAAGGGCCAAGAGGCCTGAAGAAGGGAGACAGGTCAATGGGCCACCCACCATGTGGGTCCCCTACAAGCTAAGGGTGCTCCTCGGGATGGGTGTGGCAATCTTTCTGTTCTGGGCAGAGTGAGGGAAGAAACCTATCAGGAATTAAGAGGCTGGCCAAGCAGGTGGGAACAGAGCAGGGTGCAAAGAAGGGACCAGGCACAACACAAAATTTCTCTAAAACTCCCAAGGGAGAAATAAACATTCAGGGAGCCAAGTACTGAGGAGAGGAGGCCAGTTGGTGCCCCAATTCACAGTTGAGATAATACCAATTATGCCTCTGGCCTCAAGAACAAGACAGATGTGATGATCCTGGCACTGAGGGTTGTTGAGGTGGGGGAAATTTATAGTAGCCACAGTTTAGGCTAACTGCCCCCATGTAAAACGCTTCAGCTCTAAAAACCTTATCACCCATGAAACACCATTTTATTTTGCTAACAAATTCCCCTTTTGGGATTAAAGTCTTACTATCAGGCACTCACAGAAAGGCACATAGCCTACCCTCATACATGCCTAGTTTTTCCCCATCTGGAACCTTTCTAGTCAAAGTCTTCATTTAGGAAACATTTAGTCTTCTTGACTTTCCCCATGTATTAGTCTCCTACAGCTATTGTAAAAAGTCATCATAAACTTGATAGCTTAAATCAACAATAATGTATTCCCTCACAGTTCTGAAGGCCAGATATCAAAAATCAAGGGGTTGGCGGAGTGCCCCCCTCCAGTGGGGGATCCTCCCTTGCCTCTTCCAGCCCCTGCTAGCTGCAGGCATTTCTTCACTCATAGCCCCCTAACACCAGTTTCTACCTTCATTTTCACATAACCTCCTGTTCTCCTCCCTTACAAGGATACTTATCACTGGACTTAGGGTCCACCCAATAATCTAGGACAATCTCATCTTATGATCCTTAACTTACTGTCTATGCAAAGCTCCATTTCCCAATGAGCTCATATTCACAAGTTCTGTGAATTACGGGTAGTCATATCTTTTGAGGAGCCATGATTCAACCCACTACACACATGCGGGCACTTGACAGAGCAAAGAAACCTAAACCCTGACTCAGTTGTTCGTTCATCAAATTTCCATCTCTAAAACAGTACGGTCCAATAGAACTTTCTACCATGATGAAAATGTTCTCTATCTGTGCTGTCCAATATGGTGAACACTTGCAGCTACTGAGAACTTCAAACATAGCTAATGAAACTAAGGGAACAATTTTTTTCACTGTTTTAATTTTAATTAATTTAGATGTAAACAACTACATGTGTTTATGGCTGCTATGTAGGACAGTCATAGCTCTAAAATTTTTTGTAGGCCTTGCTATGTATTTTTCCAACTTTATCAAGTTATGATAGATAAAAATTAGATATATTTAAGGTATATAATGTGATTTAATATAAGTATACACAGTGAAATGCAATCAAGTTAATGAATATATCCATCACCTCACATAGCTCTGTGTGTGTGTGTGTGTGTGTGTGTGTGTGTGTGTGGTGAGAACACTTAAGATCTATTCTCAGCAACTTTACAACACAGAACTATTAACTACAGTCACCCAGATGTACATTAGATATCTGGAATTTCTTCATCTTATAACCAGAAATTTGTACCCTTTGACCACCATCTTTCTATCCCCTAACCACTCTACCTCTTGCACAAGAGAACCGCATTCTACTTTTTGGATCTGTAAGTTCAACTTTTTTAGATTCAACATATAAGTGAGATAATACAGTATTTATCTCCCTCTCTGTCTCTGACCTACTTCAGTTAGCATAATGTCCTCAAATTTCATACAAGTCATGAATGGCAAGAGATTTGCTTTTTTTTCATGGCTGAATAATGTTTCGTTGTGTGTATGTGTATGTATGTAGGTTCTATGTGTGTATGTATGTGTGTGTGTGTTTGTGTGTATATATCCATCCATCCACCCAATAATGGACATATATGGTAAAACCTTGGATTGTGAGAAACTTGTTCTGTGAGTGCTCCATAAGACAAGAAAATTTTCTAATAAATTTTTTTATTTAAAAAAAATGTTTTAAATGTTTTATTTATTTCTGACAGAGAGAGAGAGACAGAGAGTAAGTGGGAGGGAGAGAGAGGGAGACACAGAATGCAAAGCAGGCTCCAGGCTCTGAGCTGTCAGCACAGAGCCCAATGTGGGGCTCGAACCCACAAACCGTGAGATCATGACCTGAGCCGAAGTCAGGCACTTAACCAACTGAGCCACTGAGGCACCCCTTAAAAACATTTTAATGTTTATTTCTGAGGGATGAGGGGAACAGAGTGTGAGAGGGGTGGGGCAGAGAGAGGGAGGGAGATAGAATCCAAGGCAGGCTCCAGGCACTGAGCTGTCAGCACAGAGCCCAACACGGGCTTCAAATTTATAGATTGCGAGATGATGACCTGAGCCCAATTCAAATGCTTAATTGACTGAGCCACCCAGGCACCCCATAAATTTTAACTTGATAAACAAGTGATGTCTTGCAACACAAGTAGTATTTGATGCTGAATGTCACATGATCACAACTGAGCCAATGGCTTTTCTCTCTCCTTCCCTCACTGTAGGATTGTGGATGATCATCTCCCAGGCTTGGATGCTCGGTCTCAGGCCATGGTGTTTGGCAGAAATCATTGATTTTTTAGAATGCTGGAAGGTGCCCTCAACTGGCACCAGTGTATTTTTTGTCACTTCAAAGCACCTATGGACAGTCCTTTGCTTTTCCATAGAAGAGTAAGCTTAGGAATGCTTTGCTTCATTCTAGGTCAGGCTGCCTGAAGATATAGACCCTTTCCTCTGCTTATTGCCAATTTCATTAAATATAGTACATGACAAGCGTTAATTAATACTGTACTATAGTCAACATCCACATGAGTGTATACAATGGTCCCCATGTAGAAAAAGTTTAAAGAGAAGGGTAGTAGAAGAAGGAAATGATTACGGTGGAAGAAGGAAATCTTTGATAAGTACAAATGAGGTATGCGAGTGGCCAAAATAGCAAGATTTTATAAGAAGTCTACATCTGCATCTCATCTGCAGAGGAGGGGGAGAAAAAGGCAGAATAATCCCTCACCTCAAATGAGACTAGGGAGATGTACAAAATGTGGGAAACAGGGCAAAATTTTGTAGAAAAGCATCACCCGAATAAGGCTGTAGCAGTGCAAGCAATCAATCTGTTTAATGACAATGCAATGTCACATTTCCACAAAATACTCAAAAGGAGGCAAAATCAAGTGTCATTGGATAGGTTCCTTGTCAAAAGTGAATGCAAAGAAAAAGGTTCCATTGAGCCAACAGACAGCAGTGATTCCATTAGTGATAGTGGAAGTCGTCCTGCACAATAACCCTCCTCTCATTCCACAGTCCCAAAATATTTATATAAAAAATGATTACAATACTGTAATATTTATAATACAAAATAATAAAGAACATATAAATATGAAGAAAAATAAACAAATGAACTTGCACTTACCTTTGAAAAGCTTCATGGCTGGTGTGAGGGAGACAAGAGAAAGGAAGGTTATGGTGTAGAATGACTTTAAATATCAGTAATGGAAACACTGCTATCTAGTTGCTCAATGGCATCTTTTTCTCCTAGGGATTCTCTCTCTCCCTCTCTGTTCTGCCCCTCACCTGCTTGCACACACATGTGCACTCTCTCTCTAAAAAAATAAATAAACTTAAAAAAATGAGAAACTTCACTTACCCTTGTCACTTCTCAAGCCTAGAGTATGAGACAGTGTGTACTTTTCTCTCATCCCGCCTGTGCTTACAGGCAGACTGGGGGGTATACTCTGGGCTTCAAGCCTGTAGCTCAGGCAGGTCTTTAGAACAGCTTGATTTCTTTGGTTGCAGGCCACAGAAAATGGCTGCCCCGCAAAAAAGAATGTGTTTATTAGAAGGTGATCAAAAAACTGGAGAAAAGACTTAGAAACAAGCAGAACCCAACTGCTCCAGAAGCTGAGAAGGAGGTAGTCAGGGTTGATCCTTAACCAAGGCCTGTCTGCAATGGGATACGTGGATTCCAAACACATATGGTCTCTTTGTTCCTCTATTTAAGATTCTTAGTCCATGGAAGGAACATGCAATTGGTCTAACGTGGGTCCAATCCCTTCTCTTGGCTAGTGAAGGCCAGTGTACCTGACTATAGTCCCACCAGGCTACTTTCAGGGGCAACAAGGTAATGAACCCACCATGATGCTTTTAGGAAGAGGGGAAAGATTTTAAGCAGCAGAAGAGACAAAATATCCACAAGACTAAGCGCATGCCATAGGTCTTAGAGTAACAGAATATCAATGCCATTCTCCAGAAGATAAAAATGATGTCAGTCTCCAGCATAATGGTAATGGTTCCATGTGGACAACAATGGGGTTTTGACCCTAGCACACTGATGAAAGAACTTTCTAAGTGCTACCCACATATCATCTACCATAGTTGCAGCCTGAGCGTAGAAAGCATTCATTCAACCACATTGACAGTGAGATAGCCTTCTCAAGGAGCAGAAACAGCATTTGTCATGTGACTCTGTCATTTGTGGTTTATCATTGCTACCGGTGGGTGGAGGGTCAGAGGAAGAATAATAATGAACATAACTGTGACTAGAGAATTTGCGTGGCAAGCACAAAACTAGGTATTTTATGGACATCAACGTCAATCTGTCACATGGCTGTCCTTGGCCAGTTTGTTCTCCTTTTTATTTATAGAAGTCTCTAATGATTATCTCTATCACCAGCAGTGGATACTCCAAGTCTGGTTGAAAACAATAAAGGTGTCCTGCAGAAAGGGCTTCCAGAGAATAAAAGTTCCAGAGAATATGACCTTAAGCTTTTTCAGGGGTTAGCTTCTACAGACCTGTAATATTTTCTCTGGCTTCTGGGTTGAAATATTCTGCTTTTTTATTGACTCCATTGGTGTAACATAAAAGAGAACAATGAAACTAACTTGCAGAAAAAGATCACAGGCAGACACGAAGCCCTGGTCTTGCTAGCAGACAGGTAACCTAGAGAATTTACTTTTGCAGTGAACATCCAGGACTAGTGTGAGATTGCTTTGCACGGGTTGCTGCAAGTCGTTAGCAGACAGGTGGATAGCCTGAGTCTCCAGGACAGCCAACAGAGGCCCAGAGAATATAAACATTCCTGGAAGGGTGCCAGGTGAGTTTCTTATACCTGATAGGGATCCTCACTCTGTGCAGGTGGAGCTATCAGCAGGTGGAAAGGTTGGGGCCACAGGGAAACCCAGATATCATCTAAGAACATCTTGCTTTGTCTATTTTGTGTAGTCACCATAAAGCAGGTGAGTGTTTACACACTTTGTAATTAAATAAACAGTATGTTGATAAATTATATCTGCTGGCATATTTCCATCAGCCACAGCACAACCATCGTGGCTATAATATACATGTCTTTTCAGAACATTCCTGATACAAAACAAGGCAGATTGGAGGAGGAGAAGAACTACTGAATCCAGGAGTGCCAGTCAATTTGAGGGATCTTATCTGCAGTCAAGGGGGTAGGAAGAAAAATTTATCTCATCCAGAGTGAAGTGAAAACCAGCTGAAAATAAAAAAGAGCCAAGAAAAGAGTATTTGTCAAGCCATTGAGAGAACAGAAAAGATAGGGCAAAGACGAATCATAGAATACTGGGTTTTCCAAAACAAAGCAAAACAAAACAAAACAAAACAAAACGTTTGGAATAATTTCAAGAGTCAGTATACCGTTAAGCACTGACAGCAGATACCTGGAGATAGAGATATCATGGAGGTGTTCGTCAGTATCATTAAGGTGTGCAACTAGGTAACAATGGATGTTATTTAAATAAAGGTAAAAGAAAACAAACATAGATATAAGTATATTCAGTTAGACTCTTTTCCAAAAGTAAAAGTAAATAGGCCTCAGTTATATCCTACTGAGGAAGTATAGTATAGGAATAGGTGAAGAGTGAGAAAGCAGGAGAAAACACCTCATCCACCAAAGAGTCACTCTGAGGCCCAATGTTCACATTACAAGAAAGAAGAAGTATCACCAAGAACTGGAACCAAAGTTTGTCATGGTCCAGGTCCAGCAGCAGCTCTGGGAGCCCATTCCATCAGAAACAACAGTCCATAGCTCCCAGCTGCCTTATCGATTGCTCTCAAATTTCTATTTTTAAAGAAAAAAGGTTTGATCAAGTCAAATACAGAACACCATGCACGTCTGGAACTTAACTTCCTACTAGTTCAGCCTATGTAAGGTGGCCTTTCAATCAACGATTTCAACAAATATTAACTGAACATTTACTATGTGCTCATCCTTTGCCCAAGCACCAGGGAAAAAACCAGAATACTGAATAGAATAAACAAGACCCCAGCTTTCAAAGAGCTTATAGCAGGGAAGGGGAGGAAGCAAACATGAAAAATACAAAACAATAAATAAATACAACAGTCTGAGAAAGACATGGTGCTCTTAAGCACATTAGAAGGATACCTACCCCAGACTTGGTGGGTCATAGAAGTGACATCAAAATGGCCCAATGTGCATTTATACATGTTTTGGAAGGTGGTGCTCCTAATGCAGGAAGAACAAAATATACAATGCCCATACACAATTAAGTTCCTGGCCTCGACAAAAAAGTACATGAGATAAGTTTGGTGGGGCTGGAGCATGCAGTGTGACTGGGGATTCGGGAAAGCTAAGAATGCAGGCAAATGCAGTCAACAGTACACACCAAGGGAGCCATTCAAGGGTGTGAGGCACAAGAGTGACAGGATCACACTAAAATTCTTACAATTAAGGAAGATCACCCTGTCTGGCTGTTGAGAGGAAGATGAGAGAAGAGGAAGAGTGGAGGCAGGGACGCCAGGTAGGAAACACAGAAGATGGTGGATGGGGGTGGACTTGGCGTAGGGGGAAGTGTACAGAGGAGGAAGTAGATGCTTGTGGAAGATTACTGGGAGGTTCTCTCAGTGACGTGGGGCAATTGATTGATTGCTAGGGTGAGGGAGAAAAGGAAGTCAAACATGACACTAGGGCATCTAGCTACAGACTACTGAGTGAACAGCTATGTCATTTATAAAGACTAACCATCAAGAAAGAGGAGCAGGTATGAGGACAAAGATCATGAGTTCAGGTTTCAACATATTGAACTTGAGAAGCCTACGGGACACTGACATGAAGATTTCCACTAGGTACCCGATGTGTAGACACAAAGACAGAGAGGTCTCATCCAGACAGCAGTCTAACACAGAGATACGATTATGAGACTCATCAATGTGAAGAAGGTACTAGGTGCTAAGGGCCTGAATGAGCTCTCCCAGCTTGGGTCTGCTGGGACCAAATGGCAAAGTCACTCAGCACAAAGCAAAGCCACTTTCTACAAGAATAGCCACCTGGGATCACTCATTCGAGAAAGGGCTTCCTGGACTGTCTAACACAGCAAAGGGAGGGGCTGACTACCCTCTTCCACTTTCAAAATGTGGTTCAAAGCTCCCTGTCGCAGTGTATTCAGACTGCTGTAACAAAATACCGCAGACTGGGCAGCTTATAAGCAACAGAAATTTATTGCTCACAGTTCCACAGGCTGGAAGTCTGATGTCAGGGTGTCAGGATGGCCAGGCGAGAGCCCTCCTCCAGGTCACAGACTTCTTGTATCCTCACAAGGTGGTGGTATCCTTGTGAGGATCCAAGGAGACCTCTCTCTTAACACTCTTTCATAAAGACATTAATCCTACTCATGAGGGCTCTACCCTCAAAACTAAGCATCTCCCAAAGATCTCGCCTCCTATTACCATCACCTTTGGGGGTTAGGGTTTCAACATACGAATGGGGAGACACAAATATTCAGACCTTAGCACTTTCTGACACAGAAGAGTCTTTCATGGATATTCATGGATAATTGTTCAATATTTTGCCATTGATTTATATAAGTTCTTTATGTTTTCAGATATGTCATTTGCAAATCTTCTCCCATTCAGTAGGTTATCCTATGGAGGTTCCTCAAAAAATTAAAAATAGAAATATCATATGATCTAACAATTCCACTGTACAGTATTTACCCAAGGAAAATGAAAACACCAATTTGAAAAGATATATGCATCCTTATGTTTATTGCAGCAGTATTTACAATAGTCAAGGTATGGGAGCAACTTAAGTGTCCATCAATAGACATGTAACGGATAAGGAAGATTACGTGCACACTCACTCACACACACACACACACACACACACACACACACGAACACTACATAGCCATGAAAAAGGAGGAGACCATGCCGTTTGAGACAACACGGATGGACCTGAAGGGAATTATGCTAAGTGAAATAAGTCAGAATGAGAGAGACCAGTACCATATAATTTTACTCATATGTGGAATCTACACCACCACCACCACCACAACAAAAACCCAAACAAACAAATGAAAAAGCAAATAAGCAGAATCAGACTTACAAATACAGAAAAAACTAATAGTGGCCAGAGAAGAGGGGACTTGGGGCTTGGGCAAAATGGGTGAAGGGGAGTGGGAGATATAGTCTTCCACTTATGGAATGAGTAAGTCATAGAAATGAAAGGCACAACACAGGGAATACAGGTCAGTGATACTGTAATAGTGATGTATTGGGATAGATGGTAGGTACACTTGTAGTGAACACAGCATAACGCATAAACTTTGTCCAGTCACTATGTTGTACACCCAAAAGGAAAAGGAAAGGAAAGGAAAGGAAAGGAAAGGAAAGGAAAGAAAAGAAAAAGAAAAGAAAAAAGAAACTACTATGTAGTTCTTCTTAGAGCTCAAATCACAGAACCTCCAAACCACTCAGAATGCCAGGACCCCCTCTCCACTGCTGGTGTGGATGTGTGTGAGAGAAGATATGTCAGAATGGAAGGAACATGGGAGAATGAAGA
The DNA here is from genome assembly GCF_018350195.1 of Panthera tigris. Taxonomy (NCBI): domain Eukaryota; kingdom Metazoa; phylum Chordata; class Mammalia; order Carnivora; family Felidae; genus Panthera; species Panthera tigris. The sequence continues at coordinate 129,628,316 of NC_056660.1, read as the reverse complement.
GCCCTGGAAGCAAAGTGCCTTCAGGGTCCCCAGAAATGATCCCCTGCTGTAGGAACCCCCAGCTCCACCCTTCCAGGTATCTGGAAGTCCTGGGCTACGGACTCACCCCGGCATCCACCCAGGTCACACCTGACCAGGAGAGAGAGGACATGTCCCTAGCACATCTTCCTTTCATTAGCCAAGCCAGAGACTCCAGGGGCTAGGAGTGCCCTGGACCAGTGCTCATCTGTAATGCTGCATATGAACTATTATGCTATACTATTGAAAAATATATCCTTAAATCCACATCTTGGGGCACCTGGGTGGCTCAGTTAAGTGCCCAACTCTTTGATTTAGGCTCAGGTCATGATCTCACAGTCTGTGAGATCAAGCCCCCCGTGGGGATCCTTGCTGACAGTGCAGATTCTGCTTGGGATTCTCTTTCTCTCTCAAAAGAAATAAACAAACATTTAAATCCACATCTCTATCAAAAATGAGAAGAAGATTTTAGCCTGAGAAGGCCTGGTGTTCTCCATCACTTATATTGGTTATTTTACTTTACACTCATGACATTCCATTGTACTCACTTACATTGACTGGCTGGCCCCTCCTTTATTAGCAGTTGATGGCTGGTGATCTAAGCACACTTTCAACTTGAGAATCCTTCATATTATGAAACAAACTTCCAGCGAATTTAGACAATGTACTTTGTCCAAGATAGTACACATCACAAACTTCTGACCCTTATTTTTAATAATGGCAAATAAAGTGGATGACAAGATCACGGCTATAGAGTTACAGTTAACCTAAGAATATTATTACATAGGAAGTTCCAAAACACATTCTGAAGTCAACCCACAAGAGACAGATTTCAGTAAAGTAATTAGTAAATGTCCATTTCACACACACACACACACACCTCACTCCCCAAAATGAGGCAATTACTGTGATTATTTTGCTGGGAACAAAGAACTAGAAATAAGACAATGGAAATCTCAAGAACATCTGCTTGATGCTTTCAACATTGTAACTATAAAATAAGTAATCATAAAATAAAAAAAAATCAGGTCCCCAGCCGAAAGTAAACAATGATAAATAATCAAAAATCATCTCATGGAATCCAAATCGCAAAGCAAGAAATGTGTTATCATAAATATTTGGCAATTTCCATTGTCTGGTTATCCCAACTGAGAAATGACAGGTATTTGCATAAGGAAAAGAAAAACCAACACTAACCTCAGAACCTTTGTCTTTCGAGTATCATTTACACTTAAAACAGTTAGCTCCTAAGATTTCAAAACGCTATGCAAACAATTAGGAGCTTCCTAGTTGGGGCTGTCAAAGTGAAGGGCTTCTAGAAAAGAAAGCTTGCAAAAGGTGACCCCACAAGACAATGTTGGATACAGAAACTCTGAAATCTGAGTTTCTAGCCTCCTGTTTGAACTTTCTCACTTGCAGAAAATATGTATCTTATTTCCATATTCCTTTCAAACACACACCCCCAAGAATGTTTAAACATGAAATGAAAAGCCTCTTGTCTCCAGCTAAAAATCCAAGGACACACAAATAAACCAGAATAATATAGGGACTGCAGCCTAAGCATGGTTATGCCCAAAGCCTCCCCAACAATGCCTCACACATAATAATAGATACTGAGTAATACTTTTTAAATTAATTAATCCAATTAAATCTCCACAAAAAAGCTACTTCTCACATATACAAATATATAATCAAATTGACCCATATCCATAAATCACATGCTTGCTTATCTCAGATGGGAGGTTTTAAGGTTTCCTTCACTAAGAATATTGAAAGCTCTTCCACCATCTAAAACGACTATGTCAAAATAGAATAGCTTCCTATATGAGTTCACAGTTCTCCATTAACACTTCAGAATATGGGTCCTGAACCTCAAGAACTGTTGAGATATTATTTCTTACCAAAGACTAAAAAAAATTAGGTCACTTAAATTGGTCCCAAAAATCATTTGGCACTTAAAATATGAATAGAAGAGTCAGAGATTTGATTTCCAAATGTGTTGAGATACAAGAAATTATCTTTTTTAATAAATAATTCAAATATCACCAGAATACTGTCAGAAAAAAGGCAGAAAAAGAGGAAATAAAAAAAAAAGTGAATAAGTATTACATATACCAAGTCAAAAGAGCACATCCATTCCAAGCCAAAGAGACTATAGAATTGCTTTCTGGTTAAACTAAATTTTGATCCTTGATTCTATTTGCAGGAATTGATTTTTGTTGTTGCCTTTTTGTTTGTTTTTTGTTGGGTCCTGGTTCTTACCTGCAGGAGGTAGAGAGTCAGTTAAAATGACTCACTTAGGTTCCCAATGCCCTCTTCCTACAGACCAACCCAACAGTCACCTCCACCATTGCCGATGTAAAAAGGGTTCAAATGCCCTTGGATTTCTGGAACATTCTGCTCATTAGTCTCTGTCTAAGGAAAACCATGAGTCCAGGAGATGGACTAAGCAAGCATGCCACTCCCTCCACTTGGAGAACTCAAGGGACAGCCTGTTTGGAAACCGAGCACCCTTCATTCCATCAGGCAGCAGCCCTATTCTCTCCAGGCAATCATGTGCCAACAACAGCTAACAGCCAAGAGGCACTCACCAGACCAGCTGAGGACTTCAGACTCTAACAGTGGGACTAAGGGGCCTTTGGACCGAAGACCTATAAAAGTTGTCATTAATGAATTTATCGAGAAATAACTGACCTGCAATAAATTGCACAGCTTACTTTCATGTGAAGCTCCAAGATGAGAGGAGCCAACTATTCTCACACCGCAAAATCAGTTGTGTAGACATCATGCAGGATGGACAAAGGTAGAGTTTGTGCCCCTTGGACACACTCACACTGAGGTACAGAAGGTTTATATTGAAGGAGATCAGGGGGAGGTATGAATTCTACCCACCCCCCTCCATCTTCAAAGGGGAATGGATTGGGTGTTTTGTTTTTACCTCAAGCTTAGAGACAGGGTCTTCGTGGAAATCTCTCAGTGACTGTGATATGCCCTCCTTGGAACTTGAGGCACAACGGATGTGGATCTCACTCACATCTGAAAAGTGGCTGCGGCTGAAGCTGCCTGCCTGGGAATTAGTGACAAAAGTGCTGTTTTTGGAAAGTCAACTCCCACCAATGATAGGTGAAAGATGCATATCTCATGTGGATCAAACATGAAGAAACAGAGAGAGAGAGAGAGAGAGAGAGAGAGAGAGAAGGGGAAAAGAAAAGAGAGACTGAGAGAGTGAGAGGCAACACTAAGTTATCTTGGATCCTGCTCAAAATGGCATCTTGGAAGGTGTGGAAGATGAGCAGAAAGAGGCTGAAAGTGAAAAGTCACATAGCCTGGGAAGAAAACCCTAAGAAAACCCCAAGCAACCAGTCAGAGCAGGGACATTCATCCAATTCAAGGGAACTGTGAGAGATCCCCAACAATGACACAGCAAGTCTTTGAAGAACCCCAAAATTGTTACCTAAAAAGACAGCTCTGATCACTTTGTTAGCCCAGAGAGCACCAATAGCAGATCATGACATTACCAGTCAAGTAATTAATTTCCTGCCCTCTTAGCATCATCCCATGCCCAACTTCAAATACTAACTCCAAGTGTAGCCAGTGGGCAGGGGGAAGAGTAGAGACATACAGTACAACTAGCCATCCCACTTCCCCCTTGCTGAATCACCAAGAGGAAATTCACCTGGGATACTGGACCAGACAAAGCTCAGTGAACTGCACCAGTTTTGAGTGCTCAACAGGCCAGAAGCCTTTTAGTAACAAGAGTGAGCAGACAGCCTACAGAATCTATGTAAAAATTTCATTCAAGAGGACAAAAGAAAGAGACTCACAGAATGCTTCTGCAGAGTCCAGAAGAAAACAAGAGTTGATTTTATAATATTATATTCATGATTTATCTTTCTCAATGGTGAGTTTATATCAAAACATAGATATCTGTACCTCAAGAAACACACACACACACACCAAAAAACAGATCTCAGGGCACCTGGGTGGCTCAGTCAGTTAAGCGGTTTCAGTTCAGGTCATGATCTCACAGTTGGTGAGTTCAAGCCCCACATTGGGCTCTGCACTGACAGCAAGGAGCCCACTTGGGATTCTTGCTCTCCCTCTCTCTCTGCCACTCTCTGCCCTTCCACCTTCCTCTCTCCCTCTCCTTCTCCCTCTCATAAATAAATAATAGACCCCATTTTTCTCCCAGGTACATCAGTGGTTCATCCAGCCACATGTTCATTCATTCAAAGTTATTGAATGCGTATTATATGCCCAGTACTGTACTGGGTGTTAGGGGGACACAAAAGTTAAGAAGTTAAGTCCTTCTCTTAAAGAGGAGCTGGCATCTTGACCCTGAAAAACAATGCAAGCTGTCCGTGGCTGTTTTAACAAGTCCTACCTCCATGGTATAAATAAGTAAAACAATCTTAGCAGGAGACTGCCTAGATTGCTAGAAACCTAGGCCAGCTTCTCCAGAGCACCAAGAGGGAGCATGCTGGGCCCAAGGTAACCCTTAAGTACACAACCCCAAAGCCCTTCCTTTCATGACCTCCTTTCTCTATCTACAAACCCAGCCAGCGCTTCTCCCCAGATCTTTCCCTATGATGGATATAGTTAGACTATGTGCAACACCACTTCTGATGACTTTTGACTAACTACATTAAAATATAGTTTTTGCTCTCAATGTAAATCCATTAGTATAAAGTAGGAAGGCCATTTCTAGGCCCAAAGAAGACATTCAGCTAAGTCTTCTGCTTTGTGGGTGGTGAGCTACATTTATTCGTCTATTATTGTGGTTTGTAGAATGCAAACCATTACACCTGACTTCTTTCCTCATTTATTTTTCCTATATATCAATTATTTTTCCTACATATAAAATCATGGTACCTATACCAGTATCCCTAAATCTACTGACTTTACAGTTTCTATTTGTCTGGCTTAGCCCTGATACCTCCCATCCCTTCTTCCAATATAATAGCTTTTCTTTCTCATCAATACTATCTGTTTAAAAGATAAAAGTATTTGGATCTCAGAATATGTATTCTCCTACTTAACACCTAAGATGTGCACTTTTCTAATCTTTTTTGCACTTAGTGTTTTCTAAGTATAGCTGATGCCTAATTAGGCAAACCAAGATGGTAACAGGTATACAAGTAACCCTAAAAGTTATCTCTGTCTGACTTAGTGTGCACTGTGAAATCTTTGTTCAGATACAGTATATAGCATCGGTCAATTTATTTTAACAACTCTATTTTTCTTAAGCTGATGTCAAAATGAGTATGTAATCCACAGGACATGCTAAATGGGGCTGGGGAGGGGCGCCTGGGTGGCTCAGTCGGTTAAGCATCCAACTTCGGCTCAGGTCATGATCTCGCGGTTTGAGAGTTTGAGCCCCGCGTCAGGCTCTGTGCTGACAGCTCGGAGCCTGGAGCCTGCTTCGAATTCTGTGTCTCCCTCTCTCTCTGCCCCTCCCCTGTTCACAGTCTCTCTCTCCAAAATAAATAAACATTGAAAAATTTTTTTTAAAAAATGGGGCTGGGGATTTCGAGGTAAAGTGACCCAAGTATCATACATCTATCTCTCTCTCTCTCTCTCTCTCACACACACACACTACCACCACCACCATCAGCATCTATATATAGCATATATGTAGCTATATACATACAGTTTAACGCCAGAGAAAAATATGTATGTGGAATGTAACATGTCCTGAACTAATCTAGAAAGCAAAAGTGACTATTTGCTTAGCTTATGAGATACTAAAACCACCTCATAGACTATAGCCTTCCACAACTGAATGCAATGCATTATTCATATACCAGCAATGGATTCACAGGGATTATCAGTCCACTTATAACTGGTACCAATGACACCCTGAGTGCAAGAAATATCATGTTGCTTTTTTTTTTAAAGTAAAATTACACCCAAGTTTCAACTGCCCAAGGTTGTCAACAACAACAAGATCAATCAGAAGCCTGTAATACCTTGTAAGAAGGGACCAAAAACAACAAGGACACAAATAAACAAACACACAAACAAAAACACTGGAGCTTACATAGCCCAGGAAACCAAGAAGGCTTCAGGTTTTCATGGCATTCAAAGGCTGACAGTACCCCAAGTGCCATCCCAATCCATGTTTTGCCTCCTCTGAGAGGAGGGGGCTCTTCTGGTGGCATTAGAGCGCCTCAGCTTCTCAAAATTCCACTCCAATCCTATAGGAATCTCAGGGAAACTAATTGCATGCCTCTGGAGAATGGCCCGCCATCCCCCAACCTTCAAACATAAAATTTCCTGTCAATAAACCCTGTTAGACAATTTAACCAGATCATAAGGGTGATATGCCACCTTCAAAATACAAAGGCTTCTCTCAGAGTTGTGGAGAAGAGAAGAAAAATCTTATAAGAAATAACATTTCAAACTATACTGGTCAGGGTAACACTAGTTATTATGAGAAATAAATGCCCAGTATTCCTGGTTTAACACAGTGTGTATGTATCTATGTATGTATATACGTGTGTGTGTGTGTATATATATGTGTGTGTGTGTGACACAGTGGAGTATTATTCATCATACACAAGAATGAAATTCCTACCATATGTGACAACATGGATGGACTTTGAGAGCATTATGCTAAGTGAAATTAGAGAAAGACAAACACTGTAGGAACTTCCTCATATGCGGAATCAAAAAACATCCCATAAATAGAATAGACTGAGCTGGGGGGTGTAGGCGTATGAGAAATGGGTGAAGGGAGTCAAAAGGAGGATAAAAAGAGAGAGAGAGAGAAAATAAAAAATAAATATAATTTTGTTAACAGATGGTTTATCAAACATTAAAAATCATCACTAACTATTGGAGGCCTGGAACAACATGTTACCATTTATTTATGACGAGGAAACACATATACACAAACAGCAGGAGATAACTACTCCTATGGTTGCAAAAACATTAAGGAGAGTTTACAGATTGGCTCTCTAGTGTAAGGGGGAAAGGGTTTAAATAATAATAATAATGATAATAAATTACATTAAATATAAAATGTTAACATTTATTATATAGAAAACAAAAAAGGAAAATCACAATGCTTTTAAATATGTACTTCATATTTGTAAGTAAAACATACAAATTACAAAAGATCATGAGCTTACAAGGGACACTTACAAAATGACATATATATGTCATATATATATGTCATCTATATGTCATATATATATATCATATATATGTCATATATATATATATAAGTTACCTATGTAATTTTTTTTTCCTGGTGGGCATAGTGCTCTGTTTTGCCCAGTCATTCAAGGAACAAGGCTAACAAAAGATCAGGTGTTTTAAACTTATGCTTCCAAAATCACTCTGGGTAATGACATCCAAGCCAAGAGAAGGAGGAAGACACAATGGAGAAGGGACAACCCTTCCTCTCCACTTTGGCTGAACAGTGGCATCTATTAATTCTTATACCCTGGCAGCAGAAAAGAGTCACAGAGCCTCACTTAAGTGTAGGAGCAATGATAAATTCTATACTATGGAAAGTATAGCATGTATTTTGATTAATAATTAGCCATCTCTGCAACCAAATCATAGAGAATCCAAAATTAAACTTTATCTTCTCAGCCACTATTCTCATCTGCTAAGATGAGGGCCAAAACTGAGAAAGGGGTACAGAGAAGGAGCAGAAAATAAACTCAATCATGATTTGCATAATATACAGTGATGGAAAAGGGACCAAGCAGAAATTCATACACCATTCAAGCTGTGAAGAAGCATAGGTAAAATTGGCTGGTTCATCTCATTTTACAACAAAGAAAGGACTCCAATGAGGTTAGGTTAGCTTCCATAAACCACAAAACCCAGTGATGTCAGGGGAAAAAAATGAAAGGGATCTGAGGATCCCTTGATGCTTTGTCAGATACTCTCCCACTGAAACTCAAGTTCACCCGTTTGGTTTTTACCAAAACACAGAGACCAAATCTTTCCAGTCACAATGTGAAATTCAGAATTGCCTCTTCAAAGACAAGATGGAGGGGAAGAGAATTTAACATTCTAACCAAATGATGCCATAAGCACTTGATGACTTCTGCACATACCTATGATCAGGGTCTGACTTCCCATTCCCACTATGACAAGTTATCAGCAAGGCCTCTGTCTTTCATACTTAAAAAAGAGTAACTAAATGGTCAGCACACTCCCATCTTGAACCACATACTCTTCATTTAGCCAACAACTCGTTTCCTTTTTGGCAGCACCTATACCAAAAACTTATTGTGCAAACTTACTGCCAACAAGGACTGAATTTAAAGTCACTGATGACTCATGGGGGAAAAAACTGAAATTTCTATTTAGGGATGATTCTGTTTCAGTATTGAATCGTGTTTTTTCAGAGTGACTTTCATTGTGTTTGAAAGAGGATACTTGGTCCCCTCTCTGCACCAACTTCAGTGGTTCCTGTTATTTATCCTTCACCTGAAGTCATCATCTCAGTTTCTGATGCTACAATTTGTTGCTATGGGAATTATTATGTGGTGTCAAAAGACCATGGGTCTTTTGGGTTCATGGAGAGCCTAAGTAACAGGAGCTGACGAGAATCTCAGTAACAACAATATGATTTTCACATTGAAGCTGCTAGTAAAATGTGTTAGAAAAAGGGGAGATGGGTGTGAGAGGAAAGAAGATGTCACTTGAATGTGTCTGTGGTTTCTTGAGGAAAACCTTTGTTAAATCTGAGTTAGAAACTAAAAGTGTGTCATGAGCTCATGATTCCTCCACGGTGCTCCAGAATTGCGGGACTGAGGTACAGTTTCACAGAATTTACCTGTCAGAGCCTCTCAGCCACTATCAGTAAAAGGCAACTGGCAGTTCTTTCTGTGTATCTTCTGTTCACAGAAGGAGATGTCGACATCAAGACAGGAAAGCCAGGTAGACTCACAAAAATCACAGCAAAATTGAATGTAGGATGAAAATTTCAGCTATGGTTGCAAAGCAAAAAGCAATAATGACTTCATATAGCCCACATTCTCAAGAGATGCAGCCACCAAGGGTACACCAGCCACATCCCCATGGCATTCACTAGTGAGTGATGACACCATCTCCCCTCCATTCTCACTGTATCCCTGGTTCCCAAACACGGCTACACGTTAAAATAAGCTGAAGAACTTTTCCAAAACACTCAGGTCTGCACGCTATCAATCAACTCAGAATCCCTGTGGACGGGCCCAGACACACTGGTATTCTTTCAAAGGCTCCTCAAGGCAGCCAGCATGGAGAGCAAATGGTCCACAAGAACAGATGATTAAGAATCTTTGGAGTTACACACTGAATTTAAAATGAACTCTTACATCTTTTTCACGTGTGATGTTGTTAAGGCACATGTCTTTAAGCTGTGTTTTTGCCATTAAGTTTATGGACCTGTGAACAAGACTTTCTCCTTTGGCTTATCTCCTTTTGCCTTGTTCAGGTCAACATATCGATACGTTTATGGAGCTCTCCTTAGATGGTGACGGCTATCAAGCCAAGCAGCTTCATCTCATATGTTCCAGCTTCATCTCATATGTTCCAGCTTCATCTCATCATTTGCTAACTTCTATAATTGATAATCTCATGGCCTGTTTGCCCTTCCTGCCTCTCGGGCACCTTTTACTGAATGATTGGTTTATGGCATCCTATCATCATCAGTACCTGCCCGCCAACTATTTTATTTTTATTTTTTTGTTGTTCTTCCTGATACCCCATTTCCAGTCCCGTTCTCCTTACAGCTTCCCCACCACATTCAATCTGCACTGAAAAAATGAAAAATATTTGAGGGCTCTACAGTCTTAACTTTTCCATGGATGAGAGGGGTATCTCTCTCCATTTGTTGGGATTCATTCATTCATTTGGTGAACTCTTCAGCGCTTGCCATGTTTTAAATGGTTCTCTAAAAGCTGTGATTACAATTAGACACGTTTCTTTGTGTCTTTTAATAGAGCTTTATTATTTTTCCAGAAGTATTTTCTTTATTTTCCTAGGTCACTTTCTAGTTAGATATTTCAAGTTTTGTTGCTTTAATGAAAGGCATCATATTCTCCACTATATTTTTAGTTAGTGCAAGTATAGAAGAACTCTGTTGATATTTTTGTTGTTGTTATTGTTGGTTTTCTATATATTAACCTCATTGAACTCTTTCATTAGTTTTAATAGTCTATTGGTTGTCTTAAGTTTCCTGTCTCTTCCCTTCCAGTCCTTGAATTTTTTTATATCTTTTCCTTGCTTTACTGCATTGGCCAGAGACCATTACTTTTGCAAGCATTCACAAACCACCCTCTCAATAATTTAGTCTAAATTGATAATGAGATCACCAGACTGCAGTTTGCATATTAACTTCCCTTCTTTCTTGGAAAAAAAAAAGTCTATTGAGTTTTCCAGAACCTCTCATTCTCCCCAGTATATATTTTTAAACATCTCAGTCTATACTGTACTGCATAAGTAAAACTTGCTGACAGTATATCTTAAAAGTTCTCAACACAAGAGGGGCACCTGGGTGGCTCAGTCAGTTAAGCCTCTGACTTCAGCTCAGGTTGTGATCTCATGGTTCATGGGAGCCTGCTTCAGATTCTGTGTCTCCCTCTTTCTGTGCCCCTCCCCCACTAATGCTCTGTCTCTCTCTGTCTTTCAAAAATAAATAAATGTTAAAGAAAGAAAAAGAAAATCTTTGGAGTTCAACAATATTGGATTATTGGGAATGCTCCACTTTCCCCCTCTCTTTCCAAGCCTGGGTCAGGGAACTCTGCATTAAATGCAACTTGCTATGCTTCCCAAAGGACCCACTCGTATACCCCCAAAAGAACCAGCACTTGTATACCAACCACACAGCAGCCATGGACAACCAGGGATGAACAACAATAGCAGCTGTGAAAGCAAAAGATTTTGGCTCTTTTCTGAGATCTCTCTCATCTGGTCCATCCATCCCAGAAAGAGCTAAGGCAGAAAAGGAAGAAAGGAAGGGAGGAAGGGTAGATAGTGACCTCTTTACCATCAATACAAATCCTTCCAGCTGCGGTCAGGGTGGCTCTAAGTCAAGGAGGAGGTGAGCACTAAATTGGATGTGAGACTCAAGTTTTAACATAGACCAAATAAGATCGAACATTCCACTATCTGAAAATGACTGAAGACATAGAACCTGCCCAAGATGAAACTACTGAAACTACTACAGTGACTGGCAACATGATCACCAGAACAGAAGCTTGACCTTCAACTCAGCCTTTAGAACCTGAAGGTGATAAGAGAGCTAAAAGTCCATTCAGAATGGACCACTCCATAGTTGTGGATTGCTGGGGCTTCCTACAATCTAAACTGGCTTGACCGCCTCTGTTTAGTGACTCTCTTTGTTATCTGCCTTCTAGTCAGCTTTACTCACGGGTGAGAGATGAAGGAAAAGTCACAGAGACCTACACCCCACTACAAAGCACAGACCACGAGGCACCTCCCTGGATAAGGGTCTTGACTCTAAGTAGGTGACTAAGCTGTCCTGAGGAAGGCCATTTGAGCAAGTACATAACCAATGACTAAATGGATGGCACATTTCTTTGTGAAACACATCAGATATTGAAAGAAGAGGAAAATAAAAACCTCTTTCCACAATCAAGTCCAAAGCCCACTAGAAGTTGACTGAAACATATCCCATCAGCTGACTTTGTCTTCTTTTCAATCAACCAATTTCAAATTCCTTTCATAATCACTAACAGATAAAATCCCAAAAGGGTAGATATCATTTCTAGAAGGCCCAAAATGAAATGTATATATTTCTTAAAATTCATTCTATTCCATTAGTATAGCACATGCTAAATAAACCTATATGTTGAGTAGATGGACACAGGGGTGAAGGAATGAGGTGAAGAACAAATGAACAGAGAACATACATGTTCGAGTCAGCACAGGCTGAGAGCAATTTTGTGTTGGGGGTGGGGCCTAAGAAAAGTAAAAACTAAAGGAAAGACATATCATGGGGGGAAAATATCTAGAAACAAAATTTACAAAATAATTTTGCCCAGAAATATGTAATTAATCATTATTGAAGCACAGTTAAGTGTCATCTCTTCATAATGAATAAGTTTCCAAAGTCTGTTTGCTTAATGATCCAAAATTTAAATAGCCCTAGCTTGGCCTTGAATGGTGACCTGGCCTTGGTTTTCTCATTTAAAACTGTCAGGCTTTTTTATTTCCTCAATCCACAGCTGGAAAACTGCAGAGTTTCAATATTTGAACCAGACTTGAACAACTTTATACATAATGAAATTTCAATTAAGAATGTTCTTTGAACTCAATCATTTCTAGCAAATTAGGCATATCCTACAAATCCATGTTTGACAAAGTTAAGGTTGAGGCCCCTTAGATAGTCAAGACTGTGTATTTGAGGGGTTTTGACAATGCTGAATGCTGAATATGTGATTTTAAACAGGAGTTCTAGTTATTTTAAGCTATTCCTGTCTCCTTGATAGCACTGTAATGAAAGAACTTCCAAGGGTGCTTATTCTCTCTTAAGTGTTTCAAGCAAATGAAAGAAAGAAAGAAAGAAAGAAAGAAAGAAAGAAAGAAAGAAAGAAAGAAAGAAAGAAAGAAAGAAAGAAAGAAAATTGCTCATTTTCTTTGTAAAATTTTTCCGTTGCTTAATAAATGTATCCATCCCCCCAAAAGGATCAGTTAATAAGTTAATATATCATCAACATATACAGAGTGGAAGCCAACTGTCCAACATAAATTCTCATTAATCAAATATTACTTGGGCTCTCCAATTTCCTAGGAAATCAATATATAATTTAGCTGGTGATGGATGTGCAGCCACAAACCATTAACAACATAGTTGTGAATCTCTGATCACTTGAGGGGTTCATCAGTTCCCAGTGAGATGTGCCAAATGGGAAAGGCCATTCCAACGGAGTGTCTCCAGGCATTAGTAACCTATGTGGATGACCTAGGAAGCTCCCCTCAGAAGTCAAGATCCTAAAATACATACTGTGCTAATGTGAAAGGCCAAATTTGTGCCATTCCTTTGAGTTAAGTAAGGCATTTGGAAGCAAACACAACTGCAATCTACACTGTTGGTGAATATTTTCCCCCAGTCCTAAGGAGATATTTCCCTAGAATGAAACACCTCCCTCACCCCATACTCTCACTCATTCCTTTCAGTGGGGGATTTTTCAAGAAGAAAGAAGCCTCACCATACTCTTCTACCTTTGTCTACTTGCATTCAGCTATAAACTCTCTGAAATATAGGAACAGACTACCAGGAACCCTAATTCTATTTTTTACATTATTTAACAACACTCTGCGTTGGAGTATAACATACGCACAGAAGAGTAAACCACAAGTATACAGTTCAATGGATTTGTACTGAGTAAAGACATAACACCAGCATCTAGATCAAGAAATTAAACGTTACCAATATCCTCAAAAAATCCTTTGTGTCCTATGTTACTCATCCTCCCCCACAGATTAGTTTAGCCTGACCCAGAAAGGTATATAACTACAATCTATGTCTGTTTTCTTTTGCTTAGACTTCCGGCCATGAGACCATACTGTTGTTTGGCCGTGAGACCAACCATGCTGTTGTCTGTGGCTCTCAAGTGTTCAGCATCTGCTGTGTCACACTGCACTGTGTGAATATACCACAACTCACCGAATGGACTGTGGATGAAGATAGGAGGTATTTCGAGGTTGGGGCTATTGCCAATAATGCTTATATATGTTTTGGTGACATATACACCACTTTTCTGTTGGATACCTAACTGACTGCATTTCAACTACTGACAAAGATGAATAAATGGTGTTCCCCACCAGGGGATTGTTTATTTATCTAGCTCATATCTACTGAATGATACACTGCAGTATCTTTTGTTCCTATGGATTCGTTCCAGAGTCGAAAGAAGAAACATTATGGTCCACAGAGAACTTGATCATCACTGTGCTCGGGCAGAAAAAAGAATGACATGGACAGCTCAGTAGGTTTATTTTGCTAAGATGGAATTTTGTAAAAGAGAAAAGCACCTAGTATGAATAAAAATGAGCGATATGATGAGATGAGATTTGATGGAAGGGACCTGACTCTTTGGAGGGATACATAGAGCATCAAAGCTGGAGTCCCACCTGATATTGGCCCACCTAAACAAAGAGCCTGGGGACTAGTGTGAAAGGTCAGAGGCTTGTCACACTCTGTTTTGTGGGTTGTGTTGTTTTACCACCTTTTTTTTCAACAAGTCAATGGGGAAAGAGAAAACTGCCTCAGAATGTGCCGAGGAACACAGAGCCACTCAGCCAGATACGCATGCACATTGGCCAGGGGGCCACCCCACCCAGCAAGCTAGTTTAAAGATGGACCACACAGCAGAAGCCTCTGCAACAGGTCACAGTGGCATAGGAAATATTTGTGACAAGGAAGAATGTATGAGTGACCACTTACTTTCACAGGCCCCTTGGCAGGCATTTGGACCCACTGGCAATGAGCTGTCTCAGTTCCTGCTCTGAACATCAAACTCACCACTCTATCTGCGAATAACTTCAAACAAAATGAATAATATTAAGTATTTATGAAAATGATTACCAAGGTTAAAAAAGAACTGTCGTTTATAGATAAGCTAAGCAAATGCACAAACATCACCTCCATCACCACACATGGCGTCCAGTACCCTCCCACAAACCGAGAAATCAGCCCTGATTCCTGGGTCCAGCACAGAAGAGGCCTAAACTCAAGATTCTTTCATTCAACAAAGATTCATTCTAAAATATTTATTGAGCATTTAGGTGCCAAGCATTATGAGATTACCAGCAACAGAGAAGCACTTTCTCCAGTTAAAACATCTCTCCCCTGAGTACCTTTGCATAGAACTTCATTTCTCAGTGTGTCCCAAAGAACACTTACCCTTCAAAATACTCTGCTGCAAAATGATTCTGAGGTCAAGTAAGTTTGGAAAACCCCGCCTAGCATGTCACTTCTTGTCGAACCATAATGTATATTAATACATTAAAGGCTCTGAGAAGTTCTGCGATAAATGAGCATGTTTAATTTTCTTTAACCTAACATTTGCCAAACTTATTTCACCTTGGAATCCTACTTCACATAACCCAGTATTTGTGGACCACAACTTGAGAAATGATGTTATGAAGAGCCATTCATTAAAGAGACTACATAAGGGGCGCCTGGGTGGCTCAGTTGGTTAAGCGTCTGACTTCAGCTCAGGTCATGATTTTACGGTTCGTGGGTTCAAGCCCCACATCAGGCTCTGTGCTGACAGCTCAAGCATGGAGCCTGCTTCGGATTCTGTGTCTCCCTCTCTCTCTGCCCCTCCCCTGCTCGCACTCTATCTCTCTCCGTCTCAAAAATAAACTAAAAGAAAAAAAATTAAAGAGACTACATGAGCTCATCAAGGAAGCTTGTATTGGACGGCCTTCACTACACTCAAATGCTTGAAAGAGAGGCTTGGGGAGGCAGTTTTCTTCAAGGACTCACTGGGTAGCTTTTCCCTCATTTCCAAACAAGCAAGTCCCTTTACGTTACGTAAAACTCAGTTTCATTATCTACAACATGTACAGTACAAACTAATATACTTTGAAGAGTCACTGCATTAGAAAGAATGTATGCTAAATGCTTAAAATATAAATACATAAACACTGAAAGATATTCATTACTATTACTAAATCTTCCTAAGCTACAGTCTTCCTTCCTAAGAGCTAATTCTCTAGAATAGGGATCCATCATAATGATGTATGTAGCTTTTTCCCATTAGAGATCATAATCCTAAGGTCTATAAGCAAGTTAGAGAGATCTTGGCATGCCCAAGAAGTGTCTTCTTGGGAACAATCAACCCCCTTTTAGTTATGTCCTCTTCCCTTTCTAGCCAGGCACTGTTCAGTAAAACTTAGTGCAATGATGGAAATGTGGTTAGTGTCTTCTACATTGGACAGTGTAGTTCTAGACGCTTTCCATTGTCATTAGCTCTTCCCTCTTTTCCTTCCCAAATGTGTGGGTCCTTCACAGGTCAGGCAGAGCCCTAGGTGTATACTGAGCCTGTACTTGTGCCATGTCTAGTGCAAAAGCTGCTTCATCATTAGGGTCAATGTGAAGATCTGGTCAGAGAGAAAGTTGTCCATTCAGTTGATAGGAAGAGGGGTGGAGAGGTTTTCAAGAAGCCAAAACCCTTGCACTGGCAGACCCATTTTCTCGTCATCATTAACTTCTTTGGATTATAGCTCTGAAGGCAGCTGCTTAATGAAAATAGGTTTTGGATAAGAAGATATAGTAATACACTATCAATGAAAAGTACCTTTGTCTCACTAGATTCATCCATTCCAAAGCACACAACAGGACCATATGGGAATGAAATGTAAGGTAGTTGACTTTTGATAGAAACAAATAATCATGAGTGTGGAGAAGTGATCACACAATAGGGTAATGTACCAGGAATGGCGGCACAGCCAATCACAGGTGGAGGTGCTGAGGGCTTAGTCTGAGGGTTTTTGGGAAACAAAACAGTGAAAAAGAAAAGATAGAAGGTTCTAGGAGTAAATGTTCAGTCTCTTTGAAACTGTCTTGAACCTGCATATATTTTTGTTTTATTCTCTCCACTAAGTAAGCCATTGAGTTCAGGCATTTCAGGAATCTCTAAATTCTGTTCTTTTATCCTCCCATCCCCAACTCTTAGTGTAGGACACTAATTACTTCCTGCCAAACATACCACTACACAAGGCCATGAAATCAGGCATTTCAAGAGGGCTTGTGAGTTTGAATATCCCCTTTGTCAGTTAAGATGATAACCTTCATGAGATGAAAGTGGTTTTCAAATTCTTAAAATTGTGTGCTGTTTCAATGAAGTTTCAGATTTGAAGGAGAAAACCATTTATCTTTTTCAGAAATATTTTTTAAATAGGTGGCTTATTTTTATTTATAAAGAATGATCGAGTCTCTGGTGAGAATATCTTTGGAGTTAAAAGTTTCTATATCATCCTTATGGTAGCTCTAACCCAGCAATGCCAAGATACTGATGCAGCTAGCTCAACTTACATCTCTTCATTTGGGGGGGGGGGGCTGTTAAAATGTATTTGTTTATGTTGAGAGAGAGAGAGCAGGGAATGGGCAGAGGCAGAGGAAGAAAGAGAACTCTAAACAGGCATTGCATCGCCAGAGGAGAGCCTGATGTGGGGCTTGATCCCACAACCGCGAGGTCATGACCTGAGCTGAAAATCAAGGGTTGGATGCCCAACCAACTGAGCCACTCAACCACACCTTATATCTCTTTATATAAAAGTTAAGCAAAGGCTCTAGGGAGAAGAAGAGAGACAGACATGAAAGATATACGTAACTCAGTATCAGAGCAATACAACATGAGTTCAAGACTTTTAAAATAGGCTTGACTTCAGTACAACTATAAAGAATAGAGAATATGCAGATGATCAGGGAAAATGAGATTTCAGCCCATGTTACGGCAAATTCTCACACTCAGCTTTTTAAAAAACAAATCATTTAAAACTCACTTTCCTTAAGCAAGAGTTAAAACCAAGAAACTTACATCACTGAAGCCAGAGCAGGAAGAAACAGCCAGAAAATAGCACATACAGAATTTACACAAGGAGTTCCAAGTAGCGTTCTCACAGGCTGAATTTGGATTGCTCAGGGAAGCCCATGAGATCTCCTTTTCAGGAGAATTTTTAGAACAGGGGAAAACCATCTAGGACGTCTTCTAAGAAGTCAAGGGGTAACTGGAACAGCAAAACTTTCTCAAGCCTCTTCCATGTGTACGGACAGCAGCTGAGAAATAGAGCATTTCCAGGGCGGAGTCGGTATAACGTACTAGCCACATGTCAAGCCTTCCAGTAGGCCAGCTCTGTATTGGATTCCTGTTCCTTTTCACTGTGTAGATTTATTACAGGCAGGTTCCCCAGACACAGAAGCTCAGTGTTCCTCTTGCCACCCCCTCAACGTGCACCTGTGTTGGTTTGATGAATCACTTTACTATACACTAAAGGGTTGAAAAATAAAAATCAATGTAGGCCAATCAATAGACCTTTAGAAAGAATCCTGATTTCTCAGCTTCATGTGACTATAAAGGGAAACGCCCTTGCAGCCTAAAAATGTACTAAGGAGAAATACTAATAATGTAGAAGTTTTGATTAAACCAATGTCACTGCCAACTAGTCTTATCTCAAAGCAGAGTGAGTCAGGTGTCTTCCCAGATTTTTGTGTTTTCTAATTCCACACAATCAAGTGCCACAGAAGGGGCAGCCAGAGAGTGGACCCAGCACACAACAATGCTCACCGCTGGAAGAAATATTGGAACTCAGATCTGATGGCCTTTGTCCCTTCCATCTACCTTATTCCTATTCTGGGTTATCCCAAGGGGCTTTTGGATCAGAAAGAGCAGCTTGGGAGGGAGTCCCCATGTTGTTCTGATTTGATGGGCATGGCTAATAGATGGCCTGACCAGAAACATCTTCTACTCTGATCACCACAAAAATGGAAGTCCTTATTTTGATCCTTTTATGGAGAAGAGTCCTAGAAGAATTTTTCTGAAAACAAGAAGTGGGTGGAGTATGTTATACATCATTCACAGGTACTGACGATTAGCAAGGCCACATGAATCAGTTACGTGGTCTCTATACCTAAGAACATTCTGCAATGGAAGGATAAAGATTGATCTGGGGAGGGGAACAGGGATGTTAAAACAGTCAAGAGACTCAAAGCTAAACAGTTCACCTTGGATCATCCCTGCATTTATCTCTTGGGAATGAGAATCCCAAATTAAGCCAGCTTTGAGATTTCTTGACAGCCATTGCCTCCCTCTAGGCATTTGGCTACACATGGAAGGAAGAAAACTGACAAGTCTTCATTCTGTTAATTATGTTATGAGAAGTTCTTATCAACAGTGCTACACTTCCAGAGGGAAACACTGGTGAAAGTTGAGATCTACAGTGTCTCTATAGGCTGACCATGGCAAGAACCATTTTGCTTAGCAAAGCCAAAGAATTCTGTTCCCATTCTTAAGAGTCAAAGTTTTCTGAAGCAAAAAAGATACTCTTAGCACTGATTCCTAAGAACCTAGGTTTCCTCAATTTGCATAGTTACCTGGCCCACTAACGTCTCCTGTCTAGACGTGCAAGTGACACCTGTCTCACAAAGTTTTGCATCTTCCAAGATTGGTACAAAGGATTTTGACCCACCTGTATGCACCCAAAACTCTCACTCGCTCTGCTACTCTCTCCTTCCTCCTCCTCCATGAGTTGGCTCCTTCCCCTCTCCAACTCTCTAAAACATTTATTTTTCTTTCCATCCAGCCATTTTCTAAAAATACTTCTCTACCTAGAAAATGGATCATTGGTACACATGAATGTCTCCCACAAACAAAATGCCATCACCTTTCCTGAATCCAGTTACACACTTGCCATCCCATCTGGACTTCATGAAGCCTGCAACCCTGTCACCCCAGACACTCTCACCATCCTAGTCTGCTCTCACTTCCTCATGATGACGAGAGAGTTCCAGACCTCAGGCAGGCATTGCCTATCCCTGTCCTCCTTGGTCTCGACAGGACTGCCCAAAAGAAACATGACATGAACCATATCTGTAAATTTAAATTTTCTGATAGTCACATTCCAAACGTAAAAAGAAATGGGTAAGATTAACATAAGCAACACATCTCATTTAGCTCAAGGTATCCCAATTTAGGGGTCAACATGAATCAAGAGAAGGAAATTGGGGCGCCTGTGGCTCAGTCAGTTAAGCATCAAACTCTGGTTTCTGCTCAGATCATGATCTCACAGTTTTGTGAGTTGGAGCCCCATGTAGGGCTCTGCACTCGAAGTACATATCTTGCTTGGGATTCTTTCTTTCTGCCTCAGCCCCCCGCCACCCCCCCCCCAACTTGCACTGTCTCTTTCACAAATAAATAAACTTAAAAATTTTTTTTAAAGGAGAGAGAGAAGAAAATCATTAGTGAGACGTTTTACATTCTTTCCCCACTTACTCCTCAGAGTCTGGTGTGTATTTTACCTTTACAGCATATTTGTTTGGATGTTTATGTTTTCGTAGGAATGTCTTGGCCTTTAGCTAAGTTTCATATAATCTGTAATGGAAAAGTAGATTCACACATCCAAGGTGTTCGACACAGACAAAAGGTTTGCCAGTGACTGAATCAGTGTCAATTGTAAAATTTCAATTATTCAAAATTGAAAATTCAGACCTACCTTCAAGCATCCTCATTGCAGAGAACTTCAGGATCAAACGGTAGTGTGGCATTTTTCCTTGTTCACTAACGACACTTCCAAATATCAAATGCCCTCTTCTTGGAACTCATACCACCTTCTCCCCTCATGTTGCTTAGCACACCCTAGACGTCCCCCCACATCTGTCAGACGCTCACAGCTGGCTCCCGCTCTCGCTCTCCACCTCCATCCCTTCCACACAGGATCATCTCAGGGGTGTGTGATGTCCCAGCCAACACCTGCCCTCAGACTGTGCTGACCTCTGAATTCCAGTGACCTTCAGTTCTTTCCCATTTCTGCCGCTCACACCCACGGCTACCTTTGAGACTTTGTCATAACCCCAAACTAGTCCACATCTCAAGTCAAACACCCCACTCCGTGTCTCCACTCTAATTTTCTCGTCTACTCATTCCTCTGACTTTATAAAAACCCTCAGTCCCCAGAGGCTTCCCTTCCCTCCCAGTCCACCGCCATTACTTACTCCTGTCCTCAAAGGACATGGTGGGGGTAAGAAACAGAATTCTGGAAAGCAGACTCCCTGAGGTTACTCCTAACCTCTGCCCCTTAAAGGCTATGTGCCCTTGGGCAAATTATTCAACCTCTGCACCTCCACCCTGCCCCTGTCTAAACTGAGGGCAACAACTCTGTCAAACTGGTTGTGTGACAACCAGTCTGGTAACTGCTTTATCAACTATAAAGCACTTAGCACCGTGTGGTCATTATATACATTTGTTAAATAAATGTTTTCTTCCAAAAACAGTACCTTCCCCAGCACGCCCTTTGTCCTTCTGCCCCAGCTGCTGGGCTAAACCACACCCAGATCAACATGCTATCTGCCTTCTTACTATCTATACTGTGGCAACTAAGTCCTACTGGGGAAACCGATAGCCTACTGCAAACTGGCGCCCCTACAAATGCTCTCTCAGACACCAGCATTACTGCTAGAGCAACTTACTTGTCTTAGGTCAGCCCCTGCTACCATCCCACAAGCCTAACAGGCTTTTCTCCACTAAGAACTAGAGGCTATGAAGGCCAGGGTAAGCACCAGCAAGTCTCTAATGAGAAGCTTCTGGAAAACTGAACACTAGCCAGAAACTAACGGGTTTTTCTATTATTATGTTGCTTGACTTCAAACTGTAGTAGTAATGTTATAGAAAGATGTAAATGGCCTCTGCCCAGCCTAACTCCTATCTAGAGGGTCAAATTTGTCCCCTAGACTCAAGGAACTGGGATTTTAAAATCAAAAGGGAGAAGTGGGGGAGCAAAAGCAACTTGAAGAAGACTTGGAAATGAAGTTGAAGGAAGAAAGGAATGTCCTTACGAAGAAAGAGAGGCACTTAGAGGCCAGACTGGGAAAATCCACTTTTAAACCAGCAGTGGGTAGGCTGAGTAATGGCCCTCAAGGATATCCGCGTGCAGAGCCCAAAAACCTGAAAGTATTCCTTAAGAAAATCTGCAGGGAGATTGAGGATTAAGGATATTGAAATGGGGAGAATATCCTGCATTATCTGGTGGGCCCCAAACATAATCAAAGGTGTCCGAAGAAGAGGGAGGTAAGATGGAGATTTGATGTTGAAGGAGTTGTCACAATAGAAACCAGAGATGAGAATTATGGGGAAAAGGGTATGCCAGCCAGGGAATGTCAAGGCAGCTTCCAGAAGCTAGAAAAGACAAGGAAATAGATCTTCCCTAGGGCCCGTAGAAGGAACCAGCCCTGCCACACCTTGACTTTAGCTCAGGGACACTGATTTTGGACTTCCAAACTACAGAACTCCAGCAGGAAAAAAATTCTGTTGTTTTAAGCCATCAACTTTGTAGTAACTTGTTATAGCAGCAGTAAGAACCTAACACACACGAGGCAGTGAAGAAAACCTCAGATGCTCTAGGAGCATTTCGAGGGGACAGGCATGGCATGTTCCATGAAGGGAACACACTCAGACTTGGTCAGACTTTGAACATGTAGAACCCCACTCTGCCCTGCTGCTCAGACCAGAGTACAAAGGAGACTCCTCAGGACAACCCTTGCTCAGTGCAGCCCTGGGTTCATCAGTGCTTTGGAAGGAATCAGCCTGCTCAGAAGGGGTGGTGAGTAGGATTTGTTTGAAAAAAAGATACTCTGGGTTTTCCCAGAATTCGTGGACTTTTCACAAATCTCTAAGTATTAGAGACCCCACAGAACCAAAATGGATGGGGTATGTTAGGAAAAGAAATCTCTGTATAGATCTGTTATGGGTTGAATTATGTTCCCCCAAAATTCACATGCAGTCCTAACACCAATACTTCAGAATGTGACCTTATTTGGAAATAGGGTTGCTCCAGTTGTCATCGGTTCAGGTGTCACTGGAGTAGAATAAACCCCTACTCCCGTATGACCGGTGTCCTCATAAAAAAGGGAAAATCAGACACAGCAACTCACAAGAGAACACCATGTGAAGACTGGCATTCTGTCACGAGCCAAGGAACTGCCAGAAACAAAGCGAGTGGCCTGGAACAGATCCTTTCCCCATCGCCTGCAGAGGGAGCATGGCCCGGCCCACACACTGATCTTGGCTTTCTGACCTCCAGACTCATGAGACAATACATGTCTGTTACTTAAGCCACTCAGTTTGAGGTACTTTGTTATGGCAGCCATGACGCGCTCATACAGAATCCTGAAGGGACGAAGGCTTACTAAAGCTGCCTGCCAACACTGGCCTGATGCAGAGCAAAGAAAAAACAGGCTGAAAGGAAGGAGCTGGATGCAAATGGTAAAGCTCAGCTGGGTCGGCTTCAAAGGGAGGAGCAACAAATTTATTTTTATGCCTGTCTTCTAAAACTGGAAGGTTACTTGTTTTCCACATAGAATAGTGCTATAAAGTTTCCTGTTAAAATAAATGTCTCTAAGTCAAAAGGTTCAGTGATTTAAACAAAAATATTAAGTATAACCATACAGGCAATACTTCGAATGTTTCTTTCTTTACTGCCTGTCTCTTTCAACAAGAATGTAAGCTTTTTAGAGGCAGGACTCTTGCCTGTCTTAGTTACTACTGTATTCCCAGTTCCCAGGGCAATGCTTGGCATGCAGTAGTTGCTCAATAAACGTTGTTGAATTAAGTCTAAAAACAAAAACAAAAACAAAAAACAGGGGCACCTGGGTGGCTCAGTCGGTGAAGCATCTGACTTCGGCTCAGGTCATAATCACGGTTTGTGGGTTTGAGCCCCGCATCAGGCTTTGTGTTGACAGCTCAGAGCCTGGAACCTGCTTCAGATTCTGTGTCTCCCTCTTCTCTCTGCCCTTCCCTGCTCTCGCTCAGTCTCTCTTTCAAAAAAATAAATGGTTAAAAAAAAATTTAAAAAAAAAAAAAAAAAAAAAAAGAATGCCTGGGATCTCCTGAGGATGAAGACATTCAGAAAGGCTGGGACAGAGGACACCATGAGTAAATCATTCACATCTGTGCTTTACTGAAAAGTTCCTGGCAAAATACCTCACTTCCTATCATAGCACTTCTGTGTTCTTTGCCCACCTCCAATGAGAAAATGCTCTTACAAATTGCAGCATATCTGCTTCCACAAATTACTTATAGGTTTATAACCATTGCTCTAAGAATGAGAAAAAGAACAGTTTATATTAAGAATCAGAAAAGAATTTTAACTGAATGAGAGAAAAGTGACTTCCTAACCAGATGAGAGGCTTCTTAAAGAAGAAAGAGACTTTGAACATGTAGAACCCCACTCAGTTTTCACCTCAGATTCCTTCAAGTAGTTGTGGGTGCAAGCCTGGTGGACCGTTGAACCACGGATCAGCCCCAGGCCATCTGTGCTTACCGCCAGGCCCTCCCTTAGCTTGTGGGCTCACAGATACAAGACCCTTCTTGTATCAAGAAGGGTCTCCACATCTTCCTTATCACTTATTTACAAAAACAGAAGCACTAAGTCATACCAACTCATCATCATTAGCCCAGAGGTACCATCCTTTAAAGGATCAGAGACAAGGAAAAACTCTTCATTATTGTCACCTTGATTTCTTAACAAAAGCATCATTAGACCAATCTTTGATGGGACAAAGCTGCGGGAACTCAGGGAAACGGAAGTTTGATCGAGAGAAAATTTTAATATTGTCTTTGTTCCCTTCACTGTCTAACTCACTAGAAAATACTGTCTTGTCCTTTGGTATTTAAAACACGTTAATTCAGGTCCCTTTTCCCACACGCCCCACGCTCCAGGGGCTGTATTCCCAAGGTCACCACCAGCCCTCAAGTTCTTTTCCTTAGAGACCCTCCACCTCTTGTAGACATCCCTCTGACGGCTGTTTTCTTGGAAATTACTCATTTCCCCTTCAATTCCCCTGCAACTTTGACATTGCTACCACCCATACAAAACAAATACAAAACACCCACTCACCCAAGTCATTAGCACATGCAGGGCAAGGCTCCAAGAGTTCCGAGGGGTTTGCAATGTGACAAAACAAACAAAAAATAATGTTAAAGTGAATATAAAAAAATCCCTGCTCTTAAAAGGGCTTGCCCACTCCTCTGGTGGGAAGACCTCTTGGTCCACCCCTTCCAAGGCTCCAAGCTCCTACGCTGTGGCCTCACCACCCACCCCAACACAAGGTATGTGTCCTACAATGATCGATGATCCTACTTCTCCCAGCTCACAATTCCAGGGAATCACCTTCCTCCCCTAATGGCTCACAAAGGTTTTCCCAAATTGAGACAATGCCCTCCCTAAGATGCCTTCTGGTGCCAATTACTAAGATGGTAAGTTTTCCACCCCAATACTATTCAGATCTGGCTAAAACTGGCTCTTTATTTTTTTGTTTAATTCTGCCTCGTTCTCCTTATTTTTAAGAACCAATTAATGTGATTTGTTCCATTTTTTTTAGTTTACTGCTGCATTTGGCTCGAGTTCCTGCTTATAAATAAACCTACTCTGGTTCACCTACTCCATGCATTTTTGCTTTATATCATGTTTTGACAAATTCTGACAAAGTTAAAAAGGAATACGAAGCAACCAACTGCCTTTACTTCAAGCTTAAGAAGTTCAATTTTATTCTTGCTAATAACAACCCAGGAAATGGATGCTTACATGAATTTGAAAATCTTGTTTTTCTAAATACAATAAAAAGTTTTCATTCCTATTCAAAAGTAATTGTAGTGACAGAGTATATGAAGAATTTATATTGAGTTATTAAATGAGTAACAAAGGTATTTTCTTCCAATCCAGGAATAACCTATAAAGGATTTTACACATACTTAGACTCCCACAGTGCCTTTAAATTCATTTTGCCTCACGGAAAATTTTAAAAAGCAGGAAAGAGAGAAGAAATATATATTTGCTAATATGTTTTGCTAATTTAACTCTTCCCTGATCTGTCCCACATCCCTCCAAGACCAGGAGCTCCTTGTATAAACTCTAGTCATCTAGAGTCATCTACTCATCTAGTCATGTGTGGGCATTTGAATTCTGGCTCTGCCATCTTTAGGCATACAACTCTGCTCAAGTTATTTAGCTCCCGTGAGACTCAGTTTCCCTATTCATACCTTGAAGTTCTTGGAAAATTTATCCAAAATCTCAAAATAGGCAAAGGGATTACTAGATGTTCTTTCAGTGTGGTTCTGGATTGGCCTTTTTATTGTCTGGAATATTTTTCAACTCTGTAGGAGCAGAGTTTAACCTGCAAATTTTTATCTATTTATTTTTATTTTTTAATGTTTATTTATTTTTGAAAGAGAGAGAGTGAGTGAGGTAGGGGCAGAGAGATAGGTAGACACAGAATCCAAAGCAGCTGTCAGCACAGAGCCTGACATGGGACAGGAACTCATGAGCTATGAGATCATGACCTAAGCTGAAGTAGGACGCTTAACTGACTGAGCCACCGAGACTCCCCCAAGTGATTACTTCTGTTAAGGCATAATTTCACATACATAATCTCATGAGTTTCAGGCAAATGTAAAATGAACACATATCAAAGATTGTAGTTAGCTCATTAATTAATGAAAGGACCATTAAGATGTTAACACTAGTTCAGAGAGCAGTTGAGAAGCTGGGTATTCTGAAGCTGGGTATTTTGTATGGGTTAAAACCCATAATATTGGTGGTTTTATCTTCCACTATATAGAAATTATTTGTGTCCTGTTGGGAAAGAAAGTTTTCCTTGACCCTCTTAAAGTCCTGGCTGGGTCTGAAAATTAAACTGACAAAGGAGATTGACTGATTAACAGGAGAAAAGTAGACAAATTTTATCAAAATTTTAAAAAACATTTATTTATTTAGAGAGAGCGTGCAAGCAAGGAGGGAGAGAGAGAAAAGAAAGAATGCCAAGAAGACTCTGGGCCGCCAGGGCATAGCCTGACGTGGGGCTCGAACTCATGAACTGAACTGTGAAATCATGATTTGAGCCAAAACCAAGAGTCAAACACTTAACTGAGTAAGCCATCCATGCATGTCTTACTAAATATTTACTAAAGGAAGCATCGGACTTTGGCTCAGGTGATGATTTCACAGTTTGTGGGTTCAAGCCCCACATTGGGCTCTGTGCTGACAGCTTAGAGCCTGAAGCCTGCTTCAGATTCTGTGTCTCCCTCTCTCTCTGCCCTCCCCCTACTCATGTGCTCTCTCGTGCCCTCTCTCTCTCGCTCTCTTTCCCTCTCAAAAATCAACAAACACTAAAAAAAAAAAAAAAAAAAAAAAAGATAGAAAGTAATCACTTCTATCTATTTTGGTTATAAGAGGATTCAATGAAATGAAATTAATAACAGTTTACATTTTATTGATCACTTATTCTGGCCAGTACTGTTCCTAAACAGGCACTTTACATGTACTAACCCATTTAATCCTCACCCTCCTGTATGGTAAGCATAATCTCAATTTATTTATTTATTTTTTTAATATATGAAATTTATTGTCAAATTGGTTTCCATACAACACCCAGTGCTCATCCCAAAAGGTGCCCTCCTCAATACCCATCACCCACCCTCCCCTCCCTCCCACCCCCCATCAACCCTCAGTTTGTTCTCAGTTTTTAACAGTCTCTTATGCTTTGGCTCTCTCCCACTCTAACCTCTTTCATAATCTCAATTTATACACAAAAATGTAACATAAAATAGTAGAGAAAGTCACCCAAGTTCGGGGGGCTAGTAAATGTTAGAACTGATGTACAAAGCCTTTACAGAAGGTAAGGAACCTGAGTACCTTCTACATGGTGATAGACTTCCTCTTCCTTTTCTAGGACCTAAGAAGCACCAGGACCTTAACATACAGCCTGTAAAGAGACTATGGTAGTCTGCAATCCCTTGCCAGCCAAGCATTTGCTGAGGAGTCAGTAGATTATTTGAGTGGGACCATCTTCCCGCCAGTCTCACAGCCAGACTATTCCCTCCAATCATCCTTCCTTCATATTCAGAACCACATCACCACCTCCAGGTGTCCCCCTAGTGTTCAGGAATACTCCTTCCTCTTGAACTCTGACACAGGTCTTTCAGATACTAAACAGACTGATGCTCATGGTTAAATTATTTTGGCCAGTGCCAGGATCCCTCTTGAAACAGTCTGGTCCTTTGAGGCTTGCAAGTAACTTATAAGAAGAAAAGAGAAGTCTGGAGATTGATCTTTAGGTCACGGTTCTTGTATAAGAAGATTCCCTCACAGCTCAAAAACCAGGTTATTTTGAACCAAGCTAACATGAAGGAAAGGGAGATAGAAAGACAAGACAAAAATCTCTTTCCCAAGGGCAGGACACCATCATAAGCACCCACACCAGGGGAAAGAAGAAATACAACATTACCGAAAGATAGAAAAAGGCTGGTTCTAGTAACCTTCACTTAGAATATTCTAGAGATCCTTTGCATTTTCTCATTGGTACCACATAGCATCTGTGCCTTGTCCCTAAGCAATGAAAGATCCTGACTTTTCTAGATATCTTGGTATCTGGTTCCTCACCTGTGCTCAGCATCAAAAGGCCTGAAGGAAAACCATGATTCCACGACTTTTGCATATCATCTGAGGCAAGTAAAATACTCCAAGTCTCAGTTCTCAGAGTCTAGCACACAAAGCATCCAGGGTCCCTGAGACCCTGTCAGGTGGTCCATGAGGCTGAAATTTCTTAATTATATTTGCTTTTGACATCATTTGCTTTCTTCGTGGTTTGACATTTACAAATGCAGTGATAATTAAAACTGCTGGCATTTTAACACAAACCGAGGCAGGCAGCAGCCCCAACGTGCACTAAAGTTCACTGTATTCTTCAGGAGTATATATTCGCAGTTAAACCAAAACAAAACAAAAGTCTGTTGGGGGCGACTGGTGGCTCAGTCGGTTGAGCATCCGACTTTGGCTCAGGTCATGATCCCACAGTTCATGAGTTGGAGCCCCACGTTGGGCTCTGTGCTGACAGCTCAAAGCCTGAAGCCTGCTTTAGATTCTGTACCTCCCTCTCTCTTTGCCCCTCCCCTGCTCACATTCTGTCTCTCTCTCTCTTAAAAATAAATAAAACATTAAAAAATTTTTTTAAAGTCTGTTTCACTTAAAAATCTCAATGAATCAGTTAAAGAAATACCAATTTTATTCATCTCAACCCTGAGTACACATCTTTTTAATAAGATCATGTCAAAATAGGAAGTGCACATACAGCACTTCAGCTATCTTGGGGTGGTCTCTAGGACAAGCAATTGTAGGATTGTTCGAGTTTAGAACTGAACCACTTGGTTCAAGGAACATCTTACTTGAAGGAATGACTGACAGACAAACTGGTTGGTGGACATTTTTCCAAAAACAAATCAAGTATGCCTGTCATTTCAAGAAAAAGTAACAGTATTTGTTAGCAACAATACAGATACGAGCTCTCAAGCAAGAATTAGAATTTTAGGGGGTGCCTGGTGGCTCAGTTGGTTGAGTGTCTGACTCTTGATTCCGGCTCAGGTCAGGAACTCATGAAATCAAGCTTAGTTCTGTGCTGAGCATGGAACTTGCTTAAGGCTCTCTCTCCCCCACCCATGCTCACTACATGCTCTCTAAGAAATAATAATAATAATAGAATTTTGAAAAATTTCTATCTACCACTATGATATGAACAGTTTCCAAATGCTTAAAAACTTCTGTGATAAGATGGATGGTGACATAAACATCTGTGATTTTCTGATACCATATAACAAAATGTGTCAGCATTGGGAAGACCTACATAACTTAGTGACCTAATATTTTCCAAATGACCAATGCATCATGCTATAAAATCATGTATGGAAAAATGATCCATCCAAAGTGCAAGATACAAATAACAATAATAAAAAATAAAAAGATAAAATAAGAAAAAACAAAGTGCAAGCTAGACCAATGGATTTTAATGTGCGGTGGAAAAAAAAATTCATTGATGTGTTCTCAGATTCTCTACTGCAACTCAATGTGAAGACACTACCTCTTACTATGGTTGAGTTGTGGGTGAACATCAAAGAAGAATATTCACAATTATCTGAAAAGACTAACAAAATAGTTGTCCTTTTTCCAAACAGATATTCAGGTAAGTTCAAATTTTCTTCATACGCTTCAACCAACACAACAGATTGCAACAGAGTACCATTCAGTTATCTCTCTTCAAGCCAGACATTATAGAGATTTGTAAAAACATAGAACAATGTCACTCTTCTCACTCAATTTTTTGTTTTGGATAAAGAGTTACTTTTCATAAAACACCTGTTATTCATGTTAACATGCAATGGATTTATTATTGTTATACTTAAATAAATATTGCAAGTATTTTAATTTCTATTATGATAAAGATGGATAGATAAAACAAAAGTTCTTTAAAATCCTCAGTAATATTTAATAGTGTAAAGGGACTGAGATGCAAATGTGGGAGAACTGCTCTCTAAGCAGGGGGTTGAGGTTAGCCATAGATGGCTCTGTTTGTTATGTAAGAGAGGACCTTCGCAGATGGAAGCCTGACATGGTCATATCCTGGAGCCTGCCTGTCGGCAGGGTCCTGTCCTTAAGTGAGGGAGTAAGAATACTTCCCATTCGTATCAGAAACTACCCTAACACAATCTCCTTATGTATCTACACCACGTGCTTCTCTACCGCGAAGTGTATGCATCCTAGTGAATAAGAGCCATAACTTCAGAGGAGCCACGCATGGAAGGTTTTTGTGGGTCTCGCATCCATGAAATACAGCCAGACCAACACTCAACCATCCTACACACCTAGAAAACTGATTGGAAGATTAACACAACAATCTGCACAACCTGAACCACAGAATTCAGCAGGTACGCGACACGAAGAACTGAACTTGGGGAGCAAGAAGCCCCAAAAGGTAGGGAACCCCACAAAAGGGCGGAGAGAGGACAGAGGCTGGGGAGGGGGAGATCATACAGGAAAAGCACCCCTCCCCAAAAGCAGCTGGAGAGAAAGTGGAAAATTGGAAGCAGCCGCAGGGACTAAACTAAAAAGGGAGAAAGGAGAAAGGAAAGGGTTTAAATCCCATTAAGACTGTAAACAAGGGGGAGCGCAAAGGCTGCAACTCCGCAGCTCAATACCTGGCGGTGCTCTGGTTGGAAAGGCGAATCCCCAGGAACAGAGTGGGGTCCAGGAGGTTCTCGGGCCACACGGGGAAAAGCGGTTCCACTGCTGGAAGGACATTTGGTAGAGACTGTTGAAGCCACCTGGTCCCAGCAGACCCCGGAAGGCAGCCACATTCGCTGGTGCTGGGGCAAGGTTGTTGAGGGTGAAGCCTGGTGCCAGATGTGGGTTGCGATTTTCCATGGTCCCTGAAACGCTGAGGCTACACAGTCTCGATTTTTTTGGGGGGCAGGCTGGCACCTGGCCGCAGTCTCAGGGCACAGGCAACAGCAGGATCCAGCAAGCGTTCCTAGGTGCAGCCGACATGCGGCCATTGCTCGGTGAGACCCTCCCGCAGAGGGGCAGTGTGGTCAAAGCCAAAGTCCTTCGGAAGTAAGGGGCCGGGGAAAACAGCCGCATCTGAGACAAAACTTGGGAGAGAGGTACTGCCTGGGGCCTGGTCAGGGAGAGTGAAAAGCGGGGAGTGGATGAGAGCTGAAGACGGAGGACCGGTATGCGACTGCTGATCTGGGAGAAAAGACTGGGTGGCTGAGTGACGCCATTTTTCACCGCTCCCGCGCATGCACACCAACAAGCACCGCAACAATCCACCTCAGTAGGCTAGCAGCGCCCTCTAGGGGAGAGCGGAGCTGTTACACCGACCCCCGCCCAACTGGGCCAACTTCGATCTTCAAGAACACAAACCTCACTGCCGGCTTAATCTATGCACTATAAAGAGCTACATGGACTGACCTCTAGGGGAAACAAAGCAATTTCAGTCCTACTTCAATCTGTTAGCAGGCTTATCTCTTCAATTTTTTTTCCTCTCTTCCTCCTTTTTCTCTTTTACAATTCTTTTATTTTCTTAAATACAGAAAGAGAAAAAACTCATTTTTATTTTCAATTTTTATTAAAAATATTTGTCTTTAATTTTTATTACTATATTTTTTACTTTTGTGTAATTTTTTTCAAATTCTACTTTACTTCCATCATTTTATTTTAGTCTACTTCAATGTACTCACCTTTTCAAATTTTCAAACAATTTCCTGGTTTTTTCTGTTTCTTTCTTTCTTTTTCATTTCTTTTCATGTTCTTGAATGCAGAAAGAGAAAGACTTCATTTTTACTTTCAATTTCTTTTAAAAATATTTTTATTTAATTTTTATTACTATATTTTTTGCTTTTATGTAAATTTTTTCAAATTCTATCGTAGTCCCATCATTTTATTTCAGTCTACTACAGTGTATTCACTTTTTCAAACTCTCAAACGATTTCTTTTTTTGTCTTTTCCTTTTTTCTTTTTTTATCTTTTTTTCTCTTTTTCGTTTCTTTTCTTTTTTCTTAAATACAAAAAATGAAAAAATTCATATTTCTTTTTAATTTTTATTAAAAATATTTTTCTATAATTTTTTTCTACTATATTCTCTACTTTTGTGTATTTTAGTTTACTTTAGTGTATTCATTTTTTCAAATTCTCAAACGATTTCCTTTTTTTTTTCTCTCCCCCCCCTTTTTTCGTTTGTTTGTTTGTTTCTCTAATCTGTCAAACCACTTTCTACACCCAGACCAAAACACACCTGGGATCTAGCATCATCTATTCAATTTTTGTGTGGGTGTGTTTTTAATTTTGAAATTTAATATTTTTTTATTTTTTTAATTTCAATTTTTCTACCTCATTAATTCCTTTTCTCCCTTCAAAATGACAAAACGAAGGAATTCACCCCAAAAGAAAGAGGATGAAGAAACGACAGGCAGGGATTTAACCAACACAGACACAAGCAAGATGTCTGAACCAGAATTTAGAATCACGACGATAAGAATACCGGCTACAGTCGAAAATAGATTAGAATCCCTTTCTGCAGAGATAAAAGAAGTAAAAAATAGCCAGAATGAAATTAAAAATGCTATAACTGAGCTGCATTCACGGATGGATGCAGCAGTGGCAAGGATGGACGAGGCAGAACAGAGAATCAGCCATATAGAGGACAAACTTCTAGAGAGTAACGAAGCAGAAAAAAAGAGGGAGATTAAGGCAAACGAGCACGAGTTAAGAATTAGAGAAATCAGTGACTCATTAAAAAGGAACAACATGAGAATCATAGGGGTCCCAGAGGAGGAAGAGAGAGAAATAGGGGTAGAAGTTTTATGTGAGCGAATCATAGCAGAAAACTTTCCTAACCTGGGGAAAGACACAGACATCAAAATCCAGGAAGCACAGAGGACTCCCATTAGATTCAACAAAAACCAACCATCAACAAGGCATATCATAGTCAAATTCACAAAATACTCAGGCAAGGAGAGAATCATGAAAGCAGCAAGGAAAAAAGTCCCCAATCTGCAAGGGTAGACAGATCAGGTTTGCAGCAGACCTATTCACAGAAACCTGGCAGGCCAGAAAGGAGTGGCAGGATATATTTAGTGTGCTGAATCAGAAAAATATGCAGCCAACATCCTTTATCCAGCAAGGGTATCATTCAAAATAGAAGGAGAGAGAAAAAGTTTCCCAGACAAACAAAACTTAAAGGAGTTTGTGACCACTAAACCAGCCCTGCAAGAAATATTAAGGGGGACTCTCTGAGGGGAAAAAGATGAAATTATATACATATATAAATAAATAAATACCAAAAGCAACAAAAGATTAGAAAGGACCAGAGAACACCACGAGAAACTCCAACTCTACAAGCATCATAATGGCAATAAATTGATATCTTTCAGTACTCACTCTAAACATCAATGGACTCGATGCTCCAATCAAAATACATAGGGTAACAGAATGGATAAGAAAACAAGACCCATCTATATGCTGTTTGCAAGAGACCCACTTTAGACCTAAAGACACCTACAGATTGAAAATAAGGGGATGGAGAAACATCAATCATGCTAATGGTCAACAAAAGAAAGCTGGAGTAGTCACACTTATATCAGACAATCTAGACTTTAAAATAAAGACTGTATCAAGAGATGCAGAAGGGCATTATATCATAATCAAGGGTTCTATAGACCAAGAAGACCTAACAATTGTAAACATTTATGCACCAAATGTTGAACACCCAAATATTAATCAATTAATCACAAACATCAAGAAACTCATCGATAGTAATACCATAATAGTAGGAGACGTCAACACCCCACTCACAGCAATGGACAGATCATCTAATCAAAAAATCAACAAGGAAACAATGGCTTTGAATGACACATTGGACCAGATGGACTTAACAGATACATTTAGAACATTTCATCCTAAAGCAACAGAATATACATTCTTCTCCAGTGCACATGGAACGTTCTCCAGAATAGACCATATACTAGGACACAAATCAGCCCTAAGTAAGTACAAAAAGATTGAGATCATACCATGCATATTTTCAGACCACAATGCTATAAAACTCGAAATCAACTGCAAGAAAAAATTTGGAAAGGTAACAAATACTTGGAGACTGAAGAACATCCTATTAAAGAATGAATGGGCTAACCAAGCAGTTAAAGAAGAAATTAAAAAGTATATGGAAGTCAATGAAAATGATAGCACCACAACCCAAAACCTCTGGGACACAGCAAAGGTGGTCCTAAGAGGAAAGTATATAGCAATCCAGGCCTTCCTAAAGAAGGAAGAAAGATCTCAGATATGCAACTTAACCTTATGCCTTAAGGAGCTGGAAAAAGAACAGCAAACAAAACCCAACACCAGCAGAAGACAGGAAATAATAAAGATTAGAGCAGAAATTAATGCTATCAAAACCAAAAAAACAGTAGAACAGATCAATGAAACCGGAAGCTGGTTCTTTGAAAGAATTAACAAAATTGATAAACCACTAGCCAGTTTGATCCAGAAGAAAAAGGAAAGGACCCAAATAAGTAAAATCAAGAATGAAAGAGGAGAGATCACAACCAACCCAACAGAAATAAAAACAATAATAAGAAAATATTATGAGCAATTATATGCTAACAACATGGGCAATCTGGAAGAAATGGACAAATTCCTAGAAACATATATATTACCAAAACTGAAACAGGAAGAAATAGAAAATTTTAACAGACCCATAACCAGTGAGGAAATCGAATTAGTAATCAAAAATCTGCCAAAAAAACAAGAGTCCAGGGCCAGATGGCTTTCCAGAGGAATTCTACCAAACATTTAAGGAAGAGTTAACACCTATTCTCTTGAAACTGTTCCAAAAAATAGAAATGGAAGGAAAACTTCCAAACTCTTTCTATGAAGCCAGCATTACCCTGATTCCAAAACCAGACAGGGACCCCACTAAAAAGGAGAACTATAGACCACTTTCCCTGATGAACATGGATGCAAAAATCCTCAACAAGATATTAGACAACCAGCTAATTATTCACCATTAAAAAAATTATTAAATACATTTAAAAAATTATTCACCACGACCAAGTGGGATTTATACCTGGGATACAGGGCTGGTTCAATATCCGCAAAACAATTAACGCGATTCATCACATCAATAAGAGAAAGGACAAGAACCATATAATCCTCTCAATAGATGCAGAGAAAGCATTTGACAAGATACAGCATCCTTTCTTGATAAAAACCCTCAAGAAAGTAGGGATAGAATGAGCATACCTTGAGATCATAAAAGCCATATACGAGTGACCCAATGCTAATATCATCCTCAATGGGGAAAAACTGAGAGCTTTGCCCCTAAGGTCAGGAACAAGACAGGGATGTCCACTCTCACCACTGTTATTCAACATAGTATTGGAAGTCTTAGCCTCAGCAATGAGACAACACAAAGAAATAAAAGGCATCCAAATTGGCCAGGAAGAGGTCAAACTTTCACTCTTTGCAGATGACATGATACTCTATATGGAAAACCCAAAAGATTCCACCAAAAAACCGCTAGAACTGATTCATGAATTCAGCAAAGTCACAGGATATAAAATCAATGCACAGAAATCAGTTGCATTCCTATACACCAACAATGAAGTGACAGAAGGAGAAATCAAGGAATCGATCCCATTTACAATTGCACAAAAAACCATAAAATACCTAGGAATAAATCTAACTAAAGAGGTGAATAATCTATACACTGAAAACTACAGAAAGTTGATGACAGAAATAGAAGACACAAAGAAATGGAAAAAGATTCCATGCTCCTGGAGAAGAAGAAGAAATATTGTTAAAATGTCGATACTACCCAAAGCAATCTACATATTCAATGCAATCCTTATCAAAGTAACACCAGAATTCTTCACAGAGCTAGAACAAATAATCCTAAAATTTGTATGGAACCAGAAAAGACCGCAAATAGCCAAAGCAATCTTGAAAAAGAAAACCAAAGCTGGAGGCATCACAATCCCAGACTTCAAGCTATACTATAAAGCTGTAATCATTAAGACAGTATGGTACTGGCACACGAACAGACACTCAGATCAATGGAACAGAATAGATAACCCAGAAATGGACCCACAAACATATGGCCAATTAATCTTTGACAAAACAGGAAAGAATATCCAATGGAATAAAGACAGTCTCTTCAGCAAGTGGTGCTAGGAAAACTGGACAGAGACACGCAGAAGAAAGAACCTGGACCACTTTCTTACACCATACACAAAAATAAACTCAAAGGGGATGAAAGACCTCAATGTAAGACAGGAAGCCATAAAAATCCTCAAGGAGAAAGCAGGCAAAAACCTCTTTGATCTTGCCCGCAGCAACTTCTTACTCAACACGTCTCTGGAAGCAAGGGAAACAAAAGCAAAACTGAACTTCTGGGACCTCATCAAAATAAAAACCTTCTGCACAGCGAAGGAAACAATCAGCCAAACTAAAAGGCATCTGACAGAACGGGAGAAGATATTTGCAAATGATATATCAGATAAAGGGTTAGTATCCAAAATCTACAAGGAACTTATCAAACTTAACACCCAAAAAACAAATAATCCAGTGAAGAAATGGGAAAAGACATGAATAGACACTTCTCCAAAGAAGACATCCAGATGGACAACTGACACATGAAACAATGCTCAACGTCACTCATCATCATGGAAATACAAATCAAAACCACAATGAGATACCACCTTATACCTGTCAGAATGTCTAACATTAACAACTCAGGCCACAACAGATGTTGGCAAGGATGTGGAGAAAGAGGATCTCTTTTGCATTGTTGGTGGGAATGCAAGCTGGTGCAGCCACTCTGGAAAACAGTATGGAGGTTTCTCAAAAAACTAAAAATAGAACTACCCTACGACCCAGCAATTGCACTACTAGGCATTTATCCAAGGGATACAGGTGTGCTGTTTTGAAGGGACACATGCACCCCTATGTTTATAGCAGCACTATCAACAATAGCCAAAGTGGGGCGCCTGGGTGGCTCAGTCGGTTAAGCGGCCGACTTCAGCTCAGGTCACGATCTCACGGTCTGTGAGTCCATGAGTTCGAGCCCTGCGTCGGGCTCTGGGCTGATGGCTCAGAGCCTGGAGCCTGCTTCCGATTCTGTGTCTCCCTCTCTCTCTGACCCTCCCCCGTTCGTGCTCTGTCTCTCTCTGTCTCAAAAATAAATAAACGTTAAAATAAATAAATAAATAAATAAATAAATAAACAATAGCCAAAGTATGGAAAGAGCCCAAATGTCCATTGATGGATGAATGGATACAGAAAATGTGGTATATACATACAATGGAGTATTACTCGGCAATCAAAAAGAATGAAATCTTGCCATTTGCAACTATGTGGATGGAACCGGAGGGTATTATGCTAAGTGAAATTAGTCATTCAGAGAAAGACAAAAAGCATATGACTTCACTCATATGAAGACCTTAAGAGACAAAACAGATGAACATAAGGGAAGGGAAACAAAAATAATATAAGAACAGGGAGGGGGGGAAACAAAAGATACTCATAAATATGGAGAACAAACTGAGGGTTGCTGGAGGGTTTGTGGGAGGGGGGATGGGCCAAATGGGTAAGGGGCATTAAGGAATCTACTGAAATCATTGCTTTACTATATACTAACTAATTTGGATGTAAATGTTAAAAAATAAAAAATAAAGTTAAAAAAAAAAAAAAGAACTTGTTCCCCAACCTCACTGATCCCATGGTGATACCTTGTCAAGACAGTATAACAAATGAGTGGACTGTACTGAACAGCCTTTTCATTTAGGACCCATTCAAGTACCCATTATGGAGCTGCCATAGCCAGGAAGGCATCACCACGCGTGTTTGATTTCCTAGGTTTATCAGGAGCTATGAGAATAAAATCTGAGTTTCTGCTTTGATTTTACCACAGCTGGATATCATATCCTCATTTGTCTTTTATCTGGACAAATAAAATCAGTTCCATTCCTTAGTGCCAAACTCTCTCCCATAACATAATGGCCCTCATTTTTCTGACAGGACATAGAATCCCTGGCTACTAGTCTAAGGAAACTTCCCTTAGAAGCATTCTCTTTCCTACCTGAAAGCCTGTAAATACTTCATTAAAAAATCCGATCTGTTGGGCTAAATGGGTAAGGGACGTTAAGGAATCTACTCCTGAAATCATTGTTGCACTGTATGCTAACTAATTTCGATGTAAACTAAAAAAAAATTAATTAATTAAGAAAAAAAAAAGACCCATAACTTCTACCCTTTAGTAGAGGGCGCCAAGGGGGACAGTCTGATATCCAAGCTAAGGGGATGGGGAGAAGGGGGAGGGCACCAAGGGGGACGTGGGAAGAAACAGCTGAAAGAATAAGAGACCACTAGGGAAGATTTTTCCAGACAGCCACAGGATAGTTTATGCTGCTAGAGCCCTGGCTGGAACACCATCACCTGGTCAAGAAGTGAGGGAGCTCCAGGTGGGAGAATGTCCTGACTTTTCCTCCACTTTCCTCAAGGGATCCTAGTTATAGGAAAATAGCTGGTGGCTGACTTCTAGTGTGTGCTGCCACCTTCTGGAAAAGGCATGAATTTCATCTCCACATTACCCCTTAGTGGAGCATAGATCACAACCCAACTTAGAGGTGAGTAAACTGAGCTTCTGAGAGGCAGGTCACTTAATCGGAACCAAGATCAACCTCTAATCTGTGTCTTCCAAGTCCAGTGTCACTTCCAGGCCCCTCACACATGATTAATATAATTTTTTTTTCTTGAAAGCACAAATCACATTCACAGTAGAATCACAGTAAAAGTAAATTAATATACCCGCTCTGAAATCACAGTCGGAGGCTGGCCCAGCATCCTTGGCTGGATTTCAGGGTCTGGCTGAGTTCTCTGAGTGGCTGACACCTTTAGCTAATCCAACTAGCTTTCATGGACTTGCTTCCTACCTCAGTGAAAAATATTCATTATTTGGATTCAGACACAGTCAGTAGAGACTTGCCATGTGGGCCTCTTTTCCCTTCAGGCCCACCTTAAATCTCTTACTCTCAGACTCAAACCCCCTTCCATCTCGATCTGGAAGCATCTAGGCCCCTGTTCACAATTTATCCTTTTTTTCTGGATTTTCCCTTCTCTGGCCTGAGATAGCACCCTTCTTCTCAAGATAGGAGGGCAATGTTGCCTCATCCTGGCAGACGTGGGAAGTGCACCCACTGCTCCACATCTGAGGAAGATGAGAAGGCCCCTGGAGAGCCACCCAGGTCCAACGAGCCTTCAGGGAAGTCACAGCACCAAGTCATGAGTACTGAGTTCACCGACATTGATGAAGAGAGTCAAGGAAAGAGAAGGCTCCATCACACCACCACCAAAGCCTCCACCTCCGGGACTTTATAATCTAACAGGGTAGGAGAGAGGATCGAGACTGGTAGTTTTGGGCCCTCACCATGCATCAGAATCACTAGGCCCCACTGCCAGAGATGCTCATTCCATTACTGTGGATGGGACTCAGCCATCAGTACCTGTTTAAAGATGCTGGGTGTTTTTTTTTTTTTTTTTTCCAATATATGAAGTTTATTGTCAAATTGGTTTCCATACAACACCCAGTGCTCATCCCAAAAGGTGCCCTCCTCGATACCCATCACCCACCCTGCCCTCCCTCCCACCCCCCATCAACCCTCAGTTTGTTCTCAGTTTTTAAGAGTCTCTTATGCTTTGGCTCTCTTCCACTCTAACCTCTTTTCTTTTTCTTTCCCCTCCCCCATGGGTTTCTGTTAAGTTTCTCAGGATCCACATAAGAGTGAAACCATATGGTATCTGTCTTTCTCTGTATGGCTTATTTCACTTAGCATCACACTTTCCAGTTCCATCCACGTTGCTACAAAGGGCCATATTTCGTTCTTTCTCATTGCCACGTAGTACTCCATTGTGTATATAAACCACAATTTCTTTATCCATTCATCAGTTGATGGACATTTAGGCTCTTTCCATAATTTGGCTA
This sequence comes from Panthera tigris, assembly GCF_018350195.1. NCBI lineage: Eukaryota > Metazoa > Chordata > Mammalia > Carnivora > Felidae > Panthera > Panthera tigris. The sequence goes on along the minus strand of NC_056660.1, from coordinate 129,588,238 downwards.
TTGTTGAGAGGGCTGCTATAAACATTGGCGTACAAGTGCCCCTATGATGCTGGGTGTTTCTAATGCAAAGCCAGGCCTCAGATCCATTGAACCAGACAAATGCAACCAGAATAAGAGAACATAATACTCACACCTAACAAGGCGTCACTGCATGGCTGCCACAAGAAGATGCTAGACTGGTCAGGGCGGCTGGAACAGCTGGGGTTTACGTTCCAGGAGAGCTTTTGTGAGGCCAGGGGGCAAAACCTGCTTTGAGGAGCTCTGAGGGTGTCCAGAGGGGGAAATAAGTCATGTGCCGGGAAAAGAAGAGACACAGCCGGGAGTCAGCGGGGTGCTGGTGGTCTCCCTGAGACCTCTTATTTGCAGTTGTTACAAGCTGACTGAAAAGATGACTGTGACAGAGGAAGACAAATACCATATGATTTCGCTCATATGTGGAATTTAACAAACACAACAGATTAACATAGGGGAAGGGAAGGAAAAATAAGGTAAAAACAGAGAGGGACCTAAGAGACTCTTAAGACCCTAAGAGACTCTTAAATACAGAGAACAAACTGGGTGGCTGGAGAGGGGAGTGGGTAGGGGGATGGGATAAATGGGTGATGGGCAGTAAGGAGGGCAGTGTCGGGATGAGCACTGGGTGTTGTATGTAAGTGATGAATCACTAAATTCTACTCCTGAAACCATGACTACACTATATGTTAAGTAACTTGGACCTAAATACAATTTTAAATATAATAAAATAAATAAATAAATAAAAAGACGACTATGAGCTATTTATCCCAGGTGAGCTCTTCTTTACCCTTCCTTTATTGATCTAAGGCTTTTCTAGAGTTCCAACTATAGCAACCCTCCCTAACTTGTTCACATCACAGTAGGTGGGGGAAGCCATTTTTCCACCTTCTGTCTTACCATTTTGTTCAAACTTGTTAGGTGTGGCGACTCAGTTGTTTGGAAATCAATATCCCTGAGCCCTTAAGTGGGCTTCTCTTGTGGCTTTTGCTCCAAAGCTCGATAGAGCCTCCCTGTATGTAAGGTAGGCTGAACGGGGTAGAGTTGGAGCATTACAAGTGGAAGCAGACCTAAGACCCACACCAGCTTTCGAATCAGCCTATGGCTATCCAAAGCCTTCCAACCTCTTGTTTCTCTGTCTGTCTTCCCTGCTGGGCTGCAAACACCTTGGGAAGTAGAACAGCCTTCCATTTCTTTCTTCTTTTGTGTCCCTGCTGCTTAGTGTCTAGACCTCCCAACTTCCAGTTCCCTGACTGGCCCAGGTCTTCAGCCTGTGGACCCCTGAAGGAAGGTGAGGCTTTCTCCAGCCTCCTTCATGCCAACCGTCTGCATACTCTGTCCTCAGACCCACCTCCTAAGCCTGAGTCTGATCCTGGCCTCATGGGGTAATCCCCAGAGATTAATGAAGTCCTCCAGGGAAAACTGTTCCTGGTCCTAAACATTAAATTATAGAAAACGTTGGTCCCTGATCCATTTTCAAGAGAATTACAAATTTAAAATATGCAAATAAAATCATGTCCTTGCTACATACATAAAGCTTGGTACTGTGAGTTCGTCAAAGAAGAGATTCTATAAAAATTTAACAGTCTCCTTCAAAGAAGTGAGAAATGCCTTTCCATGACAGGTGACTCTGAGAGATACTAAAGCAATTCTCTGAATTTTTTCTGAAATTTCCCCCTGAGCCTCAAAATCGGTAGAACCTGGTTTTCTCTTTGTATGAAACAGCAAGCTGAACATCTAACAGGCTGGAGTTATTTCAGACACGGAAATAAATAACCATCTCTCATCAGTTGTCTTTCCATTTCACATGGGTCTCAGTGGGCCAGTCTTTATTGAGCACCTACTGTGTACACATGATACATCTCTTTACCCACAATTCAGCACTTACTCGACTCCTATTATCTCCAGACAGAATTGAATTCTTTGAGAAGACCTGAGTTGTTCTCATAGTTCTTTCTGACTTTCCAAAGCTCAAAGCTAGCCTTGAGTAGTCCCCCAACACATGTTGATGAAGTCTAAGGCCTCCCTAAGACAGAATAAAAAAACACCCATTTCCCATTTGGTAATTTACGTGCAAAATAACAAAATGAGAGGATATTAATCATATGTGCTCGCAGGTATCATTAAAGCATCTCTGTGAGGCCAGATCTACCACAAGCAGTCATATGAGACAAAACCTTTATAACGGAAGTCAGGAAAAGCATAACGATGCCAGCCCACTCTTGGTTATGCTTCAAATCAGTAACCTCTCACTGGGACATACTGATGCCAGGTACACAGCTCCAGGTCTGGAGTGGGAGACATAAAAAAAAAAATCATTTTTAAAACAACATGGAAAGGACTGTCGAAGAGGCGTGTGCAAGGGCTGTAGAAGCCAAAAGGGAGACTCATGGATCCTGAAAGAGCCAAGGAAGTCTTCACAGTGAGTTGACATCCGAGCTATGGTGTGGAATGCATCAGGACTTACTAGGCAAGAAGCAGGGGAGAAGGCAACATATGTCAACAGAAGAACGTGGGGGCTCTCGCAAGAACAGGATGCATTCAGATCAGCTGGAGTAGGGTACATGGTGAGAAGTGAGGCATCCTCTAGCAAGCAGGGGAGGAAGCCAGCCCATGGAGGCTTTCAGACAAGATATCCTAGAACGAGCTTTGGTACCTAGAAAGACCTCCCTGGCAGGAGTGTGGGGGATGAGCCGAAGAGAGTAGAATGTGGAGAAAAGGAGCAGGTACAGCTCTGTCCCTTCCTTCCTCTAGAAGACATGTGAACAGTGTCGTGAGGTGTCATGTTGTCATGGGGAAGCAGTGTTGACACAGCCTGGGGAAGTCAGACCTTCCTCATAAAGTCTGCACTTCAGCAGCCACCACATGGAACTCGATTCAAGACAAGGGACACTGCAGAGGCATTTGTCTCATTTCCATCTTGGCCATTCCTTGCGCACCAAATATGGTAAGACAAAATGTGATGGATTTATTGACAAATATCCTGTAGAGAAGACTCTAGTTTCTCAACACCCCGAAGTGCCAATACCTCCCTTGATGGTTTTGAAGTACGAGTGTCTGTAGCAGCTATTGTCACATGTCTGACAAGGTGAGAATTTAACTCCTTCCAACGACAGAAAGATATCTAAAGGCATTTGTCTCTGATCCTATAACCTGTGGCTACACAGTTGGGGCTCAAGTTTTGCAGCTCTGGTGATCAAGCCTGCATTGGAGGGAGATGAAAAACAGGGAGCAGAGCTGTTTCCTTGAAAGGAATTTCGGAAGAAGCAGCACTCTGCTCCCTATTCCCTTGCAGGTCTATGGAATTCCTTCCTTATCTTGTTTCTTTTTCTCCAGGGAAGAATGATCAAATTGGTCTGCAGTTTCTCCTTACTCCCTAAGGAACAACCCATTGTTGGGGCACCTGGGTGGATCAGTCGGTTGAATGTCAGACTTCGGCTCAGGTCATGATCTCGCGGTTCACGACTTCAAGGCCCACATTGGGCTCACTGCTGTCAGCCTGTCAACGCAGAGCCCACTTCAGATCCTCTTTTCCCTTCTCTCTGCCCCTCCCCCAGCTACACTGTCCCCAAAATAAATATTAAAAAAAAGAAAAAAGAAAAACCAATTGCTCTGAAGGCAATTTTGAACCCTTCCGTATTTTAAATGATATCTTCTGTGAAACCCAAATAGACTTACCTGGTCTTTCGGCTTAACACCTTAGGGGTACAAAACTGAGTCAAGCCACCTCCTTTTGGAGAAAGGACTGCTGTTTTCTACTCATAGAGGCTGGAAAAAAAGAGGCATCTGCTGTCAGACAATGAGAACACACACAAGAAATCAGGGAGTCCCCTTGTCTCCTGGCAGTGGGGATCCCCTGTGCTGGGGGCTGATTCCTCATGGACCCATCAGGCCTGCTGTCATTCCTGGTTTCTTGTCTGTCTTCCCCTCCGCATCTCAGGCAGTCTGAGTCTTACTCATCTCCTCACCAGCACTGCCTATCACCGTGAATGTCATGCCATCATAGGGATAACTTCAATCAAATGAGGGCTCACTCCATCCTGGAAATTGTGCCAATTGCTTCAGATACATACGAAGTTGTTTAATTTACTCAATATCCCATTTTACATATGTAAAACTAAAGTTCACAAGGTTTATTCAACTTACTCAAAGTCACATGTCCAGGAAGGGTCAGCAGAAATTTGAGCTCGGTCCCTATGCCTCTTCCATTCACCATGCTACCTTGAAAGGGGAGAAATGCATCATGCGACAGCTTCAGCTCTTCCATGAATTCTCCAAAGTCCAATTTGTGTGTATGGACTGATGGACTTGCCAAATTACATTTTAAAGCAAACCCAAATGTCCATTTGATCTGCACTATAAATCAAAAATATATATATTTCCATTGGAAAAAGTTCCTCCGTAAGACCAAGGTGGACAGTTTTTAGCACAAGTGTAACAGACTATTAGAACATGTTACTATTCAGAAGGAATAGAACAGAACTACCTTTACTGTAGAGTAATGGCCCCAGTACCTGGTCCCTCGGGTAAAAAGAGACGTGAAGATGTGAAATAGTTACAGCTGGGGCACCAGAACTAAAAATGCCACATTCAAAAGTGGATGGGAGACTATCATCATGTAGGATTTACATTAGTGGGTGATCAAAGTCTGTTTTTCTGCCTTTTAACCATGAACCCCTCTTCTGTCTCACATCTAGCCTTCTCAAACAAAAGACTAATGTTAGATTTAGGGGAAACATTTATGAGACAGTTATTGCTACTCTGAGTCCAGACATCCTGTCAGGGGTCTCTCACTTCAAGCCTAAGGAAAGAGACCACAATAAGACCACTTGGAGAGCCTGATATGTGTCTTCTAGTTTAGGGGACATTGTGACTCCCACATGGAAAATCTGGCTGACTGCTTCAATGGCAGAGCAAAAGATGAGGGTGTTAGGCCACTGCACATTTGCCTGAACACATTCTTTTGGACTAGATGCAGGTGACTCACGTGAGGGAACCAATGGAAGGCTTCTTAGATTCTCTCCAAGATGGCTGCCTACAGAGGCAAGTAGTCCTGCGCAGAAAGATGCCAGGGGTCCCACCAAATGCCTCGGGCTGAGCAAGAGGAAGCAACCAACCACAGTGAGAACATCACCCTCACTAAAAGAAACTGCAGGTGAGAGATCACCAGCAGAAGCGGGAGAGGAAGAGGAGGTCTCTAAAGAGCCTAAAAAGTATAGCTAAGGAAAGCGTCCACCTTAAACATCCACCAGACCCGAGAACAAAATGCCAGTTCCTGACAGTGTTAGTCAAGTGTGAATTTTCCTGGCCTTTTCTTTTCACCCACCCCCTGCTACTGCCCTTGAGGGTCAGAAAGGGAGGTGAGCAATTTGGAGGAGAGGCAAAACTATGAGGCTGGGGAGAAGCGAAAGGGCAGCCCATAGCAAGCAACCCAGCTTCAGTGGGTCTTTGCAGGGGGAGAAAATCAAAATTTATTCTCTCACCATTGTGGAGGCCAGAAGTCCAAAACCAGTTTCACTGGACTGAAATCAAGGTATGAAGAAGGCCACAGTCCCACTGGAGGATCTAGGAGAGATTCTGCTCCTGCCTCTTCCAGCTCCTGGTGGCTCTGTCTTCCTTGCCCCGTGGCCGCATCACCACTGGGTCTGTCTTCACGGTCACACTCCCTCTTCTCTTCTGTATAATAAAATCTCCCTCTGATTCTCTCTTACAAGGATACATGTGATTGCATTTTTGGCCCACCCTGATTATCCACGATAATTTCTCCATCTCAGAATCCTAACTTTAATTATATCTTTTGCCATATAAGGTGATATTCAACCTTTTGTCATACAAGGTAGTGTTCACAGGTTCAGGGGATTAAAATATCTCTTGAGGGCACATTATTCAGTCTACCATAGAGGGTCCAGGAAATTAATGTGTTTAGGGGTTAACACCTAATGAATAATGAAACAGAGCGTTTAAGTAACTTTCTTAGAATCACACAGCTGAGTAGTGGGTGAGTTAGGTCTTAAAGAAGCAAAGTCCCCTGACTTCTGGTCAAAAGCTTTACCTTCTACAATACACAGTGACAAATGCCATTGGAATCCTTTATATGCTATAGCTATTTTAAAGTTTTATTCAAGCATCTGATAACAGGTGTTTTTTTTGATGGAATTTATTTTTTTTATTTTATTTGTATTTTTACTTTTTAAATTTTATTTCAATCCAAGTTAGTTAACCTACAGTGTAGTATTGGTTTCAGGAATAGAACTGAGTGATTCATCACTTCCATATAACACCCAGTACTCATCCCAACAAGGGTCCTCCTTAATGCCCATCACCCATTTAGCCCATCCCCCCACCCTCCTCTCCTCCAGCAACCTTCTTCAGTTTGTTCTCTGTATTTAAGAGTCTCTTATGGTTTGCCTCCCTCTCTGTTTTTACCTTATTTTTCCTCCCCTTCCCCTATGTTTATGTTAGGTTTCTTAAATTCCACATATGAGAGAAATCATATGATATCTGTCTTTCTCTGACTGACTTATTTTGCTTAGCATTACACATTCGAGTTCCATCCATGTTGTTCCAAATGGCAAGACTTCATTCTTTTTGATCACTGAGTAATATTCCATTGTATAACAGTTTCCTTAAAGAAAATCTCCATTTGGAGGCTTCTAAGCAAAGATGAAAGAAAAAAGATGGCATCAGTCAGCTTACTCTCACCCATTCCCACTCCGGTATTGTTTAGGGACCTCACAGAGCAAACATGAGGTTTCTTTTCTGGAAGGAGAAGTGTTGGAGCCATGATAGATCACCGCCTGACAGTGGTCGTGAAGTCTAACTGTGCAGCAAGTGCTCAATGAGCCCCTATTTTGAGCAGAAACACGTCTAATTACTCACCATGAAATTACAGAGTAGAAGGGCCAGCATGCGATTGCTTCCAACCTTTTTCACCATTTAAGTGTAGCCAAGGCACTACAGGCACACTTCTGGGTGTGGCACTTGACTTTACTGTGCTTCACAGATAACTGCATTTTTTACAAAGTGAAGGTTTGCAGCAACCCTGCATCAAGCAAATCTACCCGCGCCATTTTTCCTCGCAAATTTGCTCTCTCTGTGTCACATGTTGTAAATTCTCACAACGTTTCAAACTTTTTCATTATTATTATTATATTTGTTATCCGTGATCAATGATTATGACTCACTGAAAACTCAGATGATGGTTAGCTTTTTATTAGCAGCAAAGTATTTTTAAATTAAGGAATGTACATTTTTGTAGACAAAACGGTATTACACACTTAATGGACTACATAAGATAGTGTAAACATAAATTTTATACGCTCTGGGAAGCCAACAAATTCATTTGACTTGCTTGATGGCAATATTCGCTTTGTTGCAGTGGCCTGGGACAAAATCCGCAGTATCTCCAGAGTATTCCTGTACTTGCTACGGGTCCTTGTGCCTTAAATGTGTGAGCTATGGGGGCGCCTGGGTGGCTCAGTCGGTTAAGCGTCCGACTTCGGCTCAGGTCATGATCTCACGGTCCGTGGGTTCGAGCCCCGCGTCAGGCTCTGTGCTGACAGCTCAGAGCCTGGAGCCTGTTTCAGATTCTGTGTCTTCCTCTCTCTCTGACCCTCCCCCGTTCATGCTCTGTCTCTCTCTGTCTCAAAAATAAATAAACGTTAAAAAATTAAAAAAAAAAATGTGTGAGCTATAGTCTGAACTGAAAGAAGGGAGGACTAGCCCAGTTTGGTGAAGGATGAGGGCAATTACCAACATTTGGAGAAGTCCCCAAAATAACAGCTCGCTAAAACCTCTACTGGGCAGAATCTGTCCACCTCCATGTGTCCACAAGCCCAGGGTTGACATGGAGCCATGCTCTAGAGGTGGAACACAGCAAGCCATCAGTGGTGTCACAGAAATCCAAGAACCCAAGAAAATGGAGCATAGGCATCAGGTAGGTGGTGACAATAGAGGGGCTGGAGAGAGAACACATGGGAAAGAAAAGAGGTAGGACCACAGAGGAACCATGAGGTGAGAGTGGGTTACTGGTGATAATGGGAGAAAACAGATGACCTGGAATAGAGCAAGATTCATAGAATGTTGCAGGGCTTGGCACATCATAAAAGAGTAGGAAGCTTCATTTCCCTTACAGTTTTTCATAGAGAGGCCCTGAGGAAAAGCCAAAGGCTGTTTAGATAACTTGAAAAGCTCTTGTCTTAGACATCAAGAGACCAGTGGGACTCGCAATCCGTACTTATTTTAAAACCAGTGGCTGTCAACATGCTAAGTGCTAAAAATATGTTCACTCCCCTTTGCCATATTACAGACCTGAAAATATTGAAGCTATAAGGGTGTTTCCACCTCTGCCACCCACTTAGTGTCAATTCAAAGGTGAAGCTGTTATAATTAGTCCTTTTCAAACGATCTTGACTTTCTTCTGCCATCTTCTAAAATCAGGAATACAAAATCTGTTGAAGGGGAACTTGCCTCTCTCAAGAAAACTTGTCAGCTAATTATATCCTTGATTTGAGCAAATCTTTGCTGCTTTCCTCTTTGTGAAATCAGCAAACTCACTCCTTCCCTTCCTGAGGGGCACATGGGGTGGTTACACTTCCTGGATTTCCTGCTCAACCCTGACCTCTGAGGTCTCCAGGCTGACTGTCTAACAAAAAAAAGAGAAAACTTTGCTTTACCGATTTTGCACAGCTTCAGCCCAACATGAAAGCTGACACAAGGGACTTGACCCTCACACACAACCCAAAGTGTTTGACAACGGCAATAGAAAATGTCTGAGCTCACTTGAACCAGTGGGACAACTCCCACTTCAATCCTGACCTCACTCATTTTATAGGAGCTACAAAGTCCTGCTTAATCTGGTTCCCCTGCCAATCTGCCCCATATCATTCTATTTTCCATGACAGTTTCCAGCAAGGTTTCAGGTCAGAATGATGTTACCTTTCAAGAGCCACGCCGGGATTGTGATGCAGAGCCACTTCAGGCAGAAGACAATACCTGCTAACATTTTAGCCCAACCTCTGGATCATACATGGCAATCCTATCTGCTGCAAACACTGATGGAATTCATGGCTTGGCCGGCACTGCTGGGGAAGATTCTGAGGCTACAAAGCGCCTTAATGTAAAAGAACACCATGATAGATCAGCAGAGGCACAGCAGCACCCAGGGCCATATACTTGCCAACCCCGTTCAAGGTGGAGACATCAGTGACACAGTGTTTATTGGCCTGGTACGCAGACTTCTGGAAGCTCATCCCGGAACTGTGGTTGACCTCCTGTGATTTCAGACAATATCTCTTTGTTTTACTTCCTCCTGCAGGAAAACATTCTGTTGACAGTAATCCCTCTCAGGGGTGTTTGAAGGTGAACAGGTCTACTTAAAAGCACTTAGGGCTTTTTGAAAGAAAAGCACTAACATAAATCCCAAGCAATAGTACCATCATTGTCTGGATTACTTATAAAAGAAATAAGTCTCTTAGGTCATTGAATTTCTTTGACTAGATTTCAGTCTGTGTGAGGTGGAAAAAATTGCTATCATACGTGGCTAAAACTAACTGAGCAAAAAGAATACTATATATAGGTTGAATTTATAGTTGAAGACTTTAACGTGCTCTGTCAATAGCATTTGGTCCAATCTCTGGCATGCTGACAAACAGAAGACAGTAATACTGGACATGACCGCCTCAAGCACAAACAAGACATGGCTTTTTACTTTCATGCTGTGAGGCTAGCGGAACCTGGTGCTCCATCATACGCCTCACTGGACCATCACTGTGGTCATCATCACTATTTCCAGCCACCCGAGTTAGCCCTGCACCCAAGGAATGGAGTCATTGGATTCACCAAAAACGTAATCCCATGGCTTAGCATTAGCCTCAAAGCAACAGATTTAGTAACTTCTGTAGCGGGCACCCGGGGCAGAAAACAAATATATCTGTAATGGCCTACAACGTGTGTCCTACAGGCTTTGGGCAGAACAAGAAGTAGGAACAATCTGCCTTAAAAATTCTATGTTATTAACACAGTGACAACAATGGAAAGTGAACACAAATAATGCAGCATTGGTGGCACAGTGAGCGGGAACCCCAGAATTAGACCGATGAAACCCGGATTCCTGTCCTTGCTCTGCTCTCTGCTGCTAGGCACCCCCGACCCATCACTTTACCTCTCTGTCTCCTCACTGGTATGAGAGGAAATTGGACTAGATGACCTCCAAGGCTCTTCCAATTCTAGGTTTCCAGTGAATCCATGATTCTAGTTGTAGGTACCCCACTAGCACAAGAGTTAGCCTTCTGAAATCCACGTGATGCCTTTTCACCTTGACCGTATTCAGACATAACAGGTGCACATTTCTGAGTGTCAAGGCCACCTGGGGGAAGAAAGTATCAACACAGCCTCCAGGGCCTTCAGCCTTCATGGGGCAGGAGGCCACCCTGTCCTCTCTCCAGACACTGGAGCCAGTAAGACAGGAGCATTGTTCAGACACTGTCAAGGATGCCGATGAACAGGTGGGTCCACCTCTGCACTTTCCAGTGACATCCCAAACCCATGGGATTTGGAGAGATCCATGATACCAAGAGTTTCATGAACATAAATAAGAAATTCAGAGACTGAGTACACCAGAGCGCCTTGGAAGTGAGAGGGCCCCTCTGTATACACTTTCTGTTCTTAAAAGGAATTCAATAGCAGGAGTTCCCCCTGACCATTCCCCCAATGGACTTCCACTCTCAAGGCTTAGAGCTTCCGGAAGGAAGAGAGCAGCCTCCATAAGTGGGCAGAGGCTCTCTGGCCTTCTGCTGAGGGAAGAGCACAGACACAGACACAGACATCATATCATGAATCTTAGAGATACCAGGGAAGACTTCTTTTGAAGCAAGGATCCACTTTGGCCACATTTACTGTCAGGACGCTGGGCCCAGAAGACAGCACCAGCCTTGGCATTGCACAGGTTAGGCTTCCTAAATAATAGCAGTGTAAATAAATTGAGATATCACTTAATTAAGCCTTTGTGCAGTGCTTCAGCACGAGTGGTCTCCAAAAAGTGAAACAACTATTTTGTAAACACCTTGTGACAAATGCCCCAAGTCAGCTGATCTACTTCCAACGTTAGAGAAGTTCGGTGGCTTTTCACCATTCTTTCTTATCCTGAAGAGCTCTCCTGAACTTTTGTTTTCAATCAAGAACCGAAGCTCTTTTCAACTGCTCCACCTTTGAGATGTTTTTTAATTTTGTTTTATGGGTTTTCACATTTGATTCTGAAAAAAATATTTTCTCATGATCTTCCAAAGAACTTTCATTCAGTAACATGACTGCAGGGCCTGCAGGGACTGCAGATGTGGATACAGGGCCATATAGTTAAAAAAAATTTTTTAATCTTTATTTATTTTTGAGAGAGAGACAGAGTGTGAGCTGGGGAGGAGCAGAGAGGGAGACACAGAATCCAAAGCAGACTCTAGGCCCTGAGCCATCAGCACAGAGGCTGACGTGGGGCTCAAACTCACAAACTATGAGATCATTACCTGAGCCAAAGTCGGACGCTCAACTGATTGAGCCACCCAGGCGCCCCATAGGGCCATATGGTTTAAAGGGCACTCCCCAATGACTAGCTCATAACCACACTTCAAAGTAGCAGACTCTGCTACAAATGCAGAATGACCCTCTGTGAGGCTTGGTGCCCTCACCCAGCCAAGCTGGATGCTTCCTTTGCTCTAAGGTTACCTTCTGAGAACTTCAACTCTCTTCCTGTCCCCTAAGGAAATCCTGGAATGGCTTTGCCAAAAAAGTCCCATACCAGCATTTATTTATACTTATTTCTGGAAGCTACAGGCTGAGAAGGAAGAGCTGTGCTCACGACCAATTTCCCTTTTGAAATAAGCGCACGATAATCACATGGACCTGGGGGCTCTGGCTGGCTCAGTCGGTAGAGCCTGCGATTCTTAATCTCTGGGTTGTAAATTCAAGCCCAGGTTAGGTGTAGAGATTACTTAAAAAAAAAAATCTTGAAAAAAATAACATAGATTTGACTGGCCATAGATATTGCTATAACTGTTTTTTGAAGAAGGATGGGAAAAAAATGTGCGTCAGCAAAACTACCTGAAACTTCTGTGTTATGGATAGGGTGGGCCAACTCTCAACCAAACTGCTGGGTGTTGGTGATGCCTCCATTCAGTTTTCTTGTGCCTTTCAACTCTCATATCTCCAGATAATGGGGGCCCTTCCTGCCCAATGAGGCCTCCACAGAGCTACCCATATTTTATCAAAATCTGAAAAAGAACCCAAATAATCCAAGCCCAGTGGGATGGCTTTTCTGATGTGTCAACTTGGCTGTGTTAAAGTCCCCGCTACTCAGTCAAACTTTAATCTAGGTGTTGCTGGGAAAGCATTTTTTGGATATAACTGAAGTCTCTAATCAATTGATCTTCCAATAAGGAAGATTATCCTGAAGAATCCAGGTGGATCTGACCAATCAGTTGAAAGGCCTTCAAAGCAGGACTAAGTCTTTCACAAAAAGAGAAGAAATCTTCCTTTGTATAGTAGCATCAGCTCATGCTGTGGGTTCCAACTTGTCCAGGATCTTCCAGGCCCTGGGGTCCTGCCTGATGGATTTCAGACTTGTTCTGCCAGTTCCAATTACACTGGCTAATTTCTTGTAATAAGAAGATGAATAGATAGATAATTAGCTAATTGATAGATGATAGATACATAGATAGATAATAGAAAGAGATGAATGAATGATAGATGAATAGATATACAGCTATGAAGAATATAGATACAAATATAGGGATAAACAGATATACAGATGCATAAATATATAGCTGTAAATCTCCTACATGTGGTTCTGCTTCCCTGGCTGAACTCTGACTAATACAGATTTTGGTACCAGGAGTGAGGTTTGCACACAGAAGTCACGGTTCAACCCTGCCTTATATACTCAGGGCTCCCTGAGGTCCACAAATCTAAAACTTGCAATGAAATGAAACAAAAACAAAAGTGAGAATAAAGGAGAGGAGAACAGCCTCACATCATCATTTCTGGGGCTTTGAAGCAAGATTGCAGTGATTTATATCAAGGCTAAATGATACTGTAAAGAGAAAGCAATTGCAAATCCAGTAGCTATTTTTCTCTAAGCCTCTAAATCCTAGAAATGTAGCATGCTCTCCTCCCAGGGGAGGAAAAAAAAAGGCTGCTTTCATTACAATGCCAGTGAATCCCGTAATAATCGGCTGAATCCTGACAATTGAATCATTCCTCAGTTGAAGGAAAAGACACAGTCACAATCTGGAAGTTTCTATCATCCAGCAAATAAAAAGATCTGATGACTGAGTTTCCCTGGCTTCTGCTCATGCCTTTCTCCCAAACCTCCAACCCCAGAGCCCTCCTGCCTTTAGGTCTCAGGGCAGGAGTTTGGTTTATGTGTTCATGGTTCTGCCTCTCCATTCCCATAAAGGTGGCCAAATCCACTGTCCTGGAAGTGTTTCGGCTAACAGACATTTATTGACTCTTACTCAGTCCAGGTACTTCTCTGGGGGCTGAAGATAAGCTATTGCCATTAAGAGCTTGCTTTGTGGTTGGAGAAACGTTATTTTTTTTACTTTTAAAAAACGTATTTTTAAAAAAATGTATTTTTTTTACTTTTAAATATATTTTTGGGGTGCCTGGGTGGCACAGTCAGTTAAGCATCCAACTTCAGCTCAGGTCATGATCTCACAGTTCGGGAGTTCGAGCCCCACGCTGGGCTCTGTGCTGACAGCTCAGAGTTCAGAGCCCAGAGCCTGCTTCGGATTCTGTGTCTCCTTCTCTCTGTGCCCCTCCCCCACTCGTGCTCTCTCTGTCTCTCTCTCTCTCTCAAAAATAAATAAACACTAAAAACTTTAAATGTATTTTTACCTTATTTCCTCATCTTACTTTAATATATGCCTGCTTTGGCCATAAGACCTGATTTTCTTAATGGGGTGTTAGCAAACGTCATACAGAGACTTGAAAAGCATGGGCCTGTCAGGACTCACTCTCTTGCTACTCCTAAGGACCTGGGACTTCCAGCATGTGAAGACACCCAGACCCACCTACTGGATGACAGAAGACACTTAGCTAGTCGCCCCCGTGGTCCTGTCCAACAGTCTAACAACCACCGCTTCCACCAGCTGAGGCCAGCTGAGCCAGCTGAGTCAGGCCCGGAAGAACCACTCAGTCAATCCACAGACTCCTGAGCTAAATAAGTGGTTGTTTTAAACCACTAAGCTGTTGGAGCATTTGTTAGATAGAAATGTTCACTGATACGTGGGGGCAGTGGGTACTCACTTGTTAAACTGGAGATGGGTCCTAGAAAATGTCATAAAGCCCGTGGTCTCCCTCAGTGTTCAGCTTTATCCACACCTCCAGGACCATTCCCTGTTATTACTGACGTACTCCGGAGGTACTGGCAATTTCCTACAGGTGGCTCACCTGTCTTCCAATCAGTGGTACTGGAATCACCTGACTTCCAATCAGTCTTTGTTCTGGAATATCTTTTCAAGGATTTCTATTTAGTGCACAGCCTTGGGAGAGGCCCTTCAGAGCACACTGTAAAAGATTCGAGATCCCTAAGCTCAGAGGTCCTCTCCTGTGACACATCCCACTGCATGGGCAGGCATCACCGGGTCCTATTTGTATCACCCATGAAGGCTGGGGCTTGGGGGTGCAAAAAGTTGCCCATATGGCCACGTGTAATAAAGGCCTTTGTCTCCCCCTCGGGAGTCTCTGGTCTTTGCCAGCATCCACGACGCTGTGGCAGACTAACTTGTTAAATTACAAGAGGGCCAAATCTCAGACCTTTCTCAGTTCCTGAGAACCAACTAACCAAAATTCCCGTATATAAAACTATCAGCCAAACTCATATAGGGGATGCTGCTTAGTGCCTATAAAAGTCCATTTCTCTGCAATTGACCCTGGAAAAGCACATGATGTCCCTGTTCCCAGAAACTCCAGGGTGGGGACATCTGTACACATCCTTCTTGTTCTTTTAAGGGACATGGGATAGAAGTATGGGGCCAAATCCATTTTTCAAATCATTGGAGAAACAGGAAATGGTGGGCTAGATACAAATATAGTAAGAACATAGAGCTTTCAAGCCACGAGAAAATATAGCTGGTCTGCCCTCTTTCTGCTTTTGCTACCCACAACACCCAGCCCAGCCCAAGCACCCATCAGAAAGGAAGTTAACCTGAGCAGCCCTGTGCACACACTCCATCACTGGGGCGCAGGGATTCAGAAATCAATGAAGTCAGGGGTGCCTGGGTGGCTCAGTCGTTGAATGACTTCGGCTCAGGTCATGATCTTGCGATTGGTGAGTTTGATCCCCAAAGTGGACTCTAGCTCAGAGCCTAGAGCCTGCTTCGAATTCTGTCTCCCTCTCTTTGCCCCTCCCCCGCTCGCTCACGCACGCTCTCACACACTCTCTCTCTCAAAAATAAACACTAAAAAAAAAAAAAAATCTAACAACAACAACAAAAATAAATGAAGCCAAAATACTTTTTAAAGCCTTTGACATGACAGCCTGAGAAAAACAATTACAATTCTTGCTCCATTGGCTACCTACACAGAACTTTCCAGACATCCTAGCATTTTAACACCATTCACAATTCCATTTTCAAGGCAAGAAAGATTATATTTGTTTCTAATCCCTCTGTCTTCAATGCAGCATTTCCACCAGGAAGCTGCATCTGCACATTTAACTCATTCTCAGGTTTATCAGATAAGCCACTGACCTTACTAGAATATGGGAAGGAGAAAGCTGATGTAGGAAAGATGCTGAAGCTCCTGGAAGAAACTACTTCCAGCATAAGTTAAATGCCCGCTGAGACGTCCTACAGATGAGCAGTTACCTAACCAGAGCACCTTAGCAGAGCTGAGCCCCTGAGATGAGCTTCCAGAGAATGTCCTCGTCTTTTGTTTCTGGGTAAATGGTTTGGGGAGCCATTATCTTTTCCCCCACAAGGCCCAGATTCTGCTGGACATGAGCCATCCACGTGCTCCAGCAGCTGTAGGGTACTACTCCTCCAAGTACGTGGAATGGTGGTTTTCTACCCTGACTGCTCAAGAGAAGCACCTGAGGACTTTTAAAAATAATACTGGTTCCTGTAGGCCCACCCCAGGCCAATTAAGTTAGAAACACAGGGAGAGCCAGGAATTAAAACCTTATTAGAACATAACACGAAGGTACAGTTCTAGGCATTTAAATATCAACTCCAATGACCTTACTCCCAGATTTGTTCCACTCTCGAAGGGAAGATAAAGTTTAGTTTTGAGATATTTATTTATTTACTTATTTAGCTTGAATTGGAGATCAGAACTCTCATTCATTCATTCATTCATTATTTGTTGAGTACTTCATAAATGGCAGGTACCATTTACCTCACAAGGGGTCACAATCCACAGGGGAAGACAAGAGAACCAGCAACTTTAATGCCTCAGAAGGGGAAATGCAGAATACTACAAGAATACAGCAGAGGCGCTCCCACTCTTCATTTGGGGGGCACATGTCTTTCTTTCTTCTGCCCACCTCAGTCCTTGTCCTCCTCACTTTCACGTCTGTAACTCCCAGTCATCACTCACTTGTGGCTATGGGGTCTGGGTCCTAAGGGAACCTTTAACCTTCATTTGCAATCCTTTTCCAAAGCTAGATGGCGCTTTTCATGAATCTTGTGAACACCTGAATGGCATTTTCCTCTCTGATTTGGAACAGAGGCTTCCAGAAAGAACAGGAAAAAACAAGTGACATTCCTAAACCCCAAGGTTACACGGAAATTCAGAAATGACACATTCCGAGTGGGTTTGAAGATAGTGAATGAGCTGACAAAATGGGTGCCTGGTACCATCTACACGGAGGAAGCAAATGCCACGGCAGAAACTTCTTTGGAAAAGTATCTTCCCAGAGCAGAGATGGATGCCAAGGAGCACACTGCAAAAATCAGAGAAAACAAGAGCATGCTCAGATCTTGAACTACAAAATATTACTTATTCTTAGGAAATGGGTAGTAATGGAAAGTAACTATCTTCTTTCAGATTATCAGCGAGTATAATTTGCCTTTTTTTTTTTTTTCCATGCCCTACCAAGCATCCTCCACAAAATGAGCCATACAGACCAACCTCTTTTCTGGGAATGCCGAATCCTGTAGTGCACCTTTTTCGGTTTTCTAGAATAAACACTACTGTGTGGGTCGTTCACACTGTGCTGTGACTAAGACAGGAAAACTGGACTTGAATATCAGTTCCGTAGCTTGAAAGCTGGATGATTTCAGGAAAGTCATTCAACAGCTCTGGAAATGTACATCTCTGGTCTGTAGACTAATGATGACGAGTACAGGATTGCTGCAGAGAATGAAGGAAATGATATGAGCAGAACCTTTAGTTCACCATCTGGCACACAGTAGATATTCAGGAAGAGGAGCTACCGGTCCCTCCATGATCCAAACCCACCCTGGGAAGGGGACATAACATAGCAACTTGGAATTTCTGGCTTCCTGCAAGCATGCCCTGTTGTTTCTCCTTATCTAACAAGTGAGAAAGCAAAAATCCTGCATTTAATAAACAGTATCTCACAGATCAGCACCGTGTGACTGGTTCTGAGCAGATACGGGACACTATCAGGAAGCTGACACGCCAAAGTCCAGCTCTCTCACACATTGTCGAATTGAAAGTGTCTGTAATATCCTGTTGCTACGCATCTATCTGGACTCTTCAACGTTAGCACTTTTAAGCCAAGTTTTCAGAAAACTCTGGTAGGCAAACGAAGAAAAATGCGACTTCCTCTCAAGTTCGACAAGGTTCTTCTAGTTCAAAGCCCTTTTCCAGAGTCAGGCGGGCCACTGTGAGCTGATAGAGAAGAGCAGGGAGGTGAGATGATGAGGCTAAGAACCCTTTAAGAAGCATCCAAGTCAAAGAGAAGAAGGGTCTGCTGTGGACACCCAAACGAGGGTGCATCTGGGGCCTGGGTCTGCTGGGCTTGGGGACGAGCAGGGACAGCTGTGTCAGACTGCAGGAGTTTTAAATGGCAAGCGCTCACCTCCAGGGCCAGCATCCACTTCCTCAGTTCATCAGAATGGCTCTTCCCGATGCAGAAGGACCAACTAGGACCATTTACTGAGAGCCACTCTGACAGGGACTTCCAGTGGCTCACCGGCTTGCCAGAATTCTAGCTCCTTTGTGCTGAGTCTCCAAGTAAAATGGAGTCATCTGGACTTGTGTAGCAGGCATTGTGTGGAAGCAAAACTGGACCTGGGAAGCACCTTCTCATCATCTTTAATCTTAGCCTTTTCTTCTTTTGGCACCGGATAGGGAGTAGGTAAATGTAGATATTACTGTCTTCCTGACTTACCTCAATCAGTTGGCCACATCTGAAGCACTGAGCTAACTCTACATTTTCTTTTAAATTGGGACAGTACCTCAGAAATACATATGTAACGTCAAAATGATTTGTGGGCACTCAAGTAGTCTGCCATATTCTTGAGTCCCAAAAGTGAATATAAAAGGAAAATGAGGGATATTGAAGAACCTAGAAAAAGAAAGAATGCAAAGTCCTCATGTCTAACTGGTCCATTAATTTTAAGGAATGAAGGCTATAAATCATGAAAACAGATACATCTTACCATAAACATGTTATTTTAACTTAAAATACAGACATGCACAACACCTCACTAAGTCCTTCCCACTGGATATAGGTCTATTAATTAAAGCTTCCCATTATCCTTTCTGCAAAAATAAAATAAAATAAAATAAAATAAATAAAATAAAATAAAATAAAATAAAATAAAATAAAGTAAAATAAAAAAGACATATCACTCTGGTGGAGATTGCTGGCTCTTTACCCAAATTTATTTTCTCTCACTCCATAAGAAAGGGATTGGAGTTCACTGTGTTTCTGGCCCCAAACCATACATTTCCTGGTCTCTCTTGCAGTTAGGCATGACCACGTGACTGAGTTTGTGTCAATAGAGTGTCTGCAGAGACATCAAGGCTTTTCTCCATGCTCTCTTGCCTCTTCCAATTCCAGAACCTGTAACAGGTTTGCAACCACTTAGATAACAACAGATCTTAAGGGCACACAGGTCAAAATGATGAAAAAACTGGACTCCTGAATGCCTGCACAGACTTCCGTAGAATGCTAGGAAATGATCTAGAATGCTCGCCATGGATTACTAGGTAAAAAAGCAAACAAGCACATAAAACTTGATCTTCTGTGAACCATGGAATTATTATGAAGCATCTTTGTTCACCAGCCTTAGTGTTGCCTCCACAGTTCAATCATCTGTGGTGTCCATTTCAATTTGTTAAGTTGGACTAAAAACGCAAAAATATATATATATACAGGAAACACTCTGAGGGTAGAAACCATCATATTTTAATGGCTCTCCCTCCATTTTTTACAAATGTCTCACCACATCTTACTTGGCCTTTTTTAAAGTACTTATTTTTACCAAGTTTAGTTTTCAATTTAGTTTTCACAGAAACAGTTTGCTTCATTTTCATGCTTATATTTCAGCCTTTTAAAGTAATATTGGACTAAATTCTTTTTTTAAGTTTATTTGTTTCTGAGAGAGAGAGGGCAAGCAGGGGAGGGTCAGAGAGAGAGAGAGAAAGAGAGAGAGAGAGAGAGAGAGAGAGAATCCCAAGCAGGCTCCATGTTGTCAGCACAGAGCCCAATGTGAAGCTCAAACTCACCAACTGTGAGATCATGACCTGAGCCAAAATCAAGAGTCTGACGCTTAGCTGACTGAGCCACCCAGGTGCCCCTTGACTAAATTCTTAATCACATAACAACACAGCCGGCAGACACATGTTGTGGCCCATGCTGACCTTTGGTGTATCTGCCACTGCTTGAGTGCAAACCATCCTCCAACTCACATGTCTTACCACCAGCCTTTCAGGCTGGGTTCTGCTCAGTGCCTTCCAGGCTCAGCTATAAGTCAGCCAAGCAGCTCTGTTTCTGGGAACAGTAGAGTGTTGCCTGAGGCGAAAGGCGTCACTGGGCCATCATCCAGCAGACTACCTGGGCTTGTTCTAAGATCCCCAGTGTACAAACCCTCTTGAGGGCACGTGTCACATCGTTTGCATCCTGTGGTCCAAAGCAAGTCCCAAGGCCAGCCAAACTTCAAGGGCAGGGGAATGGATGTCACCTCTGGATGGAAGAAACTGCAGAGTCACGTTGCAAAGAGGCACAGATCCAGGAAGAGAGTTTATCGTGAACATGTTTTCTCAACAGTCTTTCACACTCAGTAAATGTACACCCGAGGGGTGGGAACAGAAGTGAACAAGAATACCTCCAGAGGACCCCACTAGCCAAGACTGTGCCAGTGGGTGCCAAGCATGTCAGTCAACATGATCTGCAGTCAGAATGAAGATCACTTGCTGTTCTAGGAAAACCACGATGGGGACACCATTAAAGAGACCTCCTGCTATTCTCAAAACTTGAGAAGCTTTCAGAGCAAGATGAACAGCTTTTGCCTTGCAAGTTACAAACACTCTAGGATAAGAATGATGTGGCAGAGAAAGCTGGTCAGCGCTCATTAAATGTCCCATGTGCATACTACATTTCCACACCTCCCTGCAGTTATAGTGGGGCCATGGGATTAGTTCCGGCTATGGACTATATCACTTCTGGGCTGAAACACTAGAAGCCAGTATGCCTCCTCAATTCCTCTTTTGCCTTTTAGCAGTGACCTTGAAATACACATAGACCAGATGGTAGAGCTGTAAGATTAAGGGGGGCCATCCAGTCTAGACTAAACTTCACCTGAGTGAGTAACAGCACTGTGCTGAGTCACACCACTGAGACTTCAGGATTTATCTTTAACATATGCAGGTCCATCCCGATTTATTCAAACGGTAATGCTTGCTTGAAAATGCACAAGAACTCTTGGGAGGCCAAAATCATCAGTGGAGTGCATCCATGCTCCAGAATCAGAATTCAATGATTATATCATGGAGTTCTTAAAAGAGTGTCCCAGGAACACGGAATTACTATAGTGTTATGTCCCAAAAAGGAACTCCTTGTTTTTAAGAGAGAGTTCTTTGACAAGATCCACATTTTCCAAGTGTCAGGAAAAAAAACTCAAAGACCATTGTATGAATGCCCAATGTCACCCCCAACTCTGGAGCCTTGGTGGGAGGAAAGGAGGTCAAGTCCCATGGTAGGTGTAAGGTATTCAGTGTGCCTATTTTTATTTTACTTGGAATAAAACTCATTACTCAGGACCACTGGACACTGACCCAATCTGTAGACCACCCACCATTCCCCCAAACGGAAGAGCAGGGAGGAGCCCCCTTTCACATGAAGAGACTGAGAGTAGGAAATACTCTAGTTGTACCACAGACCCTCTGACTAGGAACCTGACTCCACTCCAACCATCCCCTGAAGGGCATGCTATTCTCACATCCAGAGCTCTCTGACTATGAGTGGGAAACACCTTGATCAAACCCTGGAAACCAAAGTTCCAGATGCCACGTTCTGTGGAGAGTCTCAGGGAGGCAGACACTTCATTTGAGTCTAAGTGGGCTCTACTCCCTGGGATGCCTTTTGTCTCCTTGTAGGTGGAGAGAGATGGAGTGTCAGCTTCAATATCACGATAATTAGCATTGTAAAGAGCAGCAGATAAATGTGTTTGTTCATACTGTATCATAACAGTACAACAGTTACAAGTATTCTGAACACTGAAACTAAACACACATTTAGAAACATGTGTAAGTCCTCAGGGGTTTGAGCTTCTTCCTCTGACACGACATCATTTGGGGTGACATCCCTCTAAATCTGTAATACCCTCCCAGCCTGACAAATCTGATGAAAATGGGGAAAAGGTCAACCATAACGTACACAGGTGAGGTGCTTGGGTGGCTCAAGCATCCGACTTTGGCTCAGGTCATGAGCTCACGGTTCATGGGTTCGAGCCCCACATCAGGCTCTCTGCTGGCATCTCAGAGCCTGGAGCCTGCTTCGGACTCTGTGTCTCCCTCTCTCTCTCTGCCTCTCCCCCACTCATGCACGCTCTCTCTCTCTCTCTCTCTCTCTCTCAAAAATAAATGAACACTAAAAATTTTTTTTATAATGTACATAGGTTGACAGAGCTGTGCAATGAAAAAAAAGGGAACTAGTTGAGGAGGCTTGGCTTGGCTTGGAGGAGGACTAAACAGAGAAGATAATAACAAGCAAGTGAGGAGGCAAATGATCCAATTTTCATATGCTGAGAATCCACAGCCTAGACTCTTCTCTGACATGAGGCTCCATGATTGGCTCTAGAGCCCAACATCACAAATTGCACCTCAATTCTTCTTAAATTATAAGAAATGCTAGTGTCCCTTCTCCCAGGGATCATGACTGAAAATCCTAACTGGTCAAGCACAGGCAGTGGTGAATAAAACACAATCGAAGACCAGTAAGGCGCAGGCATAGATCAGTCCAGAGCCCTGCCAGTCTCAACCTCCAGGCGGCCCCCAATCAGCTGTCTTCCTTCACATATCTGGGCTCCACACTGGTGGCCCTTGTCCTGCTTCACCCAGCTCAAGCACATTCACTTTTTAAAAAATTTGTCTCATGCTCCTAGAAAAGGAAGTATCAAAACCATCTTTCAAATTGGAAGGGAAATAGGCCAGGTATGTTTTACCCTTTGGCATCCCCCTTGGCATGTCCAGCTCTCTGAGTATGTGGATTAGTGACTGGAGCCCTAAGGATCTGGAGGAAACGGAGGACCCTGAGAAGCTGGGGGACATTATCAGATTCCCCTGTCCAAATCCTTTCCACTCCTGAGAATCCAGTCTCGTATGAATTCTGTAAAGTTGCCTCAAACACCTTGCCTCAAACAAAGGACCAAGGGACCAAAGGACCTCATTGGAAGCTTTCTTTGGGCATTCATGATGTCTTGCCTCTTAAAAATGGTTTCTCGCGGGGCGCCTGGGTGGCTCAGTCTAAGGTTAAGCGTCCGACTTCGGCTCAGGTCATGATCTCGCGGTCCATGAGTTCAAGCCCCACATTGGGCTCTGTGCTGACCACTCAGAACCTGGAAACTGCGTCATATTCTGTGTCTCCCTCTCTCTCTGCTCCTCCTCTCTCTGGAGCTATGCTCTATCTCTCTCTGTCTCTCAAAAAAAAAAAAAATTAAATGGTTTCTCTCTCAGACTTCAAACTCTGGGAAGGCAGGGCTCACACCTGTGTACTCTTTGGGTTCCTGGCAAAGCTGAGGATGGTGCCCTACACCTCACCAAGTAGGTCAGTGCAGGTAGCACAGGCCAGCCTGGAGGACAGGGGATGGAAGGGAAGGTGACACAGGAGAGATGCTGGGAGGAGGAAAGGGAAGGAGATCCACGTTTAGAGCCCAGGAGTACACATGGCCAGACTCTATAATGCCAAGTGCACTACTGGGCAGGATTCTGACCCTGCCTCTGGGGACGTGCTGCCCTCCTGGGAAATCTGATAACATCTCCTCCACATTTTCTCACTTAACCACCCCATTTACTTTCCTTTTTCCTACTGTAGGTACTATGGCCTCTGTATAGGATGAATAGCACTACTGCTACAGGTCACAAAATTAAATGAGTAAGTTACTGGATACCCACTCTGGGAGGCATTCTATGAAACTACAGGTCATGGTGCTTCTAGGTTTTACCAACGGAGTGTGAAATAAAACAGGGAAATTCTGCAACCCGGGAAACGATCAAGTTCATTCCACATTACACTCAGAGATGATTTGTCATCACTCAAGTGAACACTGTCCTGGGACAAGCGCTCTTGTTTGTGAGTAAAAGCCATCAGGTGCTCAATGTTGACAAGGGTACAGGGAAGACGGTAGATCTGAACACCGCTGGGGGCACTGCCACTAGAAAAAACCATTCATTTTATCATGTAATTCCAATCCTGAGGCTACATTCTTCGGCAAGAAATCAAAGAAGAAAAAATACATACATATTGTCGAACCATGTTCAATATCCTAAAATGGAAGCAACCCAAATGTCAGTAACAGAAAAATTATTTCAGAGCTTTGTGATGAGTTTGATTACAATGTATTATACATCCATAAGAAAAATTGTAGATATACAAAATATTTGTACATAATATTAGCTGAGAAAAGCAGACCTCAAAGTGTTAGGAGTAGTAGGGATAGGACTATGCAAAAATCTATGTGCATCTGAACGGGAACAGAAAGATAATACTCAAAGACAAAAGCAGATGTGTTAGGGTAATAGATTATTTTTAACTTAATACCAGTGAAAACAGGGGTGCTACTTGGCGGCATTCCACACCAAGAGAAGGAGAGGAGGAGTGAGAAGAAGACTAAAGGCAGAAGAAAGACGGACTAGCCCAAGACAAGATTCACCAACAACATAGTTCGTATTCCCAGAGCTGCACTTCATATTTGCCATCAAGTACTTTCACTAAGGGTAACAATTAGATCAGCTGTAATTTGAAAGCATGCTCGTGAATAGAAACTATTCAGAAAGATGCTCGTTCATGAATTCTTTCCTCTAACTCAATCCCATGCATGCTTGGCTGCATTAGATATTCATGGAGGGGGGAAAGTAATTTCAACTTAATGTAAAAATGTGTCTGGAGGGGGCCATCGGGCTGTGGCCCTGCCAGTTGACCAGCTGGGTGGAGCTGAGGGATGATTAAGGTTCCCCCGGGGCCCAGATTCTCAACACACAACATGAAGGGGCTGAACCACAGCTCTGAGGACCACTGGGCTGTGACATCCCATGAAACTGGGAACTCTTATCCCATCTTGGGGAACTTGATGCAGTGTATAGGTGCAGCTCTATGCTCTATTTAGCAAGGGCCACATGCTCCCCAAAGGAGAATTAGGCAGAGGATCTGCCTTTGGAGATCCATACCTCACTAGGGTAGCAGTTATCACCACCTATAGTCATTTGCTTTTGACTCATTTAATCTTCACCCTAGGATGTAGAAAATACAGTAAAACCTTGGTTTGCGAGCATAACTCATTCCAGAAACATGCATGTAATCCAAAGCACTTGTATATCAAAGCAAATTTCAAGAACCACTGGCGCAGTTGTGATCATGTGACATTCAGCACCACGTACTACTCATATTGCAAGACATCGCTTGTTTATCAAGTTAAAATTTATTAGAAATGTTTGCTCGTCGTATGGAACACTCACAGAACAAGTTACTCACAATCCACGGTTTTACTGTAGTATATACTCATTTTACAGATTACGAAGCTGAGGCAGTGAGAGGTTAATAATTCCTCAAGGCCACTCAGCTGACAAATGGCAGAGTCAGGACCCAATATCAGACAGTGTAGCTCCAAGTTGATTGCGATGGTCTAGACTATTCATCTGACACTCCCTTCACCAACTCTTCAACCAAGAGCTGAGAATTTTATAGGAGGGAAAAAAGTCTCAGACGTAGAATTTTCAAAGTATCCTGCCTAAGAATGGCTCAGAATCCTCCAGCCATTATCATCAGCCCACGTGTTACATAAGCCCTGATGGATCCTTGTGGATTAAGCAGATTTACAACTGTCTTCTGTGAGTCCAGCATTGAGAACATACCCCAGGGGATTTGGAATGAGACGAAAGGGCAGGTGGACAAGATCAAATACCATCCAGGGTGGGCCATCTCAGAACACACGCTTAAACAATGCGGTCCTCCTCAGCATCCAAGGGCCAGGCCTGGTTTTGCCAGGGTCCCAAATTTTCCCCTACCATTCCTAGTTCTTAGGGATCCTTCCTTCCTCTGAACCCACAGGGAGGGATTCTGCAAATACTTGTATGTACAAACAATATGATCTGTGAAATAATAGATTCAATGAAGGGAGAATTTGGTAAAGTACCTATTTGCTGGGTTTTGCTCATTTAGGCAACAGATCTTTTTGAAATATAATCTTTCCTTCCCTGATTATAGTGGTAATACATGTTCTTTATAGATATTTTAAATGATATGGTAAAATAGAGAGAGAAGAAAATAGGTAGCCACAATAGAACCAACCACAGTTAACCTTATTGTGAATATCTGCTCATCTTTTTTTCGATGTATCTTCATAAATTTTTAATACAAAATTGACAGATTATTCAATAGCCTGCTTTTATTCACTTAATAACACAGTGTCATATATAATGGCTATCTGAAATCATAAAGGAGTAGCATGATAAAAAATAAATATACAAAAAAACACAACTGACAGGGGATGCTTCTGCCTTGTAAGTAGGGGAGATTACATAATTTTTGGAGAAAATTATGCCTTTTGCAGAGACTGGTTGGAGAACTAGAAGGTCATATCAAACCCTCCCAATCCCTTCTGCATTACAAAAGAGCTTGAACCCAGAGGAGACAGATCCTTTGTGAGTCTTTGGATCTACAAGCAGAGGGCTAGAGTCACAGAAGGGGAAAGAGGTAGAACAATAATGTGGGGGTCTGGAGTGAGTTAAAGAAATTTTCAGGAGTCTACAGTGCTGCTAACATAACAGGAATACCCATCCCCAACCTTGAGTGGAGGCTGTTATATATCCAGCTGCCTTACCAGCATGGTTTGAGGACACTCCAAGAAAAGAGTGTCTGGGCTGCCACACAGCCTGAGTTTTGATAGAGCCAGAACTCACCACTGAGAACACCCATAAGAATTGAACCATGGAAATTCATGAATCCCAGAGAGGATATTGACATCTCCACTGCCTGTCAGAAAGCTCAAGCCAAATTCACTTCCATCCCAATGGATCGGGAAGCCTCAGATGCCATGTAGGTTATACTGATATCCCATAATTTATTTATCCAATCTCCAAGTACTGTTCATTTAGACTACTTATGTTTTTTCACTTTTACCAATGAAATAATGATAAGCACTGTAGCAGAGACTGCTAGCTAGTCACTAAAATCCACATCCTCCTCCTCTTCCTGGGCACACAACTTGACTACACTTCGTAGCTCCGTGACAATTAGTTGTGGTCATGTGACAGAGTTATAGCAAATGGAACATGAGTGGAGGTGATATGGCATCTGTAGGCCAAGGCTTTTCAGTAATGGTGTCTTCATGCTTTCCCTTTCTCCTTCTTCCCACTAGTTGTAAAAGATGACAAGGTCCTAGGGAACAAAGGAGCCACAAGATGAAAGGATGTTGGATCCCCAAATTACTTCATGGAGGGGAGCCTTCTGCCAGCTTGGAATCCCACTCCAAACTGTTTCATGAGCAGGAAGGAGCCATTCTACATTTTGTGGCTTATCTGACACTAGATTATTAGCCTATCCTAACTATACAAACATCTATAAATAGAAATGCTTGTGCATCTATCTGATATTAGTTAGGATAGTCGCTAACTCATGTTCAAGTTTAGAACATTTGAAGGTATTTGATAAAACATTGCTAAATTGAACCTAGAATTCTGACTCTGATAAAATCATTTAAAGTCTGTCCAATTCCTATAACAATGCATCAAATGGTTCTTCAACTCACCCCTTTATAAGGAAATTAAAATGTTGAGAATGACTGGACTTTGTCCCTGTATTAAGTACACTGCCTATTTACTTTACTACACACATTTAACCACAAAGAATAACATTTCATATTAGTTTTAATTCCTCCTCATTAGGAAACCACTTGGCACTCTTACTCTACAGGGCACATCTCCATCCTCTTGTGCCCGTACATTGCTGTGATCCAGCACCATCGTGTCTGACCTGGAATGCATGCCTCTGACTTGAGAGCCTTTGATATCCAGCCATAATTTTGTATGCTTGTTTGTTCCAAGTAATTTTTTAAGTGCTTTTATGTATTGTCTGTATAGGAACTCCTTTAGAGAAAAAAAATTTTTAGTGGCTTAACTCATATGGGTAATTAGGTTCTAAAATCAGCCCTTAAAAGAAAAATCTTCAGGGGTGCCTGCGTGGCTCAGTCGCTTAGACGTCCAACTTCGGCCCAGGTAATGATCTCACGGCTCATGGGGTTTGAGCCCTGCGTTGGGCTCTGTGCTGACAGCTTGGAACCTGGAGCCTGCTTTGGATTCTATGTCTCCCTCTCTCTCTGCTCCTGCCCCACTCTCTCTCTCTCTTTCAAAAATGAATAAACATTAAAATATATTTTTTAAAAAAAGAAAAGAGGAGAAAAGAAGAAACGAGAAAAGAGAAAAGAAAAGAAAAGAAAAGAAAAGAAAAGAAAAACCTGCATATGTCCCAATCCTTGCAAATCTCACTGAATCACCTACAAATAAAAATGTAAGATTTGACATAGTCAACCCTGTACAGAATGAGTATGTAAAACAAAGGGTATATTGTATATAAGAATATATGGCATATAATATGGACTACCTGAGTCACATCTTTCTCAATTTTTGTTATTTTATTTTCCTTCTATACTTAAAGAATTGACAGTTAAGGGTTTATTTTTTTCACGACTGCTTCTGAAGGCTGACCTCCCAGAAAAAGAG
Organism: Panthera tigris; assembly: GCF_018350195.1. NCBI lineage: Eukaryota > Metazoa > Chordata > Mammalia > Carnivora > Felidae > Panthera > Panthera tigris. Next base: position 129,559,828 of record NC_056660.1, on the reverse strand, counting down.
CTGCTGTTCTGCAGAGCCTCGAGAAAACTGGCTCAGGCCCACTGCTTGAGGCAGTATATCCTGGTCAAGCACAAGGTTTGGACTTCAGTTCACCATCTTGCCAGGATGGGGCTGAGGTGCCTAATCCTGCTGTTAGCTGGCCACAAACATTCCAAGAGGTTTGGCCCCTGGCCCCTCTCCCTACCACATCAGTGAAGAGCTAGTGATTCCCTGATCATGGAACTTAAAAGCCCACAGCTTTTTTTCCTCTCTCGAGCCTGATCCTGCCAGATCACCAGGCCCAACCTAGATGGTCAAGAGTAGACAGACACATTTTCTACTACTCCTGTCTGCATGTGTTTTCCCCTGTGAACACAGCTCCAGAAAATCTAGCATGTCTTGCTTGACCATTTGCTTTTGTTGGCATGAAAAGCATATACTTGAATTTGTAGAAGTTAAGATATGACTCTACTGTACTAGATTTCCTCTCTCACCTTGTCTTCATTTTTGTTAATATGACGAATGACATTTTAAAAATTTTTTTTTAACATTTATTTACTTTTGAGAGAGAGAGACAGAGAGTGAGTCGGGGAGGGGCAGAGAGAGAGGGAGACATAGAATCCGAAGCAGGCTCCAGGCTCCGAGCTGTCAGCACAGAGCCCGACATGGGGCTTGAACTCACGAACCGTGAGATCACGATCTGAGCCTAAGTTGGGCACTCAACAAACTGAGCCACCCGCGTGCCCTATTATGATGAATGAACAACATTAATAGCTGTTCTAGTATTCAACCATCTTTGCATTTTTACGTTAAATGAAATCAGGTCATGAAAGCTCTAGCTACACATATAGGTATACATACATCATAAACTGTTGGATTTTCATTCATATCTGACTTCTTTAGTTTGGATCCCAAGATTATACTAATTTTATAAGGTGAATTAAGGAACACTTACCTTTTTGTGCTCTTAAAGAATTGGTTCAAGCTTAGAATTATGTTCCACAAATATTTGGCAGAATTCACCTATAACACAGGTGGTTTAGGAGGACTGTAGAACTTTTACTACTGATTCCATTTCTGTAAGACTGTAGTCACTGCCACGGCATTCCCAGAAGCCTTAGGTGACAAGTTCTGTTCTCATCATTACCTGTCATTGTATATTTCCCTATCAGACTGTAAGCTCATAAAGGAAGCAACCGTTGTCAGTCACATTAACCACTGTGTTTCCACTTCCTAGTACCAACTTGAAATATATTTGGTGAATGAATACACTGTTAAATAAAACACCAAGAGGATCTACCAAAAAGCTATTAGAAATACTAAAAATATTTAATAATATTAAGTTAGCCCACTACAAAACAATTATGTAAAGCCTTCTTAAATATCAGTATTTACTAGTTTAAAAATATTTTGGCATCCAAATTTCCACTTGCATTCGCAACAACTACAAAGGGCCTAGGAACAAAATTAGGGAGAAGTATGAAGAAATTATAATAAAACTAAAAACATGTCTGAAGGACACAGAATATTTAAATAAATGAGCAGACATACACATTCTGAAAGTGGAGGGCCGTATCTTGTAAAGAGGTCAGTGCTCTCCAAATTAATCCACATGTTTAAGTTAACTTCAAGTGAAACATCCTAAAGAAGAAGAGACAAATTATAGAGGTTTATGAGACTTAAAAAAGTATGATAAAACCTGAGAATAGAAAAACGGATAAACGGGACAAAAAGAGAAAGCTCAGTGGAGGCAACAACGATAGCAGATAGGTACACAGCGCTTACTAGGTGCCAGATACTGTTCAACATGTTTTATGTATTTTATCCTTAAAACAACACTGGATGGTAAAGTACTATTATTACCCTAACCCCAGTAAGATGGAAAAACTGAAGCCAAGAAGTGGAATGGAGGAAGGGGCCAGGGGCCATATATAGACCTTCATGTAATCTCTGTGTTTATATATCATGCTCGTGTCCTCCGCCCAGGCCAACGTCGCCAGCCGCTGTGAGATTAAAGCTCCCATCTCCTGGATGATAGTGGTCACCTGGGATGGTGGCGGTCATCCAGAGGTCCCACTTCTTATACAGGCTTCCAAGCACTCCTGCTCTCAGCCCCCACACTCCTCTAAGACACGGGACACCTCCAATCCCTAAAGTTTGCAGGGCTTCCAAGTTTACCGGCCTCCTCCTTTGCAGGCAACTTAGGTTTCGATGTTCTTCCCTTTGATTGATCTGTTAACATTTACCTTAATATTTTTCCATCTTCTAAAATGTCCATGAAAGTCTCATTCATTGTTGCCTCTAGGATTAAGTTTGTAGCTTTTGACTTTGTTGGTCTCTGCATTTTTTACTGAGGTGAAAAACTTGTATTTGCAATGTACCATGTGCATCCAGAAGCCTGCATATTAATTAATTGCAAGGAAGTTATCATGAAGAACACAAAGATTTATGTCGAATAACGTTTATTGTTTCATAATGTATAACGGCAACAAATGAGAACGGTCAAAATAGCTAACAATAAAGGGTTAATTCAAGAATTTTTGCTACCTCTGCGGTGACAGTGAACTGTTCCATTCAGATCTTCTTCAACACAATCTCCTGTGGGGGTAGCATAGTTGACCAGAAGCCTCCAGCTGCCATCCCTTTGGATCCACATCAGCGTTCATGTGGACGCCATGCTTCCTGCCCATTGCCCTCAGTCACTGAGTGAACATGGTGGGTGTGCTAGATCCAGGCCATGCTGGCCCAATACAAGAATGGCCCAATGGGCAACCTTTGCCCAGGTACGACTCCCCACCAGCCCGGGCAAGACCTTCTCAGAACTATGCTGCTCTTCCTACGCAAACCTTCCTTCCACTCTCCGTTCACACCCAGCCTTTCCTGCTCCTTCTCCCTTTGTCCTTCACAGGGACTGCTCTTGATACGCTCCCATACAGTGAGTCCTACCTTGGCATCTGCTTCTTGGAGGGCCTGAACTGACAACATTCAACAAATATTAGGGCAACTGTCAAATACTGTATTTGTAAGAAATACATAAGGATAGAAAAAATAGGATATGATGCTGTCAAAAAATCCCAGTATCCCAAATGTATATACAACATAATCCTAGTTTTTTTAAGTTTGTTTATTTATTTATTTAGAGAGAGACAGAGACAGTACAAGTGGGGGAGAGGCGGGGAGAGGCAGGGAGAGAGGGAGAGAGCGAGAATCCCAGGCAGGCTCCGCTCTGCCAGCACAGAGCCCGATGCAAGGCTTGAACTCATGAAAGCATGAGATCATGACCTGAGCTGAAACCAAGAGTTGGAAGCTTAACCGAGTGAGCCACCCAGGTGCCCCAATCCCAGTTTGGTTTTCATTTAAAAAAAGAAAAAAAAAAAGGACATACAGATATAGAGCAATAGGGGTGTGTGTGTGTGTGTGTGTGTGTGTGTGTGTGTGTGTGTAAAAATAAAATCTTTTACACATACACATAATGTGTACACATACACAATAAAATCTTTTACACTGAGAACGGTTACTTCCAGTTGAATGGATTATACATGTTTGTTGCTGCTTCTACACCCTTTTCCTTTTATTTTCCAATGGTTCAATAATAATCATTATTACCTTTATAACCAGAAACAAAAATAAAGTGCGCACGTGTGTGCGTGCGTGCGCGCGCGCGCACACACACACACACACACACACACACACACAAAGTGCCCATACGCATTGTCAAGTCCCCCCGAAGTTGGACACCATCTGAACGGAGTGCAGTGGCTGGTGTCCTCTCTGGAGGTTAATGCACGGTAGCCAGGCACAGCTGAGTAGCAAGAAATACAGATTATAATGTCACTGCTAAACAGCTTCAAAACTGTGCTTGGCTGATTACAGATGTTTTGAAAATCCAGACTGCATTTAGGAGTCTTGATGGAGCGTCAGAAGAGAACAAAGCAGATGGAGTGCCAATCCTACTGGGCATTGCTTGCTTTAGCTTCATTATGTTTTAAAAGAATTTTCTACCAAGGCTGTATCTAACCAAGCTCCTTTATTTTTTATTTTATTGCTTATTCTGTGAGCAAGAGTGGTGTCTTACCGTCTTTGAAGGACAGATAACTTTCCTCCCCAGTCTGCAAAAAGTACATCAGGGAACAATAAGCTGACATGGCACACACACACTATGCCTCCACCTGGCCACCATCCAACTTGCCCTCTGTCCCTCCACCATGGAGCCACCTCTGCACTTGCTGTTCTTGAGGAACTCCAGGGAATCAAAATGTGAGAACAATGTGACGGCCACCAACACAAGCATGAACTGACACTTATCAGATGACTCTTGGGCGCTAGTCAATGTTCTAAACACCTTCCATATATTAAATAGCTCATTTCAATCTTCATAGGAATCTTACAAAGAAGTACGGATAACATCCTTGTCTAACAGAGGAGGACGCACGGGGGTAGAGAGGTAAAGCAACTCTGCCAGAGCCACAGTGTCAGTGTTTAGTGGAGCTGGAGTTTGAACACAGGAAGTCACAAAGGAGAAATAAAAGACCAAAATCCAAGTATGCAGCTCAGGTACACAGTGGCTGTCCTTGACGGAAATGAAAGTTGGACAATGCTAGATAAGCAGCACGGAAAGTGCGATTTCACTGGGGAGCAAATCAGTCAAAACAGACAAGAGGATATAAAAAAAAAAAAAAAGAAAGAACAAAAAACAAGGGAGGATGTCACGCAAAGGCCACTAAATGTGCACTGAAAGACAAACAGATAAAGTGATGCAGATGTGCACAAAGTGAATGGGCTGGGGGACAGCGGAACAAGTCAAAGCAGCCGTTCCATGACGGAAAGGGCCATTGCAGAGGAAGGGAGTGAGCATGTGAAGACTGGGTAAAGGGGATACGAAATAAACAGAAATCAGTGACAGAGAGAGGGACTGTCAGCCAAGAGGAAGGAATGCAAATGCAGGGGTTCAGATATCTCCACTCTGAACAAGCAAGAGGCAAGTAAGGGGGAAGGAAGGGATTTGAGAGTGTTTTGCATCATTTCCTGTTATTTTAACCCTTGCATGATGCCTTCCTCAGCTGCCCTGCCAAACAGGGAGCGATGAACTCCTCCCTCAAGGCTGCTTCCATTAATGAAAGGACACCACGCCAGCCGCCCATGTCCCACGGTGCACTGAGTTAGGTTGGATGGTTGGTTTTCTGTATGTCCTTTATGTTTTTAGGGATTCCTGCCAGGAATAAGGTGTGCTTTCAGGTGAGGAGGTGCCATTTGAGAAGGGGATTCTCCTCTTGCAGAATTATTGCAGCCATAAAATAGAATCACATATGTAAAGGAGATATGTATGGGCTGGACACTTAGAATGTGTTCAATGCACAGTGGTCATGAGGAGGGGGTGTCTCCCTCCTATTCAGAAATAGTCGGGGTGCCTGGCTGGCTCAATTGGTGGAGCATGCAACTCTTGATCTCAGCACTGTAAGTTTGAGCCGCATGTTGGATGTAGAGATTACTTAAAAATAAAACCTGAAAAAAGAAAGTCAAGGGCTCCCCAGTGGAAAAGGACCCAAGTCCAGGCACGCTGGCCTGGCTGTGACAGCTCTCCATTGGCTAGCCCTTTACTTATCTGTTTGTATACCATTTTGTAACATTTGTAACAGAATTAATTCACAGCACTTACATCGTGGCAGCTTTAGTCCTCCTTAGAAATGCCCAAACGCCTCTGCAAGATTTACGAATTAAATGACACAGGTCCCCTTCATCACAGAGCTTATTCATAGATCACGGAAGTTTATCTACCAGTTCAGCCTTCCAGCTCCAGGTAGGCCAAATGAGGAAATATCTTAAAGCTGTATCCTCAAACATCAGTCAAGTTGGGATAAGACGAGATGACAGGCCTGTGTCATTGGAGAACAGCTTTCTGTTCAGCCAGTAGCACAATAGGAGGGAGACACTGGAGAATGCAAGGTCAAAGGAACAAGAAAGGAGAGTAAATGTCACATAATTTCAATTAGAAAAATGAAGCTGGCATACCGTGTTTTAAGATTGATGGCCATAAGTGGTCGGGCTTAAAAATACGTTAACTGCAGCGTGAGCAGGGGCCGCTTGGCAAAGTCTGAGGAATGCTAGAGCAAGTAAGAAGAAAGCTGTTCCCATATAACTAAGACTAAACATCACTTGGGTCTGTATTCCAGACACACAAATCTCATGTTTACCAATCACTTTGTTGGCTCAGTACAAAGAAGCTACTTTTATTTTATTTGTTTTTTGTTGGTTTTGCCCTTCTTCTGGCAGTTTCCTCCCCTGCATTCAGTCCACATCCTCATGATTTTAGCCCCAGTTCTAAATGGAGGCTTGAAGACTCAGAACGCTACGTTCATTGGCCCCAGTGGCTGGTTCGGGGTTGAGTCTGTGACCTAGTAAGAACCAATGAGATATGACAAGACCTCTGCTGGGCAGCAAGGAAAAGGATCTTGGTTTTTTTCTACTGGAATTGCCGTAAGTAAGATAACACATACGTGGGGCTGCCCTGGAAGCCAACACTACAGAAAACAGTCAAGAAGTGGCAAGAAAGCAGATCCTCACAACACTGTCTGAGCCCTTGGATCAGACTATACCTGAAGCCAACATCTCTTAACAAAGTTAAACTAATCAATGAACTCCCATTTTTCTTAAGCCAGGTTGAATTGCGTTGAATCCTCAAAACCAAGAGAGTCTCAACCAATGGAGAAACAGTAGCTGAGGCTCAAAGAAACTTATCTCAGCCAGGGAGGTGGGATGGCCCCCAGACGGGGAGGGACTCTCAGATTCTCTGTACCTGTCCAGCATGTAAGAGCCTTAATTCAAAGGCTGTGCCTCACCAAAGAGAGAGATGGCATGGACTCCCAAACCCCAGGCAGCCCTTTGCTCACACCTGCTGGTAAATATCCAACTATTTTTGGATACAGGGAGGCATCAGGCAGCCAGGAGGGAAAGTTAGCTGTAGGAGGCCCTCTCTGTGGTTTCTGTCCCATAATCCTCACCATAGGATGCCCTCTTTCCCACTGTCCTCCAGCTCAATCTACCATCTCCAGTGGAACTGGTCTCACGGCTGTGCCCAGACCACATCAAGCAACCTCCTGACTCCACGGATGGACTCTTCCCCGCCTGGCTTCCTTTAGCTCCTCCTGTTCAGCCATCTACCTTGGCCCATATTCCATGACCTGGCTCAGATCTTTTCCATTTTCTCTGGCCACAACAACCCACGCTTGCACTCAGACTCCCTATCCCTGAAGGAGGACAATAATCTGTTAGAGATTTAGCTCTTAAAACATGTTATTAACATTGTTATGTTAATTATAATAATTGTAAGAGGCAATATTTGTGGAGCATTTTTAAAACTTATTTTCAGAGAGAGAGAGAGAGAGAGAGAGAGAGAGAGAGCACAAGTAAGGGAGGGTCAGAGAGAGGGGGAGAAAGGGAGAATCCCAAGCGGGATCTGCATTGTCAGTACAGAGTCCAGTGCAGGGCTCGAACTCAACGAACTGTGAAACATCACCTGAGCTGAAATCAAGAGTCAGATGCTTAACCAACTGAGCCACCCAGGTACCCCTGGAGTTCAATATATGTCAGGCGTTGCATAAGTCCTGTCCATGAATGGCCTCATTTAACCTTTGTGCACCCTTACGAGGAAGATAGTGTTCTAAAATATGTTTAGGCAACAAAGGCACAGGAAGTTCAGTAACTTGCCCAATGTCATACAACTAGAAGGTGACAGAGCCATGTTTCCAACCTGAGCACTTTGGTGGCCGAGCTGTCATTCTTTTTTGTTTTTTTAAATTTTTTTCTAATGTTTATTTTTGAGACAGAGAGAGACAGAGTGCAAGTGGGGGAGAGGCAGAGAGAGAGGGAGACACAGAATCCGAAGCAGGCTCCAGACTCTGAGCTGTCAGCATAGAGCCCGATGCGGAGCTCGAACCCATGGACTGGGAGATCATGACCTGAGCCAAAGTCGGACGCTTAACGACTGAGCCACCCAGGCACCTCTGAGCTGTCATTCTTAACAGCTACACTCCAGTGCTCTGAATGGTATCAAGATGAAGAAAAAGGATGGGTTGTGGGAATGTGAGGACGCTGCCCCAAAACTCTTCCACCCTGAACTGTAAATCCCCTCAGAGAAGTACATCTACAAGTAACAAAGGCAAAATACCTTTTTTTCCAAATTATCATTTTATCACTTGACATCTAGGAATGAGGCCTAAGAAAGACTGTGCTTTCCCCTAAACCTAAATACAGGTCTTGCCTACCGCCAGCCTGCCGCCCAAGTCTGAAGCAATGGTAACTTTGCCCCTGGGGAACTCGTGACAGAAGAGCCAGGGCTGGATTAGGACCATCTATCGTGGAACCAGGAACTATAAACTAGCATAGCCAGAATTCCAATTTTCCCCAACAGTCCTGGCTCCTAGCTGTCGCCCTGGCATAGATATGAATAATTTCATAATCTCCATAATCTTCGTAATTTGCTTTGGCCTATAGTGACTTGGTCGCTGCAGTTGGTCAGTGGCCTACCTATACGCCAAGTAACAGAGGGAGGGCATTGTATACTTCTTACCTTTCCCCGTATGACTACCTCTCTGACTCATGTCCCGGCTACGATCTATCTTCCTGGAGCTAGGGAGATGGCCTTCCAGACCTGTAGGGATAATTTCTCGAGCTTATCTCCAACAAGTTCTGAAATGAGTAAGAGCAGACATTAACTCAACAAGACAAAAGTCAAACTATATTAGTGAGCTTGGGTTGCTGTAACAAAATACTACAGACTGGGTGGCTTGAACAGCACATATTTATTTCTCACTGTCTGGAGGCTGGGAAGTCCCAGATCAAAATGCCGGCAGATTCAGTTCCAGTGAGAGACCTCATCCTGGCCTGTAGACAGCTGCCTCCTTGTGTCCTCACAAGAGAGAGCAAGAAAGAGCTCTGGGTCTCTTCTTATAAAGGCACGACTTCCCTCCTGAGGGGCTCCCGCCTTCAACCTCATCTAAACCTAATTATGTCCCAAAGCCTCCACCTCCAAATACCCCATGTTGTGGGGGGCGGGGCTCCAACACCCAGACTGGGGGAGAACACAAGCATTCAGTCCATAACACAAAAAATTCACCCCAATTTCATTACCCATTTCAAACAGTATTTAGCCGTGCTTCCTTTCACTCAGATATTTGCTTAAATATCACCAGCTGTCCCTGACCAACCTTTCTAAAACACAAGCCACCAGCTTCAGCCTTTTTAATCCTCATACACAGCTTAATCTTTCTTTTTAGCAACCCTGCGTGTGTGTGTGTGTGTGTGTGTGTGTGTGTGTGTAAAAACTATTTCTGATGGTCTCCCCTTGTGAATATGTTCTGTAACAAGTGGTCCCCAGAGAAACCTACCTGAAATTTCAAGAGGTAAGCTACCCCACCTACTCTTGTCTCCCACTGACATTGTCAAATCTTCCGTCGGCCAACATGAAACTTCTTTTATTTAACTGTGTGGTCTTTCCTTAAAAAGGGAGCCCTGCTCCCACTAAGCAATGGGAAAATGAAATCTGTCCCAATCCGGGAAATTCAAACACAATGGTATTTTTTTTTAGTGACTGTTTGAAAATGTAGTCCTTCTTGGGTAAATATTCAAATTGAGGTACTTTTGCTATGGCTGCATTTCCAGCCGAAAGTGCTCCCTTGGATCAAACTCTACCTTACCACCTCCCTCCTCTGGTCCACCTCAAATCACCAGAAAATCCTGCCCCTGCCCATCACTGGGCAGCAATGGCTGCTGGGGGAAGGTGAGAGTCACTTCTTTGATCAGTGGTTCAAGTTTGCTCCTGGCCTCACCCGACCTCCAACAGAAGACAGTTAGCCCCCTTGCTTCTAGAATCACCCGAGCCTCAGGAGAGAATTCCCCAGGCTCTGCTCTTGGTGGGGGGTGGCAAAGAGCCCCTCCCACACACTTGACCTCTGTCCTTCAGGAAGCTCACTTCTCTTTCTAGGAGAGGCTGTGACAGGAGGGGACCCACGGGCCACCCACAAACTCGGGCACCTTCTCCAGGCTGCTCCCTGGTTTGATCCACTGCTGTCCTCACCTAATCATCTGTGGGGTCTTTGATCTCAGAGATTTGAAGGGGCCGGTCATGAAAGAAGGAGGGCACACTTCATACTCTGTCTCAAGTACAGCCACAAAAAAATACCTTGTATGCAACACCATTTTCCTTACGTAACACGCAAAGGCCCACCACCTGTGAGGGAGTGTCGGTGCCTGGTTCCAATCATTCCTGATTTCCTCCCGCCTTGCTTCGATAATATTTTATCCTGTGGTGTTTGCTGTCTGCAGCGATGAGAAGACAGGAAGCGTACGGATCCTGATTTATCCTTCTCTGCGTGGATGCTGGAGTTGGAAGCCTGGCTTCAGAGCTTTGCTTTGCCACTTGCAGTGTGACCTTGAGCGAATCACTTAACTAGTTGTATGTCTTCTCTACAGAGGGGGTAGTCTCATGAAAAGTAAGTAACTTAATACATACAAAGCACTTTAGGACTGTCTCTGGCACAGAGGCACACAGTAAGTGCCAGGCCATAATTACTCACTGAACAAGGCTAGTCTCTGGACGTGAGGGCTGCTGCTGCGTCTGTAGAGGGTCCAAATGATTCAACCAATGTGCCACTCATCATCACTGCACCTCACCTGCAGGCTGTCCCCGCGTGGTCCAGGGGGATGACATTAGCGGCCTTTAGCAGGTCAGGAGGCCCAGCGACCTCAGAAGAGACTACCTGACTTGGGTCCCGAGATGATTGCTTTTCAGAAATTTGGCTTGACCGTTTTTAATTGCTCAGTCTTATTTTTTTCCCGTCAAAGAACAGACCTTCCTGGCTTGACAAGGAAGGTCACTGCTCACGAGGGGTTTTTCTGCATATGTGAACATCTGCTTCCAACAAACTCAGATCAGGCCATCTGCATAAATCACACAGACCTGGCAAGTGCAAAGGGAATGCAGGGCGACCTGAACAGGATCCTTTACCTGTTGGAAGGAAGCACAGTTCTGGCATCGTGCCCTTCTGGGCATGGGCCTGGACAGTGGTGAAATGCAGACGGTCTCGGTGGGCAGAGACAAGCCGGGCAGCCGGAGCGGGCAGCCCTCCAGAGCCCAGGCCTGGCGGGCCACGTGTACACCCGCACACCGTGGTGTGAACGCTGGCAAGGGTGGGCTCAGCAGCTGGAGAAAGAAGCACCTCTCCATTGCTGGGAGTTTTTAACTTACAGACCCATGAAGCAGCCAGGGTGGGCTCTGGTGGGCCAGACTTTGTTTCAGACAACCCGTGATCACGCACAACCTTAGAGAGAGACTGCACATGTGCGTAGGGATGGGCGTCCTGGGAGAGGATGTGTGGGAAGGCCGGGGGAAGGACAGCTCAGGGCAGAGTTTGAGAAGGCTGCGTGGCAGAAGAAGGAAGGCAGGGCTGGTGGCCTGGTGGGTCTGGGGAGGCAGGGGAGAGAGACCGTGGATGGAGAGCAAAGGGGGTGTGTGACATGGTGAAGGGCACGTCAGATGTCAGGCAGCCTGGTTAACACCACGGACAACAGTGACCATGTGACCTGGGGCAGACTGCATGGCCTTTCTAAGTCTATCTTCTCACCCAGAAAATGGAGGAAACTGCACTCTTCAGGGTATTGTGAGAATCAAATTAAATAGTACCACTGTCATAATTATTTTTGTTGTTGTTCATTGCTGGGTTATAATCGTGGATCTAGAGTGAAGAAAGGTATTCTTTAAGAGGACACCTAGGCAGTGGCTCTCAAACTTAAGAGTCTAACTTTTATATAGTTTGTGCTCCAACAAGGGACCGGCTCCGAAAATGGGTTCTAGGGTGATGAGAGCCCTGTTGTGTTGGCCCAAGGTTCTCTCCCCTGGACCCCATGGCACTGACAACCCCCACCTCTGGGGCGCCTGGTGTTCTGGTAGCACCTGTTGGAATCGTACAGGAAGTTACAGAGGGGGTGGTGTGTAATTTGATATGATTTACAGGTATTAGACAAGAGTGACTTTGGACTTGGCATGTAAGACTGAAGAGACAGGGGAAGGGGCAGTAGAAATGAGAGACAAGGGAAAGGAAAGAGAGGAATAGCAGAAATATCCCAAACCTGCGTCATGAGGAGACTTTGAGTTGACTAGCCATGAGCCACAGCCAGCCAGTAGCACAGAATAAAACTCAGTCAAGTGTCCAGTCAGCCCCTGCAGCCTGTGGTAAAACCAGATTATATCTTCATTTTCATACCACATGGGGTTTCTTACAGGTCATTTTAAGTGGCTTATTGAGGGAAACAGCAACCCTAATGAAAGAATAGGTATCATATACATACGTCAGGACTCTGAAAGAAGTGTGGAAGGAGGTATGTCTTGTTACTTTTCTTCTAGCAAAAATGGAAAATTGTCATTTCTGATCATAAAAAGGCTGTCACAGGGTTTTATGTTCACGGGGGAGGCCATCCCAGAAAGGCTCGCCTAGGACTGCATTACCAGACTCTCCCACAGATGCTTGCCCGTGGGCACAGCTGTTAGGTTCCTGGTGAGCTGGGCCTGGGGGGACCCCACAGGACCACTTCCAGAGCAGGGACATCCTCGAGGGAGCGTGGTTGTCAGAAGTTCTTGTAGCCAGCGCGCTGGGTTGCGGAGCCCTCGCTGGCTACGGTGGTGAGTTTTCTCTTGAGGCCCCATTGGCTGGACGTAGGTCCCAGTTCATTCTGCTTCTCATGGTGGAAGCTCGAATTCCCCAGAGCTATTTGTGGCAATTGTGTGGGCAGCTTGTCACTGTCTTCCTACCCCACAGCCCTTGTGCCCTGGTTTGTGCTCAGCTCCTCATTCTCGATTTTGACCCTTGTCTATAGCCCTCATCCAGATGTTTGGATTGGGAGCTCGCGGGTAAGAGTCTGAATCTGAACGCTGTCTCTGGTTCTTCTGCCCTGGGTGTGCTGGAGAGAAGCCATGCTGGTTTTGGTTCTTGGAAAGCAACGTTGTGCTCGGGGTCGTGGCCACCTGCAAGTGTGGCTGGGCTGCCCTAATGGAACTGCCGAGCTTCCTCCTTATGCTTTTGTCTATGGAGGAAGGGGTGCACGTGCTCCTACGATGAAGAAAGCTTGCCAAATACATTTGCTGGTCTTCTGATAATAGTAAGAAGTCTTTAGATCTCTCTTGCTAAAGAGAAAACAGCCAAGAGTTTTTAAATGCCAAAGTTGCACAGTCATAGAGTTATCTAAGAAATACTCCCTCTAAGTGAAGCAAAGTTGGATGAGTCTTACGGAAGAAGTCTAATTAAGTGCACACGATAAAGTTAGAATAGGCATCAGGACAGTGAGAAAGTGTCTCTGCTGTTCTGTGATGTTTTCTCTTTTACATATCTTTTTAAAATGTAGCACTCAGCAATACTTACATTGCATGGCTGTTTGCCTCAGAGAAAAAGGTATTAATTCAAAATTTTACAGTTCCGATTTGAATCTCACATATTAAAGTGCATTTCTAAGTAAGTATTCCAGTAGTCATAACCTTCCGTGCATTAGAAATAACTGGAAAGCATATTAAAAATACAGATAGTGAAGCACCACCCCCATAAATTCTGGGCCCAGGCATGTGTTCTGTTGGCATCTAGGACGTTTGAGAACCACCAGTCTGGTATCCCTCAAACTTTAAAGTGCACATGAATCACCTGGGGATCTTGTTAAAAAATACAGATTCTGACCCCATGGATCTGGGGTGAGGACTGAAGTTCAGTAATTCTAACAAGCTCCCAGATGACGCTGATGCTCCTGAACCACACATCACCCTGTGGTGATGTGCACAGACCATGGAACATGATACAGCCACTCATGTGATGGCAGCTGGGCCCAAACTGGAGTTAAGTAGAAAAAGAGAAAATTGTCAGACTCCTCAGGACTGGACTCCTAAGTCATGAAGTGATTAACAATGGATGTGATCATATATCACCTCAGCAGATCTACAAATAAACCACACAAGATTAGTATTATTATATTATCGTTTATGGATGAGAAAACCAAGACTCAGAAAGTCATACAGTAAGTGGGTGTATTGGTTTCCTATGGCTGCTTTACAAAAGACCACATGATCTTTAGGTTCTGGAAGTCAGAAGTCCTGAAATCAAGGCATTGGCCCTAGGGGACTCAAGGACAGAATCTGTTCCTTCTAAGGGGCTCTAGGACAGAATGTATTTTCTTTCATGTGCAGCTTCCAGAGGCCACCTGCATTCCTCAGTACACGATCCCATCTTCCAACTTTATTTTTTTTTTATTTTTTTAAAAATTTTTTTAACGTTTTTATTTATTTTTGCGACAGAGACAGAGCATGAACGGGGGAGGGGCAGAGAGAGAGGGAGACACAGAATCGGAAGCAGGGTCCAGGCTCTGAGCCATCAGCCCAGAGCCCGATGCGGGGCTCGAACTCACGGACAGCGAGATCGTGACCTGAGCTGAAGTCGGACGCTTAACCGACTGAGCCACCCAGACACCCCCATTTTCCAACTTTAAAGCCAACATCTCTGACCCTTTTTCCTTCATTACATCTCCAACCACAGCTGGGAAAGCACCTCTGCTTTTAAGGACTCACTAACTATTGTGGGCCTATCTGAATACTACATGGCACTCTCAGGTCTCAAGGTGTGAAACTTCCATCACATCTGCAAAATCTCTCTTACTATGTAAATTAACACATGCGTAGTTTCCAGGGATTAGGGGACAGACATGTTTTGGGGGCCACTATTCTCCCTGTCACGGTAGGAAAACCAAGATTTGGAACCTGGAATCCAATTCAGATCTGATTCCAAAGTCCACGTTTCTTCCAGTACACAACTCAAAAAGCAGCCAAATTGAATGTTGTTGTTGTGTTTCCTGGAGACCGGATGAAGAATGGAGCACAGCCTGAATTCCATTATCATCTTAAAGTGAACTAAAATAGGGCTGAAGTGGATTTTGTTTATTGCACTTCATTTTGCATTCTCCTTAGACTCACTGAAGCCCAGTCCTTCTGTGCAACAGCAGTACCTTGGGAAAAGGCACAAATATCTATCGTTCCTACTCGTTATTTAACCTAACTAAAAAATAAGATGGAAACCAAGGGATATCTTTAAGATTTGGCAGTGAATTACGTATACTTCCAAGCAAACACTTTGAAGCAAGATTAGTAAATGAGCCTCGAACACTCAACTCCCTGGCACAAAGCTTGATGACTACCAAGGGGCTCTGATCACCTCATCACTTAGACTCCCCACTGCCACAGCAGCCAGGCACTCCTGCCTACAGAGATTTAGCCCTGAAAACGAGCCAGAACTCACTCTACACTTCGTGAGTGCATGCAGAACTTGGCTTTATTTTGTGAGTAGCAATTCCACGCACTAAAGTAGGGCTTATAGTTTCTAGACACATCATCAGGACAGTATGAACACGGGAATATTTAAAGTGAGTTCTTTTCCACTCATCCGTTACAGGTTGAGTTATGTCTCCCCGCCGAAAAAGGAACGGAAGTTCTAACCCCAAGTACCTCAGAATATAGTCTTAATTGAAAACGGGGTCATTGCAGATGACTGGTTTCCTCCTCAGAGGAAAGAGGCACAGGGGGAGGAGGCACCCAGGTGATGACAGAGGCAGAGATTGGAGTGACCCATCTATAAGACAAGGAACACCAAGCATGCAGCAAACAGAAGGTAGAGGAGGCAGGGAAGGACTCCTCCCTACAGGCTTCAGAAGGAAACCTACCACACCAAATCTTCAGTTTTGGACCTCTAGCTTCCAGAACTGTGAGAGAATCACCTGCTATCGACTGAAGTCCCCCAGTTTTGGGGTTTTGCTCTGGCAGCGCTGACAAAGTGATATATACCATCTCTTGGGATGTTACAACTTCTTCGTCTCACTTGACATAATGGCTTTATTTCAGAACAGGTGGATGGATATAGACCAAAGAGTGATCAGGATAGGACTTAAACACAAGAGATGGGGTCCCAGAGAAGGACTTTAATTACAGCATGTTATCTAAACCACACCACAGAAATCTTGCCAGAACACTATACATCATAAAGTTCACAGGTGTTTCTAAGCCTGGTTTCAGGAAGCTCTAAAGTAACTTGAGAGCATGGGCCCAGGAGACAGCTCAGCGATGGGAGCCCACAGGCCGAAGAGGACCCGCTTGCGTGTAGAGCACCCACCATGCACCAAGTACAAACTTTTCCAGAATATTACTCCTCCCTTTTGTGAAGTGAAAACAAGCAAACAAACAAACATTTTTCTCTGACCTCCTGCAGAGGGTAGGAGGAGAGGAATGCCTAACACAAGCAGGTACAACTGTCCTCCCTGGTCCCACAAAGATGCTTGTCATCCCTAACATGCTCCTCCTTCTGAAGCAGGAACAGTGCCTCTCTCACTGCCTCCACCTGCCCGTCCTTCCGAGTTGCTTATTGACCTCTCCAGCTGCCACTGTTTTCACTGCAGTCCGTCGAATCCCCTCTTCACCGCTCCCTGGCCTTCCCCTATCTTCACTTCCTTCTTATCCATCTTAGGATCCACTGTGCATCACGTGGCCCACAATCAGGGCATCCTTGCACCAAACTTGCCTCAGTGGCTGCAGGGAAGCCGCGCGACATCGCTGGGGAGAGCCGCGCACCAGAGAGCTTAGTCTCTGTCTGAGTTCATCAATTCCTACTCATATCAGCCCTTAAATATTTATCTAATTACTCACTTCCCTCTCCTTTGACCATTACCACTGTGAAAAATGATTAGAGAAGACAATTTAGGTGACAGAGAAAAACTTTATTTAATATGAAGCATTCAAGTTCCAGAAGGGGGCACTCTCCCTTTCCAGGTACAGAGAAGTGCAAAATGGGGTGGAAGGCAGGAAGCGTTTACAGGATAATAAATAAGGAACAAGGAAGAGAAAAAACAGAAACTGAAGAAGGAACAAGGAAGTAGGCACAGAGCCCCGAGTTGGCTTGATGTCTGGGCACTGGCTGAGTTGATATACTGTGTCTGGTCAAGCAGAGCATGTACAGGAACATTCATGAAAGCTTGCTGATTAAGCACCGCAGGCAGAAGCGCCTCCATCTTGGGGCTAGAAACTTATTTCAGTACCACTTTCATTCAAGCCACCATCATCTCTCTCCTAGACTAGCCATAATTTCTGCAGGCACTCATCAACTCCCTCTGACCCCACTGCCCCCCATGTGTTGCACTCCGGCAACGTTCAGGATTCTGGACTTGAAAATTGCAAATCTGTTCTTGTTACCCTTCCACTCTCCCTGGAATTCCTATTGTTCTTAGAATAATGACAGAATCTAAACTTGACCAACAAGACCAAAAGGGAGACAGATCCACTCCTGCCACGTGGGCCTTTCCATGTAATCCCTCCTTCATGCTGCCAAGGAACCTTTTCCTATGTTGCTCCTCTGACAAGAACACTCACTGTCATCCTACACGCCATGCCATGCAACCTCCACATTCTTCACGCCGCCCCTTCATCATCACCTTCACAGAGTGGCCCAGCCTTCCGTAACTCCTGAGGTCGGATCCACCTATCGGATGCTCTTAGAGTTCAAGGCCACAGTTCCGTTGTTACATTTATTTGTGGGCTTATTTGATAGATGTCTTCCCCAGTAGACTGAAAATTCAAAACAAGACCAGGCTTATGTGTTTTTATCATTGTATCCTTAGCACCCAGCATACGTCATATTCAGGCACTCAATTATTTGTTCAATGAAAGCTGGATGAATATTTAATTTTCACGACCACCTGGAAAGGAAGCAATTATTCCCATTTTACAAATGAGAGAAATTAAGAAGCTCAGGGAAGTTAAATTACTTAAGTTGTAGATAATCAGAGACTCACCCAGGTTGTCTGATTTTTGGAAAGCTCATCTTCTTCCCTGTGTACTCTATTTCTCGTAATATCATACTTAAATGTCAGAAGATATTCTGTGCTGACACCGTCAGAGGAGCGATCAAAGGTAGCATCCCCGTGGTGCTAACTGAAGGTGAGAAAACCTTTACCACCCAAGAGCAATCGGCCTATATCAAAAGTGCAAGAATATTAGTATTTCCTCCGTATCAATAGTTCTTCCTCTAGTAATTCTGTTTTTTCATAATTGTAAGGAAATTTTAAGACATGTACACAAGAATTTGTGAATGATATTCACCACAGTACTAGGATTAGATAATCAAATTTTGATACATCCTTACAGCGAATTTTTTATGCAGACACTAATTATGTATTTTTAAAGAATATTTAAATGAGGAGAAAATGGTTAAATAGAGCACTTCCTAATGAAAAGGGCAGCAGATTAACAAAAGGACACTGATATGATCCCAATTTGGGGGTATGTGTTTCTATCCACACATAGCGAAGAAAAAATACAGCAAAATGACAACTGCTTATCTCTAGGGAGTAAGATGATAGGCAATTGCTATTTCCTTCCATATACCTCAGTGTATTTTCAACTGTTTACCATGAGCACACACTGCTTTTATGACGAGGAAGAAAGTCGCTTTATTAAAAAGCAACGGACATGTAATTTGCTCAAAGCTTTCTCTGGTGTTTTACCAGCTTTTCAACTGCTATTTCTGAATTATTTCAGGGACAAAGTTGCTAGTCTTCTGGGGAATTTTGCTTGTCCTAACGTTCATCCTTTATATTTATGTAACAGAAGGGTGTATGGTGAGTACACTGGACCAAGTGCTCCAGCCCCACCACATAAAGGGCTCAGAAGTCATCACTCAGGGCCTTACAGCAAGACACTAGACAAACTGAAAAGCAGTGACTTTTCTTGGACTCGGCAGAGTCTACTCCTGCAGGGGGGTGAGGGGGTGAGGGGGGTGGGGGAGAGACTTTACAACAAGGCTTCGCCCTGAGGTCCTGAGAGAATGGCATTCCTCTCACTACAGCACCTTCTCACCTTCCTGTCACCTCAGAGGGATGGGGAAGCTATAGAAGAAGAAACACAAGCACAGGTGGCAGGCCAGAGACTCAAGCTCACTAAGAGACTTGAGGTTTAATCCTAAGATTAGAGAAACTCTCTCCACACACCTGAGAACCACACACACCAAGAGGGCTCCAGTAAAATGGCGGATTGCTGCAAGACACAGGCTCTCTGTACGGAGGAGTACTTAGGGAAGTCCGAAGGAAGGAAATAAGAACCCCAGAATGTGAAGCCTTGGACATCAAGAGCTACAGCACACAGTAATCATAGCCTAACTCTTAGATGAATACAGATGGTCACACTAGACAAATGTTTATCTCAGTTCCTATTACCTAATACAGTATGTCCAGCTTTCAGTAAAAAATTACAAAGTGTGCTAAAAAGCAAACAAAACCCACAGATCAAGTTCTGTGATCCAGTAAAAAATTAGAGAACATCTCAAGCAAGCATCAAAATGAGACTCATATGTGACACAGAATTCTCAGACAAGAAACTTAAAATGACAATCATTAACATGTTGAAGGCTCCAAAGGAAAAAGCAGCCAAAAAGTAGATGGGTAATTTAAGCAGACAGATGGAAATTCTAAGAAAGAATAAAAAATAGGGCACCTGGGTGGCTGGCTCAGTTGGTTAAGTATCCAACTCTTGATTTCAGCTCAGGTCATGATCTCGTGGTTTGTGGATTTGAGCTTCACGCTGGGATCTGCCCTGTCAGCATGGAGCCTACCGGGGATTCTCTCTCTCCCTCTCTCTGTCCCTCCCCCACTCTCTTTCTCTCAAAAATAAACAAACTTTCTTAAGAGAAAGAATCAAAAGTAAATGCTAGAAACTAAAAAGACATCCAGGAGTATCATATTCAACCTACAGAAAACCAAAGACAAAAATACCTTGAAGTCAGAGGGAAGGAGGGAGGGGAAACCATTTTACTTATAGAATCCCCATGTAAAGAATAAGGAGAACAGTGGGATTCTCTTCAGAAACCATGGAAGCAAGGTGGCAATGAAGTGAAATATTTAAAACATTGAAACAAAAACCCCCACCAACTTAGAATCCTACATGCAGCAGAATACCTTCAAAATTTAAAGATGCTTTCTAAGACAAGCAAAAACTTGTCTGAGGGACAAACTGAGGGAATTCATCGCCTAAAGACCTATACCCTGCAAAAAAAAAAAAAAAAAAAAAAATGTTAAAAGAAAAATCACATACATCAGAAATTTGGGTCTACATGAAGAAAGGATGGGGGCTGGAGAAGAAACAAAGATAAAATCAAATCTCTGATTTTTAAAATTCTTAATTGACCTATAAGGTAACTAATAATATCAGTGTATGGGTGATTATAGCATCTGGATTGAGTTAAACAAGTAATAGCAATATCGGAAGGGATGGGGGAGGGGTTGGGAATACTTTGCTCCAAGGTATCTATACTATACACACTACACATGAAGAATAGTGTTATATGAAGGTAGGCTTAGGTTAAAAATGTACAGTGTAAACCTGGGCAACCACTTATTATTATTATTATTTTTTAAATATATAATTGAAAGTACATTGGAAGAGACACCAGGGACCCAAGGCTGTATGCCTCAACTTCTGGGCCCATTTCTTCATCTGTGAAATATTAAGGTTAAGATAGGTCATGTCTTCCTGATTCCCTTCCAGCTCTAAATTCTGTGACTAAAGGAAAAAAAAATAAATTAAAAAAAATAATAAATAGCCCACCTGCTTCCTATAAATCTATCTATGAGGAGTGATATCTGCAAAGAGGAACTTTTATAAGTATAAAAGTCTGTTAAAATAATCAGTTCCCTAATCTATTACTTCAGTAAGTTTGGGTTTCCCTATTTCCATACTGTGAGTTGCCTTCAGCAGGCTTATCTGGTAAGTATTATAAAATATGTCACAGATGTTAGAAACTACTAGAATTAGCAGACAGGAAACTTACTATTGCTCACCTGGTTCAGCATTTCTCAATGCGTTGTGCCAGAAGTAAAGAACCCACCAGGCTGAAAGGAAAAGGCCATTTCATGGTATTGATTTCACTGCCTGAGACGGCATGAGGTATGTGCCTTTCAATACAAAAAAGAAATAAACCAAGCTGCCTGCCTTGCCTAAACAGAGCTCATGCTTCGTTTGTGATTACATCCAGATCTGTCAATAGACTTTCTTGCTCTGGCTGGCTGTCAATACACTTCTGCGCTCGGTGTATGTGGTTATGAGCTACAACTTCCTGTCCATCAAAAAGTGTTGCTCTTCTGGATTACTGCTTAAATTGCAGAGTTCACTAAAAAGGAGGGGTGGGGAGGGGAGTCACTCTGGGCCAGCCTGGAGAGCCCTGGGAAAATGGCCTGCCCCTTCTGAAATGAGACAGTGATCTTGCTTCTGGTTCAAGCTACTGAGAAAAATGAAGAGCTCACTTCAAGGTCTACTCACAGTCTCATCTCCAGCCTTTTCTTCTCTAACCCCTGGCAATAAAAGTCCCCAACTGGCAGACTTCTCGTCCTAAAGCCAATTTCCAAATTTAAAACCATGTGCCCGGTGCCAGACAGATATAAAGGTGCCAAGCCTCACTGGACTCATACCTGTTCTGGCAGTTACTTCCATTCCATTTCTGCCCTACTGGGAAATTAAAGTGGCATGAAAATCAATACTTCATTTTGAAGGGAAAGAGGGCCGAATGACCAGACATCGATACATTCGTTCCTGGATTAGACAGTTCTTCAAAGCACACTGGACTGAATCAATTCCAGCGGCCCAAATGAGTTGGCTGCAGGCATTAGCTGGAACTAGGAGCAAAATCTTGCTTGTTAAGATCTTTGGCTAATTGGGGACTCTACTTGTTACGGTAAGAAAGAATTCAAGAGAAAATGTAGCCAATGCGTCTCAGTTTTGAATTTTATCCAAGTGCTTCAGACCATAAGGAGTCCCTCAGGCCAGGAATTCAACTGCCCCAAAGTAAAGATGGAGAAATTCAGACTAATAGCTACAGCCCTGGGTATTAGGGTATTCACCCAAGGCCTCTAACACTCAACTCAGAAAACAGCACTGGCTGTGGAATAAGTTCAAACTTCCAGGGCTAGATGGATCAGTTTGCACACCCCTTCACGGGACGTCAGGATCTGTAGAATTTCGATGTGATCGGGACAGAGTGCATTTCTTAAGGAGAAAAAGGTGACCTTAAACTGCTCTTTCAGATGTCACAGTCTTATAGAGGTACCAAGATCAAAGCCTCACATTTCCAGAAATGATTATTACATTTTCTTTCCCCATTTTGCCAGCTGATAACGTACAAGTGCTTCTCATCCTAAACCAAACTAAAAGAAAACTCCCTAAAGTCTGGAATGGTTCTGCCTTTTAGGCCTAGAGCAAACATGATAAAGCATTTGTAAAGTATAAAAAAAAAAATTTTTTTTTTTTTTTTTGTCTCTTGGCAAACAGCTTACAAACTCAAATGAGAAATAGGAAGGCAGTGCTTGTCTTGATTTCTTCCTGTTCAGTGGTGTGTGAGTTCAGGTTATACTGGTATTCACTAAGATCTACATACCTCTCAAAAACAGGAGGAAGTGGAGGGGAAGAAAGAGAGAAAAAAAAAAAAGGAAGGAGAAGTAGATGTTGGCTGACAGGTATGCCGTAACAATAATGGATTTTCAGAACTTATAAAGGTTGATAAAACTCATACTAGGTTTAATATACCTTTTCCATAGCTCAGCCGCATGACCTCCCTAGGTTAAAATAAAATTGCAGAACTTTTTGTAAATGAAAAGGCAAGCTGGTAGTGGGTTAAGGACTCCAGGGCAAAAACAAAAACCAACAAAACAAGCAAAACCACCACTGGAAATTTCTAGGACTGTACGGTTCTCTTTGAAAACTTATCCTTATAATGGGGAGGCCTGGCTATGACCATTCGTTATAATACGAATGGAGAGACAACCTGACGTTACATGCCTCAGAATGTGATGTCAGGGCAGGTATACAACATTAATGATGGAGTTTCATCGCCAACAAATGTTAATCTGAATCGAACTATGAGGAAACAATTAGAACACTAGACCATAATGGACATTCTACTAGACAACTGTTTGGGATTCTTCAAAAAAGTCAATGGTATGTTAAAAGTATTCTAGATTTAAAAATTGAACAGCCAAATGCAATGAATAAACATTCAATGGATCCTGGATCATATAATGAATGGGCAGCATATAAAAGACATCTTCGGGGCATTAGGGAAAACTGGAATATGAACTGCTTATTAGACGTGATTGCATAACCCTTCTAATGTATTGGTGGTTATGTAGAGAAATGCCCTTCTTAGAGGTACACTGGAGTATGGGGGAATGGAGTGTCTCTGACTTACTTTCATAAGGTTCAGCATAAGTATATATATACTATACATATGTGGGGGTGTGTATGGAGAGAATAAATGTGTTAAAATTAAACAATTTGGTGAATCCAGATAAAGGATATACTTGGTTTACTATATAAAGGATATACTTGATATACTACTGGTCATTATGCTAGTCTCTCAATGCTTCTGTAGATTAAAATGTTTTTCCTAAAATTGAGGGAAGAAAGTATTTTTGTTTTTCATGAGAGACACCTCTGGTCTTTCTTTTATCAGTTCTCCAAAAGCTTACAAATTTCTCTTTGTGTGGGATTTATAAGGTTTGTAGAACAGAAGACCACTACCCCCAATAGGTGAGCCTTACGTTTCAATTCATGGAATGAGGGATCAGTTGCGAGGTTGTCGAACTCCAATATTTCCAAAATTTCAGGGATGATAGCATGTCAGAGCCATTTCAAGTGCTTCTGAGCTTGACATCACAGGGTCCCGAGTCCAGCCTAGTGCCAGTGACTTCTCCATAACCTCACCAAACTACACTGTTTAAGAGTTTTTAAATAACTATCAAATTATACACTGCCAGGATCATTCTTCTGTATCTGATCTCCCTGCCCTGCACTCCCTGCTGCTCTAGGACATATGTTTCCATTAGATCCACTATTTTTTTTTTTATACCATGTTGGCAAGTATGTGTTCCCACTGATTTATAAAATTTTAGTAAGGTAAATACCCTGTTCTAACTCCAGAATTCAGTGTAGCACCATGGCACAAAACAGGAACTCAACAAATACTAGTTGAATAAAGGAATCGGTAAATAAGGATCTACGGTGAAGCTTTTTCCAGGGAAACAATAAGTGTGTTTAACATGTAAAGATGTGGTTTCTCTAAAATGACTGGTAGGAGACAGATGGACAAGGGACCACTTATCATGAAAACTTGAAAATGTCCTTGTTGGCCACACGGGCCTTTGTTAGAGGAATGGGAGAAGTGTCTGGAACATAAAATAAATAGAAAAAAAGCTACGTTTATGGATGAGAAATGATCAGGAGCCACAGTTCAACCAGCGGCCTGGCTGAGAGGACTCATTTTGTCCAAATGTGTGCCTTAGGCTGCATTAATGAATAGACTTCTGTAAATTAACACGTGTATTTTATCTCTAATTGAACACTTAAAATTTCAAGATACATGATTTTTTTCTGACCTATTTTAAACATTTCCTACTTAATATTCCTTAAGTAATGTTACTTAGTGTTCCTACTTAAAGCCTATTTTAAACATTTCAGTTTTTTAAAAAAATGAACCAAACTCTTTCCCTGAGGTTAAGTTTTTAACTGTTTCTGCAAGGTAGCTATTTTAGTAAAATTTGCTATAACACTATAATGAAATCTGTCAGGAATTGGAAAGAGAAGTTATTTTACTATAAGTGAAAAGCTGGGGCACGTTTAGAATTTCTGGTAACGTTGGGAATAATGCCTTAAATGAAAATAATTACATCAACAAAAAGAAATTCTTCTTACATCAGTCCTGAGAACTGAGTAATAATGGTTAAGAACGATCACATTAAAGAAGCTTTTGGTCTTTAAATGAAAAGAGAAAGTGAAACAGTAGCTAGGATTTACTACACACAGTACCACCACCTACTAGGACAGGACCAACACCAGGGTCTGGAAGAAAACATCCCTTTCAAATCCACGGGGCAATTTTTACCAACTCATTTTTCATGGAGCAGGAAAAATAGTCAGACAAATCAAAGGTAGGTATCTTTGGAAAATTTAATTTGGACCATATTTTCTTTCTCTTGCTCAAAACACCAAGTAGTTCCGTACATTTTGGGTTCCACAGCTTACAAAGGGGCAGTGGGTTTCCTGCAGTTACATATACTGTACCCAACTTTCTATAGAAAGATCAGACATTTCCCAACCTTGCTTTGAGTATTTCCTAAAAAATGCTTTAAAGGTTTCTTACAATAAATGGCAAGTGAAACAGTAAGGCTTTATTTTCTCCTTTTTCCCCTTTTTTGGTACTGCGTGTTGGAGGAATAAGGAAGGAAGACTTGTCCTAACAGTGTGGTGCCCCGGGGGATCCTGACTGTGCGGAGGCGCGCCCTCACACTGCGGCTGCGCCCCCACGGGAGCCCTGCGGTGGGTAAGGACCTTGGGACCGGGTAGGGCGGGGGGGGGGGGGGGGGGGGGGGGGGGGGGGGGTGGTAAGGGCAGCACAGAAGGGCGTGCGGGTGGCCGGCCGCTGTCGGCGCTCTCCCGGCCTCCAGGAGTAACAGAGGGGCAAGAGATCTCCCCCGGGGCCGCAGTACCACAGGTTCCCTTCCGCGGGCCTTACAAGATGCATTTAAACACTAAAGGTAATTTCTGAAAATAAAACGAGGAAAAAAAATCCCTTCACTAATTTTTGTATCCAATTACTAAAATGAAAATAAAAGCATTTGATAAAACACATTTTCTACGTCAGATGAAAGCAAATCCCTTGCAAGATAACCTTAGTAATATATATTTGCACTATTTATATTTTTGTCCGGTGCACACCCTTCTTTAATTGCATCATCTGAACAGCTTTGCCATTTTTCAAACTTGCAGTTTCATTAGCTTAAAAAAGGGATACAGCAGCCAAATTAATACTAATTTTGGTTGCAGAAAAACAGCAGACATTAACCTTCATCTTCTCAAGCGTTAAGAGCACATGATTAAAAGGTAATCAAACGGTGTCTTCTCTTAACAGAAAACTAAGCAGCTAGTGTCATCAAATCTATATCTAGTAAACACGGGGCCCCTCTTAAATATAAAATTAAATTCTTTTGAGGAATAGGTTTGTGATTTTAGTTGTGCGGGATTTACATTTATTCACTCATTTTGGTAGTAAAAATGTATGGTCTTCACTTCTTTATAGGCATACACGAGGGAGTTCTTCATCCTCTCAGCAGGCTGGCACACACCAATGGCAGGCTGGGGTCCTTGGCTTGTTTCAGAAAGGGGAGGCAGCCACACGCCACTTGCTCTCAGAAGCCCTGCAAAAACTCCTGCAGCTGGGTGACGATCTCCGTGTCCACGGTCTCCATGAGGGACTGGAAGCCTTGCTCTCCCAGGAGCTCCTGCTGTGCCTTCAGCTTCTCGTAGATAAACTGCTGCAGCGACACTGTGTGCACCGGGTCCTTCAGAGCCAGCTATGGGACAGAGAGGAGCCACACTGCGTCAACGAGGCAAACACAACTCCCCCTTACACGGGACTACAAATCTCGTAGTCTCTTCCGCAACCGCACGACTGCTTCTGCCTCCCTTCTCACAAGAGATCCTCAAATAGTCACACTGTGCCAAAGTCTGCCGAAGGAAATTTCAATTTGTCTATCCTCGGTTCCCTAGGGCCTCTGAGCCTAAGTTGCCTGATTAGCCCAACTCTTCAACAGCGCAGGCTTCATCCATGTAAAGAACTGAAACCTGGTACAAAGTATTCTAGACAGAACATGCCGAAGAGCATTTCAACACAACTGTCCAGGGCTCCTCTGAGGAAGATAAGGTGCTACTGAGGCAGCTCAGGGAGGCCCTCGGGGCTGACAGAGGAAAGCGCCCTATCCTGGACGGCTCTGCTACTTACCTACGTGCTTCTGGTAACAGAGAGAGAGAGAGAGACAGAGACAGAAATAATAAAGAAAAACATTTATAAAACCAAAACAAGCACATACCCCTCCTCTCCCACTGGGATATTTGGAAAACAAAAGAAATACAATTGAAAATAACCCATCATTCTGCTTCCTAACAATTAACAATCACAACAGAAAACACTGTGGCCTCCTTTGCTTTTCTGTGCACATGATCCACAAAAACACAATATCACAATACATACAATTAGTGCTGCTCTTTGCATTTGTATATCACATGAAAATTCTACTCTAACACATTTTAAGAACTCTAAATCTATATATGTTATCATCTTTTTGGTTATAGGTGTGTTGAAATGATCATGGTATAGTTAAAATACAATTTTAACTAATTTTCCTGAATAACCTATCACAAGCACTGTTCCTCTACATATCAGATTACTCCCTTATGCCTTTTTCTATTTTAGAAGAATTACTAAAGGACACAGACGATTTTATGACTCCTGATACACATTATCAAGTTGTTTTTCCGACAGTTAGTACAAATGTAAAAGGTATGAGAGTTTTCAGCTTGTGACATTGTCTTTACCACTGGTATTAATTACCATTATTTAAATGCTTTATAATTTAAGAAGTGAAAAATAATACACTCTACTTTAAGCTGTACATTTCTCCCATTATCAATAAAGGTGAACATCTGCAAGGCGTCAGTAAAATACATGAGTGTGTGTGCCCAATATGGCTGCACAGAAACTCCTGTCCTTCCTTACGGATATTCAATTTTAGGTAGATAAAACAGTTGAATCACATCTGCTGTTTAAGCAATTTAAAGAAATTTTAAAATAATGACCACAAATGGAAAATCTGAGAGGCAGAGACATACATGGCATGAATTTGAAATGAGACCCCTTAGGTGACCATTCCAGAGCTACATGATAAATCCAAGGCAAGGATACATTCAGTATTCATTGCAGGTGAACAGGAGAAAAGAACTCTCAACACAAACCCCTGCCTTCACAAGCCTGAAGATATCACTGTACAAAAAGCACAGAAATTGAAGACGAACATTTAAAAGTAAATGTTCTCTTAAGCAAAATGCAGTTATGTTCGATATTATTTTCATTACTATGAAATAGATTTTTTGCTAAAGAGGATGTGCACTTTGTTGAAATATCATGAACTATCTGTAACTAAAACCATCTGCTACAATATGAGGGAAACAGAGCTGAGCTGGAAATTAATGTTCAAATAAGTTACCCCAACTACTGAAATGAGCTTAGGAGAGTAGTTTAAATGCTGTTTCAATCTGCTATAAAAAACTGCAAACAGTTAATGTATCAAATCTCCACCCTTTAACTTTCAACTGACTAATAAAAAGGAAAACTACTGCCATACTAAATCCCACCAAGGCATCAGTATAGTATTTTTTAAAGTATATTGACGAGTCATGCAAAGATTAAAAAAACCATTAGTCTCTTTTGAAAGAAAAGTTGTTGAAGGGAGAAGGAAGGGAAAACAAAACACACAAGATCTCCAAATGCACATCTTTAAAAAATCTTAAAACAACCACCACAACAACTATTTTCTTCAGTTAAAAATATCATGTAAGCAAATAAATGTGTATTTTGGCTTGTGGTAGATAGTCATAAATCACAGCTATGAATACTTTCTTTTTTTGTTTTAATTTGTTTAATGCTTATTTATTTTTGAGAGAGACAGAAGAGAGTATGAGCAGGGAAGGGGGCAGAAAGAGAGGGGGACACAAAATCTGAAGCAGGCTCCAGGCTCCAGGCTCCAAGCTGTCAGCACACAGCCAGATGAGGGGTTTGAACTCAAGAACCGCGAGATCATGACCTGAGCCAAAGTCAGATGCTTAACTGACTGAGCCACCCAGGTGCCCCAATACTTTCTTTTGAATAAGTTTTTTGAAATACATTAATAAAATGATTCTCTCGAGAAAAATCACTGCTGCATACCCACTAAAACTCCAGATATCATTTCTTTGAATGTTATAGTGCCATCAATAGAATTAAAAAACACTTGGGGCGCCTGGCTGGCTCAGTTGGTTAAGCGTCCGACTTCGGCTCAGGTCACGATCTCGCGGTCCGTGAGTTCGAGCCCCGCGTCGGGCTCTGTGCTGACCGCTCAGAGCCTGGAGCCTGTTTCAGATTCTGTGTCTCCTTCTCTCTCTGTGACCCTCCCCCGTTCATGCTCTGTCTCTCTCTGTCTCAAAAATAAATAAACATTAAAAAAAAAAAATTAAAAAAAAAAAACACTAAAGTCACTATCATTTTCACAACTGTTGCTTTTATACAGTTAATACATATATACTATATAAATAATGCCCACATTACATAATAAACTCAATTATATGATTTAACGTGAAAAAATACAGAAAGCTTACATGTTCATCAGGTGGTATGCTCCTGAGAAAATAATTAGTTTTATAGTGTAATAAGCAAATTATAATTAGGAAGATAACTCTGCTGTTGGAAAACCACACTGCAAAAGTAGATGTGAAGTAGACTTCTAATTCCAAAATAACAGAGTAAAATATTCTTCTAATTCTTTCAGGTAAGTACAACTAAAACTCCTGGACATTATGTACGTGTGTGTGTGTGTGTGTGTGTGTGTGTGTGTGTGTGTGTGTGTGTGTGTGTGTGTGTGGAGACACCCAGAACTGAAGGAATGACACAGTACTGAGTCCCAGGCTTTCTTCTTGCATCATATACCCCAAATTTGGGCCTGAAGAAGCCAGCAACCTGGACATGGTAACAAACGTAGACCAAAAAAAGGTTCCAACAAAAAGCCTGCTCTCTACCCAAGGGACCACAAAGCAAGACAGAAAACTTTAGATGATAGCTAGTCTATTTCACTCAGCCCAACACCAAGACCAAACTATGGCCCCACCTCTACTCACACCAGGCTGTTAAAAGGATTTGAACCACCCATCCCCCAATAGCGTGTGTGTGGCGACACTTGGGGAGCTTGAACTCTCAGTTCCTCTCACGGGGAGAGGGGCCGAGTGGAGAACTTGGCTTTCTGCACCCACCTGACAGTAACAAAGTGGCACAGCCACTTCTGCCACAGCACTGTCAAAAGAAGGTGGCTAAAACAGAATCTGCAGTAAGATTCAGTCTAATAAAACCAAAAATATCCAGGTTTCAATAAAAAAAAGTCATTCATAACTAAAGGAGGTATCAGAGGCAGAAGGGAAGTGGGTTTAATTATAAAAGGGCAAAATGAGGAGTCTTTGCAGCCACGGAAATGTTCCATATCCTGACTACTTTGGTTGTGATGTTACAGTTTTGCAAGATGTTATCACTGAGGGGTCATGGACAACAACACATCACAAACCAGAGTGAGCTCAGTATCTGGCAACCTCAGACACCAAGAATATATTGGGAGGCATGGAATTAATTTCCCAGAGGTGAAAGACCCAAACAGTTTGGTAATCCACATTCCCAAATTCAAACAAATTAATCACAGAAGAATCTTACAAATTCAGAAATTGTTTATTCTTTTTTGGAACACATCTAACAAGTGTGGTTATCTTTGCTCAGATGTACAAATATGAGAAGGTAAAAACCCTCTACAGAAAAAACAAAGCCAACAGTACTGAGGCCCAGCTGACAATACAGAAATACTGGGAGTAATGGGAAGAGACACAAAACTATTAAAAACGCAATTTTTATGAGACGCAATTTTTGGTACTCTGGACCACATCTTGCAACTAAGAGCATTAGTGGAAAACCAGCAATATCTCAATAAAACCTGAAGTTTAGTTAGCAATAATATACCAATGTTGGTTTCCTAATTTTGACAAATGCACTCTGATGTAAGATGCTGACATTACGGAAAAGGAGTGAGGGGCACATGAGAAGGAAAGGTCTGTACTACCTCTGCTACTTTTCTGAAAACCTAAAACTCTTCCAAAATAAAAAGGGTGTCTGTCTTTATGCCAGTACCATACTGTTTTATTTACTTTGTGATAGATTTTGAAATCAGAAAGTGTGATGCCTCCAGCTTTATTCTTTTTCAAGACTGTTTTGGCCACTCAAGGTCTTTCCTGGTTCCTATGAATTTTAGAATTGTGTTTTCTATTCCTGTAAGACATGCCACTGGAATTTTTGACAGAGTGCACAGACTCTGAAAATTGCCTTGCGTAGTATGGAAATCTTAATATCTAGTGTTCCAAACCATGAATATGAGTATCTACTTGTGTCTTTAATGTCTTTCATCAACGTTTTGTAGTTTTCAAGGTACAAGTCTCTCACCTCCTTGAAGTGTATTATGTATGCTCAATTGTTATATTTATGTTAAATTTATGCTCAGCTATTGTATTCTTTCTGATGCAGTTCTAAGTGGGATGTGTTTTCTTAAGTTCCTTTTCAGATAGTTCATTTAGTACAGAAAATACAACTGAAGTTTGCATACTGACTTTGTATCCTGCAACCTTACTTAATTTATTAGCTCCAGCAATTTTTTTTAAATAGGTCTTTAGTGTTTTCTATACCTAAGATCACATCATCCGCAAAAAGGAACAGTTTTACTTCTACCTTAACATCTGGATTCTTTTTATTTCTTTTCCTTGCCTAATTGCTCTGACTAGGATTTCAGGTACCATGTTGGGTATACAGAGCAATAGACAGAACAGGAAGTTCACAAATAATTCCACACATATATAGTCAACTGATCTTCAACAAGGGCACCCAAAAGTAAACAATGAAAGGACAGTCTCTTCAACAAATGGTGTTGAGAAAAGTGGATAGCCAAATGAAAAAGAATGAAATCCTTCTCTTTCACCACACAAAAAATCAAGTCAAAATGAGTGAAACTTAAACATAAGACCTCGGACTCCTAGGAAAAAAACCCACAATTTTGGGAAAAGCTTCATGCCACTGGGCATAACAATGATTTCAAAAATATGACACTAAACGCACAGGCAACAAAAGGAAAACTGACAAGAGAGACTACAATAAACAAGTTTTATAATATATTTAAAAAGAGGTACTAAAAGGGGCACCTGGGTGGCTCAGTCAGTTAAGCATTTGACTTCAGCTCAGGTCATGATCTCATGGTTCATGGGTTTGAGCCCCGCATCGGGCTCTGTGCTGACAGCTCAGAGCCTGGAGCCTGCTTCGGATTCTGTGTGTGTGCCTCTCTCTCTCTCTCAAAAATAAAAAAAACATTAAAAAATTTAAAAATACAAATAAAATTAAAAAAGAGGTACTAAGAAGCTAAAAAAGTACATCCCTCTGTGGCCATCTGGTACGAGGACAACCTGCTCTGGATGCCTCAATTAACTTACCCAAGTGTTCAATTATAGAGCATCTAAATAGCAAGGCGGGCAAGTTCATTTCTGAAATGAGGAAAAAATGATGTCCCTAGGCTGTGAGTGACATTCAAGGTTGATTTTTCTGAAGTTAATGACAACAGGAGAACTGGCATACAGACTTCCAAATTCCTGGTTTTGTTCTCTTTCCATTACATCCATATGCCTAACCGCTCTCTCACCCTTCAAGGAAGGACATAATATTTAAATATTTCCATTAAAATGGTTAAGATAAAATTAGAACCCTTTTAATAGATTTGTGATATTAGAAGATAATTACCCAGAATTCCTGACTCCAAGACAATGCCAAATAAATTAAGTGCTAATATTCTGACTCACTTCAAAAGTCCATACATTGGATTTTAATAAGCAAGTAGTTTGGTACTCCTTGACTTTGAAATTATTACTTTAAGAAAGAATGGTTCTGGATGAACTGTGTATCAGATTCCTCTGTTGGTAATTATAGCTTTCTGACGTTTGCTTCAAACCATAAGGTGGTTAGTCTTTAGAGTTGGTACAAGATTTTAGCTCCTGTGGTGCTACTTACCAGAATGTCCATTTCTTATTCTTTGAGATTTTGATTCCTTAAAACGAAAAAACATTTCACTGCATTAATCAGCAATTT
The DNA here is from genome assembly GCF_018350195.1 of Panthera tigris. Classification (NCBI taxonomy): domain Eukaryota; kingdom Metazoa; phylum Chordata; class Mammalia; order Carnivora; family Felidae; genus Panthera; species Panthera tigris. The sequence continues at coordinate 129,527,000 of NC_056660.1, read as the reverse complement.
CACCCAGCAGGAATTTGACAGCTGAATCCTTTCTTTTTCTTAGGTCATGTGGCCTTTCATATTATTGTTCAGTTTATAAGCCTCCATAGACCCACGATAATTTTTTGGAAATTATTTACTGTAAAGTTATTTCGGTTGGAATTTTGCTAGAGAGAAAAAGTTTCCTACCCTAGAAAATTACAGAAGATTTTTGTAAGAATAGTGATATACTTTCCATGAAACCTGGTAGATTATGTATAACCACCCTAGCAACGCAACAGACCAAAAATCTTAAAGGAAAATTTGCCTATGACAATGTATTTAACCCTGTGGTCTTCAAATGTTCTTAGTTCGATTAAAATATCTTTGGCTTGAAATTCCCTTTTTTGACCTCTGTTTCATACAGGGAATTGTCAATTTCTGAAATCATCTACATTTAAATTTTTAGAATCTATGGGATATAAACTCTCCTAACCAGTGGCTTACCAAGGAGTTTGAGTGCTGTAGATGCCAACCAGAGCCCATCTCATCAATAAGGCTCAACAATGCAAATTCAGTCACTAATTAAACCCAGTGTGCAATCCAAATTCCAAGGCAGCGAGTGAGATTTTATCATCCCTGCTGTAGCTGTCCATCGAGGAATTTAGACTACAATTTCTATTTGACGAACCTGTAAATAAAGGAGCTATTTTACATTGCTATGTCTAGAATGACTGAAACCCAGACGTCATGAGGTAAAAGTAACAATGCATACATACATGTCTCAGGGACAAAAATGCAATTGCAATTTAGCAATTAGCTTATTACCGAGGTTTTCTGATATAATTATTTTTTCTCTCCATCAGTCCCAGACCATTACTAATTGGGTATTTTTACTCTAGTTTCAGTCTTATTTTGGTTACGCCTTCCAAGGTGCTTTAAATCTACAAAGTAAGCGTGAGCAAAACACACAATTTAATCAATGAGCCAAAGTAAATATGCCAAGCCCAGATATGAGCAACAGAACATCTTATTTCTTCACATTTGTTTCCGTAGGGAATGTTCCTCATCAGAGTGATTAAACAGCAATCAAAATATTCTATCTACATTTACTAAACTCCAACCGCAAACAGGGCATGTACTAGGCACAGACTAAACCTTTTATGTACATTTTTTTGTTAGTTTATGTTGAGAGAAAGAAAAAGTATGTGTGCAAGCGGGGGAGGGGCAAAGAGAGAGAGAGAGGGAGGGAGAGAATCTGAAGTAGGCTCTGCACTTTCATCCCCCAAAGCGGGGCTTGACCCCATGAAGCCTGAGATCATGACCTCAGCTAAAATCAAGAGTTGGATCCTTAAATGACTAAGCCAGCCAGGTGCCCCTTTACATAAGATTGTTTCATTTAAAACTCAAAATAAGAAATTCTAAAGAGAAAAGGAAACCCACAGCAATATAACTAAATATGTTTACAGAGTGTTTTTCACCCTTAGCAGCACACTGGGAACCATTTGTAGAATATTAAAAACTGCTGATGTCTAAGTCCCACTTCTAGAGATTCTGATGTAATTGGTTTCAGGCACTCGAATTTTTAAAAGCTCTTAAGAATCTGATACATATTTGAGTGAGGAAGAGTGCTAAAGAAAAATTTGGAAAAAATGGTTTTGAGGACTAAGATTTCAAGTAAACCCAACAAAAATCTCTATAGATATCTTCATATTCATTAAAATAAATGCAAGTAACAGACTCAATAAAATACATGACACTTAAAAACTCTTTGGTACTTCCAAGCCCTACAGACTTGATTCCCATAGACCACCACCTACTTCTACATGCTCTTCAGGGCTTTCTTTCTCCTTTGGTTTCAATGAGACATTTTTGGGTTCCTTTTGCTTTAGTGTATGCAAAACAGAGAAAGTCAGGATCCTTTTTTTTTTTTTTTTCCAAACTGTATGACTCCTTCACCATCCAAAAGTTTAATCCTCTTTTGAGCCTTACTTTTGACTCTAGAATTCCAAAGGATTCCCCAAATCACATAAAAATCCACACTATAAGGATTTGGACTTTGCCTGCTTTTCCTAACTGGTTTGCTAGTAACACCAACATACATTTACATGTTTATCATTTAATTGGTTACCTTGTTAAACTCTCTTCATAGCTGGTTTGTTGATTTTCCTGGACTTTTCTGGCATAAACATTCATTTAAATGACTAATGACTCGCCTTTTCTTTGCCAGTACTTAATACCTACACTCACTCAAATACACCCTTGCTTGTTCTCATCACATTGGCTAAAAATTCTATGTGACAGACTATCACTGAAAATTTTTATCCTGCTTCCTAGGTACCCAGATAGACCACAACTCCCAGTCAAGAGAATGTGAACAAAAAAGATGTGTCATAACCCATTCTTTTTCTCTCCAACTAGACAGAAGAATCATCAATATATCTGGGTCATCCCTGAATGACTCTGTGAATTACATACCCACTCATAATCTTCTTTTTGTACTTTCCCTGAGTAGGAAAAAAAAAAACAACAAACTATTATATTGAGATTCCAGGGGTCTGTTCTAGAAGGTGGCACTCTCACTTTGATCATTCTCAACAGTGGTATGTTTGTGTTTAGTTTCAAACAGTCATTTAAAACATCACGTTAAAGTCATATTTTTTTTTAGGGATCCCTGGGTGGCTCAGTCCGTTAAGCATCCGACTCTTGGTTTGGCTCAGGTCATGATGTCACGTTTCGGGAGTTTGGGCCTGCTTGGGATTCTCTCTCTCCCTCTCTCTGCCCCTCCACTTGCTGTCTTTTGCTCTTTCTCAAAATAAATAAACATTAAAACATTGTTTTTAAAGAGTCCCATTACTCTATTCCTAATTCAGTAAGAGTTTTTACAGGAATAAATGGTGAATTTAATGCTGGGTTAAATTTGCTAATGGTAACTTACTTCTCTGCATCTATTTTCATAAATACAAAAATTTACTATTTTCTTTCTTCTGTTTATTATTTTCCTGACATTCCCACAGTTTTTTAAGTTCTATCTTTTCCTTAAAATGTGACAGCCCAAAAATAAGAAAAAAAGGACTGAAGGAAAAATGGGGAGAAAGAAAAAGGAAAAAGGGGAGAGGAGAGAGAGAGAGAGAAGATAAGCTGCTGCTGAAAGGATGTCATTAGCAATATTAAATGCATTAAACTACACATTTTTGTAAATTGATAGTACATTCTAGTAAAACCATTTAGAAAACGAGCAAATAAGAAACATTGTTAATGGAAAAATTTTTGCTTGTTTTTAGAAAAATGGGGAATCCACTTAAAACTTTTCTTTCATGATTTTTAATTGTTAACTTGTTTGGCAATTATATTTTATGAAAAACTTGTCCATTCTGACAAGATTTTCCACTGACTAGCCAGGAACTGCATGTATAATCCCTGAAGCTATATGTGACTTTTTACCTAATATTTTATATTTATGTTCACCCCCCCCCACATACCTCCTCTTTATTCATATTTCATGAACATTTTAAAAAGGCATATTCTATTTATAGGATAGAATTTTTATTTACAGGAACTAAATTAAGCTTACTGGTAGTATTGTTCAGTTCTGTCATTATATACCCAGTAGGAGACCGTCTTAGGTTCAACTAAACCTAGAGATCACAAGACCACCACTGGCTATCCTTAGCACCAGTTTACTCAGAAGGCCAGAGGGATGATAAGATACCACAAAATGGTAATGTGTAGGAGAATAAGTTTTGTACCAATAAAAAAGTTATGACCATAGGTGTGTTTTTAGAATCCTATAAAAATATGCTGCCTTTTGAAATGAACCTTTACCTGTTTTATAAAAGCATTTCTCCTGTAAACCAATCATAGCAATAAATTAAGGACTATCTTCATGGAGTTATCTCTAACATTAAAAAAGATCAATTCTAATATATAACTAAATTAATAATAAATTCTATAGAAATAATAGAAATAATAAATAGAAACATGTCCTCCTTCCGTTCACGTTATCATCAAAGTAAAAATGATTATATAACAAAGTGTAACAGAATGTTTAGGGGTGTGTGATCAGTATTCCTAAATTAAGAAACAGCAGCCTCCTAGACATATCTAAGTGTGTTAGTGCTCAGCACTGCCTTTGATTCTACTTCCTTTCCAGAAATGTCATCACTACTCCTGTTTGCCCGTTCTGTGAGACAATAGACTATAAAACCAAACATATTCCATAAGACATTGAGCCAATTATATGTAGTTTCCAGGTGATACAGAAAATGGAAAGAGGACAAAGAGAAATAGGAAAAACCAGATGAGATTTCTAGTTACAATTTAAATGTCACCTTGGATTAAGTTTTCTGAATATCACTTATTTTTGCCTACACTGTTATTAAAGGTATTGAGAGATGGGAACATCACAAGTGTAAGCCAACCTCACACAGGACACACCTGCTTCCTTATGTCTCCTTATTGTTCCAACTGCCTATTTGGTTCCAAGAAGTGAGATCACTGAACACATCTTAGGAGAATCTCAAGTCTTTTGATAAAATGCTTCACAAGATCAAGCTATCAAATGAAAGGTTAAAAAGTTAAGTGCTATAAATAAGAAATGCTAAAAGGGAACCTGTAAAGGCAATAAAGTTTAATAACGAGTCAGTGCTCTCAATCTATTTCAAAAACTGGGATGATCACTTCATCAAATTGTAAACCATCAATAATTTATAAAAATGACAGAATATGATGGGAATGAATGAGGGCACAAAAACTTGCCATCATGACCGTCTGCTGATACAGCAAAATCATTCAAGAAATTGCAGTATTTTAAGACCTGCACTAACCCACTAGTTCTGGAAAGGGAAATACTGTTCTCTGTGGCTATTTAGCCTAAATTGACTAGAGTACTTGAAATGATTTCATGCATGATTTAAATAAACTATGTTGTGCATTTATTTGTGGAAGGAGGCCTGGTGCAAAACAAGGAACTCACAGCCGGTGCCTGTACTACTGAATGATACATAAAAGCCAAATGGAAAACTAAACAAAACACCACCGTTGCACGAACAAAGATGTAACACACTGACAAATAATTAGAAAACACCACAATTCAAGCATTTCAAAATATCTGCCCCACTTTCACCAGTATAGTTTACTTAAATCTCAGAGAACTAAACCTATTAACGTTTAGATCACAAAAAATGAAATAAACGACAATCAGAACATCTACAACACCCGTGAGATTTAGAACTATAAATGAACATGTACCAATCTCTGAGGGTTACCTTTGGTTTTTGTTCAAGGAATACATCCATAGTGAAATAAGTACACGGAGAGCTTTAGAACCAATTACAAAGCAGTGAGTTAACATGGAGGTAACCAAATGCCAGATCTTTCCTGAATGAAGGTCACCCAAATCTCCAGTAGTAGATAGCTCATGTTAACTGCTGACTTAAGGATTTAAGAAATTTGCTAACACTAACATCTAATTCGACAAAAAGTTAGTGAGAACCCATTTTGTACCATTCTAAGTGCAGGGATTCAAAGATAAAATAAATCATGGTCCTTGTAATGCTAAACGCAATGAAAGGGGGAGGTTAAGGTAAGATGAAAATTAGTGGTGCAACACTATTTTTTATATTAAATGGTAAAAGGGCTGCTGCATCACCTGCTTTTTGGAATGGGGTAGTTAGTGTGTGTGTGTGTGTGTGTGTGTGTGTGTGTGTGTGTGTGTGTGTGTGAGAGAGACACACACACACACACACACACAGGGGGAGATAAAGGGAGAATGTGTGGAGAGGAAAAGAGGACAGACAAGAAACAGAAGATACTTCTCTCAGTTACTCAGGTTTAAGGAAAGCTAGCTGGACATGTGGACATATCAAATGGCATCAGTAATCACTGAGTGGAAGCAGTTAATTTGTAGTGAAGTGAATGGGGAAGGGGGCTAAGATCCTGGAAATGGAAAATGCTATAAAATTCTCTTAAGTAGCAGCAAGCCCAGCAACACTGAAAGCTTGCCTCTTTCCCACCCTATCAGCGTGGCTACGCATGCTCACCAGCACTTGTCATTTCTTGTCTTTCTATTCTAGCCACCCTGACAGGTGGTGTCTTACTGTGGTTTTGCTTTGGTGACAACTTTCTGATGGCTGCCTATTCCAACCAAACAAAATCCAAATTCCTAGCTTCCTATGGTTGCCCTAACTACCACACATTTATTATTTTATAGTTCTATACATGAGGAGTCCAGAACCATCTCACAGGGCTAAAATCAAGGTGCGTCAGCAGGGCAGCTTTCCTTCCCGAAGGCTCTAGGGGAGAATCTGTTGTTTTGCTTTTTCCAGCTTCTAGGGGCTGTCTTCCTCTGTTTTCAAAGCAACAGCACCACCTAGATAATCTCCTTTACAATCACCTGATGAGCAACCTTAATTCTACTTTGCAACGTAACCAAACATATCCATAGGGGGATGTAACCTATTCACAGGACCTAAGGATTAGGACGTGGAATACTTTGGGGGATGAAAGGGATTATAGTTCCCACCACACTTATCTGGCATATCGGGCCCTATACAACTTGGCCGCTATTTGGTACACAGTAGGCAACTACATCAATGTTTCTGAAGAGACACTCCTCCAACTACCCAATGTTCAGTGGAATAAAATGAATTATTACTCAGTTATGAGTACTGTAGGATGCTTAGCAGCATTCTTGGCTCCCACCCACTAAATTACAGTAGTACTTCTCAGCCTTGTGACAATAAAATATATCTTTAGACAATGCTCTAAGTCTCCTGGGGGGTGGGGGAATAAAATAACAATCACTTGAGAATCACTCTTCTACAAGGACCCACTGTTTGCATTAGAAGCAAATGTAACTGCGTAACTCGCACAAGGACATAAAGTAATTTTCACTGTAATGGGTTAGTAAAGAAACTCATTAGTCTCTTCATTGCAGTTTCTTCCAGGTCAGAAAAAAAGTGGTGGGGAAGAAATTAATTCAGCTTTAAGTTGAAAGAAAGTCTCAACACTTAAATAGTTTCTATAACAAAAGCCTTCTCCCTTTCTATTTGTTTTACTTTAAAGTGTTTTATTTTAAGGGGACAATCCAAGAAAAATTGGATGACTTATTCATAGGATATTCACATAGACTATCACATGTGAGATACAAAATAAGTATCAACTGATTTGTGCAAAAGCAGTATTAAGGTCTGTCACAGATCATTTCACCTTGCTTGGGTTCATGTAAAAATGAATGACAGTGGCTAGGAGAGGGGCGCCTGGGTTGCTCAGCTCAGGTCACGATCCCACAGTTCTTGAGATCGAGCCCAGTGTTGGGTTCTGCGCTGACAGTGTGGAGAAGTCTGTTTGGGATTCTCTCGCTCTCCCTCGCTTTCACCCTCCCCCCCCAGGCTGTGCTCTTTCTTTCTCTCTCTCTCAAAATAAATAAAACTGAAAAAAAAAATTGGCTAGGATATAGTGACATCCAAACCATTTAATAAGTAAATTCCTTAGTTTAATAAATCCCCTTTCAGCAGAAGTAATGTTTCATTTTTGAACATATCACTGTATACAGGAGAATTAAACTATTTTTAGATAGTTTTAAATTAATGGAAATAGACACGTTCTTTGATTTTCTTCATTTGACCCTGAATCACGGTAGTACACCCTAGCTTTTGATACAAGGTATGTCTTTTATTTCAGTTAGGCTGAGACCACAAAGAAGCAATTGTTTTCAATGCATGCTTGAAAGAACAAGATGGAGTATTATGAGATTGATCTACAAAATATCCTAGAAGGAAAATAAACCTGCAATTCTTAGCATTAAAATAGCCAAAGTCTTAAGTCTCTGACTTTCAAACAATATGGTTTTTGGTGTTTTCTAATTAGCATTAACTCCCATTTACAATTGAGATTTTTAAACAATTCTTTAATAAAAGTGTTCAGTTTATTTTAAAAATTATATAATGATAAATTTTCAAGTAAAATAACCTCAGAAACATCATTAATGTGTAAAAAATACACTGTTAAACTGGAGTAATTAAAATAGTAAGGTCAAGGGACTACAAATATGGATTTCTGAAATAAATCTAGGCAAATCTGGCATTGTACTATCTGACAAAGGTGGTATTTCAAAACAGCAGAAAAAAGATACACTTTTGATTAGTTTTGTGGCACAGGAGAGCTGTATCGAAGAACAATGGACACTCTCCTCCACTCCTTTATCAAAAACATTTCCACTTGGATTAAAGATTTAAATGAAATCAATAACACGAAATAAAAACATGAGAAACGATGTTCTTGAGCATGGGGTAGTGTTTCCATAAAAACCAGATAAAACAAAAGCAAAGTGAGAAAACAAAGTCAAAAGTGAACAAACTGCTGACGATTAAAGAAGATGACAACTACCACCACTGAAAACTCACTCACACAATGAAGCCCTCTCAAAGGGCAGTGCAAATCTACACTGTTTACGCCCAAAAGCTAACAGCTCATCTTTCCAAAAATGAGTCTGATGAAGTAGGTGTGGGGGTACGCGTGGGAGTGAGAAGCCCCCTGATAGCTCTAAGGGAATATCTGTGAAATGCAGGAGAGACCACAATGTGCAGAACTTTACCAGGACTCAGAAAACAGAAAAACTACCCTAAACCATGATACGCAAGACAAGCAATGTTTATCTTGCTCAGTCTTTTAAGACCACTCATTTAGGTCCATGCATTCCAAGCGAAGACAAGTGAGGAACTGACCTCACGGTCAGTTGGGACTTAAGGACTTAAAATTAAGACCACTGACTGTCCCTGTAACACGAATGGTTTGTAAATTCTGACCAATCCCTGACAAGACCATTCTAAGACTAACTCCAGCACTCTCAATCTGATAAAACCCCTCCATGATTTACCCACTGAGACACAACTCATGGTGCCACCAAGTGTGCACTCACCCCTGCAACAACAAGTTCATCAGTTTAATTCTGCTCCTGGTTTAAAAAACAAAAAGCAAAAACCAAACTGAATGAAACACGGATGAAGAATGAAGGGCTGATTTCTGCATCTCTAATGAGCTTCTTCAGGTTTCTGATTATACTCTAAACTAGGTGGCATAAAACTAATTTTTAAATTTTGAGGAATTCTGTGGAGAAGAGTCTCTTCTCCACGATCTATGGGCTTCACTTGAGAAGACTTGAAGGCTGGAGGGGAATGACACTCTCCTGGGGAATCATCTATAGCGTTACTCATTTGTGTGTCTAGCAGTTAATGTTCACTGCGTAAAACAAGACTCACATTCTCTTTGTGGACACTTGGTACCTGGGTTCCAAGAACAAATGTTTCTTGGGAACAAGGCAGAAGATAGATCTTATGATTTGACTCGGAGGGCAGAAAGCATCAGCAAGACTGACCAACTTCAAGGAAAGGAAATAGAGACCCAGAGAGCGTGCAAGTCACCCTGCCAAAACAGCATGTGGAATGGGACATAGTATTATGGCCATTCTTGGAAAATACAATGTATCACAGAACTCTTACTTTAAAGCAAAAAACGAACAATCAAATAAAATTTCTAATAGAAAAACTGGGGTGAAGAAGGTAAGAAAGGAATATAAACGAACTATAAACATCTGGAAAATGCTCAGCCTTGTTCATAATTAGAAAAAGTACATTAAAAAACAAGTTACTGCTTTCTAGCATATTGTCCAGGGTGTTGAATAACTCATACCACCAATGGGCACATACTTTTAAATTCTTAGTTTTTCCTTAAAGTGAGAGCCTGGCTTTTGAGAAAATGTATGTCAAATACCCAAGTCTAAATCACCATGTTTCCCTGTCAGCCATTCTTCAATGTTCAAATGGTATTGCATGACAAAGACGGATGATTTAGCTCACAACTCTATTGCAAAAGTACTTTTCCTCATGACAACCGATGTCACAGAGAACATTCCCCTCGTGACACAGAAAGTATTTAAAAATGCATACTTGAGAGTGGTGATGTAATGAAACTGGTCATTTGTACTACTTCATCAAGAACATTCCTCAATGAAAATGGCTTTAAAAAACAAACAAAATGTGAGTATACGGTAGTAAAAAAGAGGCTGATTACTAGCATAGTTTGCTGCCATCGCCTTTACTGATGCTCAAGGGCCAGCTGTTATACCTGCCTTTGGGTGGGGAATGTTGTTTTTCCACAACCAGTGCAAATGCCCACACGATGACAAGAAAAATACTATCTTAGAATGGCAAATACTGTCATCACTCATAGTACTGATACATAATATCACTTATGAAATAAGAATACTCTTGGGGCACCTGGGTGGCTCAGTCGGTTAAGCGTCCAACTTCAACTCAGGTCACGATCTCGCGGTCCGTGAGTTCAAGCCCCACGTTGGGCTCTGTGCTGACGGCTCAGAGCCTGGAGCCTGCTTTGGATTCTGTGTCTCCCTCTCTCTCTCTGCCCCTCCCCTGTTCATGCTCTGTCTCTGTCTCAAAGATAAATAAACGTTAAAAAAAAATTAAAAAAAAAAAAAAAGAATACTCTTGAGCCCCTAGTTGTTTGCAAACTACCTTTGGAAGTGCTGTTCAAGAACTGGGTACTGTATGCAAGCGATGAATCACTTAATTTTACACCTGAAACTAGTATTACACTGTATGGTAACTGGAATTTAAATTAAAAACTTGATAAAGAAAATTAAAAAAAAAGTGCTGCTCAAGAAACGCATATGATGGAGATCCATTCAATGGAATGTGATCAAATACAGCTGTTCAAAGAAATGATGCAAATCTAAATGTATGCATATGGAAATATGCTCATGCATTTACCACATTTAAAAATAATCAAGGGGCGCCTGGGTGGCTCAGTCGGTTGAGCGTCCGACCTCGGCGCAGGTCATGATCTCACAGTTTTTGAGTTTGAGCCTCATGTCGGGCTCTGTGTTGCCAGCTCGGAGCCTGCTTCTGATTCCATGTCTCCCTATCTCTCTGCTCTTCCCCTGTTCACGCTCTGTCTCTCTCTCTCTCTCAAAAATAAACATTAAAAATATTTTTTTAAATAATCAAGCAGCATAATCTTTAAAAAAAAAGATTTTATTTTTAAGTAATCTCCACACCCAACATGGGCTTGAACTCACAACCCCAAGATCAAGAGTTGTGCAATCCACTGACTGAGCCAGCCAGGCGCCCCTTTAGTGTTTACTTATGAACTACATACAGATGTTTATATATGCAAATGTTTGGAAAGAAATATGTCAGTAAAAGGCTATCTTGGGGAAAGGGATTTCATATCATATAATTAATTTTGTGGTTTTTAAAAGAGTATAGGTTATTGTTACAATTAAAAACAAAATCTTCAGGGTGCCTGGGTGGCTTAGTCTGTTGAGTGTTTGACTCTTGATTTTTGGCTCAGGTCATGATCCCATAGTTGTGGGAACGAGACCCGCCTGGGGCTCTGCGCTGAGTGTGGAGGCTACTTGAGATATTCTCTCTTCCTCCGCCCCTCTCCACTACTCTCACTCTAAAATTAAAACAAAACAAAACAAAACAAAAAAAACACAAAACTTCAAAATAGGAACTTGCTACGCAGAAGGATTCTTTGTAAAGGCTCTTTAATTTCCCCTCCCTCAAAAGACAGGCTCCTTCTAAAAACATAATTAGCATTACTGATAATTTATTAATAAAAAGAAGAAGGAAAAAGGAGGAATAAAAGAAAGAAAATAGTCTCACGTTCACTGGAATGTTACCTAAGTTATTGAAAATGCATTCTCCGAAGGGAGGCCATATTCTTCATGGATAAACACGAAGACTTTACTTAGCGTTGAGTCTAATACCACACTGCCAAAATTTCCAAATGCACATTGGCAAAGTTACTTAACTATTTTTGGTTAAGGTTTTTAGCAATAATTCAGGTAAATAAATTCAATTTGAATAAATTCAAGAAGCAATGAGGTTGCCTATTTTCTAAAACTCAAGAACAATATTGAGGTCAACAAGCAATTAATCTGAAGTCTCATCTAAAAACAAAAACTCAGAAGCCATTACTTTATTTAGTTTCAAGGGCATTTTCAATGGCACTTTCTTTTCCAGCATCTTTTGATTGTGATTATGTAGCCTACTGTGAAAGATCTCAACCTCTGTATCTCAAACTATTTTTTGATTAACATTTTAGCTTGATCACAGAAAGAACTGCTTTCTCAGGAGGATGCCTGGTTATCAATTTGTGTCTTTATTACATCTCTGTTGAATTATTTCAATTCATTGTTGCCCATCCTTTTGAACTGTTTTAATGTCATTTTCAAGCATACACTTTGTAAGAGCTGAATTACCTATTAAAACAGTGTATTACTAAGATTTGGGTAAGTTTAACGTTGATTTTGAGCATCTCACTTATAAGGAATGCTACGTTCAATCTACAATTTTGAAATATTTTATACAGATATCCTTAGGTAAAGTTATGTGCCTTAGGACAACCTTTTTTACATTTCAGCATCATCTGGAAATGAAGATAAGGATGCATTAACAACAGCATTAATAGTCAGGTAATTGAACTTAGAGAATGCAGACTCAGAGAGAAACATACATAAAAAGGAAATCCTCTCATTGTACGAAACCGGCTTTGTAATAAGCTAATGGTATTCAATGTCTGTAAAGAATATGTATTTATTACCAATCAATATACACCAGAAGATAGGTTCTGTGGGTATACATAATAGTAGAGGAAATACTAATTATAATGATCAAAACTTTGGACATGGTGAGCATACAAAAATGTATGTTGAATAAACACAAAAGAGAAACCATCCATTTTGAAGAAGGTACTCTTGCCATTGTGTTGAAGTCAAGAGCAAACAGTTGCATAACTGCAGCAGGCAGGAATATAGTATTTGACAAAGAGTTAACAGAAGTGTTTTCAAGAGAATGCAGAAGGGTGAGGATCTGCACACAATTTTAATAAATTAGATCTTCTATAATCAGATTTGGCTCAAAATATGTGGGTGACAACCAACACAGAAGTGACAGCAAATAAGTCATATGGATAAAAATTACTTTAATAGTACAAATGCTTTCTTTGCAAAACCGGAAGCAATAATTTGTAATCAGAACTCTGCAAACTGCTATTTAATATTAAAATTTAAAAACTAAATTTCTACGAGGCAGGGGCACAAACACAAACTGTACCTCTTCATAACAGCTTCATGAGACATCAATAAAAACAGTCACAATTCACAACTGGGATCTACTTGATGTTCGTAAAAAATCAGTTCTTGAATAGGACTGCTTTTTCCTACTATCGATCTACAGACTTTAAAGACCACTATGTATCAAAGGCTGAAGAAAAAACTGAAGTCATCTCAGCAATTCTGAAGTGAAAAAGGAATCACAGGGCAAAATGGAAGGGAACAAATGTGAGTACTTCTCCTTTGATGGTTATAAATAAAGCACTCATGCCTACCCTTTTGTGGCTTCATTCAAGCAGTAGCATGAAATACACCCAGTAGTGTAAGATAAATCTGACACTATCAGAGATTTTCTGTGGTCATCTACAATACTGTTATGGATTACGCAAATGCTCTATAAATACTCTGCATTGTTAAGTAAAAAAAAAAAAAACACACACACACACAAAAACAAACAAAAAAAACACCTAGAAGACAGAACGCTATCATCCACTGTCATCAAAATAAAATTTGATTAACTTTACAAATTAACTACTGAGTAAATACAAACAAAATAGTTTTTACTTTCAATTTTATTCTAAAAGATTCAGTAAAGAGAAAATTTTAAAAAGTTTTCTTTCAGTATTTTAATTTTTTTCACGTTTCTTATTTTTGAGAGAGAGACAGAGCACAAGCAGGGAAAGGGCAGAGAGAGAGGGAGACACAGAATCTGAAGCAGACTCCAGGCTCTGAGCTGTCAGCACAGAGCCTGACACAGGGCTCGAACCCATAAACCGTGAGATCATGACCTGAGCCGAAGTCGAACACTTAACCAACTGAGCCACCCAGGTGCCCCAAGATACAAGTTAAAATTTAAAACTCTGATAGTCACATAAAAATTTGAGGCTATCAAAAGCTAAAGACTTGATTACAAACCAGTAAAAACGTCACGTGCAGAGCTCATTCAGCAAACAGCAACTTAAAAGTACAATGTGTTAAAATGATATTTTCACTGGTTTGTAATATGGCATACATGTTTTCAATTCTAATATACTTCTTGAGACAAATAATGGAAAAACAATAGCTCATATTTTTGGACTAGAGGGAAGATAGTTCTAAATATTTCTTCTAAAATACATTAAGATATAAGATATATTCCCATACAGGGGGCTCCTGGGTGGCTCAGTTGGTTAAGTGTCCAATTCTTGATTTCAGCACAGGTCATGATCTCATGGTTCATGAGACTGAGCCTTGCATCGGCTCTGAGCTGACAGTGTGGAGCTTGCTTGGGATTCTTGATCTCCCTCTCTCTCTGCCCCTCCTCTGCTCTCTCCCTCTCTCAAAATAATATACTAAAAAAAAAAAAAAAAAAAGAAAAAAAAAAAAGACATAGTCCCATAAGTGTACCTAAAAGATGAAAAACAGATCAAACTCTCACTGCAAGTATAAATGATCTTAAAAAGTGTTGGTCAAGAGAAATGGTATTTCTCTTGAAAAAATTAATCAAATAGGAGGCCTGCAAACATCTATTAACACTAGGAAAAGAGAAAAAAGTTGTTGTCAAAGAAGTGAGGGGGACAAAACCCCAGCTACATTCTTTAACTGATTTATTAAAAGAGGGTAAAAAATACTTCTTAGGAACACTATATATACAGAACTTCCAAGTTTCATGAACATGCTACAAATTTAGAAAACTACTGTAATATTTATTACTTAATCTAATAAACCTTCATAAACTTGACATTGTTAATATACATAAATAATTTCTTAAGACTATAAGCTCCATTACCCTTAGGGTTTATATATTTTGTTCACTCCAATATCCTCAATTTCAAGAATAGTGTATTATGTAGTGGGCACTCAACAAGTACATAAAGATTTAATATTTAAATATAGTAAATACTCACTGTTACAAAATAATTACCATCTGTGTGAATTATCATTAATGTCCTCCCTGAAATTGGGCATTCCTCACAGTCATTTCTTTAGCTCTGGGTTACAGTTGTGTCAATAACTGCAAACTACGTTTAATTGTCAAAGTAAAGCAAATGTACAAATTAATTAACTACCTGTTTCCTAGCCATGCCTACCACAAGACATGACAAACTATACTAACTCTACAGATCTAATTCCAATTCCAGTGACTTATGGTAGCTGAGCTGTATTTGAAGCTGGTAAATTTCCCCTCAAACGTGCAGTTCTCATGCATTCTGCAATTTTAGCAAAATGGTATGTGGGATTTCTGAAAACATTTAGAAAACCTACAGAAATTTTAGAAATCAAAATCATAAAGAATGCCTCAGGCTAGGAGTCAAGAAAGCTCAGTTCTAATTTCAGGCTTTACCTAAATTTGTAACTCTTGAGTAAGAGGTTACTTCTCTGTGGCCTGGTTTCCTCATCAGTATCTGGTCATTAAACTATTTTAAGGGTAAATAAGATGAGATTCTAAAACATTACTTCGGAAAAAAAGGATAATGTTATGTAGATACAGTATTACTATTATTACTTCAAAGTCACGTGAAACAATGATGTTTGGATAGACCGTTATTTGTGCTACCGCACTATCAGCACAGGTAAATGAGAAATTAGTGCAGTTTTAATAACGTTCAAACTTATTTATATTGACAAACTTATTCATATCAACTAAAGCATCTAGTAAGTATATATAAAATTAGATTATTACATACAGAAGCAGATCACCAAAGTATTTCTGGGGCTTAAACTGAGTAATACTTAACATGAAAGAATGATCAGAAATACCTCATTAACACAGGCTACTTACTATATATCAAATGCTTCCTTAATGCTTTCTTAGCCACTTCCATCAACTAGCCAGAAAACATTAATATGCTCAAAAACTTCAATTTGGAAAGTACACCTTACAAATGCCTAGTAAGTCACACATCACAGAAAAGAAATTATAAGCAACTTAAAATGCTAATGTACTAGCTTAATTTTTTTTAACTTTTTTTTTTTTTTTTTTTTTAATGTTTACATACTTTTGAGAGAGACAGAGAGAAAGAGCTCAAGCAGGGAAGGGGCAGAGAGACAGAGAGACAGAGATACAGAATCTGAAGCAGGCTCCAGGCTGTAACTGTCAGCACAGAGCCCAGCGCAGGGCTGGAACCCACAAATGGCGAGATCATGACCAGAGCTGAAGTCGGACACTTAACCAACAGAGCCACCCAGGCACCCCTGTACTAGCTTAATTCTTTATGGAAGAGGTCACAAAATTGTCATTCTACTCCTAGAGCATACCAGATACAGAGAGACCTTAGAAATTAAATGAAATGCTTTGAGCTGCATTTGATCTTCTGTTAATTCCCCCAAACAGGTAGTATAGACAGGAGATGAATGAAAGTGGACAAAATCAAAAAGTCTGGACAGCTTCATAGCTTTCCTGAATGGCAATTCCATCCTTATTTAAAACGAACCATGAGAGGGGCGCCTGGGTGGCTCAGTCGGTTAAGCGTCCGACTTCAGCTTGGGTCACGATCTCGCGGTCCGTGAGTTCGAGCCCCGCGTCGGGCTCTGGGCTGATGGCTCAGAGCCTGGAGCCTGCTTCCGATTCTGTCTCCCTCTCTCTCTGCCCCTCCCCCATTCATGCTCTGTCTCTCTCTGTCTCAAAAATAAATAAACGTTAAAAAAATAAATTAAAAAAAAATTAAAAAAATAAAACGAACCATGAGAATGGTCATAATTCGATGTAAGCTGATCAACCACTTTCCTGAATTTCCATCACTGCCGGCTATCCTCTGCCAAAGCAGCTACTGAAATGGCAGACACCACATTTTAGGGACCACTTGAAGACAACAATGACAGTTAATGAATCAAACTTTCAATCATGCAGTCTTGGAACGAAGCAGCTGTACTTTTTCTTCCTTGTAAGTAAATATTTTCACTTAATATGAAAAACCCTTTGACACTAGACTGGTTTTTCTTTTAAATAATAATTCAGAATCATTTACCAGCAAACACCTCCACTTTTTAAAATTATAACCAAGGGACATTTAGCTAGTTCTTAAAAGATTTCTTATGATAAACATAACACAGTCGAACAATATAGTTACTGAAAGAAAATGCATTATTTATACTTGTAACCCTGAAGATACAGTGCAACTAATATTGTTACTGAAAAGTTACTGAAAAATTCTCATGGTATTCACAATTAGACTTATTCAAGGCTAAGATATGTGATCCCAGCATTAACCATCAATGCTGTGGTATCCTCAGCATTAAGACTAAGATATAGCTTAGTCCACCTTAGTAGAGATGACAATATAAATCTACACTGAAAAGCTACTGTGACGACTGATTTCAAACAAAATCAAACATTTGAAAAAATAATGATTTTTCTGTAAATTATTACTGCCTATGATTAGAACAATAATGGTAAAATAATCAGCTCTCAAACAGTATTTAAAATCACAAAACCGAATCAAGGAACTTAAAGTGCTATTTCTGAAACTATGCTCTTACACTGCTCTTTAAGATAATGTTTCACTTGCCTTCAAAATCAAGTTAGGATTACAATTAGTACTATATGATGTTACTGAGGATTCCTACAGGATGAAAAACAGATCTGAGTAGATTAATGTGCTAAGAGTAGATCTACCAGACTACAGGATGTTAACAGAGTGTGCACAAAAGCTGACAAATGAACAGAAGCAGAATACCCATTACTCATTACAAGTTTAGAATCCTATGAAGGAAGACGTTATATTTTTCTGTAACACCAATTATATTTTTAATGCTTAAAATAGCGGAGGTGAGAAAAGAGAAAAGACAAACTGTTAGATGATACTGAAAGGCTATCGTCACCCTAATGAAAATGCCAAGTAAAACGGATTAAACCGTAGCACAGTTTAAAAGCAGGCTGTCAGAGCAGCGCAGCACCAGCTATACACTGAAGATGAAGCCCCTGAGGGTTAGTGTGGCGTAAGTAATTCGAGGAGGGAACATCGCAAGCAGCCTGAAATAATGACAGCTAAAATAATGAGACACCCCTAATTACTAGCTGTTCGGCATCATCCCATGTCCATTTCATATATTAATTTAGTTACTCTACTTTCGAGGGATATTAGCGTCGTTCTCAAGTACAAATGAGGAAAGAAGGCACAACAAGATTAATATTGGTGAGGCCAGGAGACTAGAATGGATTCCAAGAGGAAATGGGAAGAAGTTTACTTATGTAGCAATTTTTATATTCATGGGTCACAGTAAATATTTAGAAGTTCAAGATTATAAATAATTTTAAAGGCAAAATATTTTAGATGTTTCTGATTTATTTTCCTACCTAGCAGTTAATTTAAGGTAATTTTTATAAAGGCCTGTGATTATCTGAGAAAAAATTCATTGCGAAAATTCATGAAGCAATTTCAGTAATTCTCCTAAAAACAGAAGAACATGCATCACAAATGTGTCGAGGGTCACAGGTTTTCAGTAAGTGAAAGAGTAAATCTTCTGTTCTCCTAAGACAAGAAAAAGTGATTTCAGATTAACAGTTAAACTCTACTTCATGTACGAGGAGCAAAATTTATCTGTGTTAGGAGTACACTCCAAATTTCAAAGCTCAGCTTACATTAATTCTACAGTAAGGGATGGAAAAAGAGATCGAAAGGTGGATGAATGGACCAACAGACAGTTTCTTTCAGACCTAAAGAATGTGATAATATATAGCTCTCCCAAATTTTAAAAGCAGCTTTGGTAACTTACCATTTTTTTTCTCTTATCCTGTTCTGTGGGTGGTTCTTCATCTTCTGTTACTTTTGGTTCTTCAAGATGAGACATTAACATACAGCTACATTAAAAAAAATGTTTTAAATAAATCAAAAATGTCCATAACATGTTAAAACAAACCCTGAAAATCACTCAGAACATTGTTTCTATGTCCGAAATCTGAGGAATAGCTAGATAAGTTAGATTCGTAATTTTAAAAAATATTTAACTGCACACAAAGACTTAACTACAAAAATACACCTCACTTTAAAAAAAAAAAGGGTCACACAAAAATACCGTAGAACATTTTACTTGAGAATTTAAGGTAGCAAGTTGCAAGGAATTTATATATACATGATTTTTAAACCATACGTCACTTGTCATAATAGCAGTAATTTAAACAATACCATCATTTAAACAATACTAATTATGCAATAAACTACTCTGCTCTTCAAGTGACATTACTATGCTATAAGGAACTTGCCCTTGATGGCACTTGTACATGCAGGACAGTTATAAATCATTTCATTTTGATTATCTGCACGACTGCTCTTCACCATTAACAGAGATAATAGAAATATAGTTTCCTATTCAGTTAATAGTTTCTCTCTTCCAGGGAGATAAGAAATAAATATTGTCTAGTGAATCAAACTGATGGAATAAACCTCACTGCTTCCTAATTTAGAATAGTACAATTCAGTAATTTATCAGTCATAGGTTTCTAACTAATAAACTGGGGCAAAGAAAGCTTGGTTTCTCTTCTATCTTGTAGTATGTACAGAAGAAACCTAATTCTTAACTCAGTTGTATAAATAGCCTTTAATTCAAGGTTAAAGACAAGTGCTGACACCAGAAACTTGATCAGGCTCACTCTTGCAGGGGACATGAGTCTCCCTTCCCATTCCTCACCACTAAAGAAAACAATTTTTGCAACAACTACCTATGACCCAGTCAGTGCACACCGGTACGATAAAATGGTAAGAACCTTAAACTGCAATCAGGAACAGCAAGAGCTTAATCTCTAACTCACTGACTGCATGGTCTTAACCTCTTGAAGCTGCAATGCTTTCATCCACCATGATATACTATGATGTAACACAACTAGTTGGCCAAGGAACCCTAGCACAAAGTGAGAAATTATGAATTATCCCAGCCCAAACACGATTCAGTTAAGTGAAATGTGTAGTAAACAATCTCAATCCCAGTTTGTATTTTAGAACTGAATAAAAAGGAGTTCCTATACTAGCTATTTTATGTCTGCTGCAGATCTGAATTCTAACTGCAATGAATGTGGATCTCCTTCCTTCATCATATTCCAAAATCTGCTCATTCACTTGTAGAGTAAAAAAATCTCAGGATGTCTGGGTGGCTCAGTTGCTTAAGTATCAGACTCTTGAGTTAGGCTCAGGTCATGATCTCACAGTTCTTAAGTTAGAGCCTGCATCAGGCTCTGCACGGACAGTGAGACCTTGCTTGGGATTCTCTCTCTCTCTCTCTCTCTCTCTCTCTGCCCCTCTTCCGCTGTCGAAATAAATGAACTTAAAAAAAAAAAATCTCTGCTCTCTCTTTTCTAAGTTAAATGATTTATCACATAAATAATGGAGTATATTCTGAATATAAACATACATTTACACATATATTTTCTCTCCACTGACTAAAAATTACTGAGAGGGCAGAATATTTTTCCTTTGCAATTCTGCAAACTGTATTCATTTGGGTCTCTGGAAGGTGTAAAGTGGGGAAAAAAAGTGAATTTGAAAAACCCAAAGATGAAATTCTTTCCTGCAGGAAAATTTCTAATTAAAAGTCAAATCTTATTTTTTTGACAAAGATTAAGGATAAGGAATCATGATTTATATAAAAGGCATGTGGGCCAAGAATGTAATAATAGTAATAAAATAGTAACAGTCTAAAATAGGGAAGACCTAATATGAGAAAACAGGCAGCCAGCCACCTCTCACAGCGCCCACCCCCTCATTGAACACATTCAGGCACTGTAGACCACTAAATCAGAAACTTTCCCGGTAAGAAACGCCAACCAATGAAATACAACCAATTATGTTAGCATGCAACATGGAACCCTTTAAATCATTTCTAATTTAAAAGGTACATGCAATAAAACAAACTCACTTAATCTAAGCAAACTCACTTGTAAAAAGTCACAATGAAACTCAAACTGACAATATTATTCAAGTGGTCTCTGGAGTAGACACTTTGGTTGATTATGTCTCCTTCCTAAAAGAACCCTGAATTTGTCCAGTATCTTCTTCTTCCATGCCACTAAATGCTTCGACATCACCATTTGCTTCAATAAAAGCTGATCCCAGAGCCAGTGCCTCCAGAAGCAATCACAGCAGTCCTATTCCCCTGGTCTTTCAATAGAAGCATGTTTAAAAAATTCTAGCCAATTCTATATGAAAATGCTGGCTGAATCCTGTCGTTCTTTTTACTTCCTAACTTTGGCAAGGGGGTGTCAATTTCATTTCCAAATGTGCCTAAAAATGAAGTATTTTTTCAGGAACAAAAGGGAAAGCACTCTAACCAAAGACAAGTAGAAGGCAAATCTCAAGCCTCAGTAATATATTTTCCTGGTTTAATGAATTATTTCCACTAAAATACAAACAAATAAAGAAATGCAAAAGAATAAAACTGAACCACTATCTTATGCCAGACACAAGAATTAACCCAAAATGGATAAAAGACTTGAATGTTAAGACCGGAAGCCATAACTCCTAGAAGAAAATGTAAGTGGTAAGTAAGCTCCTTGACATCAGTCTTCGGATGATGACTCTTTTTGGAGCTAACTCCAAAACAAAGACAACAAAAGCAAAAACACACAATTGGAAGTCTACATCAAACTAAAAACAACATTCAGAGAGAGAACAGACTGGTGGTTGCCAGAGTTGGGAAAGCGGTGAGGGGTGGACCAAAATGGGTCACGGGGGTCAAATAATACAAACTTACAGTTACAAAATACCTGTCATCATTTCTTCCCAGTCCTTCCTCTACAATCTACCTCAAATTCGTATCAACAGTGCTCACCAGGAGTAGTACAACACTTACCTGAAGGGCTTCCCCATCTCCCTGGCAACATATTCACAATTTTTACAGGGCATATGACTCTCCTAGGTTCCTGTTTACCATGCAGGTTCTACTGCCTTAGCCCTAGGAATTTGGATATAATGGGTCTGGACTGGGGAAGGGAAGTGTGCTATCTTAACAAGCATCCCAGGATGTTTCATTGATCTAAGACCACTCACTTTGAGTCTTTCCATCCCTCCCAGTCATCCTCTACACTGCACTCAAGTGACCCTTCTGAAGTATACATCTGTTCTCAGCACTGCCAATGAACCTCCACTAACTACACAAGCTACTCTAAAATCCTTTTCAAGTTACTTTACTAGTTGGTTCTAATCCACTACATTTTCTCTGGAGTTATTCGCAGTTTCCCCAGAACCCTTCTTCACCTGTAGCTGGTACTGCTCCACAGGTTACCATTTCCCCTTCCAGGCAGGGAACGCTCTCAGGAAAGAGCCTCAGTGCTTCCTCACACAGTACACTGCCTGCCATAAACAAGTCTGAATAAAGAGATGAGGTGGCAACCAGGCTTCTTTACTGTGGACCAAAGGGCACCCAGGTATTTGGTTAAATATTATTCTGGGTGTTTCTAGATGAGATTAACACATGAATGTGGACACTGAGTAAAGCAGATTGCCCTCCCCAGTGTGGGTGGGCCTCAATCCATCACTTGAAGGCTTGAACAAAAAAAAAATGTCTAATCAAAAGAGAATTCAAACTCTCTTTTAGTTGGAACATCAGTCTTCTCTGGTTTTCTGACTTAGACTAGAACTTACAACACTGGCTCTCCTGCTTTTCAGGACTTTGGACTTGGACTGAAACTATACCATTAGCCCTCCTGGGTCTCTAGTTTGCCAAATGAGGATCTTGGGACTTCTCAGCCTCCAAAATCACATGAACCAATGCTTTATAATATTGATATTTATGTGATTCTAAGCATAGAACAATAAATGTAAGTCTCTCTGGCATTCTCTCTCTCCCTTTAATATATATTGGTTATGTCTATATGGAAAACCCCGACTAACATACTACTTGCAGAGGTGAAAAAAACAGGGTTTTCTTTCTTCCTTCTACTTTACTCTATACTGAGACTACAATGGGAATTCAACAGAACTAAAAATATCAAATAAAGTTGAATAAACTGTTCTGATAAACTGTTCCAATAAACAGGAAGGGAAGCTGGAGGCTAAGTTAGCTACAGAAGTAAATATTTCATGTTTCTCACGTGCCATTTTCTGAAAGTCTACTTATACCCTACAGTTGAATGAACTGTAATTTCTAGAACTCTATTTAATTCACAGAATTACAGAATAGGAAGATTATCAGAGATCTTGTCTAACCTCTCTCAGAAACTTAGAAAAGTTAGGAAAACAGTTTCTACACTGTGCTTCCACATGCCAAATACCAGCCCCAGGGAAAAGGCAACGACCAGACAATTCTGGGGAAGAAAACAGGGGTTTTACATCCCAGCTACCCAGGCACCCCAGCCCTCAAGTCTAGGCCTTTCTAGTCTGGATCCCCATAACAGTGTCCTAGTCAGTCTGCCCTCCTTACGTTCAACACTTTCCTCTTCCAAACCAAAACCTTCTTCCTGGCTGAGTGGACATCTTGAGTCAGAACAGCATGATTCTAGTTTTGACAACTCCACTAAACTGCTGGGTCACTGCACTTTTCTGAGTCTCTGTAACCTAATCTTTAAAATAATGAAATTACACCAATTTCTAAACGTTATTCCTAACAAGTTCCTGACCCTCATCCTTTCCATTTGCACCATTCTATCATAATGTCCACTTCCTATACCCTAAGTCCTATCCTTTCCTGAAGACTCTAACATACAGTGCCTTTTCCTTGTCTTCCTATTAAACCACAACCCAGAATTCTACTATTTTGTGTGCTTTATTCAAAACAGATATAATGGTCTTTACTCATTACCAGTGTTCCATTTTACACCCTCCCCCTAACTAAATTATATATTCCAAAGAGGACAAGGAACATTTGTTTATATCCTGAACACTTCATAAACAGTTGCAAACTTTGTCACATATTATGCATAAATATACAATATTTATAGTCATGTGGCATAAACCCTATGTTAACTTTAAAAAAACCTGCCTACACGCATGGTTTCTTATTTTGGTTGTGATCACAAAAGTTTGAACGTTCCACTTCATCTGAACTCCTACATTCTTGAAAGCAAGTTTACATGCCAAACCCATTATGTCTACGTATGTTGAATAAGATTCAACAATGTAGATTTGCTTTCCATGTTTTTCAACAAAATATTCAATGGCAACCGTTCCCATTACCTATAGATTGTTTATAAAGAACAAAGAAAACTGACTCAATATATTACTGACATAAAGTCTAGCGGTCTTAAAGCTCATTAAGTATTACTTATCATAAAACACATGCCCTTTATTAATAACAAGAAAAGGTATAGCAATTCTATTAACTTCAAAGGATACAATGAAATGAAATTTCCAATTTGTAGTTACATGAGAGTGTCAGCATTTGTGATAAAATGATTTTAACTATTCTCATAAAAAATTAATTTTAACCGTTCTCTTTTAAAACTGGTAGAGTACCAGATAACTCTAATATTTAAAGGTGCCAGGGGTACTTCTACCAGACAAATACAACAAATACAGGATGCTTTTCAATCATCTTTCCCTCATAACTTGCCTAATGGACAGGGGAACTTTGTTAGTTAAAAAAAAAGGACATATTCAAAACACCTTAAAAAAAGGAATTTATATGCTAACATACACATAGATTATTTTTTAAAAACTTCATGCCACATCATGAACTGATTATTGGACCAAAGAAGTCCAATCTATCATTTCACTTTAACAAAGTAAAGCTGATCTCAAGATCAAACTAATTATAAGCAAAAGAAATCTACTTTTTCTTTTTTTTAATTTTTTTTAACATTTATTCATTTTTTGACAGACAGAGAGAGACAGAGCGTGAGTCGGGGAGGGGCAGAGAGAGAGGGAGACACAGAATCTGAGGCAGGCTCCAGGCTCCGAACTGCAAGCACAGAGCCTGATGCGGAGCTTGAACTCACAGATGTGAGATCATGACCTGAGCCGAAGTCGGACACTTAACCCAAGTAACCACCCCAAGTAACCCCCCCACTTTTTCTTTATGAAAGACAAAATTAGAAAGCTACCACACTGTGCTTATATAGTAGTAGTGAACAAAAATGATTCAGGATATAATTAATTACCACCCTCCTCAAGTTCAAGTACAATTAAATGATCCACCTACTCTTTGTAAGTTCCTGTTTCAGGATCTTCTGTCATGACATCATGTAAGCCTTCCACTGAGATGTTTATAATCCCACAGAATTTATCTTGGATGACACTAAAATAAGAGAAGAGCAAAACAAATTAAACTGGAGTATTTTAACCAGTAGTTATTTTTTCTTTTCTTTTCTTTTTTAATTATCCCTTTAAACATCAAGAGAAATTTTAGTAGTAAAATAAAAAAGGAAAGCAAACTTCCAAAATATTTCTTATAATAGAAAGGAGATAGGAAAAGATATACTTTAAAAAAGTATATATAAAAGAGATTTTTATTTATAAAAAGTATTTATAAAAGTATTTATAAAAAGTATAAATTATAAAAAGTATTTATAAAAGTATTATAAAAAGTATTTATAAAAGAGATGGGAAAGATATACTTTAATATTCTCTAACTTATTACAATAGTCCTATGCTGATTTTATAACTAAAAAGATAAAGATAACAAAAATGTTTAAGATTAAAAATCTCTTTTCTTCTGAAGACAATGCCAAGAAAAGACAAGCCATCGACTGGGAAAAAAGTATTTGTAAAACATATGATAAAGGATTTGAATCCAGAACATATAAAGACCTCTAAAAGCTCAAGAAGACAGCCACTCAATTTAAAAATTGGCAAAGACTTTCAGAGACACTTCACTAGAGATATAAAGATGGCATACGAATACTTGAAAATATGTTCAGTGTTATTAGTCATCAAAGAAACGCAAATTAAAAC
This sequence comes from Panthera tigris, assembly GCF_018350195.1. Lineage (NCBI taxonomy): Eukaryota > Metazoa > Chordata > Mammalia > Carnivora > Felidae > Panthera > Panthera tigris. The sequence goes on along the minus strand of NC_056660.1, from coordinate 129,501,107 downwards.
CTCAGACATTTTGATTAAAAGTTAAATTAAGAAGAGCGACAATACCAAGTGCTGACAAAGATGAAAAACAATGTCATACACACATTGCTGCAAAGAATGAAAAAATGGTATCCATTTTAGAAACCACAATGGCAGTTTTTATAAAGTTAGCACACTCCATGCAAATCAGCAATCCATTCTTATGTATTTACCCAAGACCAAAACAAGTACCTTCAGATGTGAATGTAAACATTTATGGTAGGTTTATTCATAATAATTCCAACTACAAATGACCCAAATATCCATCAACTAGTGAATGGATAAACTGTAGGAAGCTTATTCAAAGAAAGTTGTCAGCAATAAAAATAAACTAAAGATACATGCAACAACTTGGATAAATCTCAAAAACATTATGCTAAGAGAATAAAAGACTCAAAATGCTACATATTATAGGACTCCATTTATGTGACTTTCTTGAAAGGTAAAATTATTTGTTCAGTGGTTGCTAGAGAAAGAGACACAAGGGAACTTTTTGGGGTGACAGGAGTGTTCTATATACAGCGTGTACAACTGTGAACACTTTAAAGCTTAAAGGAGTTTTACTCTGATACTGTATTTTTTTTTTAATATTTTCTTGGTTTTTGTTTGTTTGTTTGTTTGTTTGAAAGGGAGAGTGTGAGCGAGCATGGAGAGGTGAAGCAGGCTCTACACCAAGCAAACAGCCAAGATGGGGCTTGATCTCACAACCCATGAGACCACGACCTGAGCCGAAAACAAGAATCAGATGCCCAACAGAATGAGCCACCCAGGTGCACCATATGTAACTATACTTTCTTTAATGATTCTGACTTTTAAATTTTTTTTAATGTTTATTTATTTTGAAGGAGAGAGAGAGCATGAGCAGGGGAGGGGCAAAGAGAGAGACGGAGACATAGAATCTGAAGCTCCAGGCTCTAAGGTGCTAGCACAGAGCCTGACAGAGGGCTCGAACTCGCCGTGAGATTGTGATTTGAGCCAAAGTTAGATGCTTAACCGACTGAGCCACCAGGCGTCCCTAATGAATCCAACTTTTAAAAGGGAGAAGTCCATAACCATCCACTGAAACACTCAATTATACTATTGGAATTTAAAACTAACTGAATAAATTCTAATGTTTATCACCAGGGAACTTCTACTATCATTTCTATAAGAGATATACCGTGTTTCTCATTCTGCATTAACATGAATGATTGCTTTAAATGTATAGTAAAGTAGATACCAAGTAACCATATTTTGGGTCATGTTCCTGCCTTTGTAAAGTCAAATGTTTTATCTGCACATTCAAATGGGACCAGATTTTAGACAAGTCAACAGTCAAGCAAAAGTAATAACTAGCTGATGTCATTCTAAAAAAATTTTTTTTAATGTTTATTTATTTTTGAGAGAGACAGAGACAGAATGCGAGTGGGTTGGGGCAGAGAGAGAGGGAGGCACAGAATATGAAGCAGGCTCCAGGCTCCGAACTGTAAACACAGAGCCCGACGCGGGGCTCGAACTGATGAGCTGTGAGATCATGACCCGAGCCGAAGTCAGACGCTCAACCTACTGTGACACCCAGGCGCCCCTGATGTCATTCTAATACATTTTAATGTACATATTAACACCCTATTACAGGAGTATGTATTTTTTTAAGTCACTCTATTTCCGTCATATAAGAACTAAAAAAAAATCTCTCAAGAAAGACACATACAATCTACCTTATTCAGTTCAGGGAACAACCCCTAGGGGAAAAAAACAAAACAAAACTAGAAAACGAAAATTGTGCCTAAAGTTTCACCCACTAACTGTGTGATCCGACTGCAGTTAATTCATTTCTCTAAGTATTGGTCTCTTTGTTTGCAAATGGAAGGCTGAACTCAAGGATGGCAGATACATGGAGGGAATATAGACATTTTCACTTCTGACTGCAGAGTAAATCACCCCTGATCCAATATAGAATGCTAATAAGGCAGGCAGGTTCTGGGATTCCTTTTTCACACAGGAGCATTCCAGAAAGCTAGCAACAACTGATTAGTTGAAAAAGACAAAAATCCTCCAGACTACAGCTTTCAAGCTTGATTACCAGGCCTTTATGCCAGCATTATTGAGGGACAACCCATGCAAGCAGCTGCCTTCTCTACTCATATCACCTACAAGCATCAACCCCAACACGTTCTAGGAAAACTGGTAATTTTGCCAGAAAATGAAATGTAATTCTGAGTACTGCGTACTTTCTCAAAAGACTTAACATGAATTTTCCTAACAGATATCTCGCAATCTGAATGTGAACATGATCTACTGGTGGGTGGAGGTTAAGTAGGAGGGAGGGAATTGTAGAAGGAAGAGAAAAAAAAAATGGTATATATTTGACAACCAGCTCATATCATTATAGGTTTTACTGCAAATTATCATATTCATCAGTGATGATGTTACCAGCACAGGCACATGTTTCTGAGAAGAAGGCAGGAAGTTCTATCTCTGCCATAATTATAAAAAAAGTAATTAGCAATAGAGTGAATAAACGATATAGTTCTAGAGTACTGAGCCTCTGTGGACATGCACATTCACTACACGAGAGCATTCAAGGCTGAGGACAGAGCCTTCAAGGCTGATAATCACATTGCTGCATGAATAGGGTCAACTTCTGACTGTACAATTCTTGCCAAAAGGCATCACTTCACCTCTTTCTCATGAATGTTGAGTTTGTTTAGATGACACTCCTGGACCCAAAATGAAGCTTGAAAAGTTCTGAGAGAAATCTACAGAGTTCAGGAACCTGAGATTTAAGTGAAGCCAGGAGCTAGAAATAATCAATGACTGAGATAAAGAAGAAAATTAGAAGAATGGAAAATGATACCCATAGAAGAAGACTGGACAGAGCTCAGAAGATACAGGTCCAAACTCCGCTCAGCTTGCACGTGCTTATTCAGGCTTGGAGGAGAAGCCAGTCTGGCAATCAGTGGTGTTCACCCTCCCTATTCCCTCCGCTGTCCCCACCTGGATATCCAGCTCTACCAGCAGACTGTCTAGTAGGGGTAAGTGAAGTGAGGCAACCTCAGTCAGTGGGCAGTCACTTTTTTTTTTCACTGGAACGTGACTCGTTCTGCACAAAAAGGACACAAGAGGCAGAGACCTACGAATGGGAGGGGGATTAAATTCCAACAGACCAGGAAAACCATACTTGCACTGGAGTACCTATTAGGTGCCAAGATGGGGTGACCAGAGACTACAAGTTCAGAAAAGAGAAAAATGACTAAAGCCCAGAGTAGAAAGGTACATGGGCTGGCTCTGAATGGGAAGAGAGGACTCTCAAAAAGGTCTCTGCTGACTCTTAAAAACTGAGAACTGAGGGTTGATGGGGGGGGGGGGGGGGTGGGAGGGAGGGGAGGGCGGGTGATGGGTATTGAGGAGGGCACCTTTTGGGATGAGCACTGGGTGTTGTATGGATACCAATTTGACAATAAACTTCATATATTGAAAAAAATAAAAATAAAAAAAGGTCTCTGCTGTCAGTGGAGAGCCCACTTCAGATCCCCTGCTCCCTCTGCAATACCCCCACTCAAAAATAAACATTAAAAAAAAGAGAGAGAAAAGGAAGGACTGAAGAATGGAAATGGAAGTATCCATGCCGTGTCCTGGGGTCAGGAACAGAAATTATTTTACACAAAAATTGTTTTCAAAGCGTTCAAGTTAAGAAACAAACAAACACATAAGATGTACTGCCATTACCACTCAAGAGTCAGTTTGGGAAAAGTACCCCCAAATATTAGGGATAACAAAGAGCCAAAAGAGGCTTCCACTTACTGGCACGCAGAAGACATATTTATTTAAAAAAAAATAAGCATTAAGAAGTCATCATTTTTTTTCTCCTTTGTAATAAGCTGTTATAAAAACATGACCTCCAAATGCGTAAATGTAACATGTTAAAACAAAGCCTCTAAAATAGATTTCTTGGGATGCCTGGGTGGTTCAGTCGGTTAAGCATCGACTTCAGCTCAGATTATGATCTGGCGGTTCATGGGTTCAAACCCCGTGTCAGACTCTGTGCTGACAGCTCAGAGCCTGGAGCCTGCTTCAGATTCTGTGTCTCCCTCTTTCTGTACCCCTCCCCCTGCTCGTGCTCTGTCTCTCTCTCTCTCAAAAACGAATAAACATTAAAAAAAATATTTTTAATTAAAATATTTATTTTACCTACAGTATTTTTAAAAATCTTTGAATATTCATCAAATTGTCACTTTGCTTCGCTTTTTACTCACACAATACTCTCTCAGCCCTTGTCATTTACAAATTAAGGACAAATCTTTTTTTTCCATACTAGACAATCTTTCTGAATTAAATGCTTTAAAATGTGATTAGACATTTAAAATAGAAACAAATCAAATGAGAGCTATAAGCCAGGAATGAAAGAAAAATAGGTTTGGAGGAGGAAAAGAAGGGAGAAAAAGGCACTGCACTCACTTAATCTTATACATATAACCTCTCTAGCAAAGGACAACAATTAGTTGGGTTTTTTTTTTCCCCAGTGAAAAACAGCCGAGTTTTTTCTTTCCTCTGAGCTACACATTTAGTTATATTTAGCACTTCATAAGTATTCTTCTCAGTGTGCCATCGTCTAATGTCCTTTGTGCACATCATTCAAATGTAGTATCAAACCTAGCATATAATGTGGAAGAAGTGAAGGTAGCTAGAGTGAACCAGGTGTGTTTATTTATTTAAACATTTACTCATATTTGAGGGAGGGAGAGAGAGAGAGAGAGAGAGAGAGAGAGAGAGAGCAAGTGGGGGAGGGGCAGAGATAGGGAAACAGACAGAGGATCTGCTGTGAGCAGAGAGCCTGATATGGGGCTCGAAGTCATGAACCATGAGACTGTGACCAGAGCCAAAATCAAGAGTAGGCCAGTGAGTCACCCAGGAGCCTCACCATGTAATTTTAGATCTCACTCTGTTCTTAATCTCTTAAACCCGTGCTTACCAAGAAGGGACAGTTCACATGAACAAGGATGCAACAATCTAGACTCTTAAAAGAATAGCTAAACTCCATGCTAGTCTGTATACAGCTTCCACAGCACACCAGAAGAGCAGAAAAAACAATACTTAAGAGATTTTAAAAAATTAAAATGCTGACTCTGGACAAAACTTGACATCTTGCTATTATCACTAGGGCAGATATGAGAAGACTGGCTCAGTGAGTATTAATAAATAAAAGGTAGGCTTATACCAAGATACCAATTTATTTTCAAAACAAAATTAAAAAAAAAAAAAAAGGACTCGAGTAAGTCATTTTACCCTAGCCGACCTTTCCTGGTGAATGGATCACCACAGTTAAGTAAACATTTTATGAGTCCCTAATTTATTTTATTAAACATTCATTTTAGTAAATGAATTCATTTTAGTAAACATTTTATGAGTCCCTAATATGTGTTAGACATCATGATAAGCACTGGAGATCGAAAAAATGGCTACCTCCAAGACTACGTAACATGAAAAAAAACAGTCTCCTCAAAAAGCGGAATTGGAAAATTGGACAACTACATGCAAAAGAATGAAACCGGGCCACTTCCTCACACCATGCCCAAAGATAAACTCAAAAGAGATTAAGGACCTAAATTTAAGACCTAAATCCATAAAAATCCTAGAGGAGAGCACAGGCAGTAGTATCTCTGACACCAACCAAAGCAACATTTTTCTAGATAAGTCTCCTGAGACAAGGGAAGCAAAAGCAAAAATAAACTAGTGGGACTACATCAAAATAAAAAGCTTCTGCACAGTGAAGGAAACAATCGACAAAACTAAAACCAACCCAATGGGAGAAGATATTTGCAAATAACATATCCAATAGAGGGTTAGTATACAAAATATATTAAGAACTTACATAACTCAACACCCAAAAAACAATCCAATTAAAAATGGGCAGAAAATGCGAACAGGCATTTCTCCAAAGAAGACATCCAGATGGCTAATAGATACATAAAAAGATGCTCAACATCAGTAATCATCAGGGAAATGCAAATCACAACCATAATGACATCATCACCTCATACCTGTCGGAATGGCTATAAAAAAACAACAACACATGAAACAACAAGTGTTAGTGAGAATGTGGAGAAAAAGGAACCCCTGTACACTGTTCATGGGAATGCAAACTGGCCCAGCCATGCGGCAAACAGTCTAGAGCTACCTCAAAAAATTAGAAACAGAATTACCATATGATCTGGTAATTACACTACTATTTACCCAAAGAATGTGAAACACTAATTCAGAATGATATATGCACCCAAATGTTGACCGTAGCATTATTTATAATAGCCAAATTATGAAGGCAACCCAAGTGTCCATCCATAGATGAATGGATAAAGAAGATGTGGTATATATACACAAAGGATTATTACCGAGCCATGAAAAAGAATGAAATCTTGCCTTTGGAAAAAAAATGGATGCATCTACAGAATATAACACTAAGTGAAATCAGTCAGAGGCAGATACCATATGATTTTACTTATGTGAAATTTAAGAAGCAAAACAAAACAAAGGAAAAATGAAAGAAACAACCCCAAAACCGGATTCTTAACTATAGAGAACTGGTGGTTACCAGAGGGGAGGTAGGTGGGTGGATGGGTGATATATGTGAAGGAGATCAGAGTATATTATCAAGATGAGCTGAGTAATCTCTAAAATTGCTGAATCACTATAATGCACACTGGAGCCTATATGACAGTGTATGTTAACTATACTGGAATTAAAATTAAAAAAGAAAAAAAAGCTTTTGATATTGGGGGGAAAAAGATGGCTACTACAAGGAACTCAGAAACTAAAGGAAGCTTTTAACTTTAAAGTAAGCAGATAACTCTGAATGCTCACAGGATCATGTGTTGCACATCTGAATGTTACCTGTCCTCTAATTCAGAGGAAAAGACTGAGAAAGGCTGTGCTGTAAGTGCAAAAGCTCATTATTGACTAACAGTCTGCAGGAAGGACAAAGAAATCAAGCAACAAATGAGATGTTCTTTTTTTTTTAATGTTTATTTATTTTGAGAAAAAGTGGATGTGCATGCGGGGGGGGGGGGGGTAGGGAGCAGAGAGAGAGAGAGAGAGAGAGAGAGAGAGAGAGAGAGAGAGAGAGAGAGAGAAACCCAAGCAGGCTCCCCTCTGTCAGCTTGGAGCCCAATAGGGGCTCAAACTCACGAACCCATGAGATCATGACCTGAGCAGAAATCAAGTCAGAAGTTTAACTGAGCCCCCAGGTGCCCACCCTTTTTTCTTTTTAATCAAATTATGATATCCTCAGTGTCTTTCTCCATTTTACAGGTATCTCTGATTTATTAAGTCGCATTTATCTTAAGTGAGAGCATCCTGTCACATGGACAGACAGGGCTAAAGAAGCAGTGGCAAATTATCCCTCTCCAATTCTCATCACTGACCCCCAGAATCCTTATCACTCCCATCACTTGAGATCTTAACATTTTCAAGTTAACTCATTTTGCACTGATATCATTAGGATAGTTGCACCTCGTCAATAGAAAAACCCTAATTTTGATATAAATTTATTTTCATTTCACAACGTTAAGTGGGATCCAACTGATGTAACTCATTTATTATGATGACTTCAAGGAGGCAAATGCGTGCCTGCTATTACAGTCTCTTACATTTCATTCTTTCTCTTTAAGAACTTCAAGTTCTAATAAACCCGCCTTTCCCAAGTTATATTGCATTACTCCTCCTTCCGTGGCTTTCAGGCAGTTAAGTCATCATCTCCTGAATAGAAAAGCTGCTCAGAGATCTGCTTACTCCCTTCCTGCTCCTCACAAGGCTCTTCCTCCCTTTTCTATTCACCTTAATTTACACTTCCTTCTTCAGGAGGTCTTCCCTGGCCACTCTAACTCACTGTAAGTAAGCGCCTTGTCCTTGGAATTTCCAGTAGCATAAAACGTCTGCACGTCTCATTTACACACAACTCCTGTGCCATCTATTACTTTCTCCCAATGTCCTTTAATTTTTCATGCCTACATGTCTGCTCTAAGTTAACTGTAAGCAGAGCCCATGTGTTATATTTTTCTATGTCCCACAGGACATTATGCATAACGTGAACACTCAATAATCATGGGAATTGATGATCCCCCAAAGCTCAAGAACTGCCCTCCCCATTTTCTTTTGGCAATATTATTTTTACTTATCTTTCTTGGAAATTACAAGTATGGATAGTTGAGTTATAGATAACACATTACAATTAATTACACTAAACATGAAGCAGAAAAGAGAATAGACAGGGCTGTGTTGGAATCTATTTCTGAAACACTCATTTCAGAAAATGCAAAGAAAGGTTAACATCATGGGTGAAAGAGGAGAATGAAAGTAAAACCAAAGGGGATAAAGTATTAGTAACCTGAACGTTTTTTTCCTTTTTATTTGTCACAAATACTCTTCCTTTTCTTATTTCACATACTTGGTAGATACAGTAATTTATTCACACAGACACAAACTACAAATATACTCCAGAAAAGAAAACAGGCTTTTTTAAACATCCACTTGTTTTGTTCTTTAAGTGCATTATAAATGACGTTACACACATATAAACATTAAATAGAGGAGAGCATGAAAAACAGTATTAAATATTATTTGACTGTTTAAAACAATTCCACATAGCTTTCAATAAACTCATCTTTTTCAGTTAAAGACACATGAGTAAAACTATAGTTCTTAATCTTGTCTTAGTATTTTCTAAAGCTATGGCATCTTAAGGCATTTTCTGGGTATATAAAAGTACCTGTAGAGTATGTGAATTGCAGGAACTTCACGCAGACTGATCTTTCTTTGCCTCTGAAAACTAATCGGTAACAACAACAACAAAAAAAATCAATCCATCTTTTTATGTGTTTACTATGCTGGTTTAAGATTACTTCTATACTTTTGTGTTATTATGAACCCGACTACACGGGTTCAAAACACAGTCTTTGAAAAATGAAAGTTTTAATCCCCAAAGGTACAAAAGAAATTTATAATATTCATTTGATTACCCTAAACAACAAATATTAGACTTAATGAACAGTTTCTTTCTAACTAGCCAATTTTTATTAGCATCTTTGTATTGAGTATTTTATAGTTCTATTTTTCATTCAAATGATCTATTCATCATGGGCCATGTGTTTCAAACTCTGTTAAGTGATGGACTCTTATATCTCTATCATATCTTCATCTCCTTGGACCTTGCAAGAAAACAGGCATGCAGAAACACAAAATTATCAGTTACTTTTTCTGAATAGTTCTATAATCAAAATTTGATGATTTAATAGCTTTTCATAGAACGCCCAAGAAAAAAATAAACCAGAATCTTAGTCATTCTAGCATCTTCTCTGATCTAACCAGACCACAATTACACTATTTATCACACACAAATAATATTTGAAGTAATTCTTGCATTCTTATACCTTAAATACAGGGGGTCAAAGAAGCTATTAGGGTAATTTAAGAAACTCATAAACTTTAAGCTTTCAATAAGGCACAACTAAATAAAAAATTCTCCTAACTATACTTCTCTGGTAATAGTTTAATAGGATTAAGCAAAGAAAAGCAGTTTATTGAAAGAAAAAGGCAAAAGAAGAAAGCCCTTACTAATCAGTCTTATCTCAGAATTTCTACCACACTAGAGGATACAAAACTGGTGACTTTTATACTAAGGTTTTTTTCCTCTCTAGATATTTTCCAGGACCTAGCTGCAAATACTTTTGTCACTTAAATGGAAACATATATCCTTTCTACACAGCAATTCTCTACATGATCATGGAAAACAGTGTTAATAAATCTAGTTCCCTTGACAAATACTGGCAAGGAAATAGGATAAAAAATTCTTAGTGGAAATTCACGAAGTTATTTTAAAATGAAAGTTGGATTTTTACATCCAACAATAATCTTTACAAAAGCTTTTTATATTATAAATTATTCCAATTAATTTTTTGAGTGCACATATAGAAGCAAAACAAAAAGGCCCATTATCTTTAAGACAGTAAGAAATAACTATAATGATCTACATATGATGACATGAGAAGAAACTGCCACCTTCTGTGATTTTTCAAGAGAAAGACTATGCTTTGAAAAACAATATGCAATGACAACACTAAGTTTCCATAAAAAGATGATGACTGATGGTACAGAACTGTGTGGGAAAAACATCAGGCTAAAAACTCCCAGCAATGCTTCTTTTGGATGCTTATATGAGTCACTTGACAGAGCAGTTTTGGATTTTAAAAAAGGGGTATAAAATAATTTAATAGAGATTTCAGAATTATGTGGTTGGGGATATGACTGCCTATTGTAAATGCTAGACACTGTTAATGATAAAGCTATACAATATAATCATGAATACACACACACACACCCACACCTTCCAGACATGTGAAAAAAGCCAATGTGCTGTCATTAAAGTTATAAGAAAAGATATTTGTGGCTTGGAGTTAAATTCCTGCAAAAGTGCTGTATGCCACACAGCTCAGACCAAAATGAAGATAATGTGCACCAGAAAACTGATACGTGATCAAAAGAGGGCTTTGGTAACAAAAAGCAAGTAAAGGGATCCTTCTAACAAGGAACAAGAAGTCCAACAGGGCATGGTTAAGTGTCTGGGGGACCAATTTGGTAGGAAGGCCTAGCATTAAAGCTGTTTTTCAGAACCTTGTAAAAGGTTCCTCAGGGTTTTTTTTCTCCCATTTTTGCACCCCTTAAAAACAACTATAGCGTATTTTATTGTTATTGTTGTGATGCAGGAAAGATAACTGAGTAAAAATGCCCTAAGTACATGTGGGTCCTCCTCCATCTCAAAGCTTAAATACTTTGGTGTTTATGTAATTGAGAAGTTCAAGAAATGTCCACATATACGTCATGTTTCAAGGTTCTATTTCTTGATGTGAATGGTGGCTACACAAGCGTGTCTACTCCTGTAGGTGCTTTATGTATCAATAAAAGTCTTAAAAAATGGGTGTGGGTAGTTTAAGGGCAAATATGTGTCATGTATTAACATTAGTGTCGGTGAGATATAATTAAGTTCTACGCTACTTAGAGCACCCCTAAAATAAAAGACAATTGGAAAAAGAATAAAAATCTGTCCAACTTTTGCTGACTCAAGACACAGGTATGAGGAGCAATGGATCAATAACATAACCCCAGAACTTCACGTATGAGAAAGTCGAGGACTTCACTGAGAGAAAAAAGGTGATGGAGAACAAAGAGGTATCCAAAAATCCTCTTTCCCAACTACCACTGAATTCTGCCCAATTCCTTCATTCCCTCACAATGTCCACCCTTACCCCTCCCCACCACTTAGTCTCCAGGTATCAACACTGTCCGCCCCTCACCTGCAGAAGCCCATGAGATACCTCAGTCTTCCTTGACTCCAGGCTCCCACTCCATCACCTGTGACCTTGATTTCCTGCCTACTCTTGAAGTGTCTTGTACTTACTGATCAAGTCCTCAAAGACAATCTAACACCAAATCTCTCTACTCTGATGCTAGGAGGGAATTGGGGGTAAGTTCCCAATTAAGTTCCTAGAAATGAGATTCATATTTCTGAACACACTGGAATTTTCAATGTATTCTCAAAGTACAGTACCATAAAAAATTGTAGTTGAGTTCTCTACTTCTCATTTGTTATGGGAGAGGGTTGAGGGGGGGAGCTTTTTTGGTATGCCTTACAACCTTGACCAACTTTTACAAAAGTCAATGGAAAAAATGGATCTGTACCTAAAACTATCCTTCTGAAACACAACAATTTTATTCTTGAGTGCTCTATTCAAAACACTTTAGTCAATGGTAGATAAATACAGAAATCTTAAGAAAAGTTCCTTTAGCTGAATTAATTTAGAATATTACTTAGCTTTAACTTTGCTGTTTTGCTCCAGGTAGAGCTGCTTAAAATGTGAAATAATCAAATGCACAAATTATAGTGCTAGAAGTTTCTGTGCATGTATCACTTTGAATCAATTTTACATTAAATAAGTTTTTAAACAGTGTAAGAGTGTCATACACGCTAACATCTTTAAAAGGAAAAGCTGCTGACAGAAAGGAGAACTAGTACTTAATACATACCACTGTGCACAACCACAGTTCTATATATAAATTGATATTAACAATTTCTAGTTAAGCCTACATCAATTAGAAGTTACACATAAAAACAAAAACAAATTCTTGATAAAATTACTAAATTACTTACTTTGATTTCGGGGAAATTTTATTGTGAGGTCAAGAAAAATACTGTTTACGGATATTTCCTAACTTCAAATAGCTACGTATGCTGCTTCTAACGTCTTCAAGAGGACGTGGTTTAGGTGGTGGGAAAGGGGAACATGGAAGGGTTTTTACCTTTAACTTTGAATATTCCATTAAAAGATTTTTTTAATGTTTTTAATGTTTGAGAGAGAATGAGTGAGCACAAGCAGGGGAGGGGCTGCGAGAGAGGGAGACAGAGGATCCGAAGTAGGCTCTGCAACTGACAGCACACACCATGGGACCATGACGGAAGCCAGAGTCGGATGCTCAACCAACTGAGCCACCCAGGCGCCCCTAGCTTTAATTATTTCCCTATTGTTTGAATTCTTCTTGTTTCCAAAGAGTATGTACTTTTAGTAATTAGTGAAAACAATCAGAGTTGTGGGAGTTGGGAGGACACAAACACAACAAGAGTATTATTAAAAACATTTTCAGGATGAAACATACCACACGCTCTTCTACAATGAAACAATTTATGTAAGAATAGATTTATTTAAAATGTATTCAGGTTTTCTGCTAAAATCACAGTCAAGGACAAAACTTTATGCTAGGCAGGGAAAAGCAGAAGAGTGAAAACTCTTGGGGTGGCAGGGGCAGGGGCAGGGGAGGTGTGGCTGTAATTTCTCTGCAATCTCTAGTGCATCTCAAAACCATTCCTTAGATCCTTTTCTGCTTTTCAAGTATCTTACATCAGCAGCTCTCCAGTCGAGGTCTCCAGACCAGCAGTATCAGCAAACCTGTTAAACTGCACACTCAACAGGCCCCGCTCCAGACCTACTGCATCAAAAACTCTGGGAAGGGGGTGGGGGGCGGGGTGGGGTGGGGTGGGGTGAGGGACTACAATCTGTGCTTTAACAGCAGAGTTGATTCTGAGTTTGAGAAGCACCATGTGCAAGTACATTGGACAACGTAACACATTCTTATAGTTACTTCAGTTTCACAACACAAACTCAGTAATTATCACTTGATTTATACACTCCTGGATTGCTTCAGGCTAATTTCATATGCAAAGTATTAAATAATAAAAAACAGAAATCTGAGGGAAGAGGAAGGACAGCACAAACATGAAATACATAATGCTCAAGAGAAAAATTTTAAGATATATTTGTGGTTCAGGTCGCTGTTAAAAGATCAAGCATGGGCACTTAATATATGCCCAACATTCTGCAGAGCGCTACACAAGTAGAAATTCAGCTAATAAAGAAAAACATGACATAGTTTCCATGGCTTGAATTACCATCTATCTACACTAAAGGTTCTCAGTCAAGGCTACTAATGTCTCCTGGGGGCTCTTTCATCTTATTCTTCCTCACTTACCTGTCTCCCAAAATCATGGCCCAAATGGTTGATGTTACTGTTAAGAAAGTATCATATACTTCCGGTGTACGAGACAGATGGAAGTTTACAAATTACTGACCTTTACCAGACAGATCTCTCCGAATCTTCTACTTGCAGGATATTTCCACTTGGGAGACCAGATATGAACCTCAAATTCAATGTACCTAAAATTGACCTCATTATTCTGTCCCTGCCCATATCCCCACTCCTTTTCCTTCCTTTGCTCAGTAAATTTAACACAAAGATAGCTAAGCCAAAAACTACCATCTTTGACATACCCATCGCTTACCACCCCATAGCCAATCACCAAGGCAGTTCATCTTACTTCCAAAGTAGCTCCAGAACCCATCCGTCCTGTTTGCCACTGTCCTGGCCCAGGCCTCTAGTACCTCTCCTCTGGATTGGTGATTCATATTCCTGCCCCATTAACCCTGCCTCTCCTCTCGTTGCTCCTTCCAGAAAGAACGTATTCTCCAAACAGTAAATCTGGTTATGCCACTCCACTGTTTAAAATCCTTCCACGGCTTCCTGCTGCCTTAAGGAAAAACGTGAAATTACAACATCCTTCATCATCTGATCTTTCTCTCCAACTGTAAATCTCACATCACCACTCACAACTCTGGCTATAGTGAATACAGTTAGTTGATGAAATGCAGGATTCTTTCTTTCTTCACCTCCTATGATATGATGTTACCTTTAAGTATTATTAAACTTTCTTCATTTCTATTTACCCTTCACGATCCAGTCACAACGTCTCTTCTCTCATAAAGCTATCTCTCACCTCCACTTATGTTATATCCAACAGTACCCTGCAAGTACAATACTTACCAACCTGTACAGAAACCATGTGTCTCCTCTAGATTTCAAGCTTTACCGAGAAGACAAACCATGCCTATGTCATTCACAATTAGCGCCAGGCAGCAGTATAGCATGAAATTAAAAGCATGGGCTCTGGAATCAGACAGACCTAAAATGTGTCAAAAGCAGTGAGAGTTTGGACCGTTTCTTAAACTCAATCTCCCTAGGTTTCCTTACCTATAAAATGTACAACTACTTTAGAAGGATTATAAGTGATATGTGAAGTATTTGTTACCATAGTGCTTGGTACACAGAAATATTAGCTGTTATTATTATTTCATATGGCAACTATTAAGGGAGATGTATGCTGAATGAATACAATATTCACAAATTATTAAAAACATGTATTTATTAATGCTAAGCTCATATAACTCATTATATTTCCAAGTAAAGTTTATATTCTATAAGGAGGCTTTAGTTTAATTCATGTCCACGGCACCAAAGTTTTCTTACAGCTAATATTAGGTTGAATTATAGAGCAGAATGTTCAAAGAGAATCACCTGTGCCTCACTTTCAGGAACAATTTGTTTGTTAAGTCGAATCTGGTCCAAACCAGGGCTCTCTAAAGAATTTGGGGAAGTGTTACCAATTGGGGCAGTTACATTATACCTTGCTGACTGATAAAAGCTGTAGTATTCAAGTCTGTTCTCCCCTGAGTTTTCTGGTGCCTTTACTTTTTGTTTAACTTGAACAACTTTGTAGATCAAAAAAATGATTAAAACACAAGCTAAGATGAAAAATGCTAGCAAAATGTCAAAAGCCTCATTCAACTTTTCAATTTCTTGTGCACAAATAAGAGATGTTCTCCCTGACACAGAAGCAGCATCGATCGGTAGAGCACTGTTTTTTTCCGAGTTCAAGTTAACAGAAGTAGTAAGCTGTATTTGCACAGGCAGCACTGCAGTAGCCTCTAATGGATTACCAAAGGTATTCTCTTGAAAGAATCTACTGGCAGGAGAAGTACGACTTCGTTCCCAGAGAGTAACACTCTCGGTATTTTCCAAATGTTTCTCATTTGTGGTTATTTTATGCCAGGCCATCATTAACGTTGTAGTCTTGTGATGAATATGAAGAGATTTTACAGCCCAAGCTCTGGATACATTTGTCGAAGATGTAACACAATTTGTAAACTCAGTCCATTTAATGGAGTGCAGTGCTCTGCCGCGCAGGGATAGGGGATTCTGACACGAGATGTTCAGCGTAATGGCTGAAGACGCTAGCCAGTCCCGAAGGCCCAAGAGTTTGCAGTTACATTCCCAAGGATTAGAATTTGCCTGCAGATGAGTCAGTGAAGACAATGGCTTAAGGACCCTTGGATGTAAGTCTGTAAGATTATTAA
Source organism: Panthera tigris (assembly GCF_018350195.1). Lineage (NCBI taxonomy): Eukaryota > Metazoa > Chordata > Mammalia > Carnivora > Felidae > Panthera > Panthera tigris. Next base: position 129,485,322 of record NC_056660.1, on the reverse strand, counting down.
ATGACAGATTAAGGATCTTCAGAGACGCTCCCATGTTTTCAAAAGTATCATTATCAATACTGATTATTCTGTTTCTATCTAACTTCAGGTAAATTAAATTCTTTAACAAGCTAAATGTGTTGGAATTTAAATTTTCTAAATTATTATGACTTAAGATCAAATGTTTAAGATTATTAATTCCACTAAACCCATCCCTAGTAACATTTTTAATTCTTGAATTTTTCAGGAGGAGATACTCCAAGTTGACAAGTCCTTTAAATGCAAAGGGCTGTATGGCTTCAATGTGGTTATGAGACAAAGAAAGTCTTTTAAGGCTTTTAAGTACTTCAAAAGCATTTGATGGTACTCTTGTTAAATTATTACCTCCTAGATACAAACAATCCAGGTTTCCAAGATGCTGAAAGCCTAAGTCTGATATCCTCAAAATTTTATTATTTGATAAATCAAGTATCCGAAGAGCAATCATACCAACAAAGGTACCACGCCCCAGGACAGTGATGCGATTCCTTTGTAGATTTAAGTACTGAACTGAAACTAAGTCATTAAATACTCCTCTTGGAACAAAAAATATTTGATTAGACTGTAAATATAAATTACGAAGACTGGAAAGTCCCTCAAATATTCCAGGATCCAAGCGTTTCATAAAATTATTATTTAGATATAGAAAATATAGATGCCTCAAATGAACAAAGGCTTTTGGATATACATAAACAATGCCAGAGTTATCCAAATACAACGCTACAAGAGAATGAAGTCCTGTTAAATGACTCTCATTTACATGAGATATATTGTTTCCACTCAGGTACAGAAAAACTGTACTTTCAGGAAAATTCTTAGGAATACTTGAAAGGCCTAAGTTACGGCAGTTAATCTGTCTCCCAGTGCAGAGCTGGCAAATGGACGAACATCCAAGAATCTCTTTATGGAATAATAATACAAGATAACAGGTAACAAGTAGAATAAGTCGTAGGCAAGGCAGAGAAAAATGTAATCCACACATAGCCCTGTTCTTGGTTTTTCTGTTCATATCAGAATTGGCTATAAAAAAAGAAGGTAAAACTTTAAATCATCAAAAAGTTCTCCAAATCAAAGTTTTACAATACTAAAAAGGCTGTATCTTACTTATTTTTATTAACATCAGCCAATAATACTAGGTATCATAAATCCTACTATGGTGATAGCATAAAATAATGAGTTTGGAGTGGGTTCTAGAATTAATACCTCCAGGCCATTAACCCACTGCTTGACAAAATGGTAATTCAAATTGAACGAACTGCAAAATGTTTGCTAAGCCAATTTAAAATATTATAATTAACAATAACAAAAATAACAAATGATGACATAAGGATAATGGTCTTTGAAAAGAATATGTCCCTTTTCAAATTAAGGTAATATCAATTAAATAACACTATAATTTACGAAAATACAAATTCATTACAAAACAACAAAACTACAGCTTTTCACAAAATCAAATTACTTTTTGTTTCAGCTAAAAGTTCATATTTAAATAAATAATCTTACCAAGAACAGGAAATTCATATTATTGACACCCGGCTGATTCAAGTCAAGGTTTGCTTTCTAAATCTGAAGAGCGACATTTCTAAGCTCCATCTCTTTCTGTGGCACTGTTGACCTCCCCCCACTCCACTTTTTTTTTTTTTTTTTTAAGTCACAGTTTGCTCAGGAAACACCACTCTTCACATGGGTTCCTCCAGAGTCAGTGAGTAAAACAAGTTACCATGGATACAGGAAACTGGGAGACAGGAAGTAATTTTATCTATGTTTCAAAGGTATTGTTGAAAGAAAATCTCAGGAACTTATTTTTTTCAGAAACCATTAATTTGAGATTTACTAATGCACATACCTAAACATCTTAGAATTAAAAAAATGTTTTTTAAAAGGATATCTGAAAATTGTAAATATTCAAAATGAACAAACTTCAGGCATTAGCAACAGATAGCTACTGAGTAGGAAAAGTGAGTTGAGGTAAGATGTAAACAGACTAACATGATTTTGGTGAATTTAGCATAAAATATTTACATTGTTTTGAATACATATTACAGACTTCAACTTTTATTCCTTTAAAAAAAACAGGTAGCAAAAACAATTAAGCAATTTAGAATGGTGAACACAAATGTCCTTACACTAACCTCTGTGCTCTTCCTTTTTAATTTTTCAAAGAGATTTTTGGGTATAAAGAATAGTGAATACCACCAACTAGCATCTTAATTTATTAAGGTATATGCCTTGCATTGAAAAATGATATAAAGTTGCATACCAAATTACTGGCAAAGATTACCTTTGGCAAGAAAAGTTGGGGAAATTGAAAGAAGCCGTTTAATGACTTTTCAACCACACACACACACACACACACACACACACACACACACACACACACACACAAAACACACACACACCCCTGAAATAGTGTGAATCTCTTACAGTAAAAATCTATGTATACTGTAATATTTTAAGGTAATGATTTAAAGAGTTAACTATAGGAGCACCTCGGTGGCTCAGTCAGTTCAGTGTACGACTTCAGCTCAGGTCATGATCTTGCGCTTTGTGAGTTGGAGCCCTGGGTCCGGCTCTGTGCTGACAGCTTACAGCCTGAAGCCTGCTTCAGATTTTGTTTCCCTCTCTCTCTGCCCATCCCCGGCTTGCACTCTGTCTCTTTCTTTCTCTCTCTCTCTCTCAAAAATAAATAAACATGAAAAAAAAATTAAATATAAAGAATTAAGTATAAATTGTTTATATTATTTGTTTAGTCATTAATTTTCCATAAAGCTCATTGTTTAGATTTTCTAACTCTGTCATTAATATTACCAATGCTCTGACGATACAGTTCAAAAATCAGTAGTAATAGTTGTCAACTCTAACTCCCTTTTGATACTAGACCATTTTTCAGATCAAGACAATTATTTCATATAATAATATGAATTATTTCCATATTAAATATATACCTAATAGTGTGGATAGATAGGTAGATAGTATATACTATAATAGGGAATATAAATATATACTATAATAGGGAAAGATAGGATAAAATAGGCAGAGAGGGAAAGGTTAGGACCTGAGGCCCCTGGGTGGGGAAAAACACATATTTTGGAACAATGCTGGAAGCGGTTTACCACAGCAAACCCCTAAGGGTGTAAGGTCCCTCTTAAGAATATAACCTGGTCCCCTCAGGTTCCCCTCAGGAATTTGACAATAAAAATACCTAGCTAAACCATAAAACTTACGTTATACATGGGACAATATGACCAGTCTAACTCCTTACACAATGGAGCCGAGCCAATCAGGAATGGACATCCCAGTGCCTAGAGTTATCCAGCTAGCACGGACAGAATCTGAGAATGAACGAGGTGGAAGAAAACGGAGTGCTGACCAGAACCTTATAAAACAAGGACCCTTGCCTATAGATGTGGGTTGTTCACCTTTGAATGTCCCCTCCCTGTAGAACTTTCCTATTATTCTTCCTTTCTGAGCTTATACTCTAATAAACTTTTGCCTGCTGCTCATCTTGTGTCCACCTCTTCATTCTTTGAAGTGACAAAACAACGGACGCCGGGAATTGAGGTAAAAAATCCTGTAACAATACTGGGTAACAGATTTTTTCTCAAAATGATTTACATTTCTCACAACTATCTTTTGTGGCTGGCTATTGTTATTGCTATTGAGTGGATAAAGCAATTAGAAAACCACCACCAAAAATTCCAAATGACAGAGAGATGACACGAATTAGAGGTAAAGATGGAATAAGAGCTAGATTTCTCAAGTCTGCTTCGTGTTTAGCATTTTCCAAAACACGCAAAGTACAATGAGGTACATCTATCTCATGGTGTTTTCAATTGCGTCATACAACTTAAAGAGTTAGGATGGGATTCAGGACACCATATCCCAAAATACAGCAACCTGACATACTAAATATTCTAAACTGAAGGAGTATGAGAAAAAGGGAGAAGCAAGAAGGACTCTCTGTGACCTTCCCTACACCCAGTCACACCCCATTATCATCTGTCCTTCACTCTTGGAGGAGGTCATGAAAACTTCATTTGAGAGGTGCCCTCCACTATGGTGGGAGAAAAGGAGCATCCTTATCTCCAAAGACAAAGGGAACTGTGAGAAGAATCCAAACAAACAGGCCTTGCAAAATTTCCAGTTTGCTACACTTCATACCCGGTGCCCTATCATTATCTTTCCACAACTTTCCACTCTGCATCAAATCTAGCATAAAAACACATAGGTTTCACAAATCCCTCGGGATCTTCATTTCCTTTCGAAGGCTTCCATGTCATGAAAAACTTAAATTTGTATGCTTTTCTCCTGTTATCTTGTCTTTGTCAGTTTAATTTTCAAATGCAGCCACAGAGTATGAGACAATGGAGGAAAACTTTTTCCTCTCCTACAGTTTGGAAGAAGTCAGAGAAATGGTCCATCGACATCAAAGAAAAATTTAGAGGAAAAATTACAAGGTAATAAGATCAGAACATTAATTAATTTTTGTCCTCCATTCCAGAAATATCCAAAGCAGACAAAACTATTTATTCTTATTAGGTCTTAGAAATAAAATGCAAATTACACACTAAATAAAAGTGACAAAATAAAATACATTTTGTATTTCTCATATTGTGCAAACTGAGGTAAACTTAAAGTGACTACAACCAACAATAACTCTAAACAATACATCATAGGTCTCAGGATGATATCCAGCAAAAATCTAATATCCAGAAAAAAAAAGTTTATAGCCTTTCTGTTCATAGGGGCTGCAGCTGTTAGAAACAAGTGATCACACCTACAGAAGAATGCAGAAATCAAAACCTCACAAAAGGGTGATAGAGTAACAGAATTCAGAGACCTCCTCATCTTACTTGGTATTGAGCACATCACTAATTAATGGCAAAACTGGCCACTAAAGTTTTAGATTAGAACTCAACTTTCCCAGCTTCCCACTGCACTTACTGGAAGGTATATTTCCCCCTACTTTAATTAGTATTATTTCACAGCCAATTCATATTGTTAAGGTAATTTAAAATCTTCTCATTAGCTGTCAATCCTCTGGTGAAATCTTCATATCATCTCCAAGGGATAATAATCCTCCCCAATCTGAACTGCGACATTTGATTTTGCTCTAGAATAATACATCAAAATGGGTCCTCATATTCCTTTTCTGATTCCTAGTGATTTTCATTAGAACTATTGCTGACCGGGACACTCAGCCTCCTAAAAGGGCTTCCTCCTTTTTCCCCCCAGGAAATTGACTCAATGAATGATTTTTCCTCTCACACCTCTTGTAGAACCTTCATTAATACTGCCTTCAAATAACCTCCTACTTCAGGTATCAGTACAAATCTATTTTCTTTTCCATTTAGAAATTCCATTACAAGAAGGCATAAATAAAAGAACAATTATTCTATTACCATCTTTTCAATATATAACCACCTATATTATGTAGCTACTGATCTTATAGATCTTAAAAGTTCTGGTCTTATAGATCGTATAGATCTTAAAAGTTACTGCTTTGGTGACAGATTAAATGAGGATGCTGAGAGGTAATGTTATCAAAGACAATTTCCAAGTTTCTGACATGAGTAACTGGGTGTTCAGAAGTGTCCAATATTAAGCAGAGCACAGTGAATTGGTTACATTATCCCCATCAAATATATCCAATTCAGTAAATTACTGAGAGCCCACTAATGTGTCAAACATTGTGCTAGATTATAAGGGTACTGAAGATAAACAACATCTGGTCCCTGATCTGAAGGAGCTCAAAGGGGTCCTATAAGACAATGAATGTTCAGTTGACATACTCGTTATAATAATACCATGTAGGCTATTCTGTAAGCAAGTACCCTATGTCTGGTGTTAAGCAGAAAAAAAAAACACAGTAACAACAAAAACGTGTACAACATTATCATCACCATAGGCAGAATTGATTTACTGAGTATATACCACTTCCTAGGCATTGGTCTAAGTATTTTACATGTATCAGATCACTTAACACACAAAACAATCCAACAGTTTAGCTCTATTTTATAGGTAAGGATAGAAATGTGTCAAATACCTTGTTCAAGGTCACACAGTGAATCCAAAAGCCAGGATTCACATCCACCCAGTGTGGTCCCAGGGCCTGGACCTTAAGCCTTTCACTGTATGTTCTCAACACATGGGCCTAACCTCCAAAAAGCCCAGGAGGTGAGATATGTAAAATGCAAGCATAGAAGCAGAGTACACAACAATGAATGTATGATTCAGTAAAAACATTTCAAGAAGGCAGAAATCACCTGTAGACAGAGAAAGTGGAAGGAGTTTCACAAATAAAAAAAAATGGAAGACAAATAAAAAATGTCAAAGGATGGCAAAGATTTCAGGTAAGGCAACCAAACTGGGGCCCTTTTACCACCTATAATTCTACCCTCTTTCTCTAGTTTCCTTTCAACCTATAGCCTCTACTCTAAACCTTTTGCCATGACTTGTAATAAATATGGGGGTTTAAGGGCTCCATCACCAATGAGTGCTAACTGAAGTAGCACATGCTGCTGTCTGGCTGCACATTCAACGATTATTGTAAATGTCTCGCAAATACAAACTGAGGATCAACTCTATACAACCACTGCATAAAGATGGGCCAATGAAAGCTTCTTCCTGGCTGAAAGCCTGCCAATTTCTGAAAGGTGAAATGGAGGCAACAGCAATGACGAATGAACAAGAAAAATGAAGAGTGTCGGCAGGCATCACATGGAAACAACACGAATGGAAGAAAGCCTCACACAGTAAATGATGGACAGCTTCAGGAAAGCCTAAATTGCTACCTTCACACACTTGGTCAAAATGACTGATAGTAATAAAATTAGTATTAGCAGTATTAATAGATAAGATTAGAGCAATGATTGAAAGACTAATATTTCACCACTTACCATTTAACTCTCCTATGCCTTCAACATTTTAATGGGCACGGTATATACAATGTCCAATTTAGACTCCAAATAACCCAGAGCTGCCGGTTAGTACTACTGCCGCACAGGAGACATGAAAAAAATTAAGAACCAGAAAGCGAAAACGGGTCCGACGTCACATCAACAGTAGGTGGAGCAAACACCTAACCCAAATTTAGCTTTCCTCTCCATCACACCATGTCTTTTTCTCTCTGAAACTGCTGTATGGAGTGAAAGCAGTTCAAGGAAAGAATCCGCCAAAGTACGATGCTCCTCAAGCGACAGAGGTATACTGGCTGCACAAGGAACACCAGGAAGTACACAGGACTCGTGACTGTACTCCTTTTGTCCCCTTGCTGGAGCTAGCTGCTCTGGGACAATTATTTTCCTTTAAGGCTTCAGCCACTTTGAGGGCCTGCACCCAATAGCTCATTCTCATTCACAAACTTCTCTTAATCTCATTCTAAAACAGTTTGAGATCCTGCACCTTTAGAGTCCTCTTATTTGACTATAGTTTGGTCTCTTGCGAGTGATGTTTAAAATAAGTTTACTGCTATACAATGGTTGCTGATCAGTTAAGAGTACTGAGTGTGAGATGAGGGCCACCTTATGAAACCGGTTTGTCAGAAACCTTTAATTTGTAGACAGGGCACTGGTCCTAGATACAGAAGATATGGAGAGTGTAGTCCCATATTCACAAGCATTCAAGAGCTTTCCCTAGTAGTTAGGACAGGAAACAGAAGACACAAAGAGTCCTTCTAAGGTGCAAGGGTACACTGACCAGCACGCCCACCAGCACCCTCAAGGTGCAGTGGCACCTATCACCACTGCACAGCAGGGTGCTCCAGCACATAATCAGAATTTTAAAAATACTGCTGAATGTTTGTTTTATCAGTACCACAGGCTTTATATCAGGAAAGGAAGGTGGGGGCATTTTACTTCTGCTATGTTTTAAGAGTAAAGTGGATTTTTACTGGAAACAAAAACCAAAATGGACTATTTCCATTCAAATTCTAAGGTAAGGGGACAAAAACACTTCAAAATACTTTACAAAGGGTGGATATTTTGGGGGTAAGAAGGGAGGGACAAAGGGATTTCGAAGCACTGACAGAAAAACAAATTCACGTTTAGCTTTAAAAAAGAAGTTTTTAAAAGGATTATAACCCTTCAACAACAACAAAATCAGCAAGCCCAAGAATAAGTCATTTACCTCCTTTTTCTCAAAACTGCTTTGTATACAGATAAAGGCAGTGAACCTGCGATTATGGCATCCATCGTTCATCTTCCTAAACCACCGTATCTACATCCTCCAACTTCTGCTAGATTACAGCTAACAAAATTCAGTTTATGAATATTAATCAGCTCAAAAGTAGATATCTTATTCAATTTATGTCTGCAAAGGAAACCAGCCTATAAATTCACAGCAAGACCCAAAAAAATACATATGCACAGCCTAGTCAAATTACAAAATCATTAAAAGCTGCATCACAGAGGGGTTTTCCCAGATGAAATGAAATGATCATAACCAGTCATTACTACAAACTATACTGGATTGCATACAAAGGAAAACATTCATAAGCCAAAGATTATTTTTTGAAAAGCCAAGGGTATCTAACCCATTTGTAAACCATATAGTCAAAGGGAAGACAGGGAGTAGAACCTCACCAGGCAAGGTCCTGAAATTCCCAAGTACTCTTACACATGTTTTATTTTCCTTATCTAACAATGAGAGAGAAGTAAAGAGTCACCAATTCAATACATCCTATAACGATTGCTCATTTTATGTTCGACTCTGACAATATAAAATTTCTAAACAACTTTCCCAGTGACACCTTACTGCCCTTTGCACAAACTTCTATATGGTATTGAGATAATACACACTACGTTAGAAATCAGTTCAAGCAAATCTTGACGAAAAAATTAATAATAAGAGCAACCATCACTCGCACACACACACACAAAATGAAAACCCTACACTTTAAGTTCCACAAGGGTAAGGACTGCATCTGTTTTGCTCCTCACGGTAATCTCACCGTCTAGCATTGCAGAGATGTTCAGTTAAGTATTTCATGGAAAGGGAGGGAGAATAATCATTCAACTCTAAGGGGTAGAGTTATCACTAAGGGTGCTTTCTGCCAGTCCCACTGTGAACTTAGTGTAATATGCACACCTGAAATACCACCGCTTGATCATCTTACCAATTTCACACAAGAAGTAGAGGAAAAGTATGTTTCCCATCAGTTAGTCTTCTCAAATTGGCCTCTCTTATCTGGACTGTAGAGTTTGACACAGAAACTTACACAGCTTTTCTGTTGCAACAGAGACAATGTAACTTTAACTGGTAACTTGACTTCCCATAATAGCTCAACCTACTATCAGGAACCCATTTATAAAATCAGACCTTTACAATGTATAGGAATCTGGTGTTTTAATTACCTATCACTCAAAATAAATACATAAATAAATAAGTAAAATTACCCATCACTCTAATCCAGCCCAATAGAATGAGCAATCCATTAGCAACTGAGATTTTGATTAATCAACTTTAGAAACAATCAATCTTGAAGACTCTCATCTTTTTGAAATTGACACAGATAATTAGTATAAACAAACATGTCCACTAATAGCTTTTCATTTCAAAATTAACTAGCATTACAATGAAAACAATTAACGATGCACAAAGATTTTCAGCATTTATTTAATGTTTGTTAAATGGCTTAGAATTTAATTATACTCTTTGTATATCATATGCATATTTTAATTGTAGCACTACAGAACAGTATAAATTATCTTATTCGTTATATAAACTGGTTTTCAGAGAGACTCACTTCTCCCAAGTGTTAGAATGAAACCTTAATTCCAAATCCCACAATCTCACACTACCGCTTTTCTGAATTTATAAAAACATATTTAATGCTCAAATGACTAATTTAAATGTTAAATATACATCCTTTTCAAAGTAAATACATCTAGATTCATTTTATACTCTTGGAAAGGGTATTGACAGGCAGATAACAAAATTTATATATACAATTAATTTAACACATTAAAATATTCCTAAGCAGCTCCATTCAAAGAACCCCTAATTTGCAACAACACAACAAATCTACAAATCTACAAACTTTCCTTTTTAAGTCTGCTAAATTAGGTGTGCTAATAGGGCAAAAGTGAAGAATCATCTATCTACCTCAAATAGTACTTTATACAGTGACCAAAAAGTATGCTACACTTCCTACCAGGACTGACAAACTGAGAAATCAAATTAGCCCAATTTTTCAAGCACAGACGTTCTTTGGAAGTTCAGAAAAATGTTATTTAGTTGGGAGAAAAAATGGCCCATGACTGTAGTGTAAGTATTACATTCATTCTTCATTCATTCAATAAACTTACTGTGTACCCCTTAAGGTGTTAAGCATGGTGTTGAGAACAAAAGTTGATTCATACTCAGTGTATTAATCATGGGTTATTTTCTGTATGCTGATGGTTTGACGGATGCGATCCTGATGACCCTGGAAAGAATGCCCCTCCCAGGGCTAGCCAATTCCTAGAGATAGTAAATGACTGCCTTCCGACATACATTTCATACGCAAACCATCTGATCCAGAGCCCATACTCCACTACTTCTTTCATCAGGCTCTTAGACTTAGAGCCACTATCCCCCTGCTCTAATCACCAAAGAGCCAGGTAACACACAAGTGGCAAAAGTGCCTACACCCTAGAGCCTACTGAAATTATTTAAACTAGCCCATCCTAAACTTCCCATCCTAAACCTCCTCGCCCTCGCTTTCCCATTCCTTCCCATGGAAACCACAAGAAAGGTTCATGCCCACATTGTCCCCCGACTCCCTGTGCCTCCAGACCAACCTGGTGCTTCCCTGTGGTTCTGTGTGGTGTGGAGTGCATCCTCCCCTTGGGAACTGCTAAAGACAAACCATCTTTCAATGGCCATTTCCCCTGATCTGATGGCCTCACCACATCTAAATAAAAATAAAACCTGCACTTTACTTAAAGCACTCAGGACCTACTAACAATGCACTCATATTTAGTAATGTCTCCTGGACCAATAAATGATTGAATAAGCAAAGCATGAATGCTGGCAACAAACAGGCAAGCAAACACTAGAACGCAATTTCAAGACCTGAATCCTAGCATTTTCAGCATGTGACAAGTTGGGCAGGAGTGAAATGGATTTTTAAAAAATCCCCACAAGACAATGAGTAGCTTATCTTTAACAGTATTGTTTAGCAATACTGTTAGATGGAAACTATTAACTGCATGATTCATTGCAGAGAAGAAAAGTGAACGGTACCTTGCAGGCCTGTCTTTCTAGGATGTATGTTCTACTCTCCACCCAGCTCTGTCCTTACTACCCTCACCGCCCTTGCTCTAAGGCCTTGAGCTGGGGGGATGACAGAATCAAGACTGCAAAAGAATACAGGCTTCCTTATGGGAGTGATGAAAATGTTCTAAAATCAACTATGGTGATGGTTGCAGGACTCCGTGAAAAATTCTAAAAACGACCGAGTTGTACCCTTTATGTGGGTGAATTGTATGGTCTATGGATTACATGTCAATAAAGTTGTTACACCCCACCCCCCCACACATGTTTCTAAGACATTTTTCTTGGGAAAGACAAAAAACTGAGAACTGATTTTCACTATAGAAAAGCTACTGAGATCTTAGGCCAACGATTTGCAAATAAAAGAAAATACTATAAAATATTAAAAAAATATATGACCTAGAAGTAAAAAAGAAAAACACATCCTATTTTAAGGGATGAAAATAAAATTCTATAAAGTTAAATACTCATTTAGAAATGGTCAGTTTAAGCCAAATATAACTCAGGTAAAGCAACATCTCTACAACTTAAAAACTGTAAACTGCCTTTAATTTAAATATGTTTAAACTACCAAAATAGTACTCTTTGGAAACTGTTACCTTGATTCAACTAGTCTAACGTTTTAAAAGTCGTAAAATGACTTATCTTAGAAACTGTATTAAAGTTTTCTTAAATAATTAATGTTCAAGTATAGATATTATATATACTATTTTTGAGATAAACGAGAATTATGGAGAGGTACCAAGTATCAAATCCAAGCAGATTTAGTAAATCTGATACTCAGAAGAGTATATTATAAAGGCAATTTCTCCTGGAAAGCAAGCTATCATACCTACAAACCACGCAGCTTTGCCAATCTCTTTAATTATTCAACTAGCTTATGTTAAATATTCCCCATTGGTGACTTCCTTAAATCTAAAAATAAAAGTCAAAATTCGTGCAATACTTGCTCTCAAAGAACACTTACATCTGAAATGCTTAGAATCGCATTATAAAAACGTGTCTTTGAAGGTGGAAGATGAATTGCTATTTTAGAGAAGATAGTCAAAGTGAAGTTTGATTATTCTCATTTCCAAGTAGTAGTTTTGTTTAATCTATGACTTTGGAAGAAAATTTTTTGGAAAATATTAAAGGAGATATATGTAAATAATGTTATGGTCATATAAAAATGAAGAAAATACTGCTTCCTCTACATATAAATATGACCCTAAGAAAGGCAGGATATTCAAACCTGGAATTATTCCAGCTAAAGAAAGGAAGAGGGAAACAAAAACGACTCAAGACAACTGCACTGCATAAGTTTAAAAAAAAAAAAAAAAAAAAAAAAGATTGCACTATGTTAAGAAGGTGATCAAGACAATAGAACAAGAATGTACACAGCAGATATCCTTAAGCTGGGGATAAGGCAGAGTACTATAAAACATCATCAAGCAGAAAGTAACATTCCTTAGAACATATGTCACTGATACACATTTTAAAAATGAATTAATGAACAGGAATACAGACACTCAATAGACCTGAAAATGTACTTAATTAAAAATGAGTGCATGTACACACAGAGACTTAGGCTTCTTGAACTCTTTCCTGCAGTAAATGGATGAATAGGTGAGAAAAGAAGAGAGAAAGAAAGGAAAGAAATAAGAACAGCTAGCCTCATCTATCCAAATAGCCTGACCTTACATATATAAACTCATTTAATCTTTACAATATCTCACTAGGAACGTATCTGCATTTTAAAAACAAGGAAATGTAGGCACAGGTAAGTCAAGTAAGATGGTCATGGTCATCAGCAAGTCACTACTAGCAATGAGATTTCAATGTAGTTCCGAAGTCTATAGTTTTTACCAAATTTCTCAACCAGAACTAGATTAGGGTAAAGGAGAGTTTAACAGTTTCCCAAATGGTCATTCTTGAAAGCAGTGATTCTAAACTGGAGGTTAGAGGTTCACTGGTATCTTTCTGCATTTAACGTGTGTTATCTCTAATTTACCCTCAAGAATTTCAGTACTTGGTTAGAGAAAACTCTAACATGCTTTATTAACCTTAATATTTTTTCCATTCATTAATTTATTCAACAAATGTTTACAGTGTTGGCTACTGTCCAAGACGAGGTTCTTTAACACTTCCATGTTAAAGGCCTAAATACTCTCAAGTCACTGTTTCTCCGGTAAGAAAGGAAAACAGAAGTAGAAACACAGGTAGCTGGAATTTGGTCTTCAGAAATCAGTAAGATACCACTCAATTTCAGAGTGAGGAAGTATGTTGGTCTTGTGCATGTCCACCTAAGAAAGAGCACCACCCTGTATTTAAAGGAGCAAGTCCTGGCATCCAGTGGGGCCAGCTCAAAATCTGCCTTGTGTTATGTTATGCCACATGCCACACACAAGGAAAGTTAGTTTACATCTTCAGGTTATTTCTTTGCTCTATAAAAAGAAAATATTCACGCCTATACCTCAGGACTGTATTAAAAATTGAATGAGGTGTAAATGTGAGGGGCGCCTGGGTGGCTCAGTCGGTTGGGCGTCCGACTTCAGCTCAGGTCACGATCTCGTGGTCCGTGGGTTCGAGCCCCGCGTTGGGCTCTGGGCTGATGGCTCAGAGCCTGGAGCCTGCTTCCGATTCTGTGTCTCCCTCTCTCTCTGCCCCTCCCCCGTTCATGCTCTGTCTCTCTGTGTCTCAAAAATGAATAAACGTTAAAAAAAAAAAAAAAATTGAATGAGATGTAAATGTGAAACATGTGGCAATATATAAAGACATAAAGCATTACAGTATGTGTTCAACAATTATCTATTGCTATGGTGTTAGGACAAAACAACTACCTGTGGGCTTATTTCAAACTACCTTATCAGAAATAAACAACACCTGCTAAGTGGATTTATTTCAGTTATTTATAGGATTTAGTTTATCCTAACTTATCATTAGGATACAAGTGTTCTTAAAGTTCCCTAAGACATAATGATCTAGTTTATTATTCTCACACAAAATCAATTTTAAGGCCTGCTTTACACCTTTAAAATTAAAAGTACAAAAAAACCAGGGGTGCCTGGGTATTTCAGTCAGTTAAGGGTCCAACTCTTGATTTCGGCCCAGGCCATAATCTCCCAGTTTGTGACTTTGAGCCCCACATTGGGCACTGCGCTGACAGTGTGGAGCCTGCTTGGGATTCTCTCTCTCCCTCTCTCTCTGTCCCTCCCCTGCTGTGCTCTCCCTCCCTCTCTCTCTAAGTAAAAAAATTTTCAAATAAATAGAGAGAGAGAGAGAGAGAAAGAGAGAAAGAAAGAAAGAAAGAAACAAAGAAACAAAGAAAGAAACAAAGAAAGAAACAAAGAAAGAAAGAAGCAAGCAGGTAATGCCAAACTCCACAATGACAAGGGGTAAAAACAAAAAAAACTGATAGTGGTGTTTAACGTCCAAATCAAAGGATTTTATATTTGCTTTATGGAAATGAAAGTTTTAACAAAGTGTGTAAACTATAACAAAATGACTTTAGCCATGCAAAGAGAAAAAAGAAATTGCAAGCTTCTTTAGAGATAATCCACAATAAGTAACAACAAATTATGTAACATTCTTTTGAATTACCAGGAGGATACTTTATAAAGTGCTACGGACATAATTTTACACGTTGACCTTATACAAAAAAGAGGACCTAAAATAAGTAATAAAATCTGATTATAAAAAAAAGAAAATTCAGACAAAAGTGACATAAATTATGAAATGAACATGACCAAGTTGAAGTGAAGTGCCCACCGCTCCCATTCACATCTTTTTTAGATCTAGACCAACACTTGTCCCATCACGGTCTACTAACAAAATTAGCACACATATATATAATACAACACTGCCCAGCAACATGCAGCAATACCAAAGGCCAAAGATAGTGCTAATATTTTGATGCTTTAAAGAAACAAAAGTATTAAAAAGCATTTCCTCACCTATTATCAGACGGCAGAAGAGAAAGCAAAGCCAAAGCTGAAAGTTTTCTTCTTTCAGGCTGCGTAATGTTGTCCATTCGATCAACCCACATTTCAATCATATTTCCCAAAAGCTGATCCATCTGAAAAAAAGAGCAGGAGGCATCTTAAAATAGGTGAAATGCTATTTACTCGTGGAGCACTACTGGTAAAGGCTAAGACCTCACAAGGTGTGGTTAAAGTTCAATTCCAGCAAACGACAGAACTGAAATACAAGAATTTGGGGCAAGCCTGGAGCTGGAACGGAATAATTTGAGCAAACCGGAAAATGACTCTCATTAATCTTGAGAGCCAACTTATTCCGAGATCTAAATAGATTTAGATTTTAGTAATTTCATTTAATAAATCACCAATCCAATACACTCCTGGCGCACTAAAAAAGTACACTCATTTTTCAAAATTGTCAACTTGTACTTAGGTTATAGTTATTCACTTGGGTGATTAGATGTTTAAATATTTAAAGCGTAATTTGCTGGACTGATTTGTTGCTACTTTTAGAGGAAAGGATAGGTTGTAACCTCAACCTGCAGTATTTCAAAGAAAAATAAATCAGTTTCCAGGACATTTATATGCTACATTAAAAATAATCAACATAATACAGAATTGCTAAGTGTGCTGGTTAATTGTACCTTTCAACTCCGCCAGGCTAAGGTGTCCAATTGTCTGGTCAAATACTAGTCTAGATGTTACTGTCAAAGCAGTTTATAGATATGATTAACATGTACCAAGAGTTGACTTTAAAGAAAAGAGAGATTACCCTAGATAATGTGGATTGGGCTTCATTCAATCAGGGGAATTTCCCCTTAAGAGCAAAACTTAAGGTTTCCCAGAAAAGAAGAAATCCTGCCTCAAGACTATAACCCAGAAATCCTATTTCAATTTTCAGCCTTTCCTAAAAAATTAGGACTCACCAGCGCCTACAATCAAGTGAGCCAATTCCTTAGAATCACTCCCTCCCTGCCTCCTCCCCCTCCGTTGTCTCATATTCTCTCTCATCCTTGTGTGTGTGATGTGTATACATGCACACACATCTCTCTCCACACAAAAGATTCTCTTTTTTCTGGAGAACGTTGACTCAAAGTGTTAGAACCTATCAAGGAAAACACAACCAACTGTACTGATCATAGTGACTGAAAGTCAATCTCAGGGTTTGCTTATAAACACTTGTCCACTTACAGTACTTTTGAAAAAATGCAATTACTATCAACATCTCTACTTCATGGATTTGGGGAATATAAAATCAACCTTAAGTTCCCACACTGTTCTTCTTATATGCCTCTACATGTTTTCCTAGAAATATTTCAACTTTGTACAAGTAATAAAGTCAAGGAAACACATGTTCAAGACAATTACTTATATTTGAGTTCTGCTAACTGTGTGCTGCATCCTAGGATGCAATGAAGTCACAAAAGGCTTATAATTATTCAGAGACACAGAGAAATATCTGTCAGATACCACAGGAATTCTTCTTTATGATGACTTTCTATCTTTGGGAAGTACTACTCAGAAATCCAGGTAAAACAAAACGAAGTTGCAGGTGTCCAATCTGACTCCAAAGTTTGAGAATCTGAGTGGTGCCCAATAAGCATACATATTCCATTAGTAAGTAATTGTGGCAATTTAAGAATGAAATAAATATATTATTCTTTCTTTAGGCTTATATATTGTTTTTCAGTTAACTACTAAATTAGTAGGACTAAAGTACATATTAAGCTGCATGGAGCCAACCAGTTAATAAAAGAAACCATGAGATATTTTTATTTCTTCTGGCTTATGAGCACTGTGAAAATATTATAGACACACTAAGGGCGCCATGAACCATGACAATTTGGTAACTTCTGATATATATCACTTGTCTTCAAGTCACATTTAATTTGGAAACAAATGGTAGAGAGGCTCTCTAGACTTCCTACAATTAATACCTAGTAAGCAAGATTTAAAAAATAAACCATAACCATTGTAAAAGCAAATATCAAGTTAACATTGAAATGTAATGTATACAACTAAAACTACAATAAAGTATCTGGTTGGAATAAGGATGCAATCAGCAAAGACAGATGTCTCCGTAGTCTATACATTTATTTCCTTGATTACAAAAATAATAACAGCACAAAACAGTGAATGTGTGGGGACTTTAATTAAATAAGCAATTCGAACACAGGGGCTCAGCAAGCTTTTTCTGTAAAGGGACAGTTAGTAAATATTTAAGGCTTTGTGGACCTTATTGTCTCAGTCATAAATATTCAACTCTCAACATTAGTCGTAAACAATATGTAAAGAAATGCACATGGATGTATTCCAGTACAAAATTTTGGAAAACTTTCATGTGTCAGTAAACACTACTATTCTTTTTTCAACCATTAAGAAATATAAAACCCATTCTTTTTCTTTGTTTATTTGTTTATTTTCAGAGAGAGAGACAGTGTAAGCAGGAGAAAGACAGAAAGGCAGAAAGAATCCCAAGCAGGCTCTGAGCTGTCAGCACAGAGCCTGACATGTGGCTCAATCCCACGAACTGTGACATCATGACCTAAATCGAATCCAAGAGTTGGATGCTTAACCAACTGAGCCACCCAGTTTATAGACATACCTATAAAAACCATCCTTAACTCATAGACTTTACAATAACAAGCAGCAGACTGAATCTGGGCCATAGGCCATACATAGTCTGCTGACCCTGTGAACACATCAATAGAGCCAAAACAAGGATGAAGCAAAAAAAGTGTGTGGGGTCAAAATTTAAGGAGGTGCTCACTCTCAGCACCTCACTTGCCTCATCCAAACCTGGCCCTGATGATAAATGCGTAGTTCCCAATACTATAGGAATACCCAAGAAAGACCCAACTAAAGCTTAGGAGACTAAGGCAAAGTTACCTAGAGGAGCTTAGTTTTGTTTTGTTTTTTTTTTTTTAAGTTTATTTATTTTGAGATAGAGTGTGTGAGCTGGGAAAGGGGAGAGAGAGGGGGGGAGAGAGAGGGGGGGAGAGAGAGAGGGGGAGAGAGAGAGAGAGAGGGAGAATGAGAATCCCAAGCAGGTTCCACAATGTTAACACAGACCTCAGCGTGCAGCTCAAACCCATGAACTGTGAGATCAGAATCTGAGCTCAAACCAAGAGGTGAATGCTTAACCAAATGAACCACCCGGGAACCCCTAGAGGATTTTAGTTTTAAGGCAGAAGGAAACAAGATGAAGAATCAAGCTAAGGAAGGTGAGAAACTGGGACGGGGTGTTTGAGGGAGAGGGAATGAAGAGCCTGTAGGCAAGTACTCTGGAGCAAGAGGAAGGTAAGTGCTCTCAAGAAAGTGAAAAGTGATCTGCGCAGTGAATAGCTGATCATGAAGTTCCAAAAGGAGGCTAAGGGATGAGGCTAAAGGAGTCAAGAACTAGATTATGGTAAGCTTTTGTAGGCAAACCTATCCTGGAAGCATATGGACATTTTATTTTCATAATGTAGTATTATCAATTAGTACTGAACATAGGCATTTGTTGGACTCCCCCCTCCCCTAAATCCCACAATGAAAGTAAAGAAATATAAAAAGCAAAGGATTAATCCCATAGAGTCCAAGAGGAGAAACTACACTAGGTAAAGACAGCAACAGTGTTTGGAGGATGGCCGGTGCATGAAACAATCTTAAGTGACTGGGCAGAACAGCAAAGCCTGAAGCCAAGCTGCCTGCCAAGGAAATAACAATAATGTAAGCAGATGTGGTCCTCAGAATCCTGCAATCATCATGCCTCAAAGAAGGCAGAGGTGAGGCACAGAGCTCAAGACAGGAAAACTGGCTGAGAATATGTATAAGAAACAATCAGAACCTTGTAGATCCCCTTTCCCACTCCTGAAATAATTCAGAGACACAAAATCTGAACAATTAAAATCAGAGAAGCTCCAACTCAAGAAACCAAGAAGAGAGGAAGGCAAGGTGAGGTATAAAGTCAGAGAATTTAAATGAAAATCTAGATGCTGAATGGTTAAACATTCTCACCGGCAAAGCCCTTTCCCCCACCCTGACTTCCACAACAGTTGTTCATACTAAAAGAGAGGCTATCCCTCAGGAGAAAAAACAAAAAAACAAAAAAACAACAAAACAAACAAACAAACACAAACCACCTACAAATACTGTGACTTTCTAGTAAATTTCCCTAGACCACGCAATATCCCCAAAGTTCTAAGTTCTAAATTAGGTGATTAGTCTAAAAAGTTTTCATCATTCATTCAATATAAACAAGTAACCCTGAGAGACTTTGCACAACAAATGCTTAGAAGAAAAAGTACTCTAATGGTGGCTTCTGCAATAAACCCAGCTCCTTTCCCAAAGATACGCTATCATTCTTAGTTTAACTTGGCCTACTCTACTATCTCATACTGTTCTCAAGTGTTGAGAAGAGACAAACCTATCTCCAAAACCCTTGCTTGCTTCAAAGCTATCTGGATTTACTGGAATTCATTTGCCTAGCCCTAATTAATTCCTGCATGTGTTTTTGATGTTCTTCAAAACTGCTTAGAGTCAAAAGCAGCCATCTGAACTGGAATACTATTTTATTCACTTTCATTCCCTTCGTCTCTACGCTCAAACATGATGGCTTGACATGTTTTTGTTGAATTCTTTGAGGAAAAACAAATGCCCTCTTCGTCATGAAAAATGAAAAGAGAAAAGATAAGAAGGGTTCCATAAAAGGCTTACGCTCTAAATACCAGGAATGAAAGAAGTCTGAACCAATAATAACAGCTCTTTCCTCAATCTTTCACACTGTCAACGGGCTCCAACAGTCCCAGCAATAGCCACTGTTTGTGATTTCTCTTTAATATGAAATTTAACACCGTGGAGGTGGCCTTTTCTTCTCATCTATTTTTTTTAAATGATGATTATTTGAGATAACATGGAAACATAGATAGGAAATTACAGAAAATTTTCTGTACGACTTTTTAATGCACCGCGTTAAAAAAACCAAAACAAACAAAAAAAAAAACCACAGTTAAAAAAGCTTCCCCATGTTGGATTTGACAATGATTTCTCGAATATGGCAGAAAGGCATAGGCAATAAAAGGAAAAGAAAGGCAAACTGGACTTCTTGAAAACTAAAAATTTTGTGTAGCAAAAGACGCTATCAGCAAAGTAACAAGGCAACCCACAGAACAGGATAAAATATTTGGAAATCATTTATCTGGAATATCTAAAACACATAATATCTAGGAATTAATATCTAGAACACATAAATAATTCCTCAAACTCAACAACAAAACACAATCTGATTGAATGAAGGGCAAAGAACTTGACTAGACATTTCTTCAAAGAAGAAAAACACAAATGGGCAATGAGCATATGAAGAGACAGTCTACATCACTATTCATCAGTCTACATCACTATTCATTCACAAATACACGGAGATACCACCTCACACACATTAAGGTGAACACTCTCAAAACAACAACAACAACAAAACAGAAACAACAAGTGTTGGCAAACACTGGAACCCTTGTGCACAGTGGGCAGGAATTTGAAATGGCACAGTTGCTGGGGAAAAGAGTATGGTGGTTCCTCACAAAATTAAAAATAGAATTACCATATGGCCCGGGGATTCCACTTTCAGGATACCAATCCAAAAGAAGTGAAAACAGTGACTTCGAGAGGTAAGTGTAAAGCCATGTTCATAGTAGCTTTATTCACAGTAGCTAAATTGTGGAAGTAACCCAAGCATGAACAGATAAGCAAAATGTGGCATACACATACATTGGAATATCTTTCAGCCTTAAAAACAAAGTAAAATCTGACCTATGTTACAACAAGGAAATTATGCTCAGTGATGTAAGTTAGTCACAAAAAGGCAAATACTTTATGATTCCATTTACATGAGGTACTTAAGAGTAGTCAAAATCACAGGCATAGAAAGTGTAATGGTGGTTGCCAGCAGCTAGGAGAGTTATGGTTTAACGGGTGTAGAGGTTCAAATTTTATAAGACTGGAAGAGTTATAAAGATGGATGATGCTGATGACTGTACAACATTATGAATATATTTAATACCACTGAACGATACACTTAAAAATCACTGAGGGTAAATTTTATATGTATTTTATCACACACAAAAAAGGAAAAAAAATGTAGTAGACAGCTCTCTTCTCGCAGCACAATGAACACATCTCTAACATAGTGCTCACACTATTATTGTGAAATTACCCATTTAAGTATTCTCTCCCTTAAGATTACTCTAAGCTTGTCAAAACAAATGTCTCCAGTGTGTAGTGTAAAAGTGTCTGATCCAGGATGGATAGGAGGCAGTGTAGAGTGTTCACTGAGAGATGAGGCTCCAAAGTTAGGTTGCTGGAGTATACACAGCAACTCCATCACTTACTAGTTGTGTAAAATTAAGCAAGCTCGTAAATTTCTGGAAGCCTCAGATTTCTTATATGAGACATGGAAATAAAAATACTATTATTTCAATAGGTTGTTGTAAGGATTTAATATAATACATGACACTTATATTGTTGTTAAATATACTGTTATTTTAAAAATCACTCAACAAATTTTGCTGAACTGAACTAAATAAACTCCTTTAACTGTTTTAATATTATCCCATCACAGCTAAATTTAATGAAGGTAATGAAAAATCTTACGTATCTATTCATCTAAACAAAGGCTAGGAGTTCTAATGATATTTAGATATTATCTAGTGATAATATCTAAATGAAATTCTGGAAAAGCCATATACATTCTCAAATTTGCACTTCCTTGATCTAGATTTCCTTTAAGTGGAAATAACACATGTGTTATTCTTTGTTTTATTTCACAGAGATTTTACAAATTGCCTCCATTCTAAAGACATCGTTCAAGTACTTTCCACCTTCTGGATCTTACAAATCTGAAAAGATTAAGGACCTAAAACACAAAAACCATATTTTAACATAATGTATATAGTCTCAAGTAACCAACTCACTTAAGAACCTTATTCCATACTTGCCCTGGTGGCTGGTTTCAGTTACAGTATTTTTTTAGTAAGCTTTTGCTGATAACCTTATTTCCCACAATAATTACGAAGGAAACTCACTGCATGACATTGCAAGAGAGCAAATAATTTTATGTCAAGTATTTCCGCTTCAAGTATGAATAAATAAAAATTGCAACCATAAACAAATGAAAATTCCATCCTATGGCTAAGCAGAATACAAGTGTCTATTATGAAGAGAACAAGGGTAAATTTCAGTTGCCATTCACAGATTCCTTTTTCCTTCTTCTTCAAAATTACAGGTATAATGTAAGTTATTAAAGATTTTAAATATAAAATTTTAAATACTACAAGACTTTTATAGAATTATATCACCAAATTATTTCCAATCCTTATTTGAATAAAGACTGAATTTCTTTAATTTAACTAAACTGATTCTTACCTCTTGATTAAATTTATGTGCCATCTCATTAAGAAGCGAAGAAAAAAAACTAGTATTTTGTAGCAGGACTCGACCCATAACTCCAAGATATGTTGACATCACGACAGGATACCTCTGTAAAAATAAATGACAGCACACATAAAATTATGTCAGGAGTATAGGTAGGAGTCAAAATTAGGTAGGAGTATAAATAAGAACAATTACGGACACAGTAACAGTCAACAGGGATATACAATAACATTCTACATCAAAATCCCTTCTTTAGGATAAAGTGCCAGTATTATCTGAGTTTGAAGTAACTTACTAAATATATGTCATACAAGGTCAAATAAATGTGTTACATATATGTTATATGGATTATAAACAGAAACACAGAAAGAATATTTACCGATGGCTTATTTATTCATATTACTGTGAATACTCCAAAAGTACATAGTTACATGGATCAACTTAAAAGAGTGACTTCAAAAAAAAAAGCATTATTTGCATATATTTAATAAGTGCTACAACTAGCACTGTTCTTTTCCATTCCTCTGCTTCAAATCTTTGTGGATGAATACACATGCATATGAATAAGAGACATACGTTTAAAAAAAAAAGCTATACTTTGTGGAGAAGGAAAATGCAAAGTTGGATAACTACCCTGAAAATTACTTGATATACTTCAAAACACTCCAATTATAAGAAAAGGTCTCTGTTTATCTGTAATAATAAAGAAAAAGTATTTTTCCAACGAAGAAGGAAAATAAAAGTAGATGGCTCAGGCAGTTAAGCATCCGACTCTTGGTTTTGGCTCAGATCATGATCTTGCAGCTCCGTGGGCTTGAGCCCCACGTCAGGCTCTGTGCTGGCAGTGTGGAGCCTGCTGGAGAGTCTCTTTCTCTCCCTCTGTCTCTGCCCCTCCCCACTCATGCGCGCACGCTCTCTCTCTCTCTCTCACACACATAAATACATACATACATACATAAAACTTAAAGAAAAAAAGTAGAATCCTAGAATCCAATACTACTACTCTTAGAAGCTTAAGGAAAATCTTACCTCTCCTTCTATAATACCTCTGAAAACACAGGGTAGAATTGGTTGAAACATTTGTGGGCCTAATACTGGGTTCACTTTAAGGGCGTTTTCCACAACCTAAAAATCAGAAAGACATACTGGTAATACTTAATAATGCAAGTAAATGCTTCATGCAAATACAGGTAAAGAAAACAATGAATTAAAGAACACACGCTAAATCTCAGAATACACAAACACATGATATATTCAATATTCCAACACTAGATGCACTTTTACAATCCATTAAAAATCGATTTGATAAAAAAAGTGATATAAGGTGTATAATATATAGACACAGCTACACATATCACATAGAATAATTAATCACATTCTAATAACAGATATCATTCTGTTAATGTATCACATTTGCATTATAAAAAACCCTTACAAAACGTCACACCAACAGAGGCAGCAAAAGGCATTTCATAAGTGTTTGCTTTTTTGTAGTAATTAAGACAGTATGGCACTGGCACAACAACAGACACATAAATCAGTGGAAGAGAACAGAAAGCACAGAAATAAACCCATAATTATATGGTCAATTAATCTTCAACAAAGGAGGCAAGAATATGCAATGGGAAAAAGACTGTCTCTTCAACAAATGGTACTGGGAAAACTCAACAGCTACATGCAAAAGAATGAAACTGGATCATTTTCTTACACCATATACAGAAACAAACTCAAAATGGATTAAAGACCTAAATGTGAGATCCAAAACGATAAAATTCCTGGAAGAAACATAGGCAGTAATGTCTTAGACGTCTGCTGTAGAAACACTTGAGTCTCCTTTGGTGAGGGAAACAAAAGCAAAATGCAAGCATTGGAACTACACCAAAATAAAAAGGTTTTGCACAGCAAAGGAAACCATCAACAACAAAAAGACAATCTACCAAGTGTAAGAAGATAATTGCAAATAATGTATCTGAAACGGGATTAATATCCAAGACATATAAATAACAGACAATGCAATACCACCACCACCCCCAAAAAACAAATAATCTGATTAAAATGAGATGACAAATAGGTATTTTTCCAAAGAAGACATATACATTGCCAACAGACACATGAAAAGATGTTCAGTATCACTCATCATCAGGGAAATAAAAATTAAAACCAAAATGAGGTATCATGTCACACCCAAAAAATGGCTAAAATAACTGAGGATGTGGGGAAAAAGGAACCCTGTTGCACAGTTGGTGGGATTGCAAACAGGTGCAGCCGTGTGGAAAACAGTATGGAGCGACCTCAAACAATTATAACTAGAAGTACCTTATGATTCAGTAACCCATTACTAGCTATTTACCCAAAGAAAATGAAAACACTAATTCAAAAAGACATACGCTTTATTCTATGTTTATTCTAGCATTATCTCCAATAGCCAAGATACGGAAGCAACTCAAGTGGCCATCCACAGATGAAAAGATAAAAAGGATGTGGTACAGATATACAATGGAATATTACTCAGCCATAAAAAAGAATGAACTCTTGCCATTTGCAACAACACAGATGGATCTAGAGGGTATTATGCTATATGAAATAAGTCAGTGAGAGAAAGACAAATACCATATGATTGCACTCGTGTGGAATTTATGCAACAAAATAGTTTACAAAGAAAAAAAGAGACAAGCCAAAAAAATAGTCTTAAATACAGAGAACTGGTGGTTACCAGAGGTGGTAGGTGGGAAGGTGTGTGATATAGGGTGAAGGGGATTAAGAGTACACTTTTCATGCTGAGAACGGAGTCATGTGCAGAACTACTAGATCATTATATTATATACCTAAATAATGTATGTTAATTATTTTTAAAAGTATTGGCTTTTAAGCAAGAAAAGGGAAGTTAATAAAAACTATACTCACTCTCCAAAGGTGAATCCACCTTCCAAGTTTATCAATAAATTAGACAAAAAAGGCTTGTTGCATACATACTGTATATTTATTAAGTGAGAAATAATCTTATTTCATTTATAATATAATTATGTAAGTTACCAATCATCAACACTGATTGTTACAGGTGAAAATTTTGAAGTGTGAGTGAAATGGGTTCCCTCTATAACAAAGATAGGTAGCATGAAATTCAAAGTAGAGTGAGATTTTTTGTTTGTTTACTTTTGTTATATTTTTTAGGGAGCAAGAAGGGCAATAGTCAGGAAGCAGCAATGAGGACCAAGAAGGAATTTCCCATGCTTATAGTACCACTGCTGGAGAGGTAAGAATGAAACCAGACACCATTTGAGAGGTTTGTGGGCAGGTAGTAGACTCAAGGCAGAGCCAAGCTGCCCTTAAAACTTGTAGCATTATTTCTCAAACGTGATGACTGACATTCTGAGTGGGATAAGGATTTACTGTTCAGGACTACTCCATGCATTGAGGGGCTTTTAGCATCTCTGGTTTCTGTTCATTATCTGCCAAGAGCATACTCCAAACACGATCACAATCAAATACATCTCCATGCATTTTGAAACATTGTCAGGATTAGCAAATAGTACCCATGGATGCTCTAATTTTGAGCAAGAAGTAAAGGGAATGTCCAAAGAAAAGTTTAAAAATACAAAAACTCTGTGGGCCAAGCAATATTCTATCTACTAAGAGACGTAGGATAAAAGATATCACAGCTCCTGATTAAAAGCAACCAGAGATGAAATTCTGAAGATAATTCAATCTAACCACAATAAAGTGTATTTAAAAAAAGAGAGAGAGATTTGGAATAAAGATGGGGAAATATGTAGATAAACTAGTAAACTGCGAGAATCTCAGAGGTAGATGCTACCACCAAATCTCTACTTTAGCTATGAATGGAAAATAAATCATCTGCTGATGTTAGACAAACATATAACTTCATTCCCTCCTGATACTCTGCTATGATTACAGTACAAGGATTTTAAAGGGAAGGAGCATAATTTTAAAAGGACCACGGGATGAGAGATGAACACTGGAAGACACAAAGAAAAAATTAAAAAAGTAATTGACTTATCAGGTCACAAAGAGCTAAAAACCTAAGGTTGCAATGGACAGAGTGGAGAAGCAACTTAATTTACACCATCTATCTTCTTGCTACCTCTCATCAAAACCCACAGAAATTAGCAGAATCTCCTTTGGAAAATAGAGTATAGAAAAAGCTAAAACTAAGACTGACTGAAAGTCTATTTATGGAACAGATTGCCCGATATTCCCAAATCTGCACATCTTGGGCAACTGACCATCTCTCTCCCCATGGAAGACAGTGTATTATCTTGAAAGGCTCTAAAAGAGTTTCCAGACTAGGAGACCCCAGTAGTGCCTAGTACAATAAATTAAAATCAACTGACATCAAGGCACATCATTGTAAAATCTCGGGATACCGGGAACAAGAAGCAGCTACAAGCCTGGGGCAGAAGAGGAAGGCCGGGGAGTGAGGATAGCTCTGGAAGAGACTTCATCAAGAAAATTAAAGTAATAAAATACCTGATGGGTCAAAGCATCTGAATGTATTGAGCATAAACTACTGGCAAAGAAAGTAGTGCATATAAAAAATTACACCAAAAAAATTATTAATTCCAAAGATTACAGAAGCGTGTGCAGAAAAGGAGTAATCACACATTTAGATCGTTATGATTTTCAAAGTATAAATTCACTTAAATGTATCATTCAGTACAAACCAGCCGTCAGTATGCATTTTCTTTATATATAAAGACAGTTACTATTGCATAAAGGACACACAAATATTTCAGGACTAAAATGGAATCTTTGTATTCAAAAAGGTTAGGAACCATAGCTATGGAAGATGAGGTTGTTTCTGAAAAATTATGTACCAAAATGCTATTATGAGACTTGGAGCAGGGATTGTGAAACAGAATCAAGAGAAAATTTAAAAAATAGAACTGATAAGATTTAGAAAACCAATTGAACAAGTTAACCAAAGGTGAAAAAGTCTGGAATTAATCCTAGTTTTCATGTTTGACCAATGGTACAATTGTGGTCCTGCTAATAATAATGAGGTTTTATTGTGGACATGATGAACCTCAGAAGTGAAAATCCATGGAATGGTCCTTTTTAACTTCCACACATGACATTTCACAGTCCACTTTCCAAGTAAGATAAAGCAGTTTTGACTTAAAAGCCACAGAGCTCAAATTATGACTATTTCCACTGAAGAAGGCACCTCTATAAACCTAGGATCAAAATCCTTCCGAACATTTTGATCAGCAGCACTGCCTTCCATTCTAAAAAAAATTTGAAAAATCCATCTAATGATTTCAGGGGTAATAAACAATTCTGTATATATCAAGTGAAATGCAGGTACACACAGATGGCCAAACAGAAGAAAATAACTCTAAAGACAACTAAAGTAATCAAAGATACTTTAAAATAAGGTAATATACAGATATTAATAGAATTTAAATCATAACTTACTCTTCTTAGGAGGGGAATCATTATGTTCTCAGGAATTCTAGCTTGTGTGATGTGTTTTAATCAGTTCAGTTTTATTCTGATGCTCAAACTGTCCCATCATTAGCCAAGTAGGAGCTCCTTCAAATTGATTCCTGTATCCTTTTCATAGACTCCCACCTTCTCTTCCTTCTGACACAAAGAGATCTCTCCATTTTATCTTGAGTATCTCTTGTCTCAACTCTGGAGCCAACCAGCAGGAAACAACATTTACAGGCCACAATCTATGTTCTAGGATTCTATGCCACAATCTATGCCACTGGATTAACACTGCTTCTAGGTCTTTCCCTTAGACAGCTTTAAGAAATGTTTTCTCTTCTGAAAAGTATACACCATAAATTCACCAACTCCAGCTAACATTATAGTGTTTGACATAAATTCTTTGATTTTGTATTTCCATCTTTCTCTTACAGTGAAAAATCTCAGATTGTAATAACATTAACTTGTTTCTTACTAATAAATACAAGATTCTACATATATACTTACAGGTTTCAAAATAACCATACTAATAATTACTAATGACAATAACACTGTTGAACGCAATTTATAATTTCCGAGTGTTTCTTTTTGGTCTAATATTGTATCCCACCAGGGATACACATGTAAAATACTATGTACTAAAGTTACTTGAAATATTCTTCTCAGATGGCTATGGCACCAACATAATAATAGATGCAAATGTTTTACCTGTTTTTGATCTTTAGGAACTACTTCTGCTTTATTATTTTAAATCCTGTAAAGCATCTATTTGACTCCAAAACCTAAAGCAAACAACAGGCATACAACCTGAAAGATCTACCTTTTACCCTCTCTCCCTCTTCCCACTCCATAACCACCTTTATTAATTTGGTTTATTTGTCCATTGTTCTGTATGTTGTACTCTTGAAACAAGAAAATTCCAGACACTAGTCGTCGCTTATAATCTCAAAATCATTTGAACACTATTATACAGAGGTCATCTTCATTCCTTTTTAAGCTGCACAGTACTTTTCCATGTGGTTTAATAAGCTGGGGTATCTCCAATCACCTAATTACCTATTACTAATTATTTTTTATCATTCTGCTATTATAAATTAAACTTCTACACTTTGGTTTTAATCCATCCCTTTTCTGAATATACTTGGAACAGACTATATTTTTTAAATCTGTCAAAAAAATGCAGGCTTTTAGCTGGTATCTTCCACTCAAACCATTTTCTTGTTTTAGGCTTACACTGCAAACACAGTGGTTAAAGGCATGGATCCTCAAGTCAGAATGCCTATGTTTATATTACAGATCCAATACTTACTAGGTGTGTGACCTTGGACAAAGTATTTACCTCTTTGTGATTTAATTTCTCATCTGTAAAATGGGGAAAAAAACCAGTACTATCATCATAAGTTTATGTGAGGACTGTTATGTGCTTAGCAATGTGTAGTATATATGTTAATATTAGATCTATTATTATTATTATTATTATTATTACAGAATAAATTATACCTTAAAAATATTTGTGCCATCTTAAGTCTTACTACAGTGAATGAAAGCAACATGACTCATTACTGGTTGATAAGACCATGACAAGAGAGTTTCTAAACTCAAAATGATATGTATTCATATAGACAAATTTCAAATTAAAGAGAGGTTAGTAATTCAAATTTGAGTATTTTTAGAATTGTATCACCTAGATAACTTGTTCTGAGTCACAAAATATAATAAAGTCTATTTTTGCTCTTAAACATTTGCTTCTAAAGCAGGTATACTTGTCTCTCTAGCCAATTTTTGTAACATTATAATTTTCTGCTTCAAAGAATAAAGCAGCTACTTCTAGATAGTGTCAGAAATTAGTGTAACAGTGACATTTAGCCAAAAATGTATTAAAAATGTTATATGGCTTACTATATTAAGAAACAGTATCTTAGAGGTATTAAAAATGAAAATAATGAGCTAATATTAAATATTATTATAGCTTTACTGGAACTCTGAGAATAGGAAAATGACAAAAATTTTGAGAACTCTCTCAGTTTTCAGGTACAGGCATAAAAGCACCATTGTCCTAAAATATTCCTTCATTTAAAAAACACAAAGAATTTATTCCTAGTTGCCAAACTCCTAGTATTTATCGTCAATTAAATAAGATCTAGCCTCTGAGATTTCAAATAAAATACACAGGTTTAGTTATAGCAATGTTTACACAAAAATAGTGTTAAATGTTGTATGAGATGGCCAATTTTTAATTCAAGTACTCATATCCTATCAAGGAACTCCTGTCGCTGTATGTCCGAAGAAACTGGTTTAATCTTTAACTTTTGTTAAATGGTACAAATATTTTAACGTACACTTGCATGATAACTGATTTGTGCTGAATTACTAAATCAAATATTATTAGGTACAATTAAGAAACAATGATATCAGGGGCACATGGATGGCTCAGTCAATTGCTGGGCGTCCGATTTCAGCTCAGGTCATGATCTCACAGTTCCTGAGTTCCAGCTCCGTGTCAGGCTCTGTGCTGACAGCTCAGAGCCTGGATCCTGCTTCAGATTCTGTGTCTCCCTCTCTCTTTGCTCTTGTCCCACTTGCGCTCTCTCTCTCAAAAATAAACATTAAAAAAAATTTTTTTAATAAAAAAACCAATAGTGATATCACCTTTCACATGAAAGGAAAAAGGAGAGGCAAAGAAATTTTTTTCTAGTAAATTTGGTAATTTCCACAATAAAAATTTTTTAAAAGACTATGCTACTATTTTGGAAAGCCAGAAAGAATTAAATAAAATTAATTTCAAAGAGCCAGCTGAGATATATAATTCTTGATAAAAAATGAAGCTTTATCATTGTGTAAATAGCCTTGGTTTTGAAGTTTTAACTAATGTATTTTTTACTTTAAATAAACACTTATTTAGAAGAAATGTTCAATAGAAGAGGTGGAATAACTTGGTTTGTTTTGGTTTTCTTACAGCCAAAAATCTTAACCAAATGAATTATATGGCCTACAAGTTTGGTAGCCTAACTTTCTCCAAAGGGAGATATCGGACGAGTACTTAATTATATAATTAGGTAAAAATAGCCAACACTTATACTACCTGATTACATGGTAGGCACTGTGGTGAGTTCTTCACACATGTACGCTCATGTGATCCTCCTCTCAACTCTAGGATACAGGTAGTTTTCCTGCCCATTTTCAAGACGGAAAGTGAGGAACACAGTAACCTGCTCACCTTCCACAGCTGTGAAGGAGCAGGGCCAATATTCCAACCCTGGCAAGTTTCACTTCAATCTGGAGTCTCACCCACCATGCTAGACCGCTTTAATTATATTATTTCGTTAAGAATAGAATTAAAAATAGTCAACATTCCCCTTATGACACATCCTAAAAATCTGCATCATTTTTCAAATGAATTTCACAATACCCATTCCATATGGCTCAGAACAATTTGTCCTTCAGAAATTATTAATACCACGACAAAGCAGGAAAAAGCAAAAACATTCCAATTCAAATTTTTTGGGAGGTGTTTAAAACTAAGAAACAACTTCTTTTCTTAACCACTTAAAATATATCCATTAAAATTTAGCACAGAGGACTTCAGATAATGCAGTTACAAATTATTAAAATTTCATGTGGCACAACTCCTTACATTAACAAATGAGAGAAGTTAGGCCCAGAATATACTCCAGATGGATGTGCAAAGCACAGGCCAAGAGGGAATGTTGGTATGTTTCAGCTGGTATTTCTGCTGGACATAGGGATAATCACTGTGCAATCCTTAACGTAAGAATTATGGATTCCCTTGCTTCCAAAACACACTGTATGCATTCAGAGAAAAGAGAATACATAATTTATTGAAGTTAGGACCATGGAAAAGCTTAGTCTCCTAGAGGAGAAAGATAGATACACGCACACACACACTCCGAGAGAGAGAGAGAGAGAGAGAGAGAGAGAGAGAGGGAGAAATCTATAAAGATACCATCAAAATGAGAAGGCAATTTCCTTTCAAATTTCTTTCACTCCTATATTGCCAGTCATTTTTTCCTCAGGTAGAATTAAGGCCCAGTGTTGACTTTTTTTTTTTTTTTTAAATATCTTCTAGTTCTAGGGAAGAAATTATCACCCAGGCAAAAGATGAGGCTAGGATTACCTAAGACAGATGAAGTTTCTCAGTAAAATTATATATTGCTGCTACATCAGTTTGGTAAGGGCATAAATGCATTAAAAATTCGCAAGAACATTTTTGTACACAACATGTCCAGTGTTACTTAAAATCTTTGCAGCTGAGAGAATCCTTTGAAAGTAGTGGGAATGAGGACTGAGAAAACACATGGCAGCAGACCAGGCCTCAGGCATCCAGGGTCTCTATAAGCCACAGATTCCTATAATTACCCCTTCAGAGCCCCATGCTTCTTTTCCAACTGTGGCTCACATTCTCACCCTTTAACCCTATACTAAAAAAGAAAATAAATATGAAATTAAAACCAGAGTTCTGCCATATTTTTGTTCTATTTGCCCTATTTTTATTTTACAACATTATCTTGGCTTTCAGTTTCTATAGTGATTTCAAATCCAGAGCAGCAAAAATTGGACAGTGCGATGAAGAAAATAATGCGTTTGATAAAGGGACTTTGTGTGAAGAATCAGAATTAACCAAAGATCTTCTTATTTCAACTCCTGTTAAAAGCCTTTCTATAGTATAAGAATTCTCTTAAAGCCTAAAGACATTGTTCTAATATATAAATGAACCATTTGTATCTATTTTAACATCAGCAATGTGTAATTCATTTAAGAATGGTCAGATGAATAATACTCATAGCCCCCCACCCCGCCAGAAAGTACAAATATACACATCATCTTGCAATTATATCTCTGCCTCAAGAGTGACAGGCATCAGGCAGCTCTAACCTTGTCTCTTCTTTGACTGAAAACACCAAGGTCACATGTCAGTTTGCTACACTTCTCACCTAATATTATTATCTACATCTTCTATTATTGCCATTTTGCCAACTCTCTCAGAAAACAAACTCCTGCCCCCCCCCCCCTTTAAGCTAATCTTTCCACAAACGCTCTAGATTCGAAATCCCAATCCCTTCTATCATCTGGAGCCATCCTTCCTTCTATTGGGTCACTTTCATCTACAAAACACTCAGGTCAAGTTCTCCTTGCTGCATCTCCACACACAAAAGACATCTTTTTAACAGTAAATGTTACAGGTTGAATTGCTCCTGCCAAAAAAATACGTTCTAATCCTAGGCACCTGTGAATGTGACCTTAGTTGGAAACAGGGTCTTTGCAGATATAAATACGTTAAGATGATACAATTAGGATAGACCCATAATCCATTATGACTGGTATTCTTACTAGAAGAGAAAAAAGAGATATAAGGAGAATGTCAAGTGACAATGGAAGGCAGAGATTGAAATGATGCATGCACTAACTAAGGAAGCCAAAGATTGTTGGCAATCACCAAAAGCTAAGACAAAAACATGGAACATACTCTCTCCCTGAGTCCAGAGAGAACATGGCCACGCCAACATCTTGATTTTAGACTTCTGGTACGTAGAACCCTATGAGAAACGTAATTACTATTATACGTTGACTTCTATTGTTGTAAGTCACCCACACTGTGGTACTTTGTTATAGTGGCCCTGGGAAATATATATAGTCCTTAATGATATGATCCGGTACCTCCCTTGTCTGATCATCTGATAAGTGAAACCCTCAGTACTACGGCATAGGACACCTTCCAATTTATAGTTACTATATGTTTTAAATACCACCATTATCTTCACCTTCAATAGACAATCATCACAGTATTTTCTCTGTTCTTAGTCTTTCTCACTTCTTTGTGATATTTAACTTGGTATTTGTCTAATTCATCCTAACCTAGGTTGCCATAATTTGCAAATAAAAAAACTGTGTTTTATCTGGAAACCATAACCTCTACTAAACTTTTGAGATACCTCTAATGCAAAGCCACTATTTAAATAACACTGAATAGGGACTGTTTTGTTTACTTGCCACTCACCTCCAACAAAATGAGTTAAAAGCAGAAACTGTTTTCCTATCACCTATGCCTAGTAGAAGAAAGCAATAAATACCAATACCAAGGGTTGGCACACTATGCCCATGAACCATAACCCTATCAATAAAGCATTACTGGAATACAGCCACACTTATTCAATTACATATCATTTATAACTGCTTTCAATTCTATAATGGCAGATACAAATAGTTGAGACAAAGACTCTATGGGCCCACAAACCCTAAAATATTTACTATCTGGTACTTTACAGAAAGTTTGCTGACCCATTTGGTGAATAAATGAATAATCACCAAAGATATCAAATGCAACCAATATGAAAGTAAAATCAATAAGCATATTAACATGGATATCTGGAGTTTTATAAGTGCGTGTATACAATAAATGTCTGAAGAACACTTTAAATATTATGATGCTTCAGTAAATTCACACTGATAATTACTCTTATTCGATGCATAGCAGCTATCACAGTGGTTAATACAGAGGATTTTACCATCTGCACATTTACCCGCTTAGTACGCCCCCATAATTTACACTGTGGATTAGTATGACAATTACTTTCATTAGTTACATACAGCTGACTCTCGAACAACATGGGTTTGAAGAGTGCAGTTCCACTTTTATGCAGATTTTTTCAGTACAGTAAATGCATTTTCTCATGTCTTTTCATTTTATCTCATATGATTTCCATAATAACATTTTTTCTCTGCCTTACTTTAAGAATACAGTATATAATACAGATAAACTTAAAACACACGTGTTAATGGATTATTTACATAAGCTTTTGGTTAACAGCAGGGTTTATTAGAAGTTTATGGGGACTCAGAAGTTAAACCTGGATTTTCAAATGTGCAGAGCATCACGAACTTAAGCCTCTGCCTTATTCAAGGGTCAATTGTACCTTTCTTAAAATGGACCTCTTTGAGCAAACACTTTTTATTTCACTGGGGGGAAATCATATAGTTTTTAGGACCTAAATAAATGCCATGGTTTCCATACAATAAATCATACTTTGTTATGATAATTAACACTTCACCTAACCATCTCGCATATCTGACCGTATCTGATCTAGAACACAGCTAAGAAATGAGGGGGATAAAAAGGGGATATACATTCTTGTGAAGTACAAACAGAGCACATGTGAACGTTATGTATATACACACACATACATGTACATGTAAAGATATATTTCACTATATATTTATAAACACATATGTGTTTATAAATATATATATTTCACTATATATTTATAAACACATATGTGTTTATAAATATATATATTTGAAACTAGTTATATCTTAAGTACATAAATATATACAACTCGGAGCCTGTTCTTAATTATACAAAATTATATGCAACGTACAAAGATCTTTAACCTGGAAAGATATAAGGCATAAAGATTAACTCAGTTTATTTTTAAAGTTTTTTTTTTTTTTAATTGAGGTATAACTGACATAGAACATACATTACTTTCAGGTATACAACACAATGATTTGATATTCATTGTAAATTATACACAATCGATACAAGTTAGTAGTGTAACTATGATAGCCAACACAAATTAAAAGTTCTAAATTATAATAATAAAATTTCTTTCTAAAAGTAGGCTAACCAACTGGAGCAGTGAGACGTATCACATGCCACCAATATATGTTTACAATTCATAAACATTTTAAAGCCTTGCTACACAAAGTAAGGTTTCAGAATGGGGGAGGAGGAATGGGCCTTGATTAAGGTCCCATCAGCAGGGACCTTGTCAGAAACGTGGAATCTGCATTTTAACAACATCCTCAGGAGATCTGTATGCACATTCAAGTTTGAGATCCCTGGTTCAGAGGTGTCAGAGAAATTAAATAACTTTAAAAGAAAAAACTGTCTAGTACTCTTCTTGCCAATCATCCAAACCCAAATGAAGGTCCAATTTTGCAAAATACAGATGGAAAACTTACAATATTCATTTAACAGAGGACAATACCTTGAGCACTTGAACTTGACCTTCAGTAGTAATTTCCTTTAGCAGCTCACAAAAGGATTGACATAGACCTACTGCGTATGTCTGAAATTCAATCAGAAGTCAAAATATACATATGAATACATTTGCAGTATTAAAAAAGGCAAAAATTCAATGTGGAACTATCACCTATTTGTGCATTATATACTTAAGGTCTAATCATATAAAGTTTCAATTAGAACTCTTAAGAAGGAAAAGCTTAGAAAATAAAAATACAGTTCACTGCTTTACTGATTTTTACAGAAATATAAGGATACATTTATCTGCATCCTATCTGCCTTACAGGGCTTACAAAGTTTTTTTCTCTCTTTAAAGTAATAGAGCGATCTTTAAAATTTGTAAAAGGTACCTCTTGATTTCAAATGAGCAACAATCAAATAACTACATAAATTTTTACAACGCAGAAACTACTAAACCATACCTGTAGAAATTCTGTTGATGATAAAAAGATATAACCATTGATGATCTTAAAGCAGGTTCTGAGGTTTTCTGAACTTAGTTCTGCCAATAAATTTATTTGAAAAAGAACAAATTAATTCAATGTTCACAATCAGTTTAAATGAAACAATTTATTTAGAACTAAGTTATATACCCTTCTTTACAAATCTTTTCTGAGTGCTATTCAGACTACTAAGATATAGATAGCTATCTAAAAACTGACATCAACCTATACCTGAGTACTTTCTCTTACACCTCCACTAGTTAAAACAATTCAGAAAAAGATATTAAGGACCAGGCTTTTTTTCCCTTCAGAAAAGAATTATGTAACCAAATGAACCAACCTTTTGTTTCAAACTACATTTCTACTGCTAGTGCCCTACTTATGGAAAGAGTCCCTGTTACACTCCAAAAACTTAAACCATTTAGATAATTCTCAATCCTTGATCATCTTCAAATCTCCTCCCCTATAAGAACTTACACATAAAAGATGTTCTTAAAATGTAACTACCAGGGGCACCTGGGTGACTTAGTCCATTAAGCGTCTAACTCTTGATTTCAGTTCAGGTCATGATCTCAGTTAATGGGTTCAAGCCCCACATTGGGCTCCACACTGATGGCATTGAGGCTGCTTGGATTCTCTCTCTCCCCCGCTCTCAGTCCCTACCCTGCTCATGCAAGCTCTCTCTCTCAAAATAAATAAATTTAAAAAACTGTAACTACCAGAATAGCACAAGGATATTGTGTTTTAGCTATTCGAGTAGAAAGCTATTTTATTAAAATTGTATATCATCAAATGTTCATAGTGTTATTTTACATCTTATCACGTATAATACAACAGACTACAGATCTTATGTATATAATTATACAGATCAAAACATGACCCCAAAATCTACTTTTAACATCTGCCATTCTTTGTTGCTAATATTTTCAAAATTCTACTTACAATACGATTAAAAAAGATTTTTTTTTCTGACAAAATATTGGCCTAGGCTCTGGCACTCAATTAATTCCCATCCTAGCAAAGTGAGAAGACATTCTATTTGGATGAGAACTTCCCATGTACTTTCAAAAGTATCGGACCATCTTACTTCCAGCTCAAAACGTCTTTTAAAGGCACATTCAGTACATACTTTAGGATTCAACAGACCAGTTTAAAATGAAAAAAGTGGAAGGGACAGAGATGGATGAAATTGTTACCATACTAATGAAAAGACATAGAAATAATAAAAGCTATCATCTAAATATTTTTCACGTAAGATGACAAAATCTCTGGATAAAGGAGCACGCCTTTATATTGGATAAAGCTGTTGTTGTTGTTGTTTTTTAAAGTTTATTTATTTTGAGAGAGAGAACGTGGGAGCAGAGGAGGGGCACAGAGAGAGGGAGAGAGAGAACCCCAAGCAGTCTCTGAGCTATCAACACAGAGCCCAACATGGGGCTCGAACTCACAAACGGTGAGATTATGAACTGAGCTAAAACCTAGAGTAGGACGCTTAAGCGACTGAGCCACTCAAGGCACCCCTGGATAAAATAATTCTTACAAGAAATTCATTGTCTTTTTCTCCTCAAGGAGAAAGTCAAGTCTGGACTTGGGCACACTGTTTAGCAGACCACCCTGAAAAAGAGATGGGCAATGATTACAAGTAAGGCAGAAAGGTCTTGCTTAAATAAGAGCTTAAAAAGGCCACAATACAGGCACATCAGGGAATGTAATTTCTAAATCACTGACATCTAAAATCTTATCAATATATACGATGAAGGGAACAATATTTAAGAAGGATTAATTTCCAAAACCACAGTGTCCATCTCTTCTTGCAGACACTTTAAACACTATTCCTGGGTGCATCTAGAGAGGCAAACACTCAAGTGACTAGTTCACTTCATACTGTTTTCCATGCCTCTATCATGCCAAGGTTAGCTTTGACTGAATTTTCTAGGACATGCTATTATCAGCAAGTATTAAATACTGACATTAAAAATACACTTAAAATTAATAAATTTATCTAGTTTAAAGTATAACAAATGTTATTCATTATATCCATGAGTTCCTACGGACACTCTGAAGAAAAATTACTGTCCAGTCTAATATCAGAAGGAGCTATGCTTTAAGGTGCCTGGGTGGCTCAGTCAGTTAAGCATCCAACTCTTGCTTTCAGCTCAGGTCACGATCTCATGGTTTGTGAGTTCGAGCCTCGCGTCAGGCTCTGTGCTCACCGTGTCAGAGCCGATTTCAGATCCTCCGTCTCCCCCTTTCTAGCCCTCTCCCACTGCTCTTTCCCTCCCTCACTCTCAAAAATAAAGGTTAAAAAAATTTTTTTTAATAAAAAAAAAGAGCCATACTTCAACCATGCAAGAGATCGTATTTATTTTATTTGTTTTATTTTATATACATATAAAGAGAGAGCACACCCGAGGAGAGAGGAGCAAATGGAGAGAGAGAATCCCAAGCAAGGCTCAATCCCAAAACCTTGGGATTATGACCTGAGCTGAAATCAAGAGTTGGAAACTCAACCGACTGAGTCACCCAGGTGCCCTGTATTTACTTTCAGACCCTGTGAATAATTTAAATCAAATGCTATCAAGCAGGGGCTACTGCCCTCCCAGGAGATACATGGCAAGGGCTGGAAACTCTGGTTATTACAACTGTCTAGTGGAATGAGGTTAAGGAGGCAACTAAGCTTCCTACAATGCACATGACAGCACCTCAAAGCAAAAAATGACCTGACCCAAAATGTCAACAGTGTCCACACTGAAAACGCCTAACTTAAGTGGTCAAGTGTTTCTCTCATAGCTTGTGAATGAAATCAGAGGCAAATCTCTGACCCATAGTATCTAATTGTGCTATGTCCATGTATGATTTGTATCTATTAGTCTAATTATAATTTATACTCTGCAAATCCTTTTTTTTACCCCCTCTATTCTTTTGCTCCTGTAATCTGCACCTTCATGTTATGTTTTATTTATTTTCTTAAAGTCTCTGTAATAGGACAAAGAGAACAAATTATTGAATAATGTTAATAAAATTGAGTAGAAAACTCTAACCATACTACTTAATGTTTATGTTTGGAAATGTGACTATCACAATTTCTTTTTATTTCAAGTTGTGATAATATATGAGGGCTAAAATGTGTAAAAGAGCCTACATTATCATGAAGTTAGAGAGGGAAAAGTCCCTTCCAAATTAGAAAGCAAGTTACCAGGAGAAAAATTTGATGGGTCAAGGAACATTAGTTTGACATTTATGGTAACATGGACAAGAGCCAGTCAGATATGTATCTTGTAAGTAATGAGAATACTAAGTTAACACTATAAAATAGATTTAAAGGATTTTAAAAACAAGCCTTTAGAACTACATTATCTGAATTACTTTTAATTATAGCCTCTGGTTCTACTTTAAATTCCTCTGATTCTACATATATTTAGGAAAAAGGATATAAAATGAATTTTAGCCCTGGATTTATTCACACTTAATTAACATATCTTAAAAACCATTAACTTAAACATCTAATAATATTCAATATTGTTGGTTTTATGGATTTTAAATGAAAATGAGAAAATTCCTGCCAATAGCTTTATTTCTACTTATAAAAATGTAATAGCTATCATATTGACTAAGTAACTTTTTAAAAATCACAGATATTGGAGCGCCTGGGTGGCTCAGTCAGTTGAGCATCCGACTTTGGCTCAGGTCATGATCTCGCAGTTTGTGAGTTCGAGCCCCGAACTGAGCTCTGTGCTGACAGCTCGGAGACTGGAGCCTGCTTCGGATTCTGTGTCTCCCTCTCTCTGCCCCTTCCCCGCTCATGCTCTGTCTTACTCTGTCTCTCAAAGATGAATAAACGTTAAAAAAAATTTTTTTAAATAAATAAAAATCACAGATATAAAAAGAAAGAATGTGTTTTCACTGATAAGATAAGCAAGTTTTCTTTTGATCTGTATTCTTAAATGATTAAAATTAATACTCTGGTTGGACTTCAAAGTAAATTTTAAACCTCATATAAAAGAATGTATATGCAAAATGCTGTATGTGGAAATTAGTTTTACAATACTCAAAAAAAAAGTTAACACTGATGTCAAGGTTACTAAACGTGTAAACATGATTTCTTCATATTACCAAACCAAATATACATACCATAATACATAAAACAAATTACACATAATATTTGCTTTCAAAGAGAAAAGCAGGGAATAAACTAATTCAAAAGCATCTATATCATCTATATTCACTGCTACTATCTGTAAAATACAGAATTTTTAAAACTTTTGAAAATTAAAAAAGTTTACATCAAATATCAATATCACAAGGATGAAATCTCACTATCTTTTTTAAACAATGTTTACTCATTTTCAGAGAGAGGGCGTGCGTTTGTGGGGGAGGAACAGAGAGTGCATGTATGAGTACTCTTGGTGGGTGGGGGAGAGCAACAGATAGGGAGGGAAAGAGGGAGAGGGAGAGGGAGAGGCAGGGAGAGGGAGAGGCAGGGAGAGGGAGAGGCAGGGAGAGGGAGAGGCAGGGAGAGGGAGAGGCAGAGGGAGGGAGGGAGGGAGGGAGGGAGGGAGGGAGGGACAGAGAGAGAGAGAGAGAGAGAGAGTGGGGGCGGTGGGGGAGAGAATATCCGAAGAAGGCTCAGTGCTGTCAGCACTGAACTCAAGGCAGGGCTTGATCTCACCAATAGTGAGATCATGATCTGAGCTGAAATCAAGAGTCAGATGCTTAACCGCCTAAGCCACCCAGGTGCTCTACAATTTCACTAGTTTTTGATCCAGTTAAGTAACAAATTCTAAAAAGGTTGGTTAGCTTTTCTTTTAAAACAACAGTAATATTAACAGTAACACATATAATTGCAAAATACTTAAATAATCTTTAGTATGTGCCAGAGAATGTTCTTAACACAGAGAAGTCCTTACTGATTTGGAAAGACTATGCATCAACTACAAAGCTTTCTATGGTAAACTGTACCATAGTGTTTACCTAAATCTACACTCAAAATACTGTCATAAAATCACAGTAGGGTTAGTCAATGCTTTTATGTCTCTTTTTCCAGTGTACCAACCCTTCTCCTGCTATACTGTAAAGGTCAGGTATGCTGAATTTGGGGTCAAAGAACACAGGTAAAGTGAAATCACTGTGACTATCCACTTTGTCGTGAACAGGAGTCAGCCATTTTTACTTAGGAAGATATCCATAAAGGAAAATGTCTGAATCCTGTTCATGACAACGTTGATAATGGCTCCAGTTGAGGTTTCTATTCCTCGGTCAAATATAAAGAACAACTGTGGATTACCCAGAATGGCACTGTATGTGGTCTCCAAGTTAGGAAGAATAGAGCTAAAAGGCCTCTGCCAGAGTTAAGGGAAATGAAAGGATTCCCACTCTATTTCTCTGTGGTGTCTTAAAGACAGACACAACTTTTCTTACAAGACTAGCAATAAGTGGTCTATTGACACAGTCTTCATCTTTGGGAATTTTTTCAACATTTTTATAAGGACACTTTATGATAAATGGCAAGTGGCTCTATAATGGAAAACAATGGGTATTTTGGTATTATTTGAGATTTATATGAAGAACAGGATAACAGAAGATCTCAGAAAAAAACACAAAGGACTAGTTATATTATCTGCCCACTAATACCACCCAGCAAATGAGATGTTTTCTAATCAGTTTTAATAGTGTTTTAATCCACATTTGTTGATACTTTCAAAAAGTTTATCTACTTTTCCAGTGCATCATTGTACCTCAATATTTCTGCCTCTAATAAAACTGCTCACTACAAATAAGTTCCCAGAAAAAAGTCTTCAGATATTGCCATAAATGCCCTCTCCTGACAATATTCAGTTAGTGTATACAAAGTTCTAATGAAGGAATTAAAGATGCTTGAAGAATACTATGAATGGAAAAAAATTTTTACATTTTATAAATAAATGATAGTATTTTACAGACTGGAAAAGAACCAGAAAGGCAACTAAATAGCACCGTATACAATCCTTGTATTACTCCATGAGTTGATGTGGATGAAACTCGACTGTATTATGCTAACTGAAGTCAGTCAGTCAGAGAAAGACAAATATCATATGATTTCACTCACATGTGGAATTTAAGAAAAAATACAGATGATATGTGGGGAAGGGAAGGAAAAATAAAATAAGATAAAAACAGAGAGGCAAACCCTAAAAGACTCTTAAATACAGAAAACTGAGGGTTGCTGGAGGGGAGATGGGTGGGCAGATGGTCTAGACAGGTGATGGGCATTAAGGTCGGCAGTTGTGACAAGCACCGAGTGTCATATGTAAGTGATGAATCACTAAATTCTACTCCTGAAACCAATACTACACCGAATGTTAACCAACCTGAATTTAAATGAAATCTTGGAAAGAAAAAAAATGTGAATCTCCAATGATAAAATCCCTCACGAAGTAAAATCTCCATAAACAATTATTCATTTTTTCAATGTAAAATACTACATACTTGTGAATGGTAGTGATATCTAACAGAAAAGTATTTATTTCCTTGGGAATTATCATCATAATCCATGTTCAGATTGAAAAACAGAACAACAATTAGATCTCATTCAAGGTGGCTGAAAGAAACTAAGGCCCCATTCCTTGCAGAGTGTCCAGTTCCCCTATCCCATGTGCCACAAGTGATGCTCCAGGAACATCAATCTTCGGGATAGGGTGCCTGGGTGCTCAGTTAAGCATCCAACTCTTGATTTCGACTCAGGTCATGATCTCACTGTTTGTGAGCTAGAGCCCCACGAATGGCTCTGCACCGACAGCTCAGAGCCTGCTCAGGATTCTCTCTCTCCCTCTCATTCTGCCCCTCCCCTGCTCGCATGCTCTCTCTCTCACAAAATAAACCTTAAAAGACAAAAAGAACACTAAGCTTCATGATGTCACATCTCTATACATAAGTAACACATCAACAAACAATAAATATTTGCCAGTAGTTAACAGTCTTCACATTGTTGCTTCCTTAGGCTAAATTAGAAACACGTATGGGGGCTCAGTCAGTTAAGCATCCAACTCTTGGTTTCAGCTCAAGTCATGATCTCACGGTTCATGAGTTCAAGCCCCACACTGGGCTCTGTGCTGGAAGCTGGGAGCCTGCTTGAGATTCTCTTTCTCCCTGTCTCTGCCCTCCCCAACTCACACTGTCTCTCTCTCAAAATAAATTTAAGAATTAAAAAAAAGAAAAAAAAAATATGTACAGAGCTCATTTGTGATAGCATAAATCTGACAGCATAAAATCACTTTGTAAAACAAACTGGATGAAACCACGGTATACAGATGCAGTTTTATAATATTGTCTTTTAAATACTTTATAGAATCTGCTATGAAACACAGAAATTTTAACAAAGTTAAAACTAAACACAGAATTAGATTTCCAAGAAGACTTTTTTTAGTGATTTAGTAAATTTAGTGTTCACTCTTCACAAAGTAGAAA
Organism: Panthera tigris; assembly: GCF_018350195.1. Lineage (NCBI taxonomy): Eukaryota > Metazoa > Chordata > Mammalia > Carnivora > Felidae > Panthera > Panthera tigris. The sequence continues at coordinate 129,441,307 of NC_056660.1, read as the reverse complement.
TGGTTTTACAAAGTTATATAGGAAAAAAAATCCACAAACTATTAAAACACTATTAAACTTGTGAGTATCAGGGACTTGTGTAAAATGGAAGGTATAATTTAAAGTCACCCAAGGGGCGCCTGGGTGGCTCAGTCGGTTAAGCGGCCGACTTCGGCTCAGGTCGTGATCTCGCGGTCTGTGAGTTCGAGCCCCGCGTCGGGCTCTGTGCTGACAGCTCAGAGCCTGGAGCCTGTTTCAAATTCTGTGTCTCCCTCTCTCTGACCCTCCCCTGTTCATGCTCTGTCTTTCTCTGTCTCAAAAATAAATAAACGTTAAAAAAAAAAAAAATTTTTAAAGTCACCCAATAAGGCCCCAAAGGAGGGCTGCATTCAAAAACAGTATTAAGTTTACATTTTAATACATACCAAGAAGGGGGGACATATTCTGAAATATGCGAAGCAACTCCGGTGTAACACATGGGCTGTTTTCCAAAGTCACTAACCTAGGAAGAAAAAACAAATAGCTGAATCTCTTTCTATAGCCATTAAGCTCTTAACAATACAACTTACTAAAAAACTGTCCCATCTAAAGGAAGAAAGAAAAATGAACAATACAGCAAGTTACAAAAGTTATCTTTCTGTATCAAATGAAAAACGTATCTACACATCGCACATTATTATTTTCTATATACACAGCAAAAATAGTAAGGGAAGTAACTACATATTAAAATATTTACAACTACAAAATGTCTTTACAATAAAATTTTAATGATACAGCAAAAGCATGATTATTATGGAATTGTCAAGGAAACATAAAATTGTCTTGTTCTTTTTATATTGTTCTGTCACATGTAACTGATGTGCCCTTTCAACAAGACACTGGGCAATATGAAAGAATAAATCTATAAAAAATAAAATATATATGGGTTGTGGTTTATCACCTAAGTGTGCATTTGGTTTACCTCCTCACCCCTCACCCAAAGAAGTTAAAGGAGAAAAAAAACATGATTGTCACAATAGTTGCAAGAAAGGAGTAGGAGGGGATCCTATTCAAAATCTAACATTCATTATAAAAACGCTTATCCTATTACAAACAGAAAGTAAATCCTTAATCTGGTAAGAGAGGACCTATCCAACACTCAAAGAAAACACACCTAATGATATGTTGAAGCCATTCTCTGGAAAAACAGAATCACATCTCAAAAAATTTCTTCTATTACCTTGCCTACCTTCCCATCTACTGAGTGTATATATGGACGGTTCCTCACATGATATGCCAACTAAGTTAATAAGACACAAGGGTGAGAAGAGAAAGTTAAATAGGCTTTATTTACAACAGGTGTGACAGACAGAAAAGAGAGAAAGAATTCATGAAGTATTTTAATCACTAAGCGACTTCAACAAGGCTGCTGTAAATATCAATACACTGCATACAAAAATGAACTCAGTTTCTACACTCAAAACATTAAATACTTAAGATTTAAATAGATGTTGGGGCACCTGGGTGCCTTAGTCAGTTGAGTGTCCGACTCTTGCTTTCAGCTGGGGTCATGATCTCCCAGTTTTGTGAGTTTGAGCCCTCTGTCGGGCTCTGTGCTGGCAGCTCAGAGCCTGCTTGGGATTCTCTCTCTCCCTCTCTCTGACTCTCCCCCACTTGCAAGGTCTCTGTCTCTCTCAAATAAAGTAAAACTTAAAAACAAAATAAAAATATTTAAATAGATGTTATTATAAGAAACACTAATACAAAAATCTAGCATCATAATCATGTCAATTCTCTCCCCCACTTACAGTGTTTCTGTCTCTCTCAAATAAAACTTAGAAACAAAGTATTTAAATAGATGTTATTTTAAGAATCACTGATACAAACATCTAGCATCATAATGATGTCAATTCTCTCTAAACTGTTATAGAGAATCAATAAAACTTCAACTCTCCATAGACTTTCCCCTAGAAATTAGGAAAATGGATCCTAAAATGATTTAGAAGGCAAATGACCAAGAATAAACAAGAAATTTATCAAGAAAAAAAACATATGGCGGGGGGGGGGCACTTGCTTTATGACTCACTCTAAAACTAATGTATTTAATATCATAAAAAGAATACCACAAGAAACAGACCCACTCATTTATGACAGAGGCGGTTCCTAGGTTAAGAAAGGTTGGAAAACTCAGGCATTGGTGGGAAGCTACCGGGCCTCTACCCCACACGAAATACAGAAATTAATTCCAGTATTTATATGAGAAGTGTAAGTCTTTATTTTATAAGATGTTAGCAGTACATACTTATAGCTTTAGGTTTAAGAAAGACCACAGAAAAAGATGAATAGGACTACATTAAAGTTAACAATTACTCTATGTCAAAAGATGTCTCAAAATTGTCAAAATCTAAGTCACATGGTGGGAGAAAACTGTTTCTAATATATATAACTGAAAAGGGAACAGTATTCAAAGGAATATACAAAAGAGGTTAGAAAGAGAAAAACATATAGAACAAACACGAACAAGCGATCCAGAGGATACAAAAATTGGCAATAAACTTGACTATTAAAAGTATAAAAAGATATTGTACCCAACCAGTAATCAAATCACAGCCAAAATTACAAATGCAAATTATAAGCAAAACAAGGTACAATTTTACCCCTACCATATTACCAGGATTTTCAGTCTGACCTAATAAATACTGGCAAAGCTATAAAAAAGTGAAAACTCTTGCACACTGCTGACAGGAAGAAGTTGGTATCAAGACTTGGAAAGTAAGTATTATTATCTGAACTAGTGAAATATGTCTATGTGCACACACCTATGACCTCATGAATAAGGCCTCATACATCTGCATACTTTTTCATGTACAAAAATGTTCAGGGTGCATTATCTGAACATCCGACAAAATGGCATATGAGTAAACGAACTGTTACATTCACACCATTAAACTCAGCAATATGGGTGAATCTTAGAACAGGGAGCTAAAAAAATTAAGTTAGAACACCTATTGTAAAATTTATATGAAGGTAAGATACATTGTGTAGAGTCACATACAAACGTGATTGTAAAAACAGCAAGCCACAAGAAAATAAACCAAGGAATGAAAACAAAAAATACTGGCACACCGGCTCATCCCTGTAATGAAAACAGGAGAATCCAACAAACATCCCACACCATGGGCTTCACAGACATTCTTACTCTCCCACAGCTTCACCAGGGTACAGAAAATGGATTTTCATTTTATGTAAGTTATAAATAATTACAAACAATATGACTTCCCTATTACTTTGTATCTATGAATTATTTCACAAATCTTAAATATCAAAATTAGGAAGAAGAAGGGGGACATAGAAGAAAGCAGCCACCCACAAAATGAAGTACGGGCCACACACACAAGCAGTGGTAGCTTTAGATACTTTGATCAACAAGAAGAGGATTTGATTCCATGATTCCATTTCTCAAGAATAAAATGAAAGAAAAGATTTTTAAAATTCTTTCCTATTCCCCTTTAAAATAAAAATGAAACCAAAAGAAAAACCATAATCCAGTCATGATATTTCAGTGAGAAAACAATTGATGGGCATCTTCTAAATCTCAGAATACGTTTGAAGCTCTGTCACTGGGTCCAAATTAAGACTCCATGTGACTCTTTCCCTCCCACTGTCATTATCTTAGTAAAAAGAGCATTCAGGTCATTGTCACTCTCACTACCTACCTATGCTAGCTTCCCAAATACAAGCCATACTATTCTAAAAAGGAAGAAATCTTGGGGCGCCTAGGTGGCTCAGTTGGTCGAGCGTACAATTCTTGGTTTTGGCTCAAGTCATGATCTCACGGTTTGTGGGTTACAGCCCCATGTGGAGCGTGCTTGGGATTCTCTCTTTCTTCCTCTCTCTGGCTATCCCCCGCTCATACTCTCTCAAAATAAATAAACTTAAAAACAAAAAGGCAAAAAAATCTTGCAGAGTTTAAAGTACTTAAAAGTACTATGACATGGCGACCACTCCAGATTAAACAACTGAATGCTAAGAAAGGAAAGAAAGAGAAACAAAGTCAAGGCACTAATGGAAAGTTAAGGGACAAGTTATGCTGATGAATAATTAGACAAAGTTGTATATACCAACATCTTTAGCTAGAGAAATGTAAATTTTAATGTTACCCCTCTAAATAAAATACAGAAAACAAAGAGCATTAAGTAAAAACACAGGCATAGCAATTCAACAAATAAATATAAGAGCATGAAAATTCTTTTGAGGCAAAGCCTCTCTGGTTAAGTGAAATACAAAATATAAAAATTTTCTCTGTATAGGAGATACAACTAAAGTTCTAATAGAAAAGCTAAAATGTAAAAGTTGAACAAAAAAAATCAAATCTAAACAAAATAAACCATATGACAATATTAGTATCAAAATTTAAATGCAAAACAATTAAAAGGTGAAAAATTAATCAATACATACATGTATCAAATGACACTTCATAATATTTTAAATTTTAAATACTGTGTTTTATTTGTTAAATTCTTTAAAACAATATAGAAAAATACCAAAACTCTGTGCAGTGAATAATAATTTTATTTCTAGCATTCAAGTATAAAAAGAAATAGAAATAAAAAGGGACACTGACACAAAGCAAACTAAATAGATATTTTAATAAATCACTGTCAAGATTAAGAAGTGAAACACTGATTTGAACCATACAACCTATTAGTTAGAAAGAATAGATATATATAAAGTCTGCATCTTTAATATCATCACTATTTGAGACTGTTACAAAAAGACAGCCTCGAGTCATTAAAATTCTTAGTAACTTAAAAATTGTACAAGTGACAGGTTGTATTTACAATGCAATAAATCCAGACCTGAATCATGTGCTTTAATATCAGCAAAAAATAAATGAGGTTGCGTCAAAGAAGACATTAAAAAAACTCTAATGCTACTACCAAAATAACAAGACTTAAGGGAAACAGGCCATTACAATGGAAGGCAAATTCATAGCTTTAAATGTTTTAGCACTTAAGAAAAGGTAATGAAGTAACTATTTTTTTATAGCTTTAAAAAATACACCCAGTTAAGGGTAGGAAGTAGAAAATATGAAGCAGCAGTAAAGTAACAAAGGGCAGAAACAGAGAACTCATAAAATGCAACATGTAGTTCTTTCATATTAATAAAAAGAAAAATCTCTAATATACTTTTTTTTTTTTACATCTCTAATTTTTATTGGCAAAGAGAGTAGCCATTTTCATAACAAAGCCTATCAGAAACATCCACCAGCTTTGCCCAATTTATTTTCATTACATTCAGAGTATGCAATACCTGATGCATACTCTATTCTAGTTGGTAAGGCATGTGTTGAACCTAATTATGGTACTGGGCCCAAAGCACAGAATGTTTCTCTTGGTTACCTTTTACTTATCTTGCCAGTTACCTTTTAATTATGAATCCGTACTAGCATATAAAGTGCTGCTTCTACATCTTTGCCTGACTAATATATGTACTTTAAAAGAGATAATAAATATACCTTAAAAAGAGATAAATCAAAAATAAGACTACAAGTAACAGAGATAAAGCACATACCTGTATGTTTTTTTTTTTTATTAGTATCTTAAGGGAGGAAGTACCAAAATTAACAGACATGGAAAATCAAAACTAAAGTATGTACAAACTAACACCTAAGAAACAACCTGAAAATATTACCAAACTGTGAATAACTTCCCAGCCACTGCCATGAGTCCATTTCCAGTTCCCTTTTCTACTCAATTTTCAAATCATCCAAAGAATAGTTACCATATCACAGAGATCATTCCAGTATGGAAAAAAACCCACATTTTTTAAAATAGTGAATTGGTAAAACACACATGACACTGATATGAAATCAGACAGTATCACAAAATATGGACAAAAGATCTTAAGAGTTCAGGAAAAAATAAAATCTGATAAAATACCACAGAACAACAGAAAAGATTTGTATAATTTATCAAAAGTAGAATTCACCCTAGCAAGAAAAGTTTATCTCAGAAGTCAGCTCTTTAAAAAGAGAGATTTTGAGGTTTTAAGATGCTAATCTCCTGAGTAGATGGCAAAAGGCAGTCACATCAGTTGTTGTTGTTGTTGTTGTTGTTGTTGTTGTTTTTTAATGATGAAGACCATATTACACTTAATGGCATATAGCCCACGCTTATTGTGGACCAGCATCCATTACCTGATCCTACTTCCTTTAACAAAGAACAAAACAAAAACAAAAAAAACTGTTAATGCAAGGTTTGTTCAAATTCTATTTAAAAATATTTTATAGTAATAGGTTTATATTAGGAAAGAAGATGAAAAATTATTGAGCCAAATCTCAGAATATTAAGTCAAATGACAAAAACAAACTTTAAGTAGAAAAAGAGGAAATGATAAATATAAGACCAGAAACTAACAAATAGGTAACAAAAATACAACAAAGAGAAAGCCAAAGGGTGGTTGTTTGAGAAGATTAGTAACACTGGCAAATCTCTAGCAAGCTGGATCAAGGGGGATGGGGGGAGGGGAACATGGGGGAAAAAACACATAATCACTCTAAAAAGTTTTCCTCTGTGTATGGGACCTCAAACATCTCCTACTACTAATTATCCCCTAGTAAGTTCAAATTCCCATTCTCCAAGATAACTATTTAAATCTTTTTTCTCCACAAATCCCTCTATCCTCTATGTACTTCCATTTCAGCCAATAATATTAAAGTGATGACTATGCTTCATATTTGAGAAAACAGAATCTATTAGACCCAACCCCTTCCTATCACATCTCACTATAATACAAAAATCCATCTTCCTGCCTCCAGTTAAAATGGATGAAGTATCACTGATGTTACTTAAAACCAAAACCAACAAACAGCTACATATGCTAAATCGCATCCCTTCTTGCCTCCAATTAGTCGTTCTCTAGAACCTCATCCATCCCTCTAGACTCTGCATTCCCCACACCAGCCAACTGCTGCCCTATTTCGACATTCCTCTTCATTGTTAAGTGCTCCCAATGTTGTCACAGTCTGTAATTACTTAATTTCAATTCTACTCAGTTCTTACTACTTTACTGAAACCTTTGCTATCATCTCCATGTGGCCAAATTCACTTCTTTGTACGATTCTACCTAGAATAATCAGCAACGTTTGACGTACCTGACCACTCTTTCAGGAAATATTCTTTCTTGGCTTTGTTTTCCTCCTCTTATCAACAGACAGCTCTACTCTGTCACCCTTGATGGCGCCCCCCATGTGACCTCACAAATGCCTTAAGTTCCTTGGGATTCTGCTAGGAGCAGAATGTTCCACATCTGCCCTTCCTTCTTAGGCAACTTTACAGACTCTCATATGCAAAGAGCTAACCATTTAACACACATTATCTCATCCTCACAACCATGTGGGGTAGGAATTATACTTCCTAATTTTACAGATTAAGAAAGTCAGGCTCATAGATGATGATTACATACCTCATGCAGTGGCATAATTGGGACTGGCACCTATATCTGATTCAAAAGATGAGTTCTAACTCCGTATACTCTAATTTAAAGAATCTAAGCTATTAAGCATTTGAGCTAAAAAAAAAAAAAAAACAAAAAAACAAAAAAAGAGAGAGAGAGAGAAAAGAAAGAAAAAAGGTATTCTAATAATTTCATTTTGTTTACATAAACTAAAGGCTAAGAAAACAAGAGATAACAACAGAGCAATGTACATTTATTACTGCCTGTTCATGTAATCCTTAAAAAATTTATATACCTTTAATAAACACATTAATATGCTAAGTCTATAATACTGTTAAGTATCAGAGTCTATCTCTTTACTGTAAGTAATACTTTTAATTTTTCTAATAGTCAACATCATATATTGTCTACATATTTATAGAAAAGTATGTGTCTGACACTAGTCAGAGACTAGTGTCTTTTTTTTTTTTTTTTTAATGTTTATTTATTTTTGAGACAGAGAGAGACAGAGCATGAACAGGGGAGGGGCGGAGAGAGAGGGAGACACAGAATCTGAAACAGGCTCCAGGCTCTGAGCTGTCAGCAGAGAGCCCGACGCGGGGCTCGAACTCACGGACCGTGAGATCATGACCTGAGCCGAAGTCGGATGCTTAACCGACCGAGCCACCCAGGTGCCCCCAAAGACTAGTGTCTTAATTTGTAATCTAGAGTAGGCATTGGCCAGCTAGAGTTCATGGGTCATATTCAACCCACACTCAATTTCTATAAATGATGTTTTACTGGAACACAACCATTTTACATATTGTCTGTGACCACTCTCATGCTAAAACAGCAGAGGTCAATAGTCAAGACATCACACAGCCTGGAAAGCCTAAAATATCTACTATCTGCCCCTTTACAGAAAAAATTTGCCAACATCTGATCTCGAGTAATCCATCCTGTACACACAAAAATACATGAATATGTATTTTCAACACATGCTAATTTATGATAAAACCACCCAAAGTCATTTAGGTTCCAACAACACAACCTAGAAAATATCAGAAAGTTAACTTGTAAATCGAGTATCTACCTAACATTTTAAAATCATTCATGTAGTAGTCTGCTACAGATCATTAATTTGTAATTTGCACCAAAGACAGTTTCTAAAAAATAAAAAAAAATGTTCATTCCTAAACATCTAAGAAAAACTAAGGCAAGAAGGAAAGGAAGGAGAGAAGGAAGAAAAAAGGAAACCAGAAATGTTCATTTTTTCCATGCTTAATTTCTGTGATTTTCTTTTTTAATTTCAATAGTCAGTTTATATATTACAATGTTGGAGCCTTTCCTGTATTATAATTGACCTGCAGAAATTTGCTGTCATCAGTAAGATAAGCTTAGTAAAGCCAAAGGATTTTCTAGCACAGTTCCTTACACAGTGGGCAGTCAATAAAGGTCTGCAGCAGTGAGCTGCCTCAGAAACAGAGTTTTTCTTTTTTAACTTTTAACACGACACACTACTCACTTGGCAAAATAATTAGTCAAGGCCAAGAAGCCTCAGCATTTGGGGCTGAGATATATTATCTGAGTATGTAATAGGTGAAGTAGCAAGAGGCTGAAAAATGAGTCAACATCCCCCAAAACATCTCATTTAACAGGCTGCAAGTTTTAAGTCATTTTTAGTTTTGAAGTTTTATTGAACTCTCCCCATTTTACATTTCAAATTCCAAAGGTTAAAGGCAGCTGAGTCGTTACTGAAATTTCCCCTTTCAACTTTGACTACTATGAGCCTATACTGAGCGACAGCTGCCAAGAATAGATGGAACTATGATGTTACCCAATTCAGGGAAAACGGTTTTATGTTTCTGTTTTTAAATACTGGGTTTTTAAGGCCTGTTACATGACCTTTGCTTTATTGGCATGAGAGTAGGGAAGGCCAGGGGAAAAAAAAAAAAAAAATCCAGGGAATCAAATTTTTCCTCTTACCATAATTCTAAACCATCTTCCAGAAGATAAACATGTGGAGGCTGGGAAACATCTGTACTCAGTTGGATAACTGGGAGCAGGAAAGGGTACAGGTTCTTGCTGTCTGCTCCTAATCCCTAAGGGAAGTATAAATAAAACTTAACATAAGACACTCTAAGATCCCACCCCCACCAAAAAATAACCTATCGTATAAAAATGTCCTAAAATGAGCTGATAAAAAATAAATCCAAGATTTTCTGGGATGGTCCTAACTATAAGCACTACTAAAACAAGGTTAGTTCTGTTTACAATTGAACAGCAAGTAGCAAAAAAATACTATTCAATTGCCCAGTGGTAGTAGAATCATATACACCAATGGTATAAACATCTGTTTTAAGAGATTCCATATGTATCTTCCCCTCTGACTACTAAAGTGGTACTAACACTGCTATATTAAATTCCATAAATTATCTCACCTAAGTAATCTAAAATGAACCCAATCAAAATGTTCATTAGTAAGATAATTACATCATAGTACATTCATATTCCAGAATAGAGACTAGCCAATGAAAAAGTATTAGGCATGGAATAAAAACAATCTCAAAAATAATTACAAACTGGATTTAAAAGTACAGAAGAAGTGTGTATATAACAACTGCAAAAACCCAAGAATTTTTAAACATACCTACCACATGCAAAGAGATATACACATAAAAATGTTTCTTTGGAGTATACAGAAAAAATTAACACTAATTAAATATGGGAAGGGGGAAAGGATGCTGAAAGAATGTAAAAATTATTTTTTTCTTAAGCTTTGTTTTAAAAAAATGCACAAAAATTTTTTAATGAACAATTTTTGCTAGTATTTTTAATGACCCAAAAAATGGAGGAAGAAGAGGGGGGTTTATCTAAAATTCTAGTTTACCTAATTATTGTTTTATGGAGATTGACTCAGTGTATCACACTAAGTCCAAGCACTCTGAAAGGAAACATAAAGGATAAGAAGCCAATTTTTAATCCATAATAATCTCTGTAATCTGACAAACACAGAAAGGAAACCAATAAATATCAAACATCTCCTCATTTAGGAAGTAATTCAAATATCAATAGCTAATGGTAGAATACCTTTATGTTAAGCAAAACAAAATCCGTATGTATACATCTTCTCATGCCATATATATACTGAGTTCAATCTTTATTAGTGGGACAGATACCTAAATGGAAATGCATAAAGCTTATCCTTAAGTAAGTTTGGTTCTTTCTAAAACTAAAAATCAGTTGAAAGACCTTATTAAAGATCTTTTTAAAGGAAGATAGTTATTAAAATGTCACACTTAATAAAGTAGTACACTGTGTCTTAAAATTAAGTTCAATTTCACTCTCTGTAGTTCAATCTTTAATACAACAACAAAAGAAAAGGAACATTAAGATAAACTAGTCAAGTTCATTTTGATTATTAAGTAGACTTAAAATTTCCTAGAAAAATTAAAATCTATCTACTTACTTAGTGCACATCCCAAGAAGCATGAGATGCTAGCTTTCACAAAACTAAAGCCTCTGCTAAACATGTAAGACTCTCGGCCAAAGCCTGAAGACATTTACCTTTGTAGTCTAATGGCCTGAAGAATGTGTGCAATCTCAGATATACAACTTTAAATGTGAACATTCTCTCAGCCCACAGTCATAACTACAAGACATTGTCTACAACATTATGAAAAAAATCACATAACACATTTTCTACAACAGTATGAAAGCTCAAAATTAAATTCATCAGTTATTAAAATGATCAGAAATGCTTCAAGAAGCAGAAATCTTATTGTATAATAATTACATAAGACAGAAGGGAAAATGAGGTGAAGGGTATTCTGTACTATCTTTGCAACAGTCAGTGAATTTATAAGGTTATTATTATTTTTTTGGTTAAGGGAAAAAAAGAATAAAACCCCCTAAATATTGGCATTTCACAGGATAACGTATTTGACTGCCTTCTCCTGTGTCATGTGCATGCGGAAAATGTCCCAAAATATTATCTCCAAACACAGATCTCTGAACTCCAGACACTGAATAACTACAGGACATCATCACCCAGAAGTCATCTCAAACTCTTTAAGGTGACCACTGAACCAATTCAGTCTTCCTAAAAAACAGTTCCTGTCCGGCCTTTCCAAACTCAAGTGACCTGTACGACTACCTATTTAGTGGTAAACAGTCTCTCATCCTCCTCCTAGTTCCTGTTCCTACTCACCGCACATCTCAACAATCCTTTATTCTACTATTTTTCAAATCTTTCCCCTTCTTTCCATGCATTTTACTTCAGAACTGCATCATCTATTTTCATGGTTAACAGAAAACGTACCAACCACTTTCCCTGACCTTAGTTTTACTCCATTCCAAACCCTGTCTCCACTGGCACCCTGATTACCTTACTAAAATAAAAATGTTAACACTCCTTGCTCTGAACTTGAAGAGATGTTCTTGTGGCCTTCCTGACCAGGCCCCTATAACCATGTTCTGTACTATGCTCCGGCCACACCATACAACTCAGTATTATCAATCACAATGTTAAAATCTGGAGGAAGCGGACAGATTTAACGCATGCATTTACTACTCTTCTCTGCCAGGATCCACTTAAAGAATATAGGCGGATGTGTTTAAAAGATCCATAACCATAAGTACAAAGATTCCATAACCATAAGTACAAAGATAACGTAAGAAAAGATAAGGACTGAAAAGACAAGCAGTAACTTAGCAAACTTAGAAAACCAAGCTCAAAGTCAGCTGTAAGAAAAGGTCAAGAAGCAACTTGATTTACATTACAGAAACTCCAAAAGACACAGGAACTGGTAGCACCAGGTACTTTGGGAAGGGTGACGTTCAAGGTCAGGTATTAAAACTAAGAGGGCCTCTAGAGTTTTACAAAGCAGCATGATGCCAAGATCTCATCCAAGTCCACAAACAACTGGTCCCGTTTGATTCTCTGATAACGTAAAACAAATTATCTCAAGACAAGGAGATACCCGGTAATGAAAAGCAGGGATACATTAAAAAAAAAAAAAGGGAGATGTAACATGCAAGAGACAGGAAAATGAAAGATCTTTTACTAAGAAAAGACATCAAAAACAAGGATGGTTCCCCTACAAAACTACCCAGCTAGATTATATCCAAAAGGAAAAATTTGCAATTTACTACTGTAAATGTAAGTTCCCCATACATTTTCAACTCTCTCCATTAGCGTTTTTGTTTTTTTGTTTGTTTTTTTAAGTAGGCTTCTGGTCCAGCCTGGAGCCCAGTGCAGGGCATGAACTCATGACCCGGAGATCAAGACCTGAGCTGAGATCAAGAGTCAGACACTTAACCAACTGAGCCACACAGGAACCCCCCAATTAGCTTTTTAGTGCCCTAAATTTTTATTGACAAAATATTGATGATTCTGGAAGTTGGGTGATAGTTACCTAAAGACTGATTATATTGTTCTTCCTTTTGTGTATGCTTCAAATTTTTCACAACTTAAAAAGTAATAACAAAAGCAGGCAATCAAGGATCAAGAGATGATCTCTTCAACCAGAGACTACTAGTCTGGGTTCCCAGAGCTTAAAAAATGAAAACAAAAACATACAAATAAACTATTATCTCCCTCTCAAATCTGAAAAGCCCAAAGATGGCAGTGTTTTCTATAAAATGAACCTTAACAATAACCCTTAGTATAATTTTCTCAAATGACTGAAAAACACATTTTAAGCTATAATCTCAACTTTATATTAAACGTCGTATGCTTTCTCCAAGAAGGCGATGAGCACTTGGCTGGAACCCTGCACCTCTGGCCTAAACAAATACAGAGTGAGAATGGGTTGCAATGGAAGGAAAAGGCCCTATCCACTCCAAACATTCCAAGCAGGTTACTGTGGCTTCCTCAGACTTCCTGAGGTAATCCTACCTAAGGAGACAGAGAAGCTGGGTTTTTTCACACCTCCCTCACAAAACTCTCAAAAGGAGTCTAATAAGAACACATTTTGGCAAAGATGTAACACAAAAGAGGTGGGATCACAGTTTGTTCTGTTATTTCTGAGGGCAATCTCAGGACAGTCAGTAACCTTATCCTAACCTTTGTACCCTTTTCTATAAAAGGGACATAATCTTCGCAAGAGATCACAACAATTAAATAGTAGATAAGAAGAGATGCTACATGAGACACTTATTAAAAAGAAGGTGCTTTCACAGGAATTTTGTATCACTATTCATTTATTTGAAACTGCCTTACGTAGGTTTTTTAACTATAAAACTCATCCATAAGGTTTACTGAAAGAAAAAAAATTGCATTTCAAAAAAAGGATGTCTGAGAAAGGTTTTTTAAAAACTCGTGTTCACGTGTTTTTTCCCCCCTATTTTTAACTTATTCAAAAAATGGAGAGTGGTAACTATCAACTCAGAGCTCTCTCCATTGGACAATCTATCACAATTTGGGGCAAGGCCAGTAAAACTGAGTTGAGCATACCTGGATGCAGATATTAGACTTGGCATTAAAATCTTACCTTTCTGTCCTCTCGCCGTCAGACTGTAAGTCACTGTAACAGTTCAAATGACAACTACAGCCTGTTCATCACTCTCTGAAATCTGAGATTCCTCTCTACCTGCTGCACAACCCTGACACCTCAAAGTCACGAGGACGAAAACCATATTCACTCCTTCCCTCAAAAGTAACTCACCTGATTGTCTACCTTCTCACTTTATGAAAGAGTAAAATTTTGATTTTAGATCACAAAAAAAGGGTGAAAATGAAGAGCAAGTTTATACAGAAAAGCTCTGAATACCAAGCAAAGTGCATGGAAAGTATAACAGACTGCACAAATCATGAGTCTATCACCATGAGAGACCACTTCATCTAATGAAAGAAACGTCTTTAAAAAGGAGAGAGTATTTCCTACATGTCAAAAAATGTCCAAAGCCAACACACTAAAGTAGTTTTTAAAACTGTTTAAGATAATTTATGAAAAAGACATAACCGGGAGGCCTTTCACTACCATTAAAATAAAGCACATGAAAACAATGAAAAATTTGTAAAAAGGAAAAAAAAAGCAAAAACCCAGAATCTTAAGCACAGAGAACTGGTGGTGGCCAGAGGGGAGGTGAGGGAGAAGATCAGTGAAATACAAAAAAGGGATTAATGGGTACAAAACTCCATTTATATAACAAAGAGGCCTCAGGGATGAGAGGTACAGCACAGGGAATACAGTTAATAATACTCTAACAACACTGTATGGTGACAAGGGGCATCTATACCCCTTGTGGTGAACATTGGGTAACGTACAGGACGGTCCGATCAACTGTTGTACACATGGAGCTAACAGAACACTGTATGTTAATCAGACTTCAATAAAAAAAAGAAATATACTAAATTCAGAAACTGGAAAGTAACTTACCTGAACAAGATGAATAAGTGTTGTCAGAATAGCACATCTCAACATATTGTGTTCTTCGCTCTGCTTCCAAAGAAGAGGCAAATACTGTACCAAACATCCTACATACGGTCGTATCTATCACAACAGAAGGAACGGAAGCAAAAGACTGTATTAGGAAAGAAGGCAATTTCCTTCAAGACACAATGACAGAACATTAAGTCCCAGGAAGGAAGTATTTAATATTTTCTAGATGAAATATATTATGCATCTATCTTTTTAAAAATAAATCAGAGACATAAAGCTCTACGGTTATGATTTTTCAAGAATTTAAAATAAGTACCAAATTTACTGCATGAAATAAAATTTAGGAAAACAACATAATGTAGCCAGTTATCGAGAGCTTAACAGAACACATTATTATACCCTAGTTCTTTTTTAATAAAACAGCTTACCTAACTGGAAATTACACTGTTTTAAAAAGTCAGCATTTACTCATACATTCAACAATTATCTGATGGCATCCTCCAGTAACAGGCCCTGAGGACAAGGCACCAGAAAGAAAAGAATGTAAAGGTACACTTACAAACCCTTACAATGAAAAAAGATAAGTATAATTATAAAGGTGTACAGGAGGTATAATGAAAACACAGAAGAAAATCCTTTAAAAAAATTTTTAATGTTTATTTATTTTTGAGAGAGAGAAAGAGACAAACATCAGAGTGTGAGTGAGCAGGGCAGGGGCAAAGAGAGAGGGAGATAGAGTGTGAAGCAGGCTCCAGGCTCTGAGCTGTGAGTACAGAGCATGATTCGGGGCTCAAACTCACAAACCAAGAGATCATGATCTGAGCTGAAGTCAGACGCTTAACTGACTGAGCCACCCAGGCAACCCAAGAAAATCCTTCTTAAAAGATATGATTCTTAAAACCACATGGATTAAGCTAACCAGTTTTAAAAATTAAAAATAAAAATATTTCTTTAAAAATAAGCCCTGAGAGACAGCACAGCTTGACAGTGAGTTTCTTAAAAAATAAAAGGGATCTACACTGAAGCTGGACCGCGCTCCAGTGTCTCAGTTGGTTTATGGTCATTGTATTGGGAATTGCTCTGATGAAGAGTAGGCTCATGACAAACAGAAATACTACACCTTCACAACTTCAGCAATAGCTATTTCAATCCCACATATTAAAACTAAAAATTACTCCCAGAAAAATGAGATTCCCATTTTTGCTTACAAAATGCCACACACTAAACAGGGAGCAAAAAAGGTGTAGAATCTGTTGCCCTTGGGGATGCGAGGAAGGTTACAAAAGACAAGTTAAGTATTTGCCCAAATATTTAAGCGAAATAAAACTGAAAAAATATTACAAGCCTATTTATTATATATCACCTTATCTTCAAATTTTTAATTACACTATTATTTATTGAGCACTTAATCTTGCTAAGTGTTCTTTATCTCAGAGATCACTCCAATTAGCTTATAAAACACACCAACTAGTACGTAAAAACACAGGTTTTAAAGTACCTAGCTCATTCATACTTAACTGAAAACAATGTATAACAGCATGTTCTACTGACATGGAAAATAAACCAATTTTGGTTTTAATATTCAAGTGAGAACACTTTCCAAGGAAGGGCACAAAGGGAGTACATTCGAAAGTCAGAAAATATTTACATCCCAAACGTAGCTGTACACTGGAATTGATGATATTCTAAATTTAAATTATTGCTTCAAAAATGAATTTCAATAATCACCCAGAGTTACTGTTGCAAAAGACAGACCCCCAAAACAAGGGTGCAGAGCTGGAGATCAAAAAACAGTGAGGGCGCGCCTGGATGGCTCAGTAGGTTAGGCATCCCACTCTTGATTTCAGCTCAGGCATGATCTCACAATTCATCTCATGTTCTGGGCACTGACAGCACAGAACCTGCTTGGGATTCTCTCTCTGCACGCCGCCCCCCCCCCGGCCCCCGCTCACACTCTCTTTCACTCTCAAAATAAATAAAATAAATAAACTTTAAGAAAACAGAGGGAGAACATGAGAGCAAAATATGTTCCCTGAGGCTGAAAGGGAGGAGGTTAAAAAGTATGTTATTGGGAAAACTGAGAAAATCTTATATGGACTTGATATTAGATAATAATACTACATTAATGTAAGTTTCCTGAGTCTAATCATGGTTATGTTAAGAAGAGAAGTCTAATATTCTGGGACAAAGTGCCATGATGCTTGAAACTAAAATTCAAAGAGTTTAACAACAAGAATTTGTATATGCACACAGATTAAAAAAAGAGAAAATTCAGTAAAAATTAAAAACTTAAAGAACTAGGTGAAGGATATATGGGTGTTGATGTCTTGTAACTTTTCTGTACATTCAAAATATTTCAATGAAAAGACTTCAGGAAAAATATTGCTCATATACAATCCTGAAAATGATTACCATCTATGGGCTATTTCGGTAGGCCAATATCAATTATTTGGTCAACACCTAAAAAATCACATGGAATTAGCAATGTTTACTAGACAGTGGGCTAAATAACAACCCTATAAAATATTAAACTATCAGCTTAACACAAATGAGATGAAAAAGTACACCAAATACACTCATCTTTTGGCACCTATACTCAAAAAGAAAAGAAAATAGAATATGAGTTAAGTCATCATATACAGGGAGGTATCCACTTTCCTTCATAACACATTACTGAAAATCAAGTATGTGACAGCCTAAGAAATGTTCTAAGAAGATTTTCCATACATGGGGACTTTAAAAAGTAAGTACCAATGACACCTCGTCTTTTAGATATAATTTTCATAAAATATTTAATACTTCACACAGGCCCTTTAATTTTGTTCTTTTTCTTCAGAAATGCAGAAGTTCAAAGACTATCTGCCTGACATCCAAACCTGATGATTACCTATTTCTTCTGTGTATTTACTGGACTGCCACAATGGAATAATTTATCAACTACTTTTTCAAAAAGTAGAGAAAATATAATCTTTAAATAATTGTACATTATATTATAAAAATGGTGACACTTCACTGAATCTTCAAAATTAAACCATTATGTGTTATCTTACTGTTTGTTGTTAAGATGGCTCAAACTGTCTGTAACCCAAGGGGCAAAAATCAAATTAGCATATGAAAGACAGGTGAATGATATATAAGCGGTAGGACTGTTCAAAGGTTAACATAGGAAATTTATTTATTTATTTATTTATTTTTTTTTTAACATAGGAAATTTAAAGAATCAGACTACTGAAAATACTTTTCATGATGATTTCCTGATTTCTGAAAACACAAAATACTACTGGATTAACTCTATCTATTTACTGGTGACAGAGTCACCTGAGTTGCTTAGGCTATCTGTGTTCTAAAAAGTGCATATGGATAAAAACACAAAAGCACTTTTAAAATTACTAAGCATGAGGGGACACCTGGGTAGCTCAGTCAGTTTAGTGTCCAACTCTTGGTTTCATCTCAGGTCATAATCTCATGGTTCACGGGTTCAAGCCCCACGTGAGGCTCAGCAGTGACAGTACAGAGCCTGACAGGGATTCTCTCTCTCTCCTACCCTCTGCCATTCCCCCACACTTGCGCACACACAAGCACACACTCTCTGTCTCAAAATAAATAATAAATAAATTTATAAATAGAAATATTTATATTTTAATAAATTATAATAAATATTTATAACTTATTTATAAATAAATTAATTAAATTTAAATAAACTTTAAATTTTACTAAGCATGAGGAATTTCAACCTAGGATTAAAAAGATTTAGAGATTTGGGAGGATGTAGGTAAGAAAATTCATTTCCACAGAAAGAAATCTTTAATACATTTCCGTTAGCGAGATGGTATCTAAATAAGATTACAAAAAATGGTCATATCTTGTTTCTACAATTTTTTAATGAACTATAATTTACTGCATTTGTATAATGATCTAAAGCATACTGCATATGTGTAATAATTTCATACTTAAGACACCTGTGAGTCAAGTGATTTCAGAATTATCTTTATTATTTTAGACACAACAGAGCACCTGGGTGGCTCGACTAGTTAAGCATCTGACTTCGGCTCAGATTATTATCTCACCACTCCGTGAGTTATTATCTCACCACTCCGTGAGTTCAAACCCCACATCAAACTCTGTGCTGACAGCTCAGAGCCTGGAGCCTGCTTCAGATTCTGTGTTTCCCTCTCTCTCTACCCCTCCCCTGCGCGCGCGTGCGCTCTCTGTCTCTCAGTAATAAACATTAAAATGTATGTGTATACACACACACACACACACACACACACACACACACAAGGACACAAACTTGAAGACCTTACCCAAACGACACAGGAGACACAGGCACTTGAAAGGAGTTTAAAAGAGTCTCAATTAACTATCTGGATGATCAAAATCTCTCAGTATTCTTTATAAACAAGTATCAAAATGAAACAACGTAACTAACGTAATAAGAATCCCAAACACTAAGGAAATTGTAAGGTAACACTATTTTTAGACACTCGAACCCAGATCTGCTCAAAGTGGTTAACAGTGACTCAAAACTGCCGCTGGAGCTGCATGCTGACTGTGAAGGCTGGTAATACCACAAAGATGTATGTACTTTGACAAGTTCCTTAAAATCTCAAACTGTTCGAGATGATAAATTCCAACCCTCACCCAAAGGTTTTTGTGAGGATTAAATGAGAAATATATGCAAATTATTTAGCACGGAAGTTGGTAACTTAGTATTATTCAGTAATTGTTAGCAATTCTCATCAATTACTTTAGAACAAGCTCAAGCAATCAGAATTCACTAAAAGACACAGGAACAAACTCCAAATCTGTGGACATGAATTCAGTTATCTTTCCCTAGTAACTCACAGATTTACTTCAGTACTTTTCAAACAAGGATATGAAGTGGTGAACTAGGATATGAGAAACCACAAGGATAATTAATTATAAGGTAGTTTCTTGGATTATTAGTTTTTCACACAAATTAGGAGACATAGGGAAGCTGAATAACTAACTTAACATTTAATATCTGTTGAGAACTTTACATATCATTTTTATATTAAGCTAAACATGGACATAATGTGGACCCAACTGCAAAACACATTAAATTTTGAAGGTAAATATAACCGACCTCTGAAAATAGCTGCATTTGCTGACACACTTGTGGCTATGTCCTCAAACACACTGAATTTTAAGAAGTATTATTAAATATAAACTGGATCTACTAAGACAGATAAAATTCTGCATTCTGAACCCCTCTACATTACTGATCCCATTTTAAAATTTTTATATTTTAGATTTTAATATTCTCAAGTCATTTTTTTAATTTTTTTTTTTTTAATGTTTATTTATTTTTGGGACAGAGAGAGACAGAGCATGAACGGGGGAGGGGCAGAGAGAGAGGGAGACAAAGAATCCGAAGCAGGCTCCAGGCTCTGAGCCATCAGCCCAGAGCCTGACGCGGGGCTCGAACTCACGGACCGCGAGATCGTGACCTGAGCCGAAGTCAGACGCTTAACCGACTGAGCCACCCAGGCGCCCCTCTCAAGTCATTTTTTTAAAATGCAAGTACACATGTCAATATAAGCGAAATCACAACCGTATAGGTTATAAGCATTTTAATGTGTTAACTTTTAAACAATGTAGATAAAGCAAAGCTATTACTGCAATCCTACATACACTCCACTCACCTGACATTGAATGTTTTACATTAAAATTACCTGTATATTGACTCTTTCAATCACACAGGAAAGGACATGCAAAACATGCATCTTTGTGTCACATTCTGTAACTTGCTGCAGCAGCTGAAAAAGTAGTGTGAACATGGTTTCCAAATACTGCAGGTAAACAGAAAAAAAACAAAGGGTCATAAGAGAAATAGAAACATCTTCACAAACTGAAATAACAAAATTAAATCATAATGTCAAAGCAATAAATAAAAGATCAGCAACCAGAACTCCAGCATTACCTAAAGAAAGCTGAAATTGTTCAAGTTGCCAACATTTAGGAATCGCATTCTTTTTTTTTTTGGGGGGGGGGGGAGGGATTTTCTTTTCTTTATTGTTCCTTAATTGGTCCATTTTAGAATTAAACTCATCCACAAAGTGAATCATGTTTTCAGTGGAAAACCATGTCTAAATTTTGTGTTTAAATTTTATACCGCTAAACTAAGCTGCTAACGTTGTCTGGTCAGTGTCCTTGTGTGCCTGTTGCCAATCACAAGATACTTTGTTTTGCAAAGTCTACTCATTGAAACAAAAGAAATACCAGTAAGTATACTCGCATACCAGCTCTCTGATGTGGCCCTTAAGATACGCTGCATGGAGATCTCACTTTCCATAGATATATGTTATTCAAAGAATGACCGAATATTTATTATTAGGAAATAGGAAACAAATATCCATGTCTGGCTGTTAACGCCTAGATTACAAAATGACAGTAGGGATTAATAGGTCACAGAATGCCACATATTTAAATAAAACACACATCTGATCTTTCAGATAGTTCATTTTTAAGCAGATTTCTAAAACATATTTATTTCATCCCAAAATACCTAATGATTCTTTTCCTAATGAAAATCCTCTCTACAAGTTTGTCCATGTACGACCTCCACAAGAAGTACACACAGACACTTTATCATGTAACTTTCTTCTTGCCTAGTCTTCCTAAGAATAAATACTACCGCCATAGTCTTATTAACATATTTAACAAGTGCTTACTGAGTACCTGTTAAGTGAAACACCATGTAGGCTTCTGGAAATTAAATGAAGGATAAAAAGATTGGTGTTCTATTCAAGTAATTTACAATTTATGCAGGATACAGGCATATATACACAAAGAAATAGTTGAGGACTATAAGTAACAGACACAGATAAAACGAAGTTACTAGATGTTTTGTAATTGGAAAAAAGGTAAAAAAAAAAAAAAAAAAAAAAAAAAAAAAAAAGGTTTAACAGTCACCTCCAAAACAGTTAAGATAGCTAAAAAAAAAAAAAAAAAAAGCAGAATATAAGTAAACAGTTATGAATTAAAAAATTACCAATAAAGGTAGTAAACTTCCAAAATCATCTTAATGTACTTTTAAATTTGGCTTCAATAAGTATCACATACATATAATTTCATTTATAAAATAACACTTAATTTGCAAAAGACATAGCAGATTGTGATCAATCTTAAAAATATTCTCACCGGCAGAAACTGATCTGTTCTAAATTCAAAATCATCAACAGGTAAAGAGCAGTTAAGGAATACTGAGGATGTATGAGGTTAATCAGAATAAAATAGATCTAAAACCCAAATATGATACTCAAAAACTATATTTTAAGCGATCTAACAAATTTCACAAAAAAATCAGTTACTTAAAATAATGTTAAAATTCTTCACAATGAAATATTTTTTATTTTAAAGATTTTATTTTTAAGTAATCTCTACACCCAACATGGGACTGGAACTCACAACCCTGAGATCAAAAGTCACACACTCCACTGTCTGAGCCAGCCAGGCACCCCATCACAATGAAGTATTTTTAATTCTTTAAAGGATATTTAACTTCAGTGTTGTCGCTGTTTCAATACGGACCTAAAAGAAAGTACATCATGAGATTTTAATAATTCTGAAACTACTAAATATCATTAATATCAAATGGCAGGAAATTTATTCCAAATCACTTTTACTTTTTGCTAATATTAAAGTCACAGAGGTTATTAACATCTAGAAATAAAAGAATATTCCTCTTATTTTGCAACAAGACTTGAAAAAGTCAACTAGTGTCCATTCCCACCCTTCTCAGTTTCTCATAATTTGTTTCAACAGTCTTTAATCCAGGGGGTGCTTCCAGGAAAATGGATAATTTGCCCTAAGTGTGAGACAAGGGTGGGACTAAGAGAAGAGTACAAAGGTGCTGCCACACGGGGAGAGAAGGCTGAGATCACAGATGAGAGACAGGCAAATGGGTGAGGCTGGTGAAGCTGGCAGATGTTTGGTGAAGAGGAAGGGAGGAGAAAATGGAAAGAGGAGGGAGAAGGAAGAACACACATTCCCATCTGCAACCACAATTACAGGA
Source organism: Panthera tigris (assembly GCF_018350195.1). Lineage (NCBI taxonomy): Eukaryota > Metazoa > Chordata > Mammalia > Carnivora > Felidae > Panthera > Panthera tigris. The sequence continues at coordinate 129,418,489 of NC_056660.1, read as the reverse complement.
AATCCGTGAAATATCCAAAGATCTATTTTGAGATTTTCTAAACTCCAAAGTTCACAAATACACAAAGATTTGTACAGGTTCCTGACACTTCCAAATCTTAATTTCTTTGTGTGTCAGCATGTTATCCGGGCAAATCACACCACAACAGCATCATCCCTATCGCTCTCTTTCAAGGGTTATCTGGGATTTGGTCAGCTAAACTGGCACAGGCTACAATATCCAGAGTTTCCACAAAACATAACATGAACTCAAGCCATGATTAAATTCTATATCTAGTTACTATGTTTCAACTAAAGGAAAGAAATTCACTCAATATGCATTATACTCCCCCAGATCAAATGACAATGTCAAAATGTCAGGCAACTATCAGAGATAGAGATGTACTCCACCCAGTGGCCTTGGATACTATAAAATTTATGGAGTCCTATTTGAGAAGTTGCTTTCTCCAGTAACTGCATTATATATTTTTGTAAAGATTTAGCCTTTTTAAAATTCAGTTATTCATTCATTTATTTATTAATTTTGGGGGAGGGGCACAAGTAAACAAGGGGCAGAGAGAGAGGGAGGGAGAGAGAGACAGAGGATTCCATACAGGTTCCACATTGTCCACGTAGAACTCGAAGTGGCTCAAGCTTGCCCGAAATGTGGCTTGACTGAACTCATGGACCGTGAGATCATGACCAGAGCCAAAGTCAGATGCTTAACTGACTGAGACACCCAGGTGCCCCAGGTGCACCTGCACTATCTCTACTCTGTTGCAGCCAATCTTGTGATGACATGGTTATAAGATTAGGAAGCCACATAGATAACCGTAGTTGCTCAGGATTAAATCTATCCCAACCCTGTAAAAGCACTCAAGCAAGATAATGTAGATTATGAAAGCCAGAGAACATTTAGATTCAGCAGTATCTATATAAGCACATGCATATATACACACATGAACACATCTATATATATGTACATATCTACATGTTTGTATACTGCCGTGTACATAAATATGTGTATAAAGTATCCTCCCACATTAGCCAGCATTTCTCACAAGTTGAAATTAAAGATCTTATATACACTAGAAGGCCAAAGTGTGCAACCTTAACTTGGTACCTTACTAAACAAAGTCTTAAGAAGTATCAACAAAATATCGGTGGCAGGATCAAACAAGTGTAGAAGATGTAAAACTGAGATGAAATCACCAGAAGACACACAGGAAAAGGGCAAAAGCTGAACCTACAACAGCATTCCCTCTAAGAGTATTCCTTAGATATTAGTGTATGTGTCATCTTGGACAGTCACTATTCAAATGTATGTTTCAAAGGTTCTCCTCAGTCCTAAAGCAAAGAGGACTACTGGAATATTTAGCCCAGTGTTTTCCAAACTTATCCAGCCATGAAACCCTTTTTCTCCAGTAATACTTATTGGGATGTAATTAATGTTCCACTCTTAAAGTGCAGAATTAAATTTCTCTTATTTCTTTCTGAACAGATACCTCAAAAATGAGTAAAAGATTCAAAAAATTTCTTGATTTCCCTAAGAAAACTTAAGTGAAATTTAATCCTTTTGTAATACTTTCATAAAACATTTAATGTCTTCTGATACCTCTGAGAAAAGAGCAAATGTTTCCAAGTGGGAAAAGAAAAACTTTAACCTATAAATACTTTAAAGGTATTAAAAAAGTAAACTCATTCCAGCAAATAGTAATCTAAAATTTTATTTATTTTTTTTTAAATTTTTTTAACGTTTATTTATTTTTGAGACAGAGAGAGACAAAGCATGAACAGGGGAGGGTCAGAGAGAGGGAGACACAGAATCTGAAACAGGCTCCAGGCTCTGAGCTGTCAGCACAGAGCCCGACGCGGGGCTCGAACTCACGGACGGCGAGATCATGACCTGAGCCGAAGTCGGCCGCTTAACCTGAGCCACCCAGGCGCCCCTGAACAGTTTTATTAATAAACTTTTAAGAATTTAGACATGGTAAAATAAAACTGGATTCCCTTGTAACTTCCCATGTTTAAACTATTTAATAGTTACAGCATTATATTTAGAGTAAATTCCCAACTATTTACACAAAGTAGATAATGGCCAAGTGACAAATCCAAATAACAGTTCTATCTGCCTTTGGAATACATTGAGCTTCTACAATGGGTTTATTTATTTATTTATTTATTTTTAATTGGGAGAGCAATAGAGAAAGAGAGAATCTTAAGCAGGCTCCACACACAGTGCAGAGCCCAATCCAGGGCTTGATCCCACAACACTGGGATCATGGCCTGAGCTGAAACCAAGAGCTGGATGCTCACCCGACTGAACCACCCAGGAGCGCCGACAGGTTTACCTTCACAGAAGGTATGTTTTCCTTTTTCTAATTATGTTTTCCTTTTTCTAATTCATTTCCTAATTATGTTTTCCTTCACAGAACATTATTTTTCTGACCCTCTCTGACTCTTCAAAAAAAAAAGAAAAAAGAATATTATGTCAACACTTATTATAAAGGAAACAATTCCAATGGCTAAAACACACACACACACACACACACAAACACACACACAGAACACAGAAAGTAGCTCATGTACACACGTGGAAATGAGAAAAGGATGGCCCAAGCTTTTGCTGAAAAACAGGCTGATAGAATGGGTTCAAAAAATTTTTTAAAGGAGTATACTGAGAAATGATTAAACAAGACCTCAGCCTAATTCGGGGGCAGAAAAAAAAGTCACGTAATTTTACACAAAAAAAAACTTGAAACTGAGGAAAAGACAACTAAACTCCATCTTTTCAAGACTATGCTAGGGTCCAGTCTAAGCCCAACACAAGGAATATATACAGTAAGTCATGAATATATTCACTCAGGCATAAAATAAAGCACCACAAGGAAGAAGCAACTATTCCACACAGTGTTCAACTTCTTAACAAAAACAAAAAAAAAACAAAAAACAAAAAAAACAAACCCACAACTCTAAGTAACTGACCCACATGTTAAAACAGCAAACTTACTGCTTTTATGGGAATAAAGCAACCAAGAAGCCATCAGCAAGTTTTCAGTGACGAAATATCAAGAATTTTCTATCAGGGCACCTGGATGGCTTAGCCAGTTAAGCATGTGACTTCAGCTCAGGTCATGATCTCACCGTTCAATGAGTTTGATTCGCACATTGGGTGAGCTCGAGCCCAGCTTCGGGTGAGCCTGAGCCTCGCTTTGAGTGAGCCTCTCTTCTCTCCCTCTCTCTTCCTCTCTCTCTGACCCTCATGGGATTCTCTCTCTCCCTCTCTGCCCTTTGCCCACTTGTGCCCTCTCTGACTCTACCAAAAAAAAGAATATTATGTCAACACTTATTATAAAGGAAACAATTCCAAAGGCTAAAACACACACACACACCAAAAATCCCTTCAAAAATGAGAGACAAAGAAAAAATTAACAGTCAAGATGAACTAGATGGTGGTACCTCAAGTATGAGAATGACAAAATCCATACTGAATAAGAAAAAAAAATATGTAAGCTAAAAACGAATCTTTAAAAAAAATGTCATCTGACTCTACAAAACTAGAGTTTAGTTAAACGTCTTTTCACTGACTCTTCGTGATAAGGGTAAATAATAATCAAAGAACTTCCCTCCCTTAAGTCAAACTGCTCGCCAAGGAATAACTACAAGAGTGAAAGGTTACCAACATGCTAAATCTATAAACTATTCCTGAATATGAAGCTTAACATAAATTAAACTTATAAAAAATAGTCTTAAAACATTTAAGGAACATACCACTAAGTCTTGATCTTGAAGCAAGTTACAAATTGCCTCATATAACATGGGTCTTAAGTCAGACTTGAATTTCACAGAAATCCACTGACCGATGAGCCAAATCACCCTGCGTCGCAATGGCTTATATCTGAATAGGGAAAAACCATGAAATTAAAATGGTAAATATTCTACAAAGTATATTTCATTTAGTGTATTTTATCATTTAAATTTAATGATAGTAAGGAAGCAATCTGTATTGTTTATATAAAAACTTAAAAGCCACTTCTAAATGTACCACAGTACACATACTACAAAACCACCTAAGCTCTCAAATTTAAGTATCCTCAAAAATAATGATATTTTTAAAGTTGTAAACCATTTTCAGTAACATTATACACATTTCTTTATGATCATCTTTTCTAAAGGAAATGAAGGCTCTTTAAAGCAAGAAAAAAAACCCCACAAAGCTATAAACAATTACGTTTAAGAATTCTACCCATAAAGTCTCTTACTGATACTATATAAATTTTAGTGGCGAGATGCTAACTGTTTTGTACATAAATGGAATAAGCTAATGAAGATTCCACATTTTTTAGAAAATTATAAAATTTTATGATGACCAAGCACATAGAAAGAACTGCTCATTAAAGTTGAAAAATAGTTGTTTAAGTATTCCCTGCCCTCAAAACGTTTACAACTCACCTAAAAGAATTAAAGAATGTAAAGCTATATACTAGGATTTCAGAAAAGGAAGAGAAAGGAGTGGGTGGGGGAAATGGGATCCGAATAGCCTTTAAGCTAAACAATACTTGGGTAGAAAATCGAGAAGATGCTATTTGAAGGGACGGGGACTGTTTAAACGAAGTCACAGAGGTGGAAGTAAACAAGACTTGTATACAGTGTAATGGAGGAACCATAGACCCATCAATTTTGAACTGAGATCTCCGAGACTGCTACAGTCAACATTCTATTCCGGATACACAGAAGGAAGCTTAGAAAGGTCAAATTCTAAGTTCACTTAGATCACAGTCACTTCTGGGCAGAGTTAAAATTAGCAGTTAGTTTATTCCCCAAAATATGGTCCCTGGACCAGCAGCATCATTATCCTGGAAGCGTGACAGAATCATACAATCTGACCCAGACCCTAAAATATAACCTATATCAGGACGTGCATCTCAACAAGATCACCAACAGATTCATACGCATGTTTGAGAAATACTGGTCTAGATCAGCTCAGTCCAGAAGAAATATAATGTAAGTAAATATGTGATTTTACATTTTTTATTACCCACATTAAAATAAGTAAAAAGTAAAATTTTCATATTTTTATTTATCTCAATATATCCAAAATACTATCATTTCAACATCAATACATATTTTACACTCCCCAGGTTTTCAGTTTAAAGTCATTTCATCACTTTTATTAAATTCATTTCAACTACTCATTAGCCATATGTAGCAGGTACTGTACCTGACAACACAGATCTAGAGTAAATAGCCTCTAGGCTTTAAGGAAAATCAAAGCACACATGTGTCTTTCTACTGAAGGCTTTCTCTAGATCAAAGGTTCACTAACTTCCTGTGGGCAGAGTCATAATACATCGTACTCAACATACACTTTAAGGGGCATAGCAAATTCATGGCAAACTGAAAATATTCAATGACTGAATAAATGATTAACTCAACCAATAAATAGCTACTTATTGGGCAAAATTACTTTTTAAAAAAAATGTTTATTTCGAGAGAAAGCGAAAGCAGGAAAGGAGCGAGAGAGAGGATAGACAGAATCCCAAGCAGGCTCCACGCTGCCAGTACAGAGCCTGACTTGGGGCTTGGCTCGATCTCATGAACTGTGAGATCATGAGCTGAGCCAAAATCAACATGGAAGCCTTAACCGACTGAGCCACCCAGCCACCCATTGTCAAAATTATTTTTAAAGCATCTCCAACTCTACAGTTCTATGGCTCTCAAGATTTATAAAATGAGCCATACGTGGATGTCTTCTATTCATTCATTATTGTAGTTAAAAAACGCTATCTGATCTAAGACTACATGCAACACATTCTGATAGGTACCGCATCTACAGAAATAAATCAGCAGAAGAAAAAAATTATAGAAACTATGAGAGTCCTTTTCCCTTACATTTTGGTCACTCGGTACCTAAAATCAAGTAGTCAAGTACTTAAATGTATATGAAACCTAAGAACTGGGAAAAGTCCTACTAAGTGTCAGAAAGGTCTGTCCTACTCAGTGAGGCAACACAACACAGCCCTAAAGGGTGTCCAAATTCTTTCCGCCATGGTGTCCCTTCATCCTATCCACCCCCTTCCAGACCTGCAGCATGCTGTGTGGTCCCAAGACAGTCAGTCACTTTTCAGGGCTACCCCTTGTGCTAGACTACTAGTCACACCAGGCTCAGCTCAGGCTAAGTATCCCACTGGCTTTCTTTTGTACACATTTTCTTCCTACATTTCAGTGACCTCCATCTTCCCTTACCTTTGCATAAAATTTCCTCCTGCAAAGTATCTTATCTAACAACAAACATTTCATACTTGTTACAATTCACATGTGAAGTAAAATAACATAACTGTCTTTATTTTTCTTAGCTGTAAACAGCACGTCTTTTTTTACACTTGATACTACCAGCTAAGTCATACTATAACTTTTTAAAAATTTTATGCAATTTTAATGTCTTGTCTTCATCAGAAAATTAAAAAGTAAAATAAGTATATCATAAACACCAAATTTTATACTTGCCTATTGTGAATGACTTGTAATTCTGGAAGAAGTTGGTTTTTAAACCACTGATCAAAATCAACACTGTCAAACAGCTCATAAGCTGCTAATCCAACAGCATTATACACTACAAAGAAGATTTGAGAAAAAAAAAAAATTTAATTTCAGATGCTGGGCCAAATGTTAAGTATCCTATGTAAGAAACTAATCCTTAGGAACTACTTTAAAACATGTAATATACTAATAAGGGAAAATTTACAATGTTAATCAGACAAATCACTTAAATAGCAATTTCAGAAAGATTAAAGTTTCTTTAGACACTTTTTCCTAAACAGCCCTTAGTGCTTTCAAACAGAAAATTGCATTCAATTAAAACTATTCAAATCAAATTATAAAAATTAAAAAGCAACATCTGCTTCCAAAGGGTCACAGTATTTTATGATCTGGTCCCTACATACCTACCTCTCTCCATCCTCATCTCTCAGCACAAACCGTTAGGCTTTATGTTCCGTTCTGTTTAAACCAAAATACTCCCAGTTCAAAACTTAACTGCATTTGCTCCCTTTCTCTTCAAGTTTTTGTACATACTGCTCCTTCTGCCTGAAACTCTCTTCTCACACAGGCCCCCTCCCCTTGCTAACTCCCACTGATCCTGGTGTTCTCGCATTACACTTCTTTAGGAGCCTTTCCCTAGGCATACCAAAACTCCTTTTGGTCTTCCAATGTACTACTTAACTGCTACCTATTTTAGAATTAATCAACTGGTACTATGTTATAATCAACTGTCTGCTTATCTCCCCCACCACACAGTTCCTACATTGTAGGTACCCCTGTATCCCAACCTCCCAGAGTAACACCTGCCACAAACTAGACATACCAAACATTTATTACTCAAGAAATGTTTTAACATCACTTTAGTTTAACATACCAGCATCTTTGATTAATAGTGCATTCATATCTTCCACATTAGTGGGCCCTGTGAAAATAAGTTTTAACAAGGGTAAATCAAACTAATTTTTAAAAGATATTTGATTTCAACTCAATTTGCTAGTTTCCCATTTCAGTTAAGTACAAAAAATTTCACGATATTAAATATACATGGACATGTAAATGGAAAGCCTAAGTTTTTAATCATCATGGAGAACACAGGTACAAGATGTAAAACCTTATTACAATTTTAAAAATCATTATAACATATTTGAAAAATGTTATGTCAGCAACATTCTAGCAAAGTATATGCCACAAATTGCTAACTAGCACATAATACCTTATTACACCCTGATTAAAAACAAAAAACAAAAAAAAAAAAACCTCTTAAAAGAAAGAATAAAAAGATGAATCCCACAAAAGAAAAATTTTTAAAAAGAACAAGCACAAGGGTACCTGGGTGGCTCAGTGGTTAAGCATCTGACTTCAGCTTAGGTCATGATCTCGCGGTTTGTGGATTTGAGCCCCCTATCGGGCTCTGTTCACAGCTCAGACAGAACCTGGAGCCTGCTTCAGATTCTGTGTCTCCCTCTCTCTCTGTCCCTCCCCCACCCATACTCTATGTGTCTCTCTCTCAAAAAAGTAAACATTAAAAAAAAACAAACAAACAAGCACAGGCTATTCACACAAGCAGCTCGAAATAAGTCAGATCATTACAGTGTATTAAAGGATGACAACACAACGAAAAGTGCAAACAGAAACAGGAGAGCCATCATGTAAAGTGGAACCTTCAGAATAAAAAGGTGGCAGTCTCTGGGGCACCTGGGTGGCTCAGTCTTAAGGTTAAGCATCCAACTCAATTTCAGCTCAGGTCATGATCTCATGGTTTGTGAGTAGAAGCCCCACATTGAGCTCTGCACTGACAGCATGGCGCCCACTTGGAATTCTCTCTCTTCCCCTCGCTCTCCCTGCCCCTCCCCCACTCTCTCTCTCAAAATAAAAAAATAAGCATTGAAAAAATTTTTTAAAAGTTGGCAGTCTCACACTATTGTCCAGAAAGGAGTGTGTGATGGTTAAGCCATGAAAAGCAGTTTACTTAGTAAGTCTATTGCTCTAGGATACAAAGATTTTGAACAAGTTTATCAAAGCACTCTTCTGCTGTTAAGTATGAATTCTTAAGCTCACCAGGCTAATCCGCTGGAATAAATACAGCCCTAAATAAGCAAACTGCTCCACAACTAGGAAGAAAACTAAACTTAGTAATCACTGAAAACCTTACGAGCATCCAACAACTTATCAGAGGGTAACCTAAATAACTTATCCACTTTACTACAGTGGTTTAAACAAATAATAATAAATGCATGGGTGAAAATGGAAATGACATTCTCAACTCAACAAAAAAAAGTAACTTAAGCAGTCTAAATACCATCAAATTTAAGAATTTAGTTCATAACTATACCTTAGAAATCAATCCATATGAAAATACAATAACACTCAAATTCAAAACCTGACTGATAGTGTTCTTGCTTAAATTATAAACCAAGGGAAAAAAACTATCTATTAGGTTTCTGAGAGAACAAAAGCCTGAAAAGTGAGCTACTCTCGCACAACTACAAACAAGATCAGGCATCTCCTTCCCTATGGCAGCTTCTCTTGCTGTTATTTCCTTGTATCATCACCTACTCAATCCTTCATCCCTTACAATGTGATTCCTGCCCCAACAATTCAAATAATCTTTTGTCTCAGGGGATTTTACTGCCTTCTGCCTCTTCCATCACTGGACATTTCTAGTAACATGCTCTTCTATCCAGGATTCACCCCCATACTGTTTCTTATATCTTTGCATTAGTTTTTTACCTGGCTTTTTTGTAGGACCTTCACCTCTTCCTATGCCTAAAGGTGAAAATCTCAGTGTTCAGTCTTTGAACTTGCTTTTCTTCTCCCAAGCCTCCTTATACACACTCCAAAAGGAAAACTCTATCTCTAACCACTACTAACAACTGTCTCCCTGTCATTAAGATTCTAAAGTTCAGGATCATGTCTGATCACTTTCCCCTGCTCAGTAGTCAATTAGGTGCCAAAAGTCAATCAACAAACAGTTACTGAGTGTACTAGGCACCGGGAATTATGTGTGAACAAGACAGATGTGATCAGTGCCCTCGTCCCGGAATTTACTATATAGCAGAGAAGTCAAAAATGATAAATCGCAGTTAATAATTAAGTAATTAATTACTTGTGTAGCTGCAAACAAAGATCAAATAACAAAATTCTCCCATCATCATTCTCTCTTAAATCCGTTACCTTCTTTCCATTCCCACTACCGCCATTCTGAGCCTAACATTTGTTACTCTCATCTTTTTTCCCCACTGCTTTCCACAGCACGCTCCAGGTAGAGTATTTCCCCATCCAATATACTTGACCATGTAAAGCACTATTCCGCTTCTGAGGCTAGTGTGTTTATGAGAACAAAATCCAACTATCACGTTCAATGCCTATCTCAAGGTTGCCTTCGTCAGTTGCCCATTCTTGTTCTCCGTCCTGAAAGCCATCCAACAGAAAAGAACACATTGCGGGAAACATGGATGGCTCAGTTGGTGAAGTGTCTGACTCGTGACTTCGGCTCAGGCCATGATCTCATGGTTTGTGGATTAGAGCCCCACAGATTCTCCCTCTCCCTCTCTGCCTCTCCCCTATTCTCTCTCTCTCTCTCAAAATGAATAAACTTTAAAAAAAAAAAAAAAGAAAAAAGAAAAGAAAAAACAAAAGAACACATTCGGGTCTTTCTCAGATTTCTATTATATGGTGTAGGAAATAGTGCATTGCACATAGCAGGCATTCAAACTATTTTAAGTCAACATACATTAATAGATAAAGTATCATAAAATATACCTCACCTTGAAGTGTTTGCATCATTTCTAGAAGTACAGGAGTAAGAGTCTGATTATATTCATGGAATATATCTATAAATAGTACTTCAGTGCAAGGCTAGAGAGGAAAAAAACCAAATTTCCAGTGACAACAATGGTATATTGTACTGATTAATTCTACAATAAAGAAAAGAATACCCATTCTTAAAATCCTAAAACTCCAAAAATGTTTCCAATTTCTGGTATCTTTACATAAAGTAGATTACAATTTTTATAAATATACTGTGGGGGGGTGGGGGGGAATCAAAATTTAATTTGATTCCTAACATAGAAAAAGTTTATTTCGCTATTTGAATCATTTAGCATTATGTATTCAAAAAGTAAAACTACAAAGAGAAAATAACATTTTTAATTAACAACTCCTTAAATTAAAAAAGCAATCTGAAGCCACATTCATTTGCAGATTCAGTGCTGTAACGGACTACCCAGGAATTAATACATTAAAAATTATAAATTTTGTTAGCAATGACATAACTCATGAGTTCAATTCACTACACAGAATAGCATTCCTTTTAATAGACACAAACAGTAACAGAAGTCAATGTTAAGTATATAAAAAGAATGATTCTTTTTGGTTCTTAAAAGTACTGAATCACTACATGTTTCATGATATAAAAGAATTACACATTTTGAAGGTACTATGCTTTGTGTTTTAAAAGAAATCTTCTATACATACTGAAGCATGTACAGATGAAATGATATGTCACCTCAAATACTTGCTTTAAAATAATCCAACTGGGGTTGGGGGTTTACTTATATGAAACAAGACTAGCCATGAGTTGAGGACGAATAAATGAAGTTTGGGATACAAAGTTTAAAAAAATTAAAGTGGTTAATTTTTTTTTTAATTTTAAAGCACTAATAATTTTTCTAATAATCTCTCTGGTTTTCCATGTAACCTTATATAACTAAAAACATTTACATTTTTAGAAAAATTAAAAAATCATGTAAATTATATAAACACAAGTTTTCATTAAAAAAATAGTTCAAAGACTACATTTGATCAAATTTTCTCAAATGTTGGCCATACCAATAATGCATGCTTAGAAAGCGTTCTAAAATTAAAAACTGTAGGCTGGTCTCTGAGAATCACACCAGGTGGTATAAGAAACAATGTATCAAAAAAAGCTTTAGAATTACTGAAATACTTAGGAGAGGGAAAAAATCATTCCAGCCAAAAAGACAGTTTTCATTTTCAAAAACATTTATTTCTGCAATGACAATTATTTTCCAATCAGTATGACTGTAAAATAAAGAAAAATTCCGTTTCCAACCCCCAACTTAACAACAAAAAAATTCAGGTTAAAATTCATAATTTAATTAAGTACTTTCCTCTCAATTTGTCTAGTTTAATGCTTGGAATCATCAATAGAATATCATTCTCTACTAAGAGTTACAGAAATATTAAGCATATTTTTGCACAATATTTTAAGCAGGAAATTGACAATATTTTCCTGTCAATTTTTCTTTCCATCAATACTTACCCTCAAACTGTATTTCCAAGAATCTCCCCCTGTTTCTTCCACTGCTGTAATTAAAAATATGACCAATGATGCTCTCCAGAAATGCAATAATGATGTTTCCAAAATCAAGGTTTGGAATATCAAGATTTTAAATAACCAGTCTATTTCCATGAGTGGTTTTAAACATTTTACCGAAAGCAAATCCTTGGGAACACAACACCTTACACATATTTATTATACACTACAGATCATATCTGTGAATATCAGTGTCCTATCAAGTGCTGACATAGCATTTGCACTTTCATTAAAAATTCTGTATGCAGGAAAGCTCAAAATGTTTGTCACTTTCAAAGTATCTGATATCATCTGATTGTACATAGTATAAGCATTCAAATACAGCTATAATCCTGGTATTATTTCATCTCAATAATTTTTTTCAATGTTTTGTAAATTAAAATAGTCACATTTTCCAAAAATTCCCAATATTTAAAGAAAAATTGTGAAAAAATAAAATACTTTAGGGGACTTTTACAGATAGAGAAATTCAATGATTCATATTACATTACTATATATACTACCCAAAGAAAGCAATATGAAACAGAAGATTTTAGCTAAGAGAAAAAGCAAAAACACAAAAGGATACACTGTAATGCTGTATTTTCTAAATGAAATAAATTTATTTTTACATAACAAAAAGAGGGAGAGGTCTTCCAAAATGTTTAAGGCATTCTTAAATTATTAGGGAACATGAACAGAACTACATAAAGTCACCCAAAGGGATGAAAAAAGGTTAAAATTTAGCCTATGTTTGACCATGGCCGAAGTAATTTGCACATAGGCACTTTACAGACACACACCAGGTACTTTATTTATTAAGCAGACGATTTCTTGATTTTCTGTAGGAATGACTCAGATATATTTATTCTATTACTAAAATTCAAAGAGATAAAAAAGATCTCCTGGAAAAATATTTTAATCATCAAAAGACTCATTTTAAATTAAAATTTAAATAGGTGATCCATTCAGCAATTCAGAAATTTTCCAAATTTATTTTTGAAATAAAAATTTCTACAAATAAAGTATAAGACAGGATGAATCACACACCTGGTAATAGAGACAGGAGGTGTTTTTGATTTAAACTATATGATATGTTCATAGGAACATCTAACAATTTTAAAAGGTCTATTTCTGGAGAAAACTCCACATATTTGAAAAAATCATTTTCTGCTTTTGTTCCAATGGATAATAAAGAGAGGATATATTAATTTTTAAAAGCCATGATTCTCAGAACAAAAGTTTTATATTAAAAATACAGTGTTATATATATCACTCAAAGAGACAATATGTATTTAGGAAAGGGGGAGAAAAGCCATGGGAAAACTGAAAAACTGATTCTTACTAAAGCCTTCTGGGTCTTCTTCCCACATTGTCAGTTCTTCCTCAGTTAACAGAAAATAATGAGAGACTAATCTTCTACATATCTCTGTCAAAGTGGGATATGTGAAGAATGCCATCTTGATCTTATGTGCTTCTAAAGTTTCAGGACTGCTGTCTAGAAAACATAAAATTTCCAAGTTAATCATACAAACATTTTACCAAAATTGGATTATGTAACTAAATGAATTAAAAATATACCCTTGGGGGAAAAGAGCAAGTGGTGTACGGATTTTCATTTTTATCAAGGGCAAATTTCAAAGACAATTCTTATTTGCCCCCCACACACATCATCTTGTAGCCATCCTCTCACTACAGCCTGTACATTACCATGCTGTATTAACACACCACAGTGCAGTGACTTATATACATACATCTCTAAGATAATTTCTCATTCATCTTGTATATACACACACAAATGAATTCCGTGTCTAGAAGTAAACTCACTTCACATCAAGTCAGAGAAAAATTTTAATTGTGCAAATAAGTACAACATTAACTGCAATGGTTACTGGAGTAATTAATCCTAAACCGGCAGGCTTCAACTGTTCTTTGTGCTACAAAAGATAGTTACTAAGTGCATTATATGGCCTTTAAAGCTGGCACTCACATATTAAAGTCTCTAACACTTATCTCTATTTCATGTGCCAGCAACATTTCGTTTTTCAGACTTAAATAAGATTTCAAAAAAAAGCATAAGAATACCAATTATTTCACATATAAAATAAAGAAATAATAATCATTAAAAAAAAAAAAAAAAACTACCAGTAAGGCATTACCTTCAAAATTTTTGGATGGCTTATAAGCATAATTTTTTACAATCATCTTAATAAGATTCATGCACTGAACAATGAATCGCTCAAATGTAACGCCTTCACCAACTTCTGTAAATACATAGCTTACAGAAAATTCCAGTGATCTCTGAATTAGAGGAGTAAATGAAAACGGATGCTGATCCAAGAAGTCCAAAAGCTATAAAGAAAAAAAATTAAAGTGTATTTACCCCAAATTCATATAGGAATATAATTATCCATAAGTACATCTTATAACTTGCTAATATACATCTGTAAAGTTTTGAACCTTGGTCACAAGTCCACATACATGCAGTTTTGCACGTAATACACATGTAATTGATTTCTTTGGGTATATCATATAATGTGGATTATGTCAAATTACATCTCATGACAGGTATTTCTATTACTTCTACTAGAGGGTCCAAAACAGACCCACTTCATAGTTAATTCAGTAAGAATGGGTAAATATGAAACAAAAATTCTAAGTATATAAAAGATAAGACTTTAAAAAGTAGTAAGAGGGACGCCTGGGTGGCTCAGTCAGTTAAACGTCCGACTTCGGCTCAGGTCATGATCTCACGGTCCGTGGGTTTGAGCCCCGCGTCGGGCTCTGTGCTGACAGGTCAGAGCCTGGAGCCTGTTTCAGATTCTGTGTCTCCCTCTCTCTCTGCCCCTCCCCTGTTCATGCTCTGTCTCTCTCTGTCTCAAAAATAAATAAATGTTAAAAAAAAAAAAAAAAAAAAAAAGTAGTAAGAGCAAGAAATTAAAAAATTATCCTGCCTTTCCTGCATGAATTGTATTTCGATTCAACTTATCAAATAAGTTGATGAGTCAGATCTCTTCTTCACAGAATTTCTGCTAATAAATGCAAATACAATAGAATGTCATCATTCTGTAATCCCTTACCAAAAAACAGATCTAGGCCATGATCATGAACAGCTTCTAAAATAATAGGGGAAAAGCTGCTGGGGAACTTTAAAGAGCTCCCTCATCATTTTAAACAACTCAACATTGTACCTCCTGATGTGATGCAATACAAGATATACACAGCACCACCCGTGGAGTATTCTTGCTGTCCTCGCCCTCCTCCATGAAATAAAGCTCAATATGATCAAGCCTCTACAAATTTACAAGAAATATTGGAGGAGGAGGGGTAGAGAGACAAAGGAACATGGTAAGTAACATATTAGGATGCAAGAAGCCAAATTCAAAACATGAAAATCCTACAAGGAAATTACCTATTACCTCAACAAATAGCAACGAAAAAAAAAAATGGAAAGAGAATTTGGACACTATCAAATCCTGATTCAAACAAAAGAACTATAAAAATTTTGAGAAAAACCAAAATAATGACTAAATATTTAGATGATAAACAAAAAGTCACTCCTACTTCTTACATTGTGTTAGATTCTTTTTTTAAACCCCTTATCACTTAAAGACAAATATTCAAGAATTTACAGATAATACTAATATGGTATCTGAGATCTGCTTTTAAGAAACCAGCAAGGAGGGGAGAGAGAAGTATAGAGATAAAACAGTTCATAATTCCTGAAGCTAAGTGATGACTTCATGGGGACTCAAAGTCACTCAATTCTACTTGGAGGTATGTTTGAAAGTTCCAATTTTTAAAGTTTTAATCAAGTCAGAGATTATAAATATGAAAACTTCTATAAATAAAATTATTCATCAACACCACACAGCCCCACTAATCACATGATGTGATTTTACTTTGCTTTGTATTTTTTTAACTTAAAATACCTGAGTCAATTTTACACTGGATCTTGGAAGATTAGGTGGACTTTTGCTGTTGAGGCTAGTTAGAACATAACTTGGAAACAAGGAGAACTGAAACCAAAGGTAACTGCTACTTAACCACAGCAATAAGAACAGCTCATTTCTACTTTTTTTCTCCCCTCCCAGGGAACAGACAACAGGCTACAAATTTACATACTGCTGTCTTCAACAACCTGTTTTAGTTCAATGCGGTTCTCAAACCAGGTCTTCCTGATTGCTACAACCCAACTATATATACTTCTCCCAACCATCCTCAGCCCAAAATTTCAGAAACATCAGTTTCTATAAAATTTAGTGTTATCAGAAATTTAGACACATTGCCTAGCACAGTGTACTCATATAATTCTATTCAAAAGGTGTTTCATATTAATGATGACAATGTCTTTATGAATATAATAACTTCCTGATAATATACTGCCTGCTATATATGATCTATTTCCTGATTAGCTACACTGTTATCTTCTTTATCTTTGCTTTCATCCAGTAGGCTTGAGAATAATAAGCTTCAGAAGACTCAACCTCTCTACTATTTATTAGGTTTGTGGTTTTGTTTTATTATTTTTTTTCATCAAAGTGACTTATACTGATATAGCATATAAAACTTAATTATTACATTCATTCTAAATACTTAGGGGCGCCTGGGTGGCTTGGTCGGTTAAGCGTCTGACTTCGGCTCAGGTCATGATCTCACGGTCCGTGAGTTCGAGCCCCGCATCGGGCTCTGTGCTGACGGCTCAGAGCCTGGAGCCTGTTTCAGATTCTGTGTCTCCCTCTCTCTCTGCCCCTCCCCTGTTCATGCTCTGTCTCTCTCTGTCTCAAAAATAAATAAACGTTAAAAAAAAAATTAAAAAAAAAATAAATAAATACTTCAAGATGTCATTTTTTTAGCTTTACTGTAGTCAGAAAATAAGGTACTTTACACTAAAGTGAGAATGCATGCTTATGTCATTTTCCTTATCAAATCTGAGTTATGTATATTTTATGTAAGAAAACATACTTAAGGTAAAAAGAAAACTTACCACTTTAGTAAAAAGAATGATGGTCTTTTCCAGTCTGTCTCTACATACATTATCTGTACCTATACTTCTACCTGTTAAAAATACAATCCAAATACTAGTACAAGTTTATAATACTCCATAAATTCACAATCAAAACAATGGCAAAACTTGCTGGAAAAATACGGTCAGGCATGTTTTCACCTATTTTGCATTATAAATCCTGTACTGTGCTTTCCCAACTCTAAAAAATTGATCATAAAACTAAAGTTCTTAAAAAGCATTACCAATATTTATAGTTTTCACACACAGTAATTCGTAGTGCCATGTTCACAAAATTAATCCTAAAATACAAACTAAGTCCGTGTTAAAGGAAAAGGATAGTAGCAATTTTAATCTGTGAATAGCTTATCATATTCTCAAAATTTAAATTAGTTATAGTTGAAATATTTTTCAAGCAAAGTAAAAACGAAGTACTGAAAGATTAAAATACTCATTAGTTTTCCTAGGTCTTCTGACAATTTTCTTTGGATAATTTGCCTAGCATAATTAATTTTGTGCATTCAGAACATTCAGAACACTGTCCACTAGCCCATTAACTGCTCTATAAACAAATTCTTTCTATTCATCTCATCATTTACGTTAGTCTCTCCTGGGAAGACTCCTACTCTTCCCTCTGCATCTCCACAAGGTAACCAAAGAAAATGACTTTTATTAAAATGAATTACTTTATTTAAGTTGTCTTAATTATCTTTGCACGCACAATACCCAGAACAGTGTCTAGAAATAGACTCAACAATGCTTTTACTGAAAATGACTGACATCAAATAATCAACAACTCCCTAAAAGTGAGTACACTAAAGTATCTTCTCAGAGTATTAAATCTCCAAATACATACATATATACAGGAGGTACACATGTGTATGTGGGCATGCAAGCACATGGGTGTGTATTTTGTGTCTGTAGGTGTGTTTATCCTCAACAAAGGTGTTCACAACCACAAGGAGGAGAAAAGGTTAACAATAAGACCACAGTATAACACAACACAAATATAGATGTTAAATCCTCTTGTGTGGGGTAGTGAATTAGAGAGGGTCCTAAAGAGAAGCCAATGAAAATTCTGAACCAGAGATCTGCAAAATTAAAGTACCCCTTAAGGTAGTAATTTATATAATACATATATGTAAAATGTACTGAAAGAAACAAAACTGGGTGACTCACTCAGTTTAGCGTCTAACTTCAGTTCAGGTCATTATGAGGCAGTTTGTGAGCCTGAGCCCCATATTGAACTCAATGCTGTTAGCATGGAGCCCACTTCAGATCCTCTGTCCTGCTCTCTCTGCCCCTCCCCAGCTCACACTCACTCACTCCCTCTCAAAAATAATTGAACATTAAGAAAAAATTAAAAAAAAAAAAAAAGAATCTATACAAAGTCTAAACAGCATGTGGCAGAGGAGCTACATTTAATAAGTATTTGTTAAATATATGACTGTTGTACATGTTTGCATGGAAAAGAGCAATAGCAGTAAAAGCATCTACAAAGAATGGACACAAAACAGAATTTTAAAAAAGTTTCCTCAATACTCAGGACAAGACAGATGTATCAAGACAAAGATGAGCTCCAATTTAACTTCAGAGAATTAACCATCAAGACACAAGATTTTAGCCTCTCTCCAGATTTCTTAGCGCAGAGCAGAAGCAATCCATGAATAAAGATTCTACAAGTAAAATCTACTGTCAAAGAAGTACTTACTGCATTCCAGAAATTGTTTCAGACGGTCAAATATTCCATGTAAAAAACCCTAGGAAAGATTTTTTTAATGTCTCAATTTATCATCGTAAACATCTCCCTTATACTTTTTACAAGACTATTAAGATTTATATCATTTTAATAAGTTAAAATTATATAAAGTAAAAAACATTCTATTACTATAAACAAACCTTTCAAAGAAAATAGAACATTTCATCTCCCAAAGTCTCATTTCAGTTACCTAAATCACTTTACAATAAAACATTATTTATTGAGTATTTTATTTCTAAGTAATCTCTATTCTCCTGTTTTTCCATCTTCACAGCTCATATAATCTCGACATACTGTTTGTGTAATATGTGCCTCCTCCCACTACAATGTTCACTCTCTGAGAACTGGAACTTGTCTGTGTTTATTGCTCTACCCCAGAAACCAGAAGCAGTATTCAGGAACAGTAAGTACACAGTATGTGGATAAATGGTACCAATTACTGAAAGGAGAGGTTCTGAAGTTCAAGTATTAAATATTATATTTAATATATAAATTATAAATTAAATATAATTATATAATAATTAAATATATTAGCTTTCAGATATAAGACAAGTATCACCATTTGTCATCTGGTAAAAATCTAAACAACCCTTATTTGTTAATAGGTATTTAAGAAATATTATAAAAATTTTACAGATATAAAGGGATAGTAAAAAACAACTTCATTAAAATTTTTAAGGGGCGCCCAGGTGGTTCAGTCGATTAAGCAACTGACTTCAGCTCAGGTCATGATCTCGCAGACTATGAGTTGGAGCCCCACATAGGGTTCTGTGCTGACAGCCTGGAGCCTGCTTCAGATTCTATGTCTCCCTCTCCCTATGCCCCCCTCTCCCGCCCAACTCTCTCAAAAATGAATAAACAGGTTTTTTTTTTTAATTTTTAAGAATTTAAAAATCTCAGACTTTCTGGCTCCATAGATTTTGGTGTATAAACATCATACAAGATGTCACATGTTCTTTCAACAAACAGGATGGTCCACCTTTTTGTCACAAAATAACCACATGATAAAGGCCTTAATTACAAATGACTAGAATAGAATGTTATTTCCTCTTTGTTCTTAGAGATATATTCTTCATTCATTCAGTCGTGAGTTTGAGACCATTTAACTAGGATATCATCATCTGAAGACTGAGAAAGAGATTTCACTTGGAGAATTTCACCGTCACACTTAGGGTCTAGAATGCTGCTCTCAGTCTGTCTGAAAGCATCCATCTTCTGACTCATGTAAAAATTATGAAACCTCTTTCTCTTGTCAATTTTCTTCTCTGCCACGTGGACAGGAAATGAATTTTGAATTCTCAGTGTGTTACACAAAAGCTGAAGGTACAATAAAAAGACAGTGCTTCCAGTCTTCTTTTATTCCTTCTTGAAAGATGGAATGCAATGCACAACACAGTAAGAAAACTACAGGATGACAATTTCACTACCGCTTCATCCTCTGGCAATTTCATCATTCTTCCACTTTCACAGTATTTCAATCTTTTTAACCACAATTGAGAATAATTGAAAAATATTAGGTAAAAAATAATAATAAATCCTAAGATGATAAAAGAGCAAAAGGTTTCATTATAGGAAGAATAAGATCATCGAGATTCCATACACATTTTAAATTTATACAGTAGTCCAATGGTCCCTTAAAGTAATGACAACATAGAAGGAATTTTATTCTATTACTTTTAAATAAAATTAGTTTATCAATAGGGGTACTCCGAAGAAAGTAGAAAACTATAAAAGCCATCAATTTTAGTAAGCTGAAGAAGAGAAAGAGGAATTTACAAAATCAGAGAGAGCGGACTAATTTGTAGTACAAATAAGTTTATGATTTATTCTGTTTATATAATAACAGAATAAGAACTCAAGTTAATCATTAAATGGTAATTTACAGAGTGCTTTAATTAGCTGAAACTAGTTACAAAAATCATTACCTCTATTACTCCCCACAACATTCAGTAAGGTAGGTAGTATATTTCATTTCCATATTACAAAAGAAGAAAGGGAGTACCAGGTAAGATAAGAAAATAGCTGGAGGCCATGCTACCAGGAAAAGCCCAAGTCAAGATTCAAATCCAAGTTTATCTGCCTCCAGAAATCAAAATCTCACCACTATCATACAGTGCTTCTAAAGCATCTTTTAAGTTCCATCTGATTTTTAAGATGTTTATGTTCCATCTTATTTTTAAGATGTTTATGTTATTTGAAAAACCATCCTTAACTTGTTAAAATTCTATCTTGTTTCCAACTACTCAGTATAACCTTAACTGCTACAAGACAACATTTATAACAGAGTGAAAGTTGATACAGTTTCAGCAGACAGAAGAAAGACTCCTAAGAGAAAGCCAAAGGCTCACAAAACACTGATAGTTTTCAATGAAAACCACTATTGCAATTTATGGTAATGTGATTCAAATCAACAATTCATTTTTACTAAAAAACAAAAAGAACCCTGATGAAATCATCAATATTTTAGTTAACATAATTTTATGACACTCAGAATATTACATACAAAAATAATTACTGAGCCATGTGACCTAATGTTTCTACTATATAATATATTCACTCATTTTAAAAATAACTATTGAGCTTTTATTACTGGCAGAGACTGTTCCAAGCTCTGGGATGAACAGTGAGTGAAATATATATGTACACATACGCATATCCATCCAAGTGTTCATTCCAGCATCATTTACCAACAATTAAAAACTGGAAACAACCTACATATCCACCAACAGATAAGTGGGCAAGTAATTTACAGGAATCCTATATTAATGTTATAATTTAAAGAAAAAATTAGCTCGCTGACAGTAAATGCATGGATTTACCAAAGAATCATTAAAAACATAACATATAATATTACTGACATAAGAAAACTATCATACTAAGTGTAGGAAAAAGCAAGTGAAGAAACAGCATATGGGTACCTTTTACAGAATACTGAGGAAGAGAGAAAAGCATAAAATGTCTTAACATATACTTACAAATTTTACCAAGATCTCTGATAGCAAGTTTTCAAATGATTATTTCCTTACTTTTTAACTTTAAAAAAAGCATGTAAACCCTTTTACAGAACAAAATAGCACACTGAATGATTCAAATTACCAGCTTTTAAATTCTTTTAACGGTAAAATCATTACTGCAATCTAAATCTGACATACAAAACATACTAAAGATTTAAAACAAACAAACAAGTAACTCGAGTCAAATAGGGTAGGTCAGACCCAAAGACCAATTCGATGTACTTTTTTCAAACTTCCTGTTCAGTACCCCCAAAGCAATCCACAGAAAGCAACATTTTAGCGAACATGAACTTTCCTGAGAAAACTAACATAGATCTGGGTAAATATATAATATAGTATCATTTTGTTTTGGGATAAACATATACAGCTATATATTTTTGTATACAGAAAAAGCAGATGATGCTATACCAACCATGAATATAATCACAAATGTTGGGCTTATCAAGAGGGCTTTCCCTTCTTGGATATATTTTTCAGTTGACTGCAAAGAGCACGGATGTATGTTATGATTGAAGAAAAAAACTCATTTTAAATATATAACATCAGATGAAGAGAAATATCAAGGATATAAATATCCACAATGGAACTGGAAATTTGTTAATAGCATTCAAATTCAAGAGGTTCACCCAAATTCAGATTGAAATGAACACTCTCAATGTATCATCATGGCCCTTGAGAACTGTCCTAGGCCTATTTCCTTCTCTTCACAAAGGAGCTGCTTTGATATACTGAAAAAAGGCCACAAGTCAAAAAAGGTATAGTGTAACATATACAAATGGTAAACGGTCACTGTATAAAAACTTACAAATCAATGCCAAGTAAAAAGAATAAGCTTTAAAACACTGAGGAAAATACCAAGCACTTTCCCAAAGCCACAATCAGCAACTTCTTTCACTTACCATCACCTCCATATTCTTATGAGGTTCCACAAATCCATTAACAGTTAATTTACGCAGCACTGAAAAGTAAAATTGAGCTTTACTGCATCTGATTTTCTCACATTTTATCCTATTAAAATCATAATCATAATAAAGACTCAGAATCACAAAGCCTCATTAAGACTGGGGGTTAATCTAACTTAATCCTTTCATATAATAGATAAAGAAAAGTAATCCCTGGTCACTGGTTCATTTCCAGGTAGGTAAGCTGGAATGACAGCCAAGTTTTTTTTAACTCAAAAGCTGAGTTCTTCTCACTTATCTTAACTACTTAAGTTTCTAAAACTATATTGCAACATTTAACTTCTCTAATTATAAGTATTTCTCACCTGAAATAACCCCTAGAGGTTGAAACTGAGATGGTCATCTCTATTCCACAACCTTGAAAATAGGTCTCAACAGTGACCAAAATGCTTCATTTAGTTTTAGGCTACATTAATGAAAATACCGTATCACCTAAAAGGGATATAAAAACTCAACTATTTCTAAATCTGGAATAGACTACAGTGCTCAAGTATAAGCATCACATTTTATGTGTAACTGGTGTACACAAGGAGACGAGCAGGATAAACAAATGGAAGTCAGATCTAGATTTAAAAAGCTAGCTCCAAGGTCTACCACTACATTCTTCTGAACAACTTTTCTAGATCTCACATTGCTCGTCTGTAAACTGGTTAACAAGTCCTACTTCACAGCGTTATTAAAGGATTCAAGAGTAAAACACTCAGCACAAATCAGTAACACAAAATGATGGCAGCATGAGACTACAAAATTCTAAGCCACATCATTTTAGGAAAACACAGACACCACCATGATCTTTACAATTCAGAGTTAGTGTTCATGAGGTGCAGCCTAAAGGCAGTATATTAAAAATAGGTTTAGAATTCAACTCTCTATAGAATCATCAGTTTCACACATCCAATTATATACAACTCAAAAGTTACATCATCACAAAAGGAGAAAATAGAATTCATAATGAGTCCCTTATTCTGCATTCACTCGTTCCCACAAAAGAACTTGGTCCACATCACCTGAGAAGGTCCTCTCTTCTCCAGTCATCACCTCGTTAACTTCTATTTACCCTAGGATGATTCTTTCTCAAGGAAGTCCTTTCTGACCATGTTGCCAGTTATCATGACATTGTAAGACCACTGTCGCGAGTGACTTTACATGTATTTGTATGACCATTTTATTATGCCTGTCTACCCAGTGTCAAACACCTAATTTATTTATTGAATGAAATAATGAATATATGCGTGTCTAAAAGATACTAAATGCACACAGGTATAAATTCAGATTATATATAACAAAAACTGTAGTCTTAAGCATTGCTCAAGGCACAGAAATGTACAGCTAGGCAGAACAAATATTTTAAAGGAAAATACTATGGGATTGTAACAGGTTAGGATACCTTAAAAAGGCTGAGGTGTATATCTAAGACCCTGAGATAGGGAAGTAATGAAAAGCTAAAAAGCAGGCTAATGGAGAGTAGGGCTGCATCCCTTTTGTCAGGAAGTACACTTTGAAATCACTAAGGCAAGAAAATCAACTGAAAGCACTCATGAAAATTCCTTAATCATCAAACACAAAACTGACACAAGTTTTGTATTTATGACCTTATACCAGTTTCTCTAGTTCTTTCTGGATAAATGTTTCTCTCTAGACCCTTTTAATTTCTTCTCCAGAATGGTCACAAAACCATCTCCACTCACTTGTGTAATGAACCACCAGTACAATGAACTGTACTTGTCAATAGTCCCTTAAAATAGTTCCACTTTTGTCTACAAAGTTCACCAGAATGTGCCGACAACCTGAAGTCTGTACATCCACTGTCTAGTTAACATACGTGATGCAGGAGAACAGTACCAAGAGTGTACAACAGCATCCTAAGGTACTAAGGGAGTAGGATAAAAGGGTTTACAAGTAAAGCAAAAGGATCCGAAATGAGCCACAGTAAGAGAACTAAAGGCAGCCTGAGATCAAACTGAAAGAAGAGCTCAAACTAAAAGAGCGTAAGCAGAAGAGGAGAGACTGGAAGACAGAGAAAGAGCCAAAACAGTGTTTTACCAAGGAAAAGAATCTCAGAATACTTTCATCAAGATAAATAGTTCAGGGCAAGTAAAATGAAGATTTATGCTAAGAGAATACCTACAAGCAAAGCACAGGATAACCGAGGATAACTGATGACACACGGTCAAGCACCGTTGAAAACCCAGGTGGGCCTGAGATCAAACAAGAAAGACAGAAGCTGAGTTCTCAGGGCAGAGCTGGGACATAGCACTCAACTAATGCTTGAAGTTTAGTAAAGTTAACATGACAATGATAAGGGCAGAACGGGTTTCTACCCAGAAAGAGAAGTTTAAAGCAGAAGCAAGGTTTCTACCCAGAAAGAGAAGTTTAAAGCAGAAGCAAAAAGAAGTACAATTATTTGAAAGGTATGTGTCCAGAGCCATGAGACCTCAGTAATGTGAATATAATAGAAAACTATCCCACACTTTTACAAATTAGAGAGAAAGCTATTCTCACAAAAGAAAAACCAACCACAAATAACACCTTGTCTGTGAGGGAGAGATTAACCCCTCATTCTCCCAGGGCAAATGAGAGCAGAAAATCCACCAGAGGAACTATTTGGTGACTCTTCTGAGATAGGTCATTTCCGAAATGAACATGTCAAATTGAACAGTACCTTTCAATGACAGCAGAGTTCGTTCTAATGAACTTAGAACTGCAGCTTCATTCCCAGAAGAAACTTGTTGAAGGAATGTGTCTGTATGGTGATTCCACAGAGAGCAGGCAAAATTATAAATTCCAGAAGCTAACTGCAAAGAAATATCAACAAATTCACAAAAAATATTGATTTCAGTAACCAATTAGCTCTATATAGTAATACATTTCAGTTTTTACCCTGAACACACATTTTCAGTAAGATGTGAAACAGTTAAGTCACTTATCACATTTCAAACTGTATTAAGCCAAACACACAGCAGCAAGGACCATTTGCTGGCTGCTGGTATGAACACACATACACACACCTTAACAGACTCGTTCTTCTCAAACCACTAGTCTCATGCCTGCATTGCAGCCTGACATTTTCTTTTTTTCTGGCTGGCTCGGTTGGAAGAGCATGCGACTCTGATCTCAGGGCCATGAGTTCAAGCCCCACAATGGGTATCCAGATTAGTTAAATAATTTAAAAAAACTTTATAACACTGACAGACTATCAGTGAGAACAGCAGATAAAACAATATACTAAGAAATAGAAAAGATTTCGGTGTCCTGCCAGTTCTACCCATGTGGTTTGGGGGCATTTAAAAGCCAGGAACATACAAGCCACAATGCTTATCATGCTGCTTTCTGATTTTGTACTGGTATTTAAAACATCTGACTCACACTGGGATGCAGTTGGCCTCTGCCTCCCAAGTTGAGGCAGAACCATTTCTAATGGTATCCTGTATTATTTTTTTTCCAGAAGGTCTAAGAGTAATCCAACTGAGTCTACATGGACATTTACTTTAAATAAAAATAAGATGAAAGTACTTATGACTAGTTATCATTAGCACACTTCGGAAAAGTTTTTCTCAATCCAGACAAGTCTATCATTTCCACTCAATACTGGATTTGTGATAAGATTAGGCATCAGAAACCAGTCAGGAATGTAATCCTGCAAACAAAATAATACTTCCATGAAAAAAACAAATTCCATTTCTGTTATTTTAATTCAGTAATTTATTTATTTATTTATTTTTGGAGAGCGAGCGAGCATGTGGGCATGCAAGCAGGGGAGGGGCAGAAAGAGGAGAGACAGAATCCCAAGCAGGCTCCACCCTAAGCACAGAGCACAACATGGGGCTTGATCCACAACCCTGAGATCACGATCTGAGCTGTTGAGAGTTGGACACTTAACCAAGTGAGCCACCCAGGTGCCCCTTAATTCAGTCATTTTAATGACTTGCATGTGCTTACAGGTATAGGCAAAGAGCTCTGTCAAATCTCCCTAGTGATTTTGCATGTACCAACAAAGGCCACACAAAGGCTTGAACCCCAAAGAGGATTATCAGCACAACATATTACAATCCTCCTGAAAAACAAGAAATGGAAGGCTTATAAGGAACTGCTACAAGAGCATCTCCTGCTCACCTCCCTATCTCCTCAGTTAAGCTGTCATAAAACAGCTTCTCACCTCCTAGGTTCTGGTAAGATGTAAAGTTTTCTAACCCATTTCTCT
The DNA here is from genome assembly GCF_018350195.1 of Panthera tigris. Classification (NCBI taxonomy): domain Eukaryota; kingdom Metazoa; phylum Chordata; class Mammalia; order Carnivora; family Felidae; genus Panthera; species Panthera tigris. The sequence goes on along the minus strand of NC_056660.1, from coordinate 129,391,713 downwards.
CAAACACAGCTGTAGAAAATGAAACCAGTTATGGTCTAGAACTGGCTCCTCAGCAATGGTGCATCCCACTATTTGCACCTGAGTCATTCGCCCATATTGCTTTGGTAATTCTTTTTGGTGTGTATCAAAAGCCACAGGGAGTTGGTGGTACCAATCTCTGACTCCTTTTCTCTAAGTAACAAACTGACTGAATCTAAAAGAGGTCCTATCTTCACCAACTGATCAGTCAGGGCTAGCAGTTGGCCCACCCTTGCCTTGTGTACATGCTCGACAACAGGTATGACGACTACTTATTAAGTAACTTCAACATATTCTCAAGTAATCAAAATATTTAATCCCAATATTTCTTGATCGCCAAAATATAGTAGTGATAATTACCTCACCATATTACAGCACAAGCAGCAGTATCATAAAAAATTAAGGATCTGGGGCGCCTGGGTGGCTCAGTCGGTTGAGCGTCCGACTTCGGCTCAGGTCATGATCTCACGGTCCGTGAGTTCGAGCCCCGCATCAGGCTCTGTGCTGACCGCTCAGAGCCTGGAGCCTGTTTCAGATTCTGTGTCTCCCTCTCTCTCTGCCCCTCCCCCGTTCATGCTCTGTCTCTCTCTGTCTCAAAAATGAATAAACGTTAAAAAAAAATTAAAAAAAAAAATTAAGGATCTAAAACTGACATCATCTCATGAAACACTGCTATGACAGAGAAGTAAATAATCAGAAGGGATATAAGCTGAAAACCAAAATCAAAAATTTGTAAGATTTTCTAACTATAATGAACTTCAGTATTTTTCTTAGTAATGAACTTCAGTATTTTTCTTAGTAAATCGAATCCTTTCTGAAAACATGAGGCTAAAATATATGCCTAAGAATCAGAAAATACATCTTTTTGATTTTTATTACACTTGCTGTGTAATTGTAAGTTAGAGCATCATATACTTTTCCAAACATATAAATCATCAAAGTATTTATCTGCCAGAATAAAGTGAAAGAAAACAAAGAGATTTAGAGATAGGAAAAGGGTAGGAATTGTACATAGATCTGAAAGTAAAGCTTTAAGGTAAATTTCTTATGGTAGCAAATATTTCAACCAGGTTAACTGAAGTCTATAGCCTTGTCTATAATTTTTACATCCGTTTTATACTCTCTTTAGTAAATAAGATCTAACGGGTGCCTTACCCAAATTCCAAATACGAAAACAGTAGCATTCTAAACCAACCTCTTGCTTACAAATTATTTTCTAGTCTCCTTCACATCTCTATTTTTCTTGTTTGTTTAACATTTATTTATTTTTGAGAGAGAGAGACAAAGCATGAGTGGGGAAGGGGCACAGAGAGAGGGAGACACAGCTGGCTGGCTCCAGATGCTGTGTCTCCCTATCTGTTCCTCCCCTGCTCAGACTGCCTCTTTCCCTCCCAAAAATAGGGATTAAAACAAAAAAAATGTTTAATGTGCAGGACTGTCTATACAAAAAAAATTTTCTATCACTGTTATGTGAAGTCACTTGAACTCTTTTCTGTTTCATAAAAAACAAGTATTTATGCAGATCATGTTAACTATATGATAAAAATAACAAAGCTAACATTATAACTTAGACATTCAGACATTTCAACATTCAGACATTTACTGAACCCTACTCTGCACTAGGCAATGCTCTTGGTTTACCTTCATCACCTTATTTAACCATCAACTCCTACAAAGTAGGTATTATCCCCATTTTACAATAAGAAAACTGAGGTACAAAAAGATGAAGTAAACTTGCACAAGAGCAAAGAGCATAAATAATTAAGAGGAAGAGGAAGGAATGAAACCAAAGAAGGTGCTCAGAGCTTATTACCTTTTTAATAGCTATGTTCTAATATCTCTTAATACCCATATAGGCAGAGTCAATAGAGTATATCCTATTTTCCAAAAGTTATATAACAATTCAATAATGGTAGAATGTTATTGTCATAACAAAAAGGAAAAAATCCCCAAATTCACTAAGATCAATAATGCTCTTAATATGGATACAATAAATTGTGTGAATCAGAATCTCACCTAAGGTTCTTCTACAAATCTCACCCTTTCTACACCACTCAACAGAAAAACATGTACTTTTGTTCCATTATTTACATGGAATACCTAATACAAACTGAACATTCTTCTTATATATTTTTTATATACATATAAAATTTGGAGCAAGTTCCATTCATTAATCCTAAGAGTCATGGGGCCTTCTAATTCTCAATGCCCTCCTCAAACAGTACATGCCAGACTCCAGAAAGAAAATAGTAAATGAACCATTCCCTAGTTCCTTAAAAATAAGCTTAAGCTTGAGCAAAAAAGTTGACCAAATGGAATCTGACACCAGCTCAAGAAAAAAATATATAACGAAAGGCACCTGGGTAGCTCAGTCATTTAAGTGTCCAACTCTTGATTTGGGTTCAGGTCATGATCTCAGTTCATGGGATCAAGCCCTGCATCAGGTTCTGTGATAACAGCAAGGAGCTGGCTTGAGATCCTCTCTCCCTCTCTCTCTGCCCCTTCCTGGCTCAAACGCGTGCGCTGTCCCTCTCTCTCAAAATAAACAAACATATATCATATATATATGATAACCTGTCAGCCTAAACCATCAGCATATTTTCAAACTGTGACCCTATTCGAGAGGTCCACTGCTTGGGAGTGCATCAAATGGAACACAACCCAAGGAAGTGTTGAAAGTAATGAATTCTATATCACTTGTTACAAGTAAGAAGACAGGGAGATGGCTCTCAAAGAACTCGGTCCCTGTGGGGTTAGTGCAGGAAGCCTTTATTCAGTGTATCAAGGGCAGTGGCAGGGAGCTCCCATACACACCTTGGTTCAAGTACACATGCACAGCATGTCAACATGCTTGCTAGTGCATATATCCCATGTTCAAAAAATGGGAGAAAACTCTGCCCATAGGAGACCTTAGTATTATAATGAACTAAATGTAACTTCAGGACAACTCCGAAGGGCTTCTGTGCAGGTCCTCAGCTCCAACCCAGCTCAAACTGACTCATGTAAGGGGCTATCAGGGGAGATACACAAAGCAAGGAGCTCTCAGATCCAACACCCAGTTGGGAGTCTCCTTGGCTAGAACTGCTGGTTTGGCAAAACAAAACACATTTCTTCCCTGCTTTTGTCCCTTCCCCTCCTTCCTTCTACTGTTAACTTTTAGCCCTCTTTGAGTAACTTCTCCTTGCATCTTAGCTAGCAAAAACACGTCAGATTTATTTTTAAAGGTGTTTTATAAGAACAATAGCAAAATGGCATAACTATTTTACTGTTATAGTTTTTTCAGGCACTACTTCTTATTACCAGGAGAATATCCCTTTACAGAATGCTACCACCTGCATATGCACAATGTAAATTACAATATACATACCAAACATAAAATCCTCCCCACTCACACCCAACACAAAAAACAAAATATACCACAGAACAACTGTGAATACTGAACCAAAGGTTCTCAATGTCAGAAAAGTAAACAAAAGGAAGTATTTCATCATGGTAGAATCAAAGTCATCCTAATAAAATTCTATGTTGCTCCATAAAATCATCCTCTTTTCCTTTTTTAAACATGTGTAAGAAAGTTGCGTAACTCAGAATATCCAAAGTTCTACCATTCTGCCTTAAGAAACTTTCAACAACGTTTGGAATTTGCATCCCCATTTCTAAAAAAACAATGCCATAAGGTTTTTAGATATTAAGGACACAGATCTTTATTTATTAATTCTTCCTTCTTTCTAGCCCTGAAAAGTTAATAGTATGAAAGTGCCCCTTTAAATCGTCATAAAATATGAAAAGCACCTAAGTAGCTTTGGCACACAGCGTGTATTGCTGAATGAAGCCATACAGCATTTAAGGCACAAATCAAGAAAAAACCAGTAGTATATGGGGAAAACTTTTAATCAATATTCTCCTTTGTCTTATGTTCCAGGTCTGGAGCTAAGCACGTGGTTAAGGGCATTAGGCATCTATCAAAGCTCTATTCAAGATTCTTTTTAACTAGCCTACAAAAAAAAAGGTCTCTACACAGAGATGGCTGAAATGAAGAGGCAACAATGGCACTACCCTCTCAGCCCAACAGTAAAAGGACAAAGACAGATAATTAAGAAAGAGACCAAAAGAACTTGGGAAGAAACACTGTCAGCTATCCTACACACTCAAGCTTCTACCTGCTCCAGAAAACACCAACTGATGTATGCTTATAGAAGGCTCAGTGGGAAAAGGGGAAAAAATGAAATAGGTGAAATAAAAAATATTTCTTCTACATTTTCTTCTCAAAAACACAGAGGCAGAAGGGAGACAATTCAGTAAGACAATATGAAAATAAGCTATTTAATGAAACATTTTAGGTACTGGTTTACAAGATCCATCAATACTTGCATTTTCTTTTCCTAAACCACAAGAAACAGCGCCACCCACTGGCTGCTGAGTGATTTTAACTGATAAGTCCCAAGACTTGATTCCTTGAATGTCAAAAGGGAACCATTACAGGACGTTTGATTTCTTCTGGCATTTAAAATATTCTTATGCTTGTTTACCCTCAAGACCACTGTTCTAACAACTTTCCCGCAAGAAAAATTAGCCTGAAAAACTTTAAAAATCAATGTCTTGTAATTAATCACCAATAGCGGGGCACAAAATATTACCCATAATCTAATAGTGGTAAAACCTGCTTAACCTCATTCTAATCAATAAGGCGTAAAATCAACAGATACATAATGTACAACATCCTGTAAGACATTTGAACGAAATCTTTTACCAAGTGAGTGGCATGGAAAAAAAAAAAGGGGAAGGAAATGAATATTATTCTAAATTAAAACACACTTAGGAGACAACCAAATGTATCCACCTTAGTCATTCTTCTGGCTCAAACCAACCACTTGTTAAACTATATTTGAGAACAATGTAGAAAATGTGCTGAAAGTATCAAATGGTATTAAATCACTATTTTTACTTTTCTTAGGTTGGTAAAAGTTAAATGATAATAAACAAAATAATCTTTTTACAGATGAATACTCAAGTATTTCATAATAAAATCTCATGAAATCTTTAAATTACTTTAAAATACCTTAGGATAAAAGTGATAAAACAAAAATGACACAATGCAAACTGCTACATCTTGGTGATGGGTACATGACAATTTATATTAAGTATTTCATAACAAGAAATTTTAAAAACACCTGTATGTTCTCAATGACAAAAAAGGTAGTTATTTTGGTAGTCATCATTTTTTCTTTAATATAAGGCTTAAATAAAAATTTGCTTCCATTTGCTCATTTTATATATATATCTATATATATATATATATATATCTATATAGATATATATAGATATATATATCTCAAATTACCAAAATGTTTCACGACAGAAACTCTGGTGGGTACAAGATCTATCTACCTCAAAAACAATTTCCAATCAAACTGCCAATGTCTCAACTGATACCTATTCACTGTCACTGAAGGACATTCCTAAAGACCAGTAACACATGTTACCTACATATCTTTTAGCAAACTCTCATTTTCCTTTTGTTCTCAAACACGCCACCGGTATAACTGAGGCCCACAAGGGTCGCTGTGACCCATCTTACAGATCCCTAAAGTCCTCTAATCCTAACACAGCCACAAACCTGTCTTCTGCCACTGGTGCCTACATGATGCTCTCATGTATCCAAAGTATCACAATTCGTTAGGAGTGAAGAAAAGGTGAAACTACCCTCCCTCCCCATTTGGGACCTTATCTTTGTTCACAGCTGTGTCTCAGGCATCCAATACAATGGATTTGTCAGATGGACAAAGCAAGGAACACTACTTCAAGAGCAACTTATAAAGACTTCAGCAATAAATTTTCTGAGTTTTTATTCTCCTTTTTACGAGCCCCTTTTCCTAGGAGTCAGGTAAGAGATTGTGTACTACAGAAAGGATAAGCACCATGCTATACTAAAATTCTCCCTGGAGCGCCTGGGTGGCTCAGTCTGTTAAGCGGCTGACTCCACTTCAGCTCAGGTCACAATCTGATCGTGCATGAGTTTAAGTCCAGCATTGGGCTCTGCACTGTCAGGGCAAAGCCTACTTGGGATTCCCTCTCTCTGTCTCTCTCTGCCCCTCTCCTGCTCATTTTCTCCCTCTCTCCCCCTCACTCCTCAAAATATATAAAATAAAATTCTCCTGTTCAGTGTTCAGCACACAGTTTTTTGTTTTGTTTTTGATCAAGCTAGTCCTGTTGAGTCTCTCCTTCCTTAAAAGTTCCCACCAAAAGGAGCACCTGGGTGCTCAGTCCTTTAAGCATTCAACTCTTGATTTCTGTTCAAGTCATTTCACAGTTCATGACCTTGAGTCTCAAGTTGGGCTCCATGCTGACAGCACAGAGCCTGCTTGGGATTCTCTCTCCCTTGGAATCCTTGGGATTCTTCCTTCTGAGGAAGCACTTTTTTAAAATTTTTTTTCAAGAACAGAATTGAGTGATTCATCGCTTACATATACCATCCAAGTGCTCATCCCAACAAGTGAGGGAAGACTATTCTGAAGTACAACTGACCTATGAACAACATGACAGTTCGGGCCAACTCCCACCGCCACACTCAGTCAAAATTTTATGAGTAACTTTTGACGTCCCCCCAAACCTAACTACTAACAGCCTATTGTTGGCCAGAAGCCTTATCAGCAACATGAACAGTTGAGTAACATGTGTATTTTGTACTTTATATGTATTATATACTACTCTTACAATAAATTAAGTTAGAAAAAAGAGAATGTTACTACGAAAGCCATAGGGAAAATACATTTATAAAACTTTACTGTAAAAATTTATCTGTATAAACAGATCCACACAATTCAAACCTGTGTTGTTAGAGAATCAACTATATTTGGTAACCCGGTTTCACCTCGTCTCAGTTCTGTTTTACCCTCATCATGAAAACAATACACACGCTGTTTAGTGGGAATTTATTTATCATTAACCCTTGAGTTTTTAAAAAGTCTAAGTTTTAGCCTGACCACATAAACAACCTAAGAGAGTGTTTAGTTTTCTTCTGTAGCAGATTTTAATAGCTTACTAAATGACTTTTAAGAGTTTGTATATTAGGACTTTCCCAATGAACACCACAAGACTATCCATGTCTTTCATCTCCCTCAGTACTGGACGTATCTCTTGTACATGATAAGCAATCAATTATCTGTTCAATGACCCTTAAGCAGAAAAATTTTAAGATTAATTCCTAACTTCCAGCCTAGAAAGATTCCTAACAAAAACAAATTATGGAAAACGTCCTTTTTAGAGATTCATGCAGAAGTACTTTTCAATGGAAGGACAGGTCAGGATTTGCTCCAGCAAATTAAACTACTGGGGCACCTGGGTGGCTCAGTCAGCTGGGCGTCCCAACTTTGGCTCTGGTCACGACCTCATGGTCGAAGCCCCACATCGGGCTCCATGATGACAGTGCAGAGCCTGCTTGGGACGAAACTAAGTGTACAAAGGTCTTGGCTTCTAGACCAAAACAGTGATTAAAAACACTAACATCTGTATTTAAATCAGGCTGTAACTCAGATTTTCATCTCAAAACTTTCATGGTGCTTATACAGATTAACCTAGAGTAATAGAGATAATAAATTCATAGAATTACACAACTTTAGAACTGAAAGGGTTTTAAAGAATCACCAAGTTTAAGTATCTTGCTCAAAATCCCAAAGCTGTTCAGTACAGAAAAGTATTCTACACTGGAAAACATTTCTTCTCACACCTGTTAACCTGTTCACTTGTCTTCTAACAACAAGTACAATATATTGCTGCTTTCAAAAGATCTTTTCCTCTTTTTAAGTTTCGATTGCTTCCTTTACCACAGCATATAATTTTACAAGTTACACATCATGTCTACAAAATATTATTTGGTTAAAACATTTATAATTACATTAGAATAACTATTCGTACCTTAAGTTTCCTTGTTTTCATAGACTCCAGATTTTGATTTTAACAGTACTTTATATCAACATTTTTATATTCAAGTTTCTATGAAAAGCATACTGTTTATAAAAAACAAAATCTTGTGTGTGTCAAATCAAGCTCAATTTTGTTACTGCAAAACAATTTTCTCTCAACTGCTGATTTTCTAATATGTCACCCCTGAAAAGAGCATAAATTATTTTAATGTGAAAGAAAAACAGAATATAGAAATTGTTGGCACACAAAGAGAAGCAGGCTGCACTTTTAAGTGCACACTGCAATACTGTGCTATAGCAACTAGCTCAGCTATGAGCTTACATTTTATTTATTTCTGTAGGAAACTAATTTAGTACATGAAGACCATCTTAGCATTATAGTAAAAGTATTATTATAGAAAACTTTCCTACCTTTAGATTACCTAAATAACATTATTAACTAGCAAAGTTCCTTTTTTTTCTTAAATTTTTTTTAATGTTTAATTATTTTTAAGAGAAAGAAAGAGCATGAATGCGGGAGGGGCAGAGAGAGGGAGACACAGAATCTGAAGCAGGCTCCAGGTTCTGAGCTGTCAGCACAGAACCCCCCCCCCACCCCGACCCCGCACATGGGGCCCAAACTCACTCATGCTCCACGTTTCCAGGTTTGGCTACTTCAATCTAAATTGAAGGCGTTAAGCTGAATTTTTTTCCAGGTATCTTAAGTTTTTGCATATTTTCCCAAAACTCCTGCTCTTTTAAGTTTTGCACTGTGCCACTTTGAAACCTAGAAGGTATGTAGAACAAGTCTCCTCTTCTATATATTCATTTAACATTTATTGAGCACCACCCACTCATATGCATTTTTCTGAACTTGACAGGAAGACTGTAACAATAAAGGTTTACATTCCTCTCTCATGAAACTCATAGTGTAGGGGATCTAAGAAAGATAAGTCAACAACTGAAAGTCAGCACTATGGAACTGATACTATGCTGAAAGTACACACAAGATGCTAGGTAGACCTATACTTTACTGCATATACAGTAGAAACAGCCTCATACTACAAGTAAATGAGCCAAGAAAGTTGAAAGGGTGAGAAAGCTAAGTCAAACAGGCTATTCAGAATACAGCCTCTGATTAGGCACAATTTGTAAAATAAATGAGCATGACTTTAGGGGGAAAAAAATACAATTTGTAGAGACTGCTTAAGCTGAATATAAATTATACCTAAAACTAAAACAACACGTTATGAGAGTACAACTCGGGAAAGTTGAACTATGAATTGAGACTTTACAGAAGGGTACTCTTTGACAAAATAACTGTAACAATCTTTAGACACTTGATTTCGGAAAACAGCAAATATGAAAGTTAAGTGGAAAGGTGTAAGATGAGGATAAAGGTGAGAAAAATCAGCAAGAAATTCACAGAAAAACCTAAGAGGATAAACAGTCCAGTTTTTAAATCCTAGTCGGCTTTTGGGGCACCTGGGGGGCTCAGTTAGTTAAGTGTTCAACTCCTGATTTCAGCCCAGGTCACGATCTCATGGTTCATGGGATCTAGCGCTGCCTTAGGTTCTGCACAGACAGCACACAGCCTGCTTGGGATTCTCTTTCTCTCTCTCTGCCCATCCCCAAATAGTGTGTGTGTATGGGTGTGTGTGCACGCTCTCTCTCTCAAAATAAATGAAAATAAACTTTTTAAAAAAAATCCTAGTTGGCTATCAAGCAAAAGCAACAATGATCTAAAAAGCAATCTTCGGGGCGCCTGGGTGGCTCAGTCGGTTGAGCGTCCGACTTCGGCTCAGGTCATGATCTCACAGTCTGTGAGTTCGAGCCCCACGTCGGGCTCTGTGCTGACAGCTCAGAGCCTGGAGCCCATTTCAGATTCTGTGTCTCCCTCTCTCTCTGCCCCTCCCCTGTTCATGCTCTGTCTCTCTCTGTCTCAAAAATAAATAAACATTTTAAAAAAATTAAAAAAATAAAAAATAAAAAGCAATCTTCAACAAACACAATTTCTCTTATATTCAACATCCTTGAATAAATCTAAGATTGGCTATTTAAAACCACTAGGTTAAAAGTAAAGAGAACCTGGGCACCTGGATGGCTCAGTCTCTTAAGCATGTGACTTCAGCTCAGGTCATGATCTCTCAGTTTGGGAGTTCAAGCACCACATCGGGCTCTGTGCAGACAGCTTAGAGACAGGTGCCTGCTTCAGAATCTTTGCCTTTCTCTCTGTCCCCCCGCCTCAAAAATAAACAAACACTAAAAAAAAATTTTTTTTTTAAAGAAAGTATAGGGAACCTAATGGAATTCTGGCTTAAACTTTGATGTACGTAGGAATCACCTGGGGAGCCTGTTAAAAATGCAGATTCCCAAATTATATGGTCAAAGTGAGGCTTACAAAAGGCAAAAATACTATGAGAGTCACCAGTGTTACAAGGTGCAGTCCAAAACAGGTTGAACAGCATGAAAATCACTACTTTAGTAAGGTGAAAACAGTCAAATACAAAAATGTCAAAGTAAGTGAATGAAAAAAGCAAAGTCTTTTCAACAAATGGTGTTAAAACAACCAATAAAGGGCTCTCACCCACCAGTTATGTCAAACTCCCTCCCTATATCTGACCTACATCCATCAATTACCCAAGCAAGTCAAAATTTTAACTTTCTGAATTTCAGCTCTATCCCTCATAAATGCTCCCTTTTACCGCAGCTTCTTTTTCCCATGTGAACTTCAATACCCTCATAACAGTCTCTGCCTTCAGACTGTTCTCTACCAACCAATACCCCACTTCTGGCAACCTAGCCATCTTATGGGTCGCATCACTATCCAGTTTAAAATCTTTCAGGTGTTATCTATTATTCTAAACTTTCTAAGGTCAAATGGAAAGAATTCATAATCTTTCGATACAATAGAGAAGTAAAATTACAAACATTTCTACACAAGTAGTTTTCATAATCAAAATTAACTATGTTAAATCACTTACATCATAAAACAATTTCCTATCAGCAGCCAGACGTTTGGAAGCCAGAGTCTTGGTAACATGATAGAAGGTAAGTAATGCTCTGTGCTGTCGAAGATCGTCTTGGACTTTCACAGATTCTATAAGAGTGGGAATGAGTTCAGGCCACTGTCTAGGACAGTCCAATCTAGCAACTTTTGCAATCAGCACTGCAATCTGAGTTGCAATCTAAAGGGAAACAAAGTAGTCATCAGAAACACACGTATATAATCAAAGCAACAGATAAGGAATGCATTCACAGTTGAAAATTACCTTCTGGTCAGTTATACATTTGACAAAAGTGAATACAATTTCACTGAAAACTTCTTAAGACAGTGGTTCACCAAGTATGGTCTATGAATCCCTTGAAGAGGGGAAGGGGGCTAAGACCCTTTCAGGGATCTGCAAGGTCTCTCTTTAATTTATCACTGTGATGCTAGATGTTCTTCATGTAACTTTTCCTAAAATAATACTTGGCAACAGAGTATAGGAAGCAGCAGATATGAAAATCTAGATGTTTTCTTTTAAATATCCAGACACTATGGAGATAAACAATAATGCAAAACAATGCCACTCTTCTCTTTAAATATGTATTTGTTGGGGGAAACAACTATGCTTCATTTTTTTTTAATTCTATTTATGTTAATTAATATTAAAAAATTTGTGTCAATTGATAACAGTAAATATCAAGATATAATGTGCCGTTTTATTTTAGCATAAAATAAATAGATAAAGAAGTTATCTATTTCTTTAGATAAAGAAGTTATAAGACCACAAAGTTTGAGAATCAGTGACCTAAGAGTAGAAATGAACATCAAATATTATATTTGTAAATAATGACATTTGTACAGATCAGTGTTTCCCAAATGCTGGCTGACAGAACATATTAAGCAATGGTTTATCACAAACCCCTCCCAACCATCTCCTGCCCCAGTGAGAAATACTTCTTTAATCCCAATCTTCCCTCACCTCCTTCAAGGGACTACAAAGCAGAGAACTAAGATCACTGTAGAACAGATTGAGATAGAACTGGATTAGATACATCACAAAATCCAGTGAGGCTAAATATTCAAATTAAAATAATTAAGTGTAATAAACAGTAACTTGTAAAAATTTACGAATTTTTGAATCCATATGCAAAACATTCTTACACGCAAAATCTCACTGTAAAGGGAAGAAAGAAATGGAACTGAATAATCTATTACAGTATATAGGGAGAAGTGAAAATGTCATGGGTGTCGGGAATAGACAAGATATACTGTAGTTTAAAAAAAGGAGGGGAATGGGGTGCCTGGGTGGTCTGAGCATCCATCCAATTTCCCCTCAGGTCATGATCTTATGGGTTCAGGTTTGTGAGTTTAGACCCTGCACTGAGCTTGCTGCTGAGAGCACAGAGCCCGCTTCAGATCCTCTGTCCCTTGGTCTCTCTGCCCCTACCCTGCTCGCTCACTCTCTCAAAAATGAATAAACATTCAAATAAAATTTTAAAAAGGAGGTAGAGAATAACAAATCATCAAAATTAATTTCTATGCAATAAGACTAGAAATATATAGAGACTTGCTTTCAATACTGTATTTCTTAAAATGACTTCTGAATTTTAAAACAGCCAAATATAACGAAAATTCTTGACAGCTAGAAATTAACCTCAAAATTTAAAACCCACAAATATTACAAATAGACATGATAAAATTGCATTTTTCCTGCCAAAAAACAAAATTAGTTCGGAAACGAAGTAGAAAGTAGGGGAACAGAAAGCATACTTAGTATTCATTTTCTCACTAACCTGGTTTACTGGTTCGTTGAAGTTGGTGATTAGCCCTGCACGCAACGTGGATTTCTCCTCCTCTGAGAGAGCACTGTAAAAAGATTAATTCATTATGCAAGAGGATGCTACCTAACAATAAACATAGGTAGCACTACTTTGAATTTTAACAATAAAAAGCCTTTCAAAAAAGAGGCCACTCATTAGTTTTGGTAAATAAATAGAATTATTGCCATTACGTGTATATTGACACATCAAGTAATTCCTAAGTGTAAAGCTCCTTCACAAGTGAATACAAAGTACAAAATAGTAAGCAACAGGAAATAAGACAAATCCAGAATGACAAATGTGGTACTGTGACATCTGCTTCATTAATATAAAAATAGTTGCCTAAAAAAAATTAATGGTTTCTTAAAAAAAAAAAAAAGTGTGTATGAATAAATATTAGCCTTCCACCGACTTCTTTTATAAAATCTGAGTGAGGTTATTCTATAGGGGAAGGGATCAGGAATCAGAGGATATTTGCAATTCAAGACTTATTAGAAATCAACTAGTTTAGGGGGCCTTGGAGGCCCCCTGCTGTATCAGCGCAGAGCCTGCTTAAGAGCCTCTGTCCACCTCTCTCTGCCCCTCCCACGCCTGCACATGTTCTCTCTCTCAAAAATAAACATTAAAAAAAATCAACTAATTTATAATTTTTCATTTTACACCTCCAGGAAGGATAAAAACAATACTAACAATTCTGCCTGCAAATGAGTTAGTAGACTACAAGAGCAAAAGACCAGGATGGAGAATATTCACTATTAGAGTATACACATTTTGATTTCTGAAATATATGAATGTATTGTTTATTTAAAAATTACATTTTAAAGCCCCCATATTAAGGTTTTCCATTATGGCTATGATAGAGTAGATGGTATCAGACGAATCATCCCAGTAAGATCAGCTATAAAAGTGCTACACAACTTTTTGTTTTTTAAGTATTAAGGCATCTCTCTGTTACGAGTAGAACTGTGTCCCTCCAAAAAGATATGTTCAAGCCTTAACCCCAAGTATCTCTGAATGTGACCTTATTTTAAAACTGGACACTTGCTGATGTAATCAAGTCAGAATGAGGTCATAACAAATTAGGGTGGGCCCTGATCCAATGACTGGTGGTGCCCTTTACAAGGAAAGGAAAACGTGGACAGACACGGAACAAACACGTGAAAAGGCGGCCATGTGATGATGGAGGCAGAGATCGGGATTACAACTGCAAGCCAAAAACCCCTAACGATTGCAGACCACAAACAGAGACTAAAAAGAGACAAGGAAAGATTTTTCCCGAGGACCTTCAGAATAAGCAAAGCCTTGACAAGCATCTTCACCTTAGACTTCTAGCCTCCTGAACTGCGGGACAACACAATTCTGTTGTTGTAAGCTACCCAGTTTCTGGTAGTTAGTTATGGCAGACTGAAGAAACTAATGCAGCATCTAAAACAATGTAGGCAGCCATGACTTGAAAGATGAAGGTCTAGAAAAAAGGGAGAGGAACTGTGATGAACCAGAACATTTCCCCTGGAGCTATCTGCCCATAAAAAATCAAAGCAGGAACTACACGACTAATGAGCTAAGAGATTTCACTAAGTCTCAAGTGCTGAAAAGGCAAAAACTGACGCTCAGGGCGAACCAGTAAGGCAATACTTTGGTAAACACCCAAAGATTGCAGCTGAAACCCGAAGAAGGCTAAAAATTAGGATTAAGAGTAAACCAGAAAGATGGGGTGCCTGGGAGGCTCAGGTGGTTAAGGGTTTAACTTCGGCTCAGGTCATGATCTCGTGGTTCATTGATTTGAGCCCTGCATGGGGCTCTGTGTTGACAGCTCAGAGCCTGGAGCCTTCTTCAGATTCTGTGTCTCCCTCTTTCTCTCTCTGACCTTCCCCTGCTGGCTCTCAAAATAAATAAAAACATATAAAAAAAAAAAATTAAAAAAAAAAAAAAAGTAAACCAAAAAGAGATCACCCTCAACTAAGTCAAGGTTGAAGTCATATTCTATTTGCCTGCCTGGAAAAAATTAAAATTTTCTCTAAAGAAAAATAACAAAATTCCAAGCCTCTCCAATTTTCCCTCAACAATGCTTAGCATTCAGTCAAAAACTGACTATGTATACTACAAACCAGGTAAAAGTTATTAAAATCAAAACACAAATAAAAATAGGAGACACAAGGGTGACTGGGTGGCTCAGTCGGTTAAGCACCCGACTTCGGCTCAGGTCATGATCTCACGATCCATGAGTTTGAGCCCCGCGTCGGACTCTGTGCTGAAAGCTCAGAGTCTGGAGCCTGCTTCCGATTCTGTGTCTCCCTCTCTCTCTGCCCCTCCCATACTTGTGCTCTGTCTCTGTCTCTCTCAAAAAATAAATAAAATGTAAAAAAAAAAAAAAATTGTTTTTTTTTTTTTAAATAGGAAGATACACAGGGCACATGGGTGGCTCAGTTAAGCATGCAACTCTTGATCTCAGCTCAGGTCTTGACCTCAGGGTACTGAGTTCAGGTCCCACAGTGGGCGCCATGCCAAAACAAAAGAAAAAAAAAAAAAAAAGAAAAAGAAAAAAGAAAAAACAAAAACACCACACACACAGGAAATACAGACATTGTAATTATCAAAATCACACTTTAAAAAAATTATTAATTAGTTGATCAAAATAGGTGAAAACTGTACTATTTCACCACAGAGCTGGAATTCATTTAAAAACAAAAAACAAAAATAGGGGTGCCTGGGGGGCTCAGTAGGTTAAGTGTCTAACTCGGTTTCAGCTTAGGTCATGATCTCAGTCTGTGGGTTTGAGGCCCAGAGCCTACTTGGGATTTTCTCTCTCTCTCCCTCTGTCTCTGCCCCTCCCCTGCCCATGCTCTCTCTCTCTCTCAAAATAAATAAACTTTAAAAACAATGTTTTAAAAAATACCAAAGGAAAATCCTAGAATTGACTTTTTAAAAAATAGCAAAATAAAGCTAACAAACTTAAAGAGAAGTCAGCAGAAAATATACAGATTAAAATACAATGAGGAAAAATGGACTTCTAGAGGCACCTAACTGGCTCTGTCTGTAGAGCATGCAACTCTTCATCTCTGGGCCATAAGTTCAATCCCTACCATGGGCACAGAGCTTACTTTAAAAAAAAAAAAAAGAAGAAGAGAAGAAAAAAAACTAGATTTCTAGTTTCAAGGTGTTCACTGACAGATGTGCACCAAAAAACTGCTAAAGGCAATTCTTTGGCTGAAAACAAATGGATCCAGATGGAAGCCCAATACCACCGAAAGGAAGAACACTAGAAAGATAAATGTAAAGCACTACTGCTGCTGGCTTTTCAGGGAAAGATGGCGGAGAAGGAGAATCCTAAATCATCTTCCCACACATACAACGAGATAACACCCACATTTGTGTAAATAATCCAGAAAACGGCCCCAAGAATGGCAGAACAGACTCTTCACAGCTAAATGTAGACAAGAGGCAATACTGAAGAGGGTAGGCTGGGCAGAGGCGCGGCCAAGAGCAAAAGAGACCTGCAGGACTGTCCTAAGGAGGGAAGGATGAGATAGGCACAGAGAGGGAAGAGGAGCAAACCCCCACACCAGGTACCCCAGGCATGAAGGACACACACAGGTACACAAACGGAGGACCAATCCCTGTAACATGTGGCTTAAAAACCAAAGAGGCCGCATAATCAGTGAGGCTTACCCCTGGAACATTAAAAATCATTGGGCAAGCTCTGGGAAAGCTGGGAAGGTAGGAGTCCCTGCCCTTGAAGAGACAGCACAACAAACAGCAAGCAAAGAGGCAGCAGTCTGAAAAACATGGGAAAGAGATTTGTTTACTACTCTCAAAGCCTGTGCTGGAGAGGCAGGGAGCTTTGGGAGACTTCTCCAAAAACAAAGGAGATATCAGGCACCATTTCCCTCCCCTAACCACAGCCTAGAAATGCAGACAAATGATGGAACCAGTCAGCACCAACGCTCTTCACCTAGCCTGCTAACAGTGTGCCCCACTCCGGTATTCTCCTGAGGATCTGCCCCGTACAATACCTCGTTGGCTAGAGCCATACAAAGCAGTGCCACAAGCCGGGTAGTGTGCACACAGCCCCAAAACGGGCCAGAATACTCCAAAGGGGCTCCCACCACTGAAAGAGAGGATGCAGAAACATCTATCACGCAAACGGATGTCAAAAGAAAGCCAAAGTAGCCAAGGTTATATCAGACATAATAAACTTTAAAACAAAAAGATGAACCAAGAGAAAAGAAAGACACCATACAATAATAATGGGAAAGGGGCACCTGGGTGGCTCAGGTCATGATGTCATGGTTCATGGGCTCAAGCCCCACATCAGGCTCTGTGCTCACAGCTCAGAGCCTGGAGTCTGCCTTCCGATTCTGTGTCTCCCTCTCTCTCTGCCCCTCCGTCATTTGCACTCTGTCTCTCTGTCTCTCTCTCTCTCTCTCAAAAATAAACATTAAAAAGTTTTTAAAAAAATGGGAAAAATCAAACAAGAAGATATAATAATAGTAAATATTTATGCACACAACATACAGGTACCCAAATACATAAAACAGTTAATAACAAACATAAAAGAACTAATCCATAATAACACAATAATAATAAAGGACTTTAATATCTCATTTACATCAATGGACAGATCATCTAAACAGAACATCAGCAAGAGGAAGAGAGGAATTTAACAGATATAGTCAGAACATTCCATCCTTAAACAGGAGAATACACATTCTTTACAAGTGCAAACAGAACATTCTGTAGAATAGATTACGCATTAGCCCTTAAAAAAAAAAACCTCAACAAATTAAGACTATAATCATTCCACACATATGACCACAATGATATGAAACTAGAAGTCATTCACAAGAAAAAATCTGGCAAGATCACAAATACATGGAGGTTAAATAACAAGCTACTAAACAATGAATGGGGCAACCAGGAAATAAAAAAATAAAAAAAATACAAGGAAACAAATGAAAACACAATGGTCCAAAATCTCTGGGATGCAGCAAAAGTGGTTCTAAGAGGGAAGTTAAGAGCAAAACAGCTCAATCACAAGAGCAGGGTGCATACAACACACACAGGAGTTATCACTGAGGTGCCATGTTGTGGTGAATGGGAAAGTGCACTACAGGATCTCTTCTTCATTAAGCCACGACTTTCAAAATCAGGAGGGGTGGCTGACTTTTCCTAACACACAGGAACAGATACAGAGAGTCTGACAAAATGAAAACACAGAGGAATGTGTCCCAAATGAAACAACAGGACAAAATCATAGCAAGAGAGCTAAAGGAAATGGAGGTAAGTAATATGCCCGATAGGACAATTTAAAGTAATGATCATAGCTACTCACTGGACTTGACAAGAGAGAACTGCTTCAGTGGTCTTAACAAAGAGACAGAAAACAAAAAACAAACAATCAGAGATGAACAACTCAGTAACTTAAAATAAAGATTCAATGGATGCAGTAAATAGATTAGAGGAAGCGGAAGAATGGAGGACAGAGTAGTGAAAAGTAAGTAACCAAGTTGAACAAGAGAAAAAAAAATACGAAATGAAAATGGAGTAAGGGAATTTAGCAACACCATCAAGCATAATAACATTCACATTACAGGGATCCCAGAAGGAGAACAGAGAGAAAAGAAAGCAGAAAATGTACATGAAGAAATAGCTGAAACTTCCCAAATCTAGAGAAACACACCCAAAACCAGGAGGCAAAGAAAGCTCCCAAAAAAAACAACCCAAAGTGGTCCACACCAAGACAAGTAGTAATTAAAATGACAAAAAATAGTGATGAAAGATTTGCAAAAGCAGCAAGAAAAAACAGTTACATACAAGGGAAACCCCACAAGGCTATAATCGGGATTTTTCAACAAACTCTGTAGGCCAGCACAAAGTGGCATGATATATTCAAAATGCTGAAAGAAAAGGGGGGGAAAAAAAACTACAACCAAGAATACTGTATCCAATAAGGCTGTCACACAGATCAGGAGAGAGAAAGTGTTTCACTGACAAACCAAATTTACAGGAATTCATGACCACTACAACCAGCCCTACAAGAAATGTTAAAGGGGATCCTCGTAGTTAAAAAAAAAAAAAAAGACCATAAGTAGGAGTAAGAAAAGTAGGAAGCACAATAAAAGGGTGTAAAGTATGACACCATATACAAAGAATGTGGAAGAGAGAGTAGTAAAGAAAGGGTTCAAACTTAAGCAACCATCAACTTAATATACACTGCTATCTGCAGATGTCATATGTAAATCTAATGGCAACCACAAGTCAAAAAATTGGAATAGATATGTAAAAAATAAAGAGAAAGAAAACAAGTACATCACTAAAGAAAGCCATCAAACTGTCAGAGAAAGGAGCTACAGAAAAAAGGACTAGAGAAAAACTACAAAAGCGACCACAAAACAGGTAACAAAATGGCAGTAAGTATAGACCTATCAATAAATACTCTGAATGCAAACGGAAAAAATACTCCAATCAAAAGACATGGCGTGACAGAATGGATAAAAAAGCAAGATCCATCTATACACTGCTTATCAGAGACTAATTTCAGACCTGAAGACAAATGTAGATGGAAAGTAAAGGGATGGAAAAGCAGGTAACATGCAAATGAGTGCCAAAGAAAATGGGGTAGCAATACTTTCATCACACAAAATAGACTCTAAGACAAACACTGTAACAAGAGACAAAGAAGGACACTAGGTAACCTTAAAGGGAACAATCCAACAAGATAGTGCACATGGAACACATCTCCAGAACATATCACCTATTAGGCCACAAAACAAGCCTCAACAAATTCAAAAGGACTCAACTCATACCGTGCAACTTTTCTGACTACAATGCTATGAAACAAGAAATCAATCACATGAAAAAAAATCGAGAAAGAACACAAATACAGGGGGTTAAACAACATACACTAAACCATGAATGGGTCAACCAAAAAAATCAAGGATGAAATTTAAAAAATACAGAGACATATGAAAATGAAAAGCCCTTGACTTTGAGATACAGCAATAGCTGTTCTAAGAGTGAAGTTTATAGCCACACAGGCCTACCTCAAGACACAAGAAAATCTCAAATAAACAACCTACCTTTATACCTAAAGGGGCTAGAGAAAGAACATAACAAAATCCAAAACCAATAGAAGGAAGGAAAAAATAAACACTTGGGCAGAAATCAATCAAACAGAAACTAAAAAAAAAAAACAATAGAACAGATCAATGAAACCAGGAACTGGTTCTTTCAAAAGATCAACAAAATTGACAAACCTTTAGCTAGACCAAAAAAGAAAAGAAAAGAAGAAAAAAAAAAAAAAAAAGAGAGAGAGAGAGAGAGAGAGGACTCAAAATCATAAATGAAAGAGGAGAAATAACAACCAACACCACAGAAACATAAAGTATTATAAGAGAATATTATGAAAAAATACATGACAACAAAACGGACAACTTATGAGAAATGGATAAATTCCTAAAAATATAGAACCTCCCAAAAGTGAATCAGGAATACAAAATTTTTTGAAGACCAATTACCAGGAATGAAATTGAATCAGTAGTCAAAAACCTCCCAACAAGCAAAAGTCCAGGACCAGACGGCTTCATAGGCAAATTCTAGCAAACATTTAAAGGTAAACATCAAATTTAACATATTAAAATTAATACCTATTCTTATCAAACTATTTCAAAAAAGAGAGGAGGGAAAGTTTCCAAATTCAGCCTATGGGGCCAGGAGTACAGATAACAAAATCAGATGAAGATAATACAAAAAACTACAACAGGCCAATACCTCTGATGCTTACAAGAGGACTATTTTATTTTAACGTTTATTTATTATTGAGAGACAGAGAGAGAGCGTGAGCAGGGGAGGAACCGAGAGACGGGGAGACACAGAATCTGAAACAGGCTCCAGGTTCCGAGCTGTCGGCACAGGGCCCGATGCGGGGCTCTAACTCACGGACCATGAGATCATGACCTGCGCGGAAGTCGGATGCTCAACCGACTGAGCCATCCAGGTGCCCCACAAAAGGACTATTTTTAAAAACAACAACAAAGATTGGGCACCTGGGTGGCTCAGTCGGTTGAGCATCCGACTTCCGCGCAGGTCACGATCTCACAGGTCATGAGTTCAAGCTCCACACAGGGCTCCGTGCCAACAGCTCAGAACCTGGAGCCTGCTTCAGATTCTGTGTCTCCCTCTCTCTCCGATCCTCTCCCATTTCCCACTCTGTCTCTCACTCAAAAAATATAAATAAGCATTAAAAAAAAGGCTTTAGGGGCTCCTGGGTGGCTCAGTCGGTTAAGCGTTCGACTTCAGCTCAGGTCATGATCTCGCAGTCCGTGAGATCGAGCCCCGCGTGGGGCTCTGGGCTGATGGCTCAGAGCCTGGAGCCTGCTTCCGATTCTGTGTCTCCCTCTCTCTCTGCCCCTCCCCTGTTCATGCTCTGTCTCTCTCTGGCTCAAAAATAAATAAACGTTAAAAAAAAAAAATTAAAAAAAATAAAAAATAAAACATAAAAAAATTTAAAAAAGGCTTTAAATAGAACAAAGAAATTGAAAGAAAAAAGCAGAACAAGATGTACCACGCAACCATAAGACGGTTGATGTACCTCTATTAAAATCAGACAAACTATGCTGGATGCCACACACATTACTAGAAACAAAGAGGAACATTTCATGATTAGGACAAGGTCAATTCAACAAAAATGTAAAAACATTTAACTTGTATGATCCTAATAATATAGTCCCTGTACATATACAGCAAAAACAGAATGTAAAGAAGAAATGGCCAAATCCTTAATCCTATTTGGAGATAACATATCTGTCTCAGAAAATGATGAAAAAAGCAACAACAAAATCAATAAGGATATAGAAAATGTGAATAGCATAACTGACCAATTATGGCAAAACACACATGTAACAGGCACACATATAACATTTCAGGCACACATATAACATTTAACACAGAACAATACACTGAGATTGTAACACAAGACAGCACATTTCCAAGGATGAAATCGGTAACAAAAGAATAACTAAAAAGCCCCACATCCTGGAAATCAGGAAATATACTTCTAATTAACCCATGGGTATAAAAAGAAATCACAAGAGGAATTCTAAAATCTTATCAACTGAGTGGTAATAAAACTGAATTAAAGCTAAGATTACAAGAAAACACCTAATGTTTTAAATGCATATATAAGGAAAACTAAAAGTGAATTATCTATGCTTCCATTTCAAAAAGCTAGAAACCAGCAAGTTAAATTGGAAAAAGTAAAGAAAGTAGTAACAACTAAAGCAAAGACAGAAAGGCCACAGGACAAAGAATCCAAAAACAGATCCTTATATATGAACAGCACATACAAGGGAACCACTGAAATGTGTTAGAGAAGGAATACCGGCTGCAGCCTCACTTCGCATACACACCTAACAAAGAAATCACTTCCAGACAGATAATCCACCTAAGTGTAAAACAGAAAACAATGCTTCTAGCAGAAAGTGCAGAATATTTTCATAATCTTGGACTAAGCAAACATTTTATAATAGGCTCCAAAAAAATATAAAAATAGCTAAGTTGAACCTCATTAAAATTAAGAATTTCTCCTCAAAAAACACAAGAAAGTGAAAAGGCACGTGACAGAGAGAAAATATTTCCAATGTGTATTTTCTTCTTTTTTTTTTATTTTTTTATTTTTTTTTTTAACATTTATTTATTTTTGAGACAGAGAGAGACAGAGCATAAACGGGGGAGGGTCAGAGAGAGAGGGAGGCACAGAATCTGAAACAGGCTCCAGGCTCTGAGCAGTCAGCACGGAGCCCGATGCGGGGCTTGAACTCACGGACCGGACCGTGCGATCATGACC
This sequence comes from Panthera tigris, assembly GCF_018350195.1. Classification (NCBI taxonomy): domain Eukaryota; kingdom Metazoa; phylum Chordata; class Mammalia; order Carnivora; family Felidae; genus Panthera; species Panthera tigris. The sequence continues at coordinate 129,369,141 of NC_056660.1, read as the reverse complement.
TGAGCTGAAGTCGGACACTTAACCGACTGAGCCACCCAGGCGCCCCTCCAATGTGTATTTTCAACAAAAGTCCAAAACCTATGAAGTCCCAGAAATCAGTAAGATAACCCATTTTTTTGCACAATGGCAGCCCTTTATAAAAGCAGGATATTCAAATGGCTAATAAGTATATGAAAAAGATATTCATTGTTGGTCAGAAAAATGAAAAATTTACCAAAATGACAGATAAGACCAAATGTGCTAATGAGCAGCAAATGTCAACAGTGATATGCCCCTGTGGAAATGTAAATTAGTATGAACCTTTGAAAACAAATTGATGGTATTTACTACAGCTGAACACACATTTGACTACACATGACCAAAAAATGCACTTATGTGCAATAAGATATGCAGAAGAGTTTTCAAGAAGCATTACTATTAGTAGACAAAAACTAGGAACAACCTTAACGCCCAACAGCAGCAGAACAAATAGATATGCTATGTTCCTAACATGGAATATTTTCCTCCTACATATGAGAAAACTTTTCAGGCAATTACATGGGTAAATCTCACAAATGTAAAAATGAATGAAAGACACACAAAACAACATAGTATAAGATTTCCATTTGTGGAACTTCAGAAACAGGTAAGGTTAATGTATGGTTAAGAGATGTCAAATGTTGCTGGGGAGGGGTGCACAGGTGACCGCCAGGCAGGAGGAAGGCTTCTGGGCGCTACTAATGTTCCACCTACTTGCAAGTGCTAGTTACATGGATGTGGTCCCATTATAAATATTAAAACTGTACCCTTCATTTGTGCACTTTCTCAGTTATGTTGTATATTGTACTTCAATAACAGTCTCTATAAACCTTAACTATGACCAGGTGAGTAAACAAATGAGAAAACAAGATTAAGATAAACATTCAGGTGAAAAAGAGTCAAAGCCTAATGCAAGTCTAGGCTTTCCCATGAAAAATGATCTCTTTAATCCTTTTATGATTGTGTTGTACTTCCAACTTAGATATTAACCTGGAGAAAACTCATGTCTTTAGCAATTCTCCACTAATGGTTAACACTGCACCTTTAATTTCATGCACATGCTATCATTAGATGAATTCAGATTAGTTTCCAAGCACAAACTGCATAGTATCTAATTAATTAGGACCCAGTTAAAGTTGAATTATATACAGTAATGATCTGTAAGTTCAAACTGATGCTCATTCCGTGAAAATAGCGGTAGGGGCAGGAACTACATAAGATGAAACTTAGATAAGAACACACACAAGCAGATGTTTTAAGTGTGTTAAATTTAAATGAGTTCTATAACTGAGTGTTGCTCCCTTGCTGCGTTTCTGAGTACATTCTTACCATCCTTGCTCCCTCCCCACATTCATCTCCATTCCAGGGTATATCTCAATCTATACTAAAAGAAAAAGCTTCGCATTTAAGTACCTAATACCATATATCCCCTTTAACTTTTCATATTTAAACTAAATTCCCATTTTTAATTCTTTATGTGAATGTATGATCTGAAATATTGAATCTACCTTTAATTGAATCTACCTTTAATTCTACCTTCCAAAATGGTCATTGGTAACCATATTCTTCATATTAACTGGTAAAACAGAATGAATTTTCAGAGCTATCTAAAATTTAATTGGACAGAGCAATAGAAAGGTGTGCAGTGCTGCAATGGTTCCAGTAAATCAATAATACACAATTCCTCATCACTACTTCATTTCTCTCAAAATTATGAATTCTAAAGTAAGAGAAATGTTTATTTTATATTACAGTATCCTTAGTGCAGCCTTACAATACTCTAGTTGTTTTGGAGTGCCTGGGTGCCTCAGTCGGTTAAGTGTCTGACTTCGGCTCAGGTTATGATCTCATGGCTCATGAGTTTGAGCCCAGCATTGGGCTCTGGGCTGACAGCTCAGAGCCTGGAGCCTGCTTCAGATTCTGTGTCTCCCTATCTCTCTGTCCCTCCCCTGCTCACGCTCTCCCTTTCTCTCTCAAAAATAAACATCAAAAAAAATTTCTTTAAATATTCTAATTGCTTCTAATATTATTCAAGAGCATATTCTATACACACCTTGAAGTACTCTGACAAGTTTATTTTTTTAAGGACTTATGAATATAAAGAACATAAAGAGCTATAGTGCCATCTACTGGGGAACAAAGACTAAGTTACTTCTTTAGCAAAGTTCACTCTATTTTATCAAATGAATTCAAGGGTCATGTCTATATTTAATTTCCATCTATTACATAACATATAATTAACTATCAAGAGATATCTTTTCACTTAACCATCTATAGAGCAGTTACAACTCAATCTGAAGGGATGACAAATGGCTACGACCCTATTCCCACCACAAAGGCAATTATGCAGAAGACTTGGAAGGTAAAATGACCTGGGATTTCCTTCTCAGTAACTTTTTTTCAAAATCCTAACCTCATACTTCTCTTAAAAAAAAAAACAAAAAAACTTTGCAACCTAATTCATTCACTTAGCATTTTTGTGCCCATAAAATTAGATACCCTCAAAAGCAAAAGACAGCAAGAAATCCACAGCCTCCCCCTTAAATAAAAATAACTCGGGGAGAAAAGCAGTAATAGGAATACTGACATATAGAACCCTTTACTTCTTCAGTAGTTAACACATTTTTCTTTTAAATATCAAACGCTTTAAGAAAGTGAATGTCATCCTACACAGGGACCATGCTGACCTTCCTTGCACTGTTCTAACTTAATGTGTGTGCTGAAGCAAGCACAAATGCATTCTTCCACATAAAGAATAAAGATTAAGAGGAACATCTGTATACTGCCCCGAATCTGGAAAGGATTACATGGGCCAGGGAGAGTGACAGAACTTACTGAGGTGCTACACGTCTCCAATAACGATCAATTCCATTCTTAAAATATAGCACAGCAAGCCACCTTACATTTATATCCAGAGTGTGGTTTGTAAAAATATTCTGTAAAAAAAACAAAAAACAAAGCATTAAAATGAACATGTCATAAGTTAAAGTATAATTACTTTACCCATAGTTAAATATGGATAACACTTTAAATGTTTCACTTAAGTGTTATCGCTACAAAGAACATGTTTTCTAAATCTCTATGAGCTCCAGAGTTCATGTAAGAAAGCACACGTGGTAGAAGTATGTTCATTTTTAAGCTGAGTAATAAATATTTGGGATCCATTTAGTCTACTTTTAGATGTCTGAAAATTTTCCTAATAAAAAATTAAACTCAGAAAAAAAGAAACATAATTATATACCACAACCTACACACAAAACACTGAAATAAATATCTTCTCAATTAAAAAAAAAGTAGACCCAGCAAAGCATACATTCAAAGATTCTAAGGAGTCAAAGCCCCTGCATTATCAGCACATCCTATGAAAGGAGTTATTTCAAAGTATTCTCTTATCAAAATAATCAAGCTTACAAATAAATGTGACAGAACATTAATTCAAGTACAGACAGTCCTTGCTTTGCAGAGCTGCAGGAGATCATAAAAATGACTGTGCAAATAAAGCATGCAACAAGGTCTTAATGATCAAGGAGAAAATTGTAACTGTTCTGTGACCTTTATACATTTTTACCAAAAACATTACTAAAATTAACAAAAATTCATAACACTTGTATATGGAAATAAAAATACAACAAATGTTAACACTAAGACATCACAAACACAGAATTAAAGTGTTTTATTTCTTTTTTTTTAATGTTTGTTTATTTTTGAGAGAGAGATGGAGAAAGAGCAAGCAGGGGAGGGGCAGACAGAGAGGGAGACAGAGAATCCAAAGCAGGCCCCCACTACTGTCAGCATAGGGCCCAATGCAGGGCTTGAACTCACAAACCATGAAGAGTGTGACCTGAGCCGAATGCTCAGGATGCTCAACCGACTGAGCCACCCAGGTGCCCATAAAGTGTTTTGTTTCTTTATAAAAAACTTATCTAGGTTAGTGGTTACATAGGGGAAATGAGGAGTATCTTAACTGACTGAAATTGCACTACACTTCAGACCAAAAACTACTCAAATTCCCAAAGTTGAACTCCTAAACACAACCTTGTGTGGGAAAACCTCAAAACCAAAAGCAATGATGTGGACATATGTTCCTTACTACAGAAAAACATCACATGTAAACTATAAAAAACAGGTATGTTTTTAGAAATATCCCATTTTTAGAAAACCACGTACATACCAGAAATAAAATTTACAAAGAGAGTTGTGTAATGTCCATTTATTCTTTAATACCCCTGACAACTAAGACAGAGACCCTCTTTTAGGTCTCCTTTGCAAAAGAAAGAATGGACTTCTCCACCACATTAATCGCATTCGATTTTAACACTTTACATGTCTGCCTTCCACAAAAGACAGAGTCATAAATACCTGAGGAGCAAATGAACAAATGGATGGAAATAATGTGGAAAGTTGGTGGCTATCTGCCTGTCTCGCCTAAACTTCGCGAACCAAGAAAAGTCAAGCTGCAGGTGTCAATCCAAGTAGAAATATTCCTGAAGTACTTTGAAGAACAAGACAGGAACACAAGTCTGAAGATCAGGAATGCAAATTTTCCACCTCCAAACTAGAAAGAACAGCTAAGGCAACAAGAGATTAAAAGTACCAAGACAGTGAGTTCAGGGAAAATTAAAAAATTCCTGCCTGTAACTTAATTTCTCCATCTGTTATAATCTATCCCATCTAAAAGAAATTTTACTATCCCTCTAAGAAGAAAAGTAGAGCTAGTAAATATAAAAACAAAAGGCTTAGGCACTTAAAAGTAACAATTCATAACTGCACAAGAAGCAAACAGTTAATCAGCAAGCTACTGTTTTTTTTAGGGTCTGGGAGTAACCCAAATTAGAAATACCACAAGTGTTTTATATTTTGACCTGAAAAAACACAAGGCTAATTATCCAGTATATTCATTTAAATAAACATATGAAGAATAAAGATACTCAGAAATATTCTGTACCCAAATTTTACAAACGTGACAGTAGGGTTATCCAAAAAAGGATAGAATATTATCTTCAGTATCTTTAAAAAGCAATCTGTTTTTATTTTTTAATCAATGTTTTTTACCTTTTTTCCACTGGGCCAAACACCCAACTTTCACTTATATTCAGAATATCAAGTATGATTCTAGGTATGACTAGTATCTTCCTAAGTTTAACAAGTAACTCAAGCATTTTAGCCATGAAATCAAGAATATGTATGTCAACTTTCATAATCTTCTATTTTTATAAGATACAGTAAACAAGGGGTGCTTGGGTGGCTCAGCCAGTTGAGTATCCGACTCTTGATTCTGGGCTCAGGTCATGATTCCAGGGTCATGGGATCAAGCCCCATGTCTGGCTCTACACTGGGCATGTAGCCTGCTTAAGATTCTCCTTCCTTTCCTTTTTCCTTTCCTTTCCTTTTCCTTTTCTTCCTTCTTTTCTTTCTTTCCTTCCCTTTTCTTGTCCTTTTCTTCCTTCTTTCCTTTCTTTCTCTGTTCTCTCTCTCTCTTTCCCCCCACCCACTCCACCTTTCTCCCCACCCTACCTGTTCATGCTCTCCAAAAAAAAAAAAAAAAAAAAAAAAAAGGTATGGTGAAGAGTTTGTTCGGCATTTACAACCAAGTCTCAAAACTGGATCAAATTGTGATCCAATTGGCAGCCTTACTGCCCTTGCCAAATGCAAAAAACACTCATCAGAGTTGCGAAATTTTCATAAGAAGGAAAAGAATAAAGAAGACTGTCAATACAAAAAAAGACATTCTTTTATTCTGGCATTCAGAAAATAATTTTTATAAACCAAAGCTTTGAACTCCTAGAAAAGTTTAGTTAAAGCATATATTGCTAATTATTAGACTATTTTCCATAACACCCATAAGATCAAATGTGTCAAGAAAATGAAATTTTTAGATGGGGAAAAGAAAACCATGTTTTAAAGCAATGCAGTGAGTAAGGGCCCCCGGGTGGCTCAGTCAGTAGAGCATCCTACTCTTGATCTTGGTTCAGGTCATGATCTCACAGTCCCTGAGATCAAGCCCCAAAGCCAGCTCTGCACTGACAGCATGGAGCCTGCTTGGGATTCTCTCTCTCCCCCTCCCCCAAGCTTTCTGTCAAAATAAATAAATAAGCAATAAAAAAATAATAATAATAAAGCAACACACTGAGCAAAGACTTATGCTGCAGTAGAGAGACTGAACAACTGTGACAACATAAATTAACTGGGGCAAGAATAAAGACAAAACATGAAAGTGTACTGTCTACAGTCCTGAAGTCAGCATGAACATGCTAAAACAGAGTATCAGCAGTGTCCTGCCTTCTGAGCAGACATTACCAATACCCTGTTCAGTTATCTATTCAACAATCAACAAACATTTCAACACTCTCAAGTGCCATGCCCTGAATTAATAAATGGCAGTGGCAATGACAGGCAAACATCTGGATCAGTTTCACTAAAGTAAACCACCAGTACAAGTAGATTCTGAGAACAATTAAATGAATGGTGTCTCGTTTTATTAAAAATAGTAATCAACTATTTTACAACAACTTACCAATAACACTGAATAGAAACCTGGCTGTGTCTCCCACTGTTTCAGTTGCTCCTCTGCTGGTTTTAATACAGCAGTATCCTGACTGGTGGCCTGTGTTAAGACCTGAAGAACAACAGTGCTGGCACTATTGAGATCCATGGACACCTGGTAAAGATAAGTTAACATATGTGAATCAACATTATACATAAAAAATCAACAGTAACATAAGTGGAGAAAAAGGTTCAATGATCTGAATTATTCCTGTACTTCATTCACCTACCCTCGCATGTTTCTGCTGGATTTCTAACTTAGAATTTTGGTAATTCAACTAACTTCTGCTTAAATCAACTTATTTCTGATGGAAACTGTCTTCAATGTCCCATTAGAAGGTAATAGTAAATTGCAAATAAGAAACCCACACACAAAAACCAAAGGACTAAATTCTGATTAAATATCACGGTCTGCCTAAGGCTAAGTATAACACCTTCCTAGTTTTTAAAAGAAGAATATTAAGTGTTATAAGAATTTACCACTTTATCCCTACTAAGACCAAAGTTAGAAAAATGAAAAAGAAATTTATTCTTTGACTTATTGCTAAGTACCTCATAACATCATCTTATATTCCATCAATAACACGTGTTCAAAGTATTTTCTAAAATTTAAAAGACAAAGGTATATTCAAGAAATACTGTGGGGAAAAAATGAACTAAATCAATAAACATAAAATATAATATAAAAATATAAACCTTAAGGACTGGATCATCTAATCCTATACCAAATATCTGAAGCCATTCTAAAAATACATTTAGCAATTTATTGATAGTTTTCTAAGCATTGTTTCTAATCACCCCCGAAACAGTGTACAATTGTATACTGACCCAAGTACGTATAATTGTACACAAAATGCTTATATGAAGCATGTACACAAAATGCTTATATGAAGCAATTTTCAAAAAATTGAAAGCTAAAAACAGAAAATAAATCTCAAAGCAAAAGTGACTGAGAATCAGCCTTGTGATTGTAATTCTATCTAAAACTGAAGACTGTTCCAGATAGTAAAAGTATGAAGGTCATTAACCCATAAACACAACCAAAGCAACCAATTCCTAAGAGTTGTAATTAAACTGCAAAGACTAATGAAAAGGAGGATCCAAATGCTGACTCAACAAGAAATGGCACAAAATATTAAACTTTTCAAGGAAAACTTACAATTTTTTAAATTTTTTTTTAATGTTTATTTATTTTTGACAGAGAAAGAGAGAGAGAGAGATTGAGACAGAGCATAAGTGGGGGAGGGGCAGAGAGAGAGAGAGGGAGACACAGAATCTGAAGCAGGCTTGAGGCTCAGGGCTGTCAGCACAGGGCCTGACGTGGGGCTCAAACTCACAGACTGAGATCATGACCTAAGCTGAAGTTGGATGCTCCACCGACTGAGCCACCTAGGCGCCCCAGGAAAACCAACAATTTTAAAGCCTGTGTGAGTAAAGCAGGGCTAGGATACGATAAGTGGAACACAAAATACTACCAATTAGCAACGGAAGTAAACTCAAATTTTAAATTAGTAGTCTGTTCTGGTCTGTACTTTAGAACTGACTAGGATGCCTTGTAAATATATATTGCCTCCCTCCCTAACCTGGAGTTCCTTGAACAATGTAAGTCTCTGTGTTCATTACCACCTGAAAACAAGTGAATGGATTTTCACTCAATTTAGAGGGCTTGTTGGTAATGTATGATTTCAAAAACAGGCTATCTCAGAGAAATTTACTTTATGGAGACCTTAGAAGATATTTTCAAGAGACGGGCAGTATGTTTTTCTAAGAGAAATATAATACAAGGCACAAAAGCAAGTCATGTATGCAATTTTACATTTTCTAGCAACCACATTAAGAAGTGAAAAGATGTGGAATTATTTTTAATATTATATTTAACTGGATATATCCCATACATTACCTTTTTAACATATAATCAATATTTTGAAAAAACTAATTTTGATATTTTACGCTTTTCTTAATAGTAAGTCTACAAAGTCCTGTGTACTTTACACTTAAAGCACATTGTATTTTGAACTAGCCACCTTTCAAGTACTCAATAGCCGCATGTGGCTAGTGGCTACTGTATTTGGGTAACTTTGAAAAGCCCTACTTTAGAAATACCAGCATCACCTCACAGAAATAAAAATTCTCAAGTCTCTCTCCAAACTTCCATCATGAAAATAGGGGCTGGGGGTCAAAAATGAGTGCCTTAGTAGTAAGTTCTCTAGGTAAATCTTATCACTGCCCAAGTATGAGAAATACAACTTTTGAACATCTACAACTGAGGTACACCTGAAAACCCAGCTCTGCAGCAACTCAGTGGATGTCAAAATGTACAGTAGTTTCGATCATACATTCCTATAAAAGAAGAACAGACCAGCATTGATCTGTAGTTCTCACAAGGAATTGTCTAGGGTATGGAAAACACTAAATTCAGTGATTCTCCCCCAATTAATGGAAGAGCACCTGGCTAAAATAAACATTTTTCTTTCTTTTTTAAAATTTTTTTTAATGTTTATTTTTGAGACAGAGACAGAGACAGGGCATGAGTAGGGCAGGGGCAGAGAGAGAGGGAGACACAGAATCTGAACTGAAGCAGTCTACAGGCTCTGAGATGTCAGCACACAGCCCGACATGGGACCCAAACTCATGAACCTCAAGATCATGACCTGAGCCAAAGTCAGGCACTCAACCAAAGGACCCACACAGGCATCTCAAAATAAAAATTTTTCTTAAAAAGAGCCAGTATCTGGGTCGCCTAGGTGACTCAGTTGATTTAAGTGTCCAACTCTTGGTTTCAGCGCAGGTCATGATTTCAGTTTGTGAGATCAAGTTCTGCATTGGGCTCTGTACTAACAGCATGGAGCCTGCTTGGGATTCTCTCTCCTCCTCTTTCTCTGCCCCTCCCCTGCTTGTGTGCGCACACACACACTCTCTCTCAAAAGAAGTAAATAAACTTAAAAACAAAAAAGGAAAAAAAAAAAAAGCACCAATCTGAGCACATACATATATACATATACATATATATATATATATATATGCCAAGCATTGTACTAAATGCTTTATTATTTATTCCTAGTAATAAATCTATGTAGTAGATATCTTTATCCCCATTTTCTAATTTTTTTAATGTTTATTTTTGAGAGAGAAAGAGCGAGAGAGAGACAGAGCATGAGCGAGGGAAGGAGCAGAGAGAGAGGGAGGCACAGAATCCGAAGCAGGCTCCAAGCTCTGAGCTGTCAGCACAGAGCCCAATGCGGGGCTCAAACCCACGAACCGTGAGATCATGACCTGAGCTGAAGTCAGATGCTTAACCGACTAAGCCACCCAGGCTCCCCAATTATCCCCATATTTTAGGTAAAAAACTAAAGGATTAGAGACCTTACCTTTCCAAGGCCACAATCTACTAAGCAGCAGTGCTTGAACTTGAACACCAAAGCCAATGGTCTTAATCAGTATCTAATACTGTCTACCTCCAGGGACAAAACTGACAACTTTGTAGTACCAGGAGCCCAACAAAATACAGGATATATGCTTTATTGGTATCTGGTGAATAAAGTAAGTGATCAATTTTGAACAAAAGAGTACTTTACACTGTACCACATGACAGCTAATTAATGGATTTATTCAATAAAACTGCTGAAAGCCTGCTATGTACCAGGCACTGTTCTAGGTGCTGAGAATAAAATAGTGCAGCAAACAAAATAGTGTCCCTAACTTCAGGCTGCATACATTCCAATGGAAAAAGGTACTTCTGTGAAAGAAACAGAGGGAGGGAGAGAGGGAGGGAGAGAGGGAGGAAGGAGTAATATGAAGAAAATACAATCATGTTAAATATCGACCATAAGTGAATGTGTTATTTTATATTTTTATTTTTTAGAGAGAGAGAGAGTGTGCATGTGCACAAGTGGGTGAGAGAGGGAGAGAGAAAGAATCTTAAGCAGGCTCCACACTCAGCACAGAGTCCAATGCGGTCAATCCCACCACCCTGGGATCATGACCTGAGCTGATATTAAAAGTCGGACACTCAAACAACTGAGCCACCCAGGTGCCTCTGAATGTGTTACTTTAGATTGGGTCTTCAGGGAAGGCTTCTCTTAAGTGACATTTAAAAGAGACGTGAAAGACAAGAGACCCAGGCAGGCAAAGATCTGAAAGCAGGGCTCCAGACAGACAGGGAAAACAAATGAAAACAAGGCCTTAAGATCAGAAACAAACTTAAGAAGGCCAATACGATTGACACTTAATGAGAAAAGGAGAAAATGGAACCAGATGAGGTTGAAGAAGCAGACAGGAACAGATCATGTGTGACCTTGCAGGAGAAAAAAAAAAAAGTCTGGACTTTTACATCTGTACCAACAAAGTCACTGGAAGAATATGTGAATATATGAATATAATAACAGAGAAAAACAGGGTGCCTAGGTGGCTCAGTTGGTTAAGCATCTGACTTAGGCCCAGGTCATGATCCCACAACTCTTGAGTTCAAGCCCCACATGAGGCTCTGTGCTAACAGCTCAGAGGTTGGAGCCTCTTCAGATTGCGTCTCCCTCTCTCTCTGCCCCTTCCCTGCTTACTCACACTCTCTTTCTCTCTCTCAAGAATAAACGTTAAAAAAAAATAAAAATTCAAAAAATTCAAAAATAACAGAGAAAAGGTTCTGGCAGAACTCATCTCCACCCAACTCAAAAAAGAAAAAGGCCATGTCCCTAGGTGAGCTGGTGACTGATAGACATCCTCACTCTAAAGGTCTGTTTGTTTCTACATTGTACTCAGCAAATTATCTATGGCTGGAACTATTCTGTTTCTCAACAGTTGTTCTTTCACTTACTGGTTTTAGCATTTTGGGAACTACTACTTGAAAAATAAAATCACTGACTAATGTCAGCCTCCAGAGCAATTCTTACCTACAGCAAAGACAGTGCAGAGTGTTCACACACACATACACAGCTTCACACTTGTCTGGACCTTCAGAGCAAGGCAATCCTTAAGCCTATGTACTTGTATCTTTTATGCTTCACTTTACCATCACCATTCACCTGTTCTGCTGGAAGCTGCTAGAGTTTCCATCCCTATCTCCCTCCAGTAGCTTGCTCCATTCAGGTCTTCCACAGAAGTATATACTCTGTCCTTCCTCCCCCTGCTTTTGAACTTTGTTCTCAAGAAGCCCATACAGTCTGGGACAAAGAGCTCAGTTCATATACTTCTGGAGAACCAATTTTGTGCCACGCACTATAATAGATGTTAGGTTAAGAATCAAAAAGGGTCTCTTTCTCTACCCAAATTCTGGGAGATACTGAGGTGTGAAGCAGAGAGAACTATTCTAATCACTAAAACAAACTGTAAAGGGGCACCTGGGTGGCTCAGTAGGTTAAGTGTCAGACTTCAGCTCAGGTCATGATTTCGCAGTTCACGAGTTTGAGCCCCACATCGGGCTCTGTGCCAACAGCTCAGAGCCTGGAGCCTGCTTCAGATTCTGTGTCTCCCTCTCTCTCTGCCCACCCCCCCCCACTCATCCTCTGTCTCTCTCTCTCTCTCTCAAAAATGAATAAAAAAATTTTTTTAACTGTAAAAACTAAGATTCTAGAATACCAGTTGGAATCCAGTGTATTTCCTCCACACAAACAATATTATGAATGGTTTATTTCATGGGCAAAAGGCTTTTAGGCCTGAGAAACCACCATTCAGAACTTCTGCTAGAAAGATTACAAAGTGCTAATTAACTTTTAAAGGAAGCTTTAAAAAGCTATCACTTCCTAAATTGCAGATTAAATGCATCATCAAAAATAACGATTCAGGAATGACAGACCTATAATGGATTATTTAAAATACCACAATGCTAAAGCCTATTAAACTTTTTTAAAGATGCCATAACAAGCCTATAAAAGCAAATCTGGCATGTGGATTAATATCACTGTTTTATAAGAGGAAGGACTTAGAGTTATCAACAGTTATCCAGGGTCAGGTAGCAAACTAGTATATGGCAGAGTGAGGCCTGATAACCAAGTCTTTAGAACACAAGCTCTTCCTACTGTAACATAAAATGCACTCACCACACCACCCTACTCCCGAACACCTACAAACACACCGTGTTCTCACCTAATAGGTTCCTGGAGAAACTGTCAAAAAGATTCCTGAATCCCTAATAATTTAAAAGGATCACATTTTCTATGTAGGAAATATTAACAGAGTACTCAATTGTAGAATTCATTTGAAAGGATAGCAATGGTGACAAAGAACGGGGAATAATGTAGTGAGACCTTCAAACATAACACTACAGAAATAAACTTTTATTTGAATAAAAGATAGGTGACTACCAGAGCACCTGGCCAGCTCAGTCAGTAGAGCATGCAACTCTTGATCGAAGGGTTGTGGAGTTCAAGCCCATGTTGGGTGCAGAGATTACATAAAAATAAAATCTTTAAAAAGATGACTACTGATGACTGGTGGTCAGGTTAGAGGGTGGTACACACAGCAAACTACACTTCAATACCCTTTTTTGGAATTAGAATACAGAAATTAATAGGGTTGCTACTGTTACTGCCACCTGGTAATGATCCAGACACATAGCTCATCTCCATTAAAAAAAAAAAAAAAAAAATCTGAAGACTTGACGGTAAATAGCAAAAGATGAAAAGGGAAGAAGGGGAGGGAGTGAGGGAAGCAGGTGGAAGGAATAGGGAGAGACAAATACTACGTTGCGGGAAGAGCTAAAGGCATGTCTCCAAGAACTTGAAAGAATCTTCCTGGAGACCATCACCAGATAAGCCTGAAAGCCCGGGAAGCAAGTCCCTCCCTCACAGTGGAAGCACAGGTGTGTCTCTGCAGTACAGATGTCCATACAGAGTGAAAGAAATCTTCTAACCGTATTAAAAGAATGGATGCCTCGGTTTCCTAATTAATAACGTACACAATACGGAGTGGCTGGATGACTCAGTCAACTAAGCGTCCAACTCTTGATTTCAGCTCAGGTCTTGAGTTCAAGCCCCACACTGGGCTCCACAATGGGTGCAAAGCCTACTTAAAAAAATAAAAACATAATGCACACAATGAGGCTGCTCTGATTTTCGTTACTGCACATAACTTCAAATTCATAAGCAAGAAAGATAGTGCTTCTGAGTACTGTATTAGCTCTGAACTAAACTATAGAAGAGAATTATTAAAAATCTAAATGCAAATTCTTTTTCCCTAAGAACAATAATAGGAAAAGAGAAGGTGCAAATTAAAAGGGGAGGCATTTCAATCTTCTCACTATTTTACAATTTAGTCAATTCAATTCATTCATCACTGAACTTGTTGTAGTCTTTGATACTTTTAAGTCTAAATAACCTGGAAATAAGTGACCAAGAGCCTAAAAATACTCATACCCTATAAATGGACTTTCTAGGCCCATTCCTGGAAGTTACTTTCCAAATCCTGGAAAAACCCAAAATCCAAAGACATACAGATGTGCCTACAGTTGGAAACTTTCTAGTTTTCATTAAAAGAAACAATTAGATAAGGGAAAACTCAGCACCTCTGCCTGCCAACAACAAACAGATTTCCCTGGCCTGCAGTGACCTTCACTGCAGCCATAACCATAGGCAATAGGCTGTCCCATTATCTGTATCTGTCCTTAGTTTGAAAACATGCCACACAAACAATAACTCCACGCCACTATTAAATATTAAAGCTGTAAGTGAAATGACTTAGAAAAAAAATACAATAAAAATTGAAGAAAAATTTCAAAAACAAAAAAGCCTCCCTCAATGAAATAATTTACTGAGGCATGGCTCAACAAAGGATGCTAAAACCATTAGATGAAAGAACGACAAATTAAGAACAGAATATTCCCAGTATGTTCAAATACCACCCACCAATGACTTGCTAAATTCAGTGAACAAACAGACCTTTAAAATGAAGAGATCTGTCAGTCACCAGCTCAACCAAAAGAACAAACTTAGTATCAACAACAGCTGCACAACTTGACCTTAAGTGCCTCCTGATGTGATGCAATTAGTATACAACCTTACTTCTAAAATACCAAATATCATCAGCCTTAATTAACCAAGACTCTAGACCCAACTTCCAGTTGGAAAGAGCCAAAAGAGAGAGAAATGGTGAAAGGGTGACACTACCCAACTTCAAGACTTAGTGTTAATGCTACAGTAATCAAGACAGCGTGGTACTAGCAAAAAACAAAGAGATCACTCCAACAGCTCAGAGTGCCCAGAAATAGACCCCTCAACTGACCTTTAACAAAGAAGCAAAGGCAATACAATGGAGCAAAGGCAGTGTCTTCAACAAATGGTGCCAGAACAACTAGATGGCCACATTCAAAAAAACTAATCCAGACAGACGTTAATTAAACCCCTTCACAAAAATTAACTCACAATGCATCAAAGACTTAACCGTAAAACACAAAACTATAAAACTCCTGGAAGAGAACATAGAAGAAAATCTAAATGGGTTTTCTAAGGTACAGTGATGTCTTTTTAGATTCAACACCCAAGACAGAATCCATGAAAGAAATAACTAAGAAGCTCGACTTCATTAAAATTAAAAACTTCTGCTCTGCAAAAGCCAATATCAAAAGAGTATGAAGACAAGCCAGAAACTGGGAGAAAATATTTCCAAAAGACATACCTGATTAAAAAACAAAAAAACAAAAAAACTGTTATCCAAAATATACAAAGAATTCTTCAAACTCAACAATAAAAAAAGAATCCAATTTCGAGAACAAAGACCTTAACAGACACTTCACCAAAGAAGATAAACAGATAGCAAATAAGCATATGAAAAGATGTTCATCAAGTGTCACCTGGGAAATGCAAATTGAAACAATAAGATACACATCATATGTCACCTATGAAATGACAATTAAAACAACAGTAAGATAACACTATACACCTATTACAATGTCAAAATCTAGAACAATGATAATACCAAATGCCAAGCAAGGATGTGGAGCAACAGGAACTCTCAGACACTATTGGAAAGAATGCAAAATATCCTTGGGAGACAATTTAATAGTTTCTTACAAAAGTAAACATACTCTTACTACACAATGCAGTGATTGTGCTTTTTGGTATTTACCCAAAGAAGATCAAACTATGCACAAGGGGCACCTCGGTGGCGCATTCGGTTAAACGTCACTTTGACTCAGGTCGTCATCTCACAGTTCAAAGCCCCACATTGGGTTCTCTGCTGTCAGTGTGAAGTCTGGTCCAGATCCTCTGTCTCCCTCTCTCTGCCCCTCCCTTGCTTGCCTTCACGTGCGCATGCACACACTTTCTCAAAAATAAACATTAAAAAATAAAAGAAAACTATGTCCACAAAAACCTGCACATAAGCTTTATTCTAACTGCCAAAACTTAGAAGCAACAAAGACATCCTTCAGTAGGTGAACAGATAAACTATGGTACATCCAGACAACAGATTACTGAGTGCTAAAAAGAAATTATCAAGCCATGAAAAAATATGAAGGAAACTTAAACACACATTACTCAGTACAAGAAGCCAATCCAAGAAGGCTGCATACTATAAGACTTTAACTATATAACATTATGGTAAAGTCAAAACTGATATAAAAGACCAGTTGAGTGGGAGGAGAGATGAACAGGTAGATCACAGATTTTTAAGATGGAGAAAATACTCTATATTATAATGATGGATAGATGTCATTATAACATTTGTCCAAACACACTGAATGCACAACACCGAGAGTGAACCCTTAAGGGAACTACACGCTTTGAGTGATTATGATGTGTCAATGTAGGTTCATCCTGGTAAAAAAAAAAACAACAACAAAAAAAAACTGCACCATTATGGTGAATGATGTTTAAAAAAAAAAAAAAAATTACGGTGAGGGATGTTGGTAATGGAGATTGTGTACGTGTGTGGACAGAGTCTATTGGAAATCTATGTACCTGCCTCTCAATTTAGTGTAAACCTAAAACTGTTCTAAAAAAAAAAATATATATATAAAAAAAGCAAAAGTTTTGAATATACAGTTCTACAAAGATGAACAGATGGTCAATAAGCATATGAAAAGATGCCTAAATTATTAGCCATTAGAGAAATGCAAATCAAAACCACTACTATGACTAAAAACAAAAAGACATAATAAAAGATACTGGTGAAGATGTTGAAAAAGTGGAACCCTCATTCTTTGCTAGTGAGAATGTAAAATGGTGCAGCCACTTCGGAAAAGTCAGGGTCTAAAAATGTTAAACACAGAGTTAGTATATGAAAAAAAATTCTACCTCTAGGTATATATACCCAAAAGAAATGAAGATTTAGGTCTACATTTGTTGTACACTACAAAAACGTGACCAGCAATATCGTAATAGCAAAAAGTGAAAACAACTCAATGTCGTATTCCATCCAATAGAATAGTATTTGGCAATTAATAAGAATGAAATCCTGCAACATGCTACAACACAAATGAACCCTGATTCATTTGACCTGCTAGGTCAAAGAAGCCAGTCACAAAGACTGCAAGGTGTCTCTTTTAATGACATGCCCAAAATAAGCAAATTTATAAAGATAAAAGGTATATAAGTGGTTGCCTAGGGCCAGAGGATTGGGGGAAAAGGTGGAGCGATTGCTGATGGGGATATGGTTACTATTTGGGTTGATAAAAATGTCCTAAAATTGATTGTAGTGATAGTCACACAACTCTGTGAATACACTAAAAACAACTGAATTATACACTTCCAGTGGGTGAACTGTATGGTCTGTGCATTACACCTTAATAAAGCTGTTTCTTTTAAGTGCCCTACGTAAATGCCAAATCAGCAAGAAACAAGGAAGTTACTAAATAAATGAAAAATATGTGGCTGGACTATCAACAACCATAACTGATGTTAATTCAGATCAGGGAACACCACTATTTCAAAAAATTAAAGCAAGATCAAAGGACTTAAGATTTTTGACACAAACCAAGGAGGTAGCAAAGACACTAGCCTCATTCAAATCCATACTGCACCATTCGGATTCATTTACACTTCTCAACAGAGGTCAGTTCAGTTTGAACAAGAAAAGTCTTCCCTGTGCACATGTTATAGGCTGTTTAGCATCCTTGTATACTGTATGTTAATAACACTTCCTAGAAATGGTTTTGACTAGATATGCTTCCATATATGTCCAAATACCATCAAGTTTAAATCACCAAGGCTATTAAAGCATTCCCCATGAGACCTCATGCTAGACTGTCAAAGACTGATCTATTTTGGAATAAGAGATATGAAACAGAACATACATAACACGGAAAAGAGAAGATATTTGTCTGCTTTCTCTTCTCTGATAAAATATCTCATGTAATTAAGAATTTTAAAGGACCTACAAATTCCTGCTTGGTGACAGACACTACAAGTAAGCTTAAACCCTTCTAAACCAGTCAGGACTTAAAAATACTCTCTTTTAGGGGCGCCTGGGGGTCTCAGTAGGTTAAGTGTCCTACTGTTGGTTTCAGCTCAGGTCATGATCTCACGGTTTGTGAGTTCGAGGCCCCCGCTGGGCTCTGTGTTAACAGCGCGGAGACTGCTTGGGGTCTCTCTTGTGAGAGTCTAGCCTAAAGAGTCACTGCATTTATAAAAATTCATTCATTAAAACATGTATGGAATGCATACCAGTAATGTCTCCACCGTTCGGAACTATGACACATTTTATCATTAAAATAATGTTTTCAAACATTAAAATAATTTTTTATCATCTTGGAGCTATGCATATCAGTTCTCTAAATAGTAAATATAGCTGACCCTCAAACAATGCTTAAATGTTTTGACTCCCCCAAAATTTAATAGCTTGCTGATGAGAAGCCTTAACAATAAACTGTTGAATAAAACACATTTTGTATGTCATATTGTATATATTATATACTATATCCTTACAGTGAAATAAGCTAAAGAAAAATATTAAGATAAGGACAAGAAAATACATTTATAGTACTATAATGTATCAAAAAATACACACACACCTGAAAACGGACCCACAGATTTCAAAGCCATTTGATCAAGGGTCAACTGCACATCTGATTTAAGCATTTTATTTTACTGACCAAGATACTGTGTCTCAAAGAGATTAAGAAGATAAACTGTGACTTCTCTTAAGTCCCAGGTTCATTAGTGACATTTCTAGAACTAGAAAGAAGTCTACTACCCCAGCCTAATACTCCATGGACTACCACATTTTCCTTTTGATCCGTGTTGTCCATTGATACCTCAAGTGGAATTAACAGATTTTTTTTTATAAAGTTCTAAACTTGAGAACCGGAATACATCAAAACTATCGCTCATTTTCCTGGTAAATTATACTACATCAAAAATTGAAAACCAAAATTAAAGGAGTTAACGAAAATATCATTGGCAATATTAACAAAATAAAAATTAGAAGATATTTTAAATGACTAAACAATGATAGATTACATAGAACATACAGGAAACTTTTGTGAATCAACAAGAAATACAAAAGAAAACTGGACAAAGCATATAGACAATTCACAGAAAAAGCCAAATGGGTTATATATACCAGAAAAGATGCTACCTCACTAGTTATCAGGAATTTTTATTTTTTTTATTTAAAAAAAATTTTTTTTTTAATGTTTATTTTTGACAGAGACAGAGACAGGGACAGAACGCGAGTGGGTTAGGGGCAGAGAGAGAGGGAGACACAGAAGCAGAAGCAGGCTCCAGGCTCTGAGCTGTCAGCACAGAGCCCGACGCGGGGCTGGAACTCACGAGCTGTGAGATCATGACCTGAGCCAAAGTCGGACGCTCAACCGACTGAGCCACCCAGGCGCCCCAGGAATTTTTAAAAAAACAGATATATTACTTTACAATAATCAGACTGGTGGGGGCACCTGGCTGGCTCAGTCGGAAGAACATGCGACTGTGACTGGCAAAATTAGTCAGACTGGCAAAAATTAAAAAGTCCCCAAAATATTCAACGTTAGCCTGTGGAAGAGAGACCCTTATGCTTGCTAAGAGTATATATACATTGGTACAACTACTCTGGAGAGCAATCCTGCCATCTCTAAAAAACCTAAAAGTGTATGTGTATGTGTATGCGTGTGTGTGTGTGTGTGTGTGTGTGTGTATCCTACAACCAAACAGGTTTTATCCTTTGGCCCAGCAATCGCACACTTGGTGCTATAACCAAAGAAACTCCTATACAGGCTTATAAGAGCAGACAAGGATAAGGGCATTGATCCTGGGAGTTGTCTATAGTAAGAAAGAGACAACATGGGTCCATCTTCAGTGGAATAGATACATCAAATCTATCTTACAGATTTTGCTCCCTCTGACTAGAAAACTCTTGCCTCTAAGTACCTGCATGTTTTGCTCTTTAACTTCAATTCAGTCTTTGCTCAAGTTGTTGACTCATCAAGTTGGTTGTTGCTGACCACCCAATCTAAAGTATCTTACCCTCTTACGTTCAACCCAGAATCTCTCTTTTCTGGATATCTTTCTTAATTTCTCTGCATGACACTTTTTACTATTTGACATTCTAATATCTATGTGTTTATTGTACAGACTCCCTCAATTAAAACTTAAGGTCCAGACACCAGGAACTTCCTTTGTTCAAAGGTGTATCACCAGAATCTAAAAATGCACCTGGCACATATGAAAGTGATGAATAAATAAATATTTGTTAAATAAATGAATTCAATTACTAAATCCCAATCTCTGCATACAGTTGTGTAAAGTCTCAAATCTGAACCCATCTCTGACTTTTCAAGCCCATTCAAACTAACCTCCAGAGTATGTAACATCCCACTTTGTTTCAACTCTCTGGTAATTCTTGTTTTTTTTTTTTTTTTCAATGTTTATTTATTTTTGAAAGAGAGAGAGACCGAGCACAAGCAGAGAAGGGGCAGAGAAAAAGAGAGACACAGACTCTGAAGCAGGCTCCAGGCTGCTGACAGCACAGAGCCCCACCCAGGGCTCGAACTCACGAACCTTGAGATCATGACCCGAGCTGACGTCGGATGCTGTGCCGACTAAGCCACCCGGGCTCCCGTAAACTCTCTGGTAGTTCAACTTGCATTCATGGTACTCAACAAGGAAGCAGCTTCTAATGGCCAGGCATTACTCTGAGAGATAAAGAATGAATAAAAGAGTCGGGTGCCTGGGTGGCTCAGTTAAGCGTCCGGCTTTGGCTCAGGTCATTATCTCACCACTCATGAATTCAAGCCCCCCATCAGGCTCTCTGCCGTCAGCACGGAGCTCCTTTCAGATCCTCTGTCCCCCTCTCTCTTTGCCTCTCCCCGCGTGTGCATGCACTCTCCTTCTCTCTCAAAAATAAAATTAAACATAATACATACATACATACAAACATAAATAGTCTTTGAGCTCCAGTTCAAAAATGACTGCAGCTGGGTCCCAGGTTTCAGGGTTGCTAGAATGATCCAGGGCACAGCTACAGCAATCCATGTCAAGTAGCACCCACAGCAGGGAGAGCTCCACTCACTACTTTATAGCACTCTCATACGTAAAAGTGAGCATGCTGAACATCTTCCTGAAGTTGATCACGGAGAGCTCGAGAGATCCGAGTTCATCACCTACCCACAACTCCACATCAAGTCCAAGTCCTTTTCCAGGGGGAGTTCTTTTCCAAGTCCTACTCCAGGGGAGTATGATTACTCTATCCTTTAACCCTCATGTGAGTCCACTCCCAACTGGCTATGAGGATGAATAAAGAGAACCTGGACCACTACCCAGCAGGGACCACAGCAGCGGTTTGGACCATGACTCCGCACATGGACCAGAAGTATACGGGACATTAAGTGCACCTTCCTTACTTGCCTCAAATGATGACCAGTATACTGATCTTCCATCCCTTTGGTTATGGCAGGATATAACTTAAATAAATAACTTAGATTAGTCCACAAACAAACAAACAAACAAGAGAGTCTTTGCTTTCCAGTCTTAAGAGAAAAAAAGACAACAAAGCTGTTTTGGAAACACCTAAGAGAAAGACCTAACTCAGCCTAAACAGGTTGGGGAAAGCTTGGTGAGGCAGGAAAGGGGGACAAGATAGCATTTGTGCTGGGTCATGAAAGCTGAGTAGGAGTTATCCAAATGAGTAGGTTGTATGTGTTGTCAAAAAGGTGATAGGTATATTCTAGGCAGAATACACACAACGTACTGATGTCTCAACTTTAAAAAACATTCAAATACTTTTGAAGAATTGCAAATAGTTCAGCATGACAGAATCATGTGAGGCAGGAAACAGAAGATGAAAGCAAGCAAGGTCCAAATCACTAAGGTCCTTATTTCCTAAATTTGGTAGTATGGATTTTAATCTGAAAGCCTGCATGGCAGAAGAACACTACAATCTGTCTACAAAACAAGAAAGGGTTTAGAGGGATTATATCCATTCTCAGATTCAAAGAAATTATTTACAATGCTTACACCAAAGTCCACATACTAATGATAATCCGAACCAAGGTAGTAACTGGCAAGGAAAAATAGATGAAAGACGTAGATTTGGTAAATGACTAGGGGCAGGGTGGTACATAAGGGTAATTAGAGGGTAGAGTTAAGACTTGGGGCATCTCCAACTGACTGGCAGGCATGGATCATAGGAGGAAGAGAAGCAACTTCAGAAAGAGTGATATATCTAATTTTTTACCTGAACTTTATATATCTTAAGACAACCACATAATGTGTCACAGTTGGAGGGTAATCTGTGCTAAAGAGACAGAGATCTGCTAGTTATCAAAATAAAGTCAATAGTTGAAGTCATCAGAGATAAGACCATTTAAGAGCAGGTAGAGGCAGAAGAGAGAAGACTGTGCGTCACTGGTCAACATTGGTCAAAGACAGAAAACTGCACCAAGGAAAAGACTGGCCAACATACATGCAAATAAGGAGACCACAGTGTCACAGAAGCATAAGAGAATTTCAAAGAGAAATGTCAACATGTCAAATGATGACACAGATTCCATTAGATTTCACCACAAAGCGATCAATGGTGGCCAAATTCAGGGACTTGGACTGCTAGACTTCAATATATTGGGGAGGGAGGAGGAGCAAATAATAAGGAGGTGGAGAAAATTAATATAGGTAACTTTTCCAGAAACTTAAAGGAAATAATTACAGATGAAACTGAAGAGGAATCTAGAGTGAGAGTGTGTTTAAAGGAATTTTTTTTAAACCCTAATAAGTTAGTGCCCATTCAAAGTAAAACAGGACCAACCAAATATTATGGACTGAATGCATTCCCCCAAAATTCACATGTTGGAGCCCTCACTCCCAGGACCCTCAGAATTGGAGATAAGATTTTTAAAGAAGTGATTAAGTTAAAATGAGGTCATTCGAGTAGAGCCCTAATCTAATGCAAGTGATGTCCTAATAAGAAAGAGATACCAGAGATTCTAGTGCACAAAGCAGGTGGTTACCTCTAAGTCAAGGAGAGAGCCTCAGAGGAAATCACTCCTGCTAGAACCCTGATCGTGGCCTTTCAGCTTCGAGAACTGTGAGAAAATAATTTTCCATTGTTTAAGCCACTCAGCCTGTGGTACTGTTACAGCAGCCCTGGAAAAACAACATAATACACCAAGGAAACACTGTCCCTGAGGAGAAAAAACTCAGAGCCCAGGAGAGATGACCAGATAGAAGTAGACATGTTTGCAAGTGCAAGAGGACAAAAAACAGTAACCAATGCCACCAATGTATTTCATTTCCTCTGTCATGTAAATATTTTTTAGTGTTTATTCACCTTTTGAGAGACAGAGACAGAGACAGAGTGTGAGCAGGGCAGGGGCAGAGAGAGAGGGAGCCGAGCAGGCTCCAGACTCCAAGCTGTCAGCACAAGCCCGACGTGGGGCTTCAACTCACAGACCGTGAGATCATGACCTGAGCCAAAATCAGATGTGTAACCGACTGCGCCACCCAGGTGCCCCCCTCTGTCATACAGAAGTGACATTATCCAGGAAAGAATAAGGAGGGAATGTGGTGGGTTCATAACCACCATAGGAAACAGCAGTTTCTAGAGAAACACAGAATTATTGGACTGCTTGCCCATCACTCAGTAAATGTTTGTTGTGGAATGGATTCCTAGCTCTCATTCACGAAAGCTTTAGTTCCATTTTAAAATGGCAATAAATAGCAAAAGAAAAGCGTTCGAGTAAGTCTGAACCCGGGTTATGAACATCAGGCAAGTTACTTACCACTGCCAGGTCTGTTTCTTCAACCAGATGAATCAGACTCAATAAGCAGCAAAGGATTACCTCAGATCAAAATAAATGCTCTAATTGTACATAGCTTTACCCATGACCTCAGTCTTCCAACTCTTCCCAACCAAAGTAGGGTGTCTCAAGTTTTAACATAAATTCCTATCATCTGGAAAGCTTGTTAAGATGCAGGTTCTGATTCATTAGGTTTAGGGTTAAGCTTAAGCTTGGGCATTCTGAGCAAACACTGACGTGATGCCATACATCATACTCAGAGTAGGAACGGTGCAGAACACTGATCCAACTCAAGCTCTACAAAGCTTATAATTGTGGGCTTATCTGTAATCAGCCTGATATTTAGAAAACAAAAACAAAGATGTTCCAGACTCACACCTGCACTAAGTATGTCTTGCCATTCCCTAAAACACTCTGAAATTAACTTGATGATAGTCATCATTTGGTACAGATAGGATTAGCACAGAAATGAATAATACTGGAATCAGTAACACCGTATTAGGAGAAGCAAGATTAAATACCAATGCACAGAAAATGGGGAAGGGGATTAAGAGGTACAAATTCCCAGTTATAAAGTAAGTCACAGAGATGAAAAGTACAGTGCAGGAAATATAGTCAATAATACTGTAACAACACTGTATATTGACAGTAACGACACTTATCATGGGGAGCACAGCATAAGGTATAGAAGTGTTGAATCAGCATGAACTGATCAGAACACCACATGAACCAATGTAACACTGTATGTCAACGATACTTCAACAAGAACAATATAAATACACACCATGCACACATATATGCACATACACACAACACAATGGTCAAAATCCATCTAACCATGTTATCTTTCTCAAAACATGAATATTTTTATTTCTAGAAAAACATTTAGCTCTAGACAAGTCTGTATATTCTAACTGCCACATGCCTACAAGGGTTCTTTTGCATTCTGGATTCTGAATACTAACATTAAATGTCATAAAATTTAAAGATTTTTATACTAATTACCAAATAATCTTCATGCATTTGTTTAGAACCTCCAATCCTATTACCACAACTAAATTCATCTGTGATGAGAATTTTCTTTTGCTTCAGGAAGCGTAACTAGGACAGAGACAGCCCAGCTGACCTAGGGCTATAATATATGGCCACAAACCATTGCTCTAATTAAACTGTTTCTACTATTCCCTGTACTAGGTTATAGGAGGGAAAAAATTCCACAATCGTATCACAACCAACAAGGATTTTCATTCTAATTTCATAGCAATCTTCAGTGATGCAAGATAGAAGAAAAGGTGTCATGCAATGGAAGCCTTACAGTCACTCTACCCTTAACCTGAAGCTTCTATACTGAAAAGAGAAGTTTAAAATAACGTTAAAACGGAGGCATGAACTCTCTAACCAACACACACACCAAAAAAAAAAAAAAAAAAAAAAAAAAAAAAAAAAAAGAAAGAAAGAAAGGAAGAAAGAAAGAAAGAAAGAAAGGAAGGAAGAAAGAAAGAAAGAAAAAAATAATTAGGGCTGTAAACTGCTCTTTCTTACCCTACACTGAAGAATAACCAATTCTCAAAAGCACTACAGCACTACAAACGAGCTCGCTCACACTCGGGTGGGGAGAAGGTATGTCCATTGCAATCTTGTCACCTGCAGGCAATTTACCACTCCTACCTAATTTACTCAAATCACTTTCAACTAATAATACTTCCCTCATTCACCACTATGTAACAACAGAATAAAAAAGAATGACAAATGCAATGGGCCTCAAAATAGTTTTGCTGAATCACAAATACCCTCAATATAAAGCTGCAGAAGTCGCTGAGCTTGAGCATTGGCGGCCATACCTCAGCAAGCGGCTCCTCGGAAAATGTGTTAACTTCCTGCACCTGTTCATTAAAGGCAAGGAAGGGTCTAATGTTTAATTAGAGCTTTCACAGCATTGCTATTAGCAGCAATGTGCTGTGTGCACTAACAATATACAGTGGCTTTCTACTAAAACTGACCACGTTCTCTCAAAATGGGCATCACCTATGCCCCAAGGGCAAATACACCACCCTGGCCCGCAACCGCAGCCACAATGGGCACCCTATGCTCTCCTCATCTTGGCACCCAGCCCGTCTTCCTGCACCCCCATTCCTCCTCGACCAAGCCTCCCCCTCCCAGGGCTGACTCGGCCAGGCCCCAGCTGCAAGTAGTTCCTAGGGTTACGCAGAGAGCCAAGCCTGCAGGCCGCTCTCGCCGCGTTTCTGCTCTGTCTCCTCTCCGACTAGCCCAACGTTCTTCCCTCGCCTCTCCCGTCTCCGCTGCCCAGCCCACTCCTCCCTTCCACTCGCGCGCTCTGTAGCTCTCAGGCCTCACCGTTTGGTTCGGTCCGGAATACCCCGGCTCTCCCGCTTCCAGTCCCCAACACGAAGCGAAGTCGGTTGGTCCCGCGCCTCACGCTTCCAGTCCACACGCCGCCGCCTACTGATGCCGAAAGCGGCTTCTAGGAACGCGCCATGTTCAGCGTCGCGGCTCCAAACGACGCGGACGCAGGAATACTGCGTCACAGACACCCGGAACGCGTGGAATTGGCAAAGTGAGAAGGCGATAGGAGAACTGCACAAGAGGAGGGAGGTGCTTCCCCTTCGAAACTGAAGGCGCCGGGGGGCTAAAGCAGCTATCTGCGCTTGCGCATTACAGAGCGTGGCGCCTGGAGCCAGCCGGATTTGTAACCATGGAAACGTTAACCCCGCGTAGCCCAATTCCCAGGACAAATCGCTGTCTCCTGGTTTGATTGAAGCCTGCTTGAATCGGAACCATTTTCCCTTCCCCGTTCCGGATATCGGTTCTAAACTGCATTGTTTTCCGAGTGCGTCTCAGCGTAAATGAGTTATTAAAATAATCTTACTCCCATTGGTCAAACCTCCCGTGAATATTTTTTTTCAAGTCCTAAATTTGCTGGGCGCTCTACTCCAGAACGATAGCAGGAGTGGAAGTATAGTTCTGCCTGCCTCTGCTACTAGCTAGTGACCTAAGTTTTCTTACCTTTTTTAAAGTTTTTATTTTTATTTATTTTTTGAGAGAGAGAGAGAGGAAGACAGAATCCCAAGTAGGCTCCGCACTGTTCAGCAGAGCCGGATCCCAGACTCCCAACTCAGGGACGGTGAACCAAAATCAAGAGTCTAAGGCTCAACAGACTTGAGCCACCTAGGCGCCACCTCTAAGGTTTCCTTAGAAAGAGAAGTTGTAAAGACATGGTTGAGGGTTCATAAACATTAATAATAAAAAATAATAGTAAACATTTACTGAACATTTAGAATGTGCCAGGTACAATTCTAAAATCTTAACATGATCATGTATTTTAATCCTCAAAACAACCTGTGAGGTGCTATTATGCTACTGTTATAGGTGAAGAAACTGAAGCACAGAGAAGTCAGGTAATCTGCCTAAAGTCACACAGCTAGTAAGGGACATTGTTAGGATTTGAATCAATCATAAGACCTACATTACAAGGATGTTCACATTAGGGCTGTTTTTAAAGTAAAAATACAGTATTATCTAAATAACCACCAAGAAAGGAATGCCTAATCATGATACATGCATATATAATAAATTACAAATTGGCCAATATAAATTATGTTGCCATGTTTTTGTTGCATGCTAACACATTCACAATGCATTGGGAAAAGAGTGGTTTACAAAAAATTAGGTTAAGTATAGCCCCATTTTTATATGGGGCCAAAAATAAAATAAATAAATATATGCCAAAATGTTAACAAGGTTTGTCACTAGTTGAATGGTAATGTGGACATGTTTCATTTATTTATTTGTTTTGCTTGATTGTATCTGCTGATTTTACTTAAGGTAATACTTGTCAAGTTTTAAATGTGCATAGAATCACATGGGTCTTGTTAAAATACAGATCCTGATTCAGTTGGTTTGAGGTGAGTCTTCATTTCTAATGAGTTTCCAGTTAATGCCAATGCTACTGGTCCAAAGATCACACAATGAGTAACAAGTTTATTAGGAATATGCAATAAATATGTGTGTGTATGTGTATAAATATACATATGAAACCTAATTTGAATTAAAATGAAGAAATTGCTTTAGAAGAATAGATCTTTTCTGGGGAGGCTGGACAGCTCGGTCAGATAACCATTTGACTTCAGCTCAGGTCATGATCTTGAAGTTTGTGAGTTCGAGTCCTGCACTGGGCTGTCTGCTGTCACCATAGAGCCCCCTCCCCCCCACCCCACCAGCCCTTTCCCTAATCACGCCTTCTCTCAAAAATAAACATTTTTAAAAAATTTTTTAAATTCTACACATATATATATATATGAAATGGGATAATGGATCCTTTGGAAATTTAATAAAAGGTATAACTTAGAAAAATGCACACATACAAATTTTGCCTACAACTCCCGGACTCCCAATAAAATGCACTTGGGAAGTCCTAGCTTCAACTGTTATGAATGTAAAACCTACTCACATACTATGTACAAGAGAAATATGTACACCTAGATAAATAACCTCATATTACTGCATTTCATTGCTATGTCCTTATATTCTCAGATTCTTTAGAGGAAAGGGCAAACAAATAATTAAATCATTGGGTCTGTTCAGAATATATTTGAAATATAAATATAAATTCAGTGTTTTCCCCCCTAAATACCTGAGAACTGAAGAGAAAGAAGAAAGTTGAGGAAGCAAATGCTAAAGAAACACTGGCTTACTCACCTCTCAATCTCAAGTAGTTTCCAAGATGCAAATAAGTGTAACAACAATGCAACTCATTTTGCATCAATAATTACAACTAACTACTACCAAATATTTCCTATGTGCCAGTTCTAAGTGTCTTTTAAGTGTCTGACATTGAACTGTAGACATTTCACATAATTTTATTGATTTTCATCCTACCCTATATGGAGAGTATCCTTTTCCTTATTTTACAGATTAGATGATGGGAATTTGTCATTTGTCTAGGTTCAAATTCTGGAGGAACCCAGAATCAAATTTAGATATATGCGTTATAGTTGGTAGGATAAAAGGATATCCACATCCTAATAACCCAAAACTTGTGCATATATTAGTTTTCATGGCAAAAGGTACTTTGCAGATATGGCTAAATTAAGAATCTTGAGATGGAAAGATTATTTTGCATTATCCTGTGGGCCTAATGTAGTCATAATGGTGCTTTATAAGAGGGAGGGAGGAGTGTCAGGGAGAGATGTGACCATGGAAGCAGAGTTGGGAGTGATATGAAGCCATGAGTAAAGGAATACAGGCAGTCTAGAGAAGCTGGAAAAGTCAAAGAAACAGATTCTCCCTTGCAGCCTGTGGAAGAAACTCAGTCCTGCAGAGGATTTCAGACTTCTGACCTTCAGAATTCTAACATAATGAATTTGTGTTGTTTTAAACTAGTTTGTGCCAATTTTTTACAGCAGCAATAGAAAACTACCACATGGGGGCGCCTGGGTGTCTCAGTCAGTTAAGTAGTTAAGCCCCTGACTTTTGGCTCAGGTCGTGATCTCACAGCTAGGCTCCTGAGCTGCAGCCCCACATTGGGCCCTGCACTGACTGCTCAGAGCCTGGAACCTGCTTCAGAGTCTGTGTCTCCCTCGCCCTCTGCCCCTCCCCCGCTCACACTTTGTCTCTGTCTCTCAAAAATAAACAAACATTAAAAATTTTTAAAAATGGGGCAGCTGGGTGGCTCAGTTGGTTAAGTGTCCACCTTCGGCTCAGGTCACGATCTCACGGTTCGTGGGTGTGAGCCCCATGTCAGACTCTGTGCTGACAGCTTGGAGCCTGGAGCCTGCTTCGGATTCTGGGTCTCCCTCTCTCTCTGCCCCTCACCTGCTCATACTCTGTCTCTGTCTCTCAAATAAACCTTAAAAAAAAAAAATTCAAAAATAAATAAACGTTAAAAATTTAAAAAAAAAAAAATGAGGCGCCTGAGTGGCTCAGTCGGTTAATCGGCATACTTCAGCCCAGGACATGATCTCACAGTTTGTGAGTTCCAGTCCCATATCAGGCTCTGTGTTGACAGCTCGGAGCCTGGAGCCTGCTTCAGATTCTGTTTCCCTCTCTCTCTGCCTCTTCCCTGCTCATGGTCTCTCTCTCTCTCAAAAATAAACAAACATTAAGAAATAAATAAATAAAAATTTAAAAGAAAACTAACACATGTTCCAAGTCATAGGCTTTCCAGTGTGCTACATTTGAGCTAATAATGCAACTTGTGTGAAATTAGGTCTTGGGCAACTCTGTTATTTTAAGATAGCTCTCATTACATGCTTATCAAAAAACTCATCAATGTTAACCAGGTTAGGAAAATAAGTCTTCGGGAAACTAATTGATCTGCCCTTGGTAATAATATTAATATTTGTAGCGGATTCAGTTTTACGAGTTTTTAAAAACTTGAAACAATATAAATGTCTTTTTCTTAATTTTTTTAAGTTTATTTTTTATTTTGAGAGATAGTAAGAGTGGGGGAGGGGCAGAGAGGGAGACACAGAATATATATAAATATATGTATATATATATTTGACGATCAAAAAAAATAAAATCTTGCCATTTGCAACAATGTGGATGGAACTAGAATGTATTATGCTAAGTGAAATAAGTCACAAATATCATATGATTTCACTCACATGTGGAATTTAAGAAACAAAACAGATGAACATCCAGGGGAAGGGAAGGAAAAATAAAATAAGATAAAGACAGAGATGGAGGCAAACCATAAGAGATTCTTAACTATAGACAACAAACTGAGGTTGCTGGAGGGGTGTTGGGGGGATGGGATAAATGGGTGATGGGCGTTAAAGTCACTTGTTGGGATGAACTTTGGGTGTTACAGGTAAGTCATGAATCACTAAATTCTACTCCTGAAACCATTATTACACTATATATTAACTAACTTGGATCTAAATAAAATTAAACAAAGAAAAATAATAAATAAATTTCTAGTTTGGAAAAGGAAATGTAAGAACATCTTCTACCTATAGTTCTTTTTTCAGTGAAATGGGCATTTTTTTCCTACTGGTAAGAACAAAAACTGATTCAATTGTTTTAGAAAATAATTTGTTGGGGCCCTTAAGTGACTCAGTTGAGCATCTAACCCTTTTTTTTTTTAATGTTTATTTATTTTTTTTTAAATTTATTTATTGAGAGAGAGCGAGCACACATGTGGGGGTGGGGAGAGGAGAGGGAGAGAGAATCCCAAGCAGGCTCCATGCTGTCAGCTCAGAGCCTGATGCAGGGCTTGAACTCACAAACCATGAGATCATGGCCTGAACCGAAATCAAGAGGCGGGTGCTCAACTAACTGAGCCACCCAGGCACCCCAAGACTGTTTGACTCTTGATTTTGGCTCAGGTCATATCCCAGGGTTGTGGGATCAAACCCCGCATTGGGCTCCGTGCAGAGCATGGAGCCTGGTTAAGATTCTCTCTCTTCCTCTGTCCCTCTCTCCTGCTCACACGCACTCTCTCTATCTCAAATAAATAATAATAATAAGAAAGTAATTTGTTAATATATACCCAGAGATTTAAATGTCCATACAGTTTGACAAAATAATTCCATTCGTGGAAATCTGTAATAGGGAAATTATCAAAAGACAGAAAATATTTTTCACGTATGTACTAAAGTGTGCATGACTCTTTTTTTACAACAATGGTATGAGAATGATTTAGTAAACTCTTACACATTCACAAGAGGAAATCTTCCTCAGCATCTTTGGATACTGGTGATCAATACTGTACAACCTGGGAAAGTGCTTTTCATGTTACTATATTTTATCAAAAAATAACAGTAAACTGTATGACTTCAATTATGTTACGTGTTGCTAAAACAACAGAAGAAAGCAGGGAATGTCAAAATGTTCAGAGGTTATCCTAGCATGGAGAGATTATAGGTAAATTTTTCATCTTCTTCCTAGTTTCTGTATCTTCCAAGATTTTTCCAAGTTAAATTTTTGGTTTTGTTATCTTGTTTACAATGTATTTTGTTATGTTGTTTACAATGTATTTTGTTTATCATGAATCTTAGATCAAATTGTTATTAAAAAATAAAATTGATTTAGATTGTTGAAGTAAAATTATAAAAGTACAAAATTATAAAAATGTAAAAGTATATTAGATTGTTATTAAAAAGTAAAATTGTATTCGAGTGCCTGGGTGGCTCAGTCAGTTAAGTGTCTGACTTTGGCTCAGGTCATGATCTCATGGTTCGTGAGTGAGTTCAAGCCCTGTGTCAGGCTCTGTGCTGACAGCTCAGAGCCTGGGGCCGGCTTTGGATTCTTTGTCTACCTATCTCTGTGCATCTCTCCTGCTTGCGCTCTGTCTCTCAAAAATGAATAAACATTTAAAAAAAAATTTTTTTTTAAGGAAAATTGGATTTAGAATGACTCAGTATCCTTTACTTCCCTGATCTCCCACAAGTGATGAGAGCAAATGACTCGAATGTTCACATTCAGCTGAAACTACAGACCAACGGAGCTCACAGATGCAGGCAGGTGTCCTGTTGTGGGATGGGCACAGGCTTCCACTTCCTCCTCTGCTGCTTACTACCTGAAGGACCCCAAGCAAGTACCTTTAATCTCAGTGAGACTCAGTTTCTTCCTATGTAAAATAGGGTAATCATGCTTGCCCTAACAAACTTCCCAGGGTTTCACTGAAAATTAAATTCTGTGAAAAGCACTTCAAAATCCATAAAACAGAATATAAAAATATATAACTGTAGATCTTAAAATAAAATATATAACAGGCTCTATTATAATTCACAAGTAGAATTCTTAGTACGATAATAATTTATTTTTGTTATATTTGTAAAACTTCAAAAAACTTCATTTTGTAACATGATACATACTATTTTATGGGGAGGATATGAAAAAATTTATCTGACAGACACTTTGGGGAGAAACAATTATTAGATATTAGATATTCAGTGACAATGTTTAGACTCCTGCTGATAATAAACAGAGGCCATAATTGTGTTTCTTAATTACTTTTCTTAATTTAAGATAGCATTTATAATGATCTGAAAAAAAGTTAAGAGTATGTTTATAGAAGAATCTTTCCCATAATATTCAAGGTATATTAACTTCTTTCAGCCAAATTTCATTATACTTTTCTGTTAAGATTTAAACAGCCTAGTAGAAATTAAGACACTAGGTACTTTTTTGAAATTGTCCAGCTTTGTAAGGCATAATTTTATTTACCATTGAGATTTGAATATTGGCACAATAATAACGTTCATTGTTCTAATGAAATTGAACAATTGATATTATTAGATTTCAATTTGTTTTCTGTCCAAGCGAATTATACTCCTTTTTCATAAGAACACAGTAGATGTTAATGAATGTGTTAAAAGTGTGAAATTCAAACATTCTTAATGTTTTTACTTTTCTCTTTACTTTTTTTTAATGTATATTATTTTTGAGAAAGACAGATTGCAAGTGGGGGAGGAGCACAGAAAGAAAGAGATAGAATCTCCAGGCTCCAAACTGTCTGCACAGAGCCCAAAGTGGGTCTGAAACTCAAGAACTGTGAGATCATGACCTGAATCAAAGCAGGCCGCTTAACTGACTGAGCCACCCTGGCGCTCCTATGACTTTTCAATACATTAAAAGTCTATAAGGAAATATATTTTACACAGGAAAATGCTTACCTTTTATTGTTATTCCTTATTGTATTCCCTGGCACATTTAAAATGTTATCATTTCAGGCATGCTGGTAAACTTAAGTAAGCCTCTTCTACCAAAGCAACTGCGATTATAATTCTTTTTCAACATTTTTAAATTTATCTTTGAGAGAGAGAGAGACACAGCACAAGCAGGGGAGGGGCAGAGAGAGAGACACACAGAATGTGTGCTGAGCTGTCAGCACAGAGCCGGATGTGGGGCTCGAACTCACAAACCACAAGATCATGACCTGAGATGAGGATGGACGCTCAACTAATTGAGCCACCCAGGCGCCTCGATTATAATTCTTTTTCCAGTTATGACACATTATATCAAAACCAAAATAAAATAAAATAAAAATGGCAATGAATCCATTGTGCAACTCCAAATTGAAAAATAAATATTTTTAATTAACAATGGAGATAAACATGAACCAGAAAAGCATAAGATTATATAATTCAAAGCCATTCGTGGCTGCAAAGATAACTCAAATACATTCCAGCATCAATTTCCAATTCTCATTTCTTTAATGCAGCTCATAACCCAGTGTCACACAACTTCCTAGGATTCATGGATCCATGGTGCAACCCATTTTGTCTCACTTCTGAAAGCCGCCTTGAAACTAACAGAAAAAAAAAAAGATGATGTCATATGGCCATTTTATTTATGTAATTATGTAATAAGGGGACCCCTGTGCTTATGATGGTAGCCCTCCCCATACTCTTTCATTTCTGTAGAAATTCCTCAACATACTTTATTTTATTGCAGAAAGCAATAAATCCTTACCTTTGGTGTACATCAGACTTTCCTGGAGGGTTTGTTAAAAATGCATTTGCCAGGGCCCAATCCTATTCTGATCCAGAATGTTCAAGGTGGGGCTTGGAAATGTAAATTTTCATTATGGGCTATATTAGTTTGCTTGGGCTGCCATAGAAAATACCACTAGAAAAGTTGGGGGGCTTAAAGAATAGAAATATAGGGGCACCTGGGTGGCTCAATCGGATGAGGGTCTGACTTCAACTCAGGTCATGATCTTGTGGTGTGAGTTCAAGCTCCACATCGGGCGATGCCATCAGCCTATCAGTGTGGAACCCACTTCTTCGGATCCTCTGTCCCCCTCTCTCCTCCTCCTCCCTTGCACTCTCTCCCTCCCTGCAAAAACAAAAATGTATTTTTCACAGTTCTGGAAGCCAGAAATCCAAGATCAAGGTGTCAGCACGGTTGGTTTCTCCTAAGGCCTCTCTCCTTGGCTTATAGATAGCCACCTTCTCCATGTGCACAGAAGGTCATTTCTCTGTGCACACATGACCCTGGTATCTGTGTATACAGATGTGTATACAAACGTCCTTTTAAAAGGATACCAGTTGTTGGATTAGGGCCCAGCTTAGTGATCTCACTCCTGCTTGATCATCTCTTTGAAGGTCCTATCTCCAAATATAGATACATTCTGAGGTACGAGAGATTAGGGCTTTAACATATGAATTTTGGGAGGATACAATTCAGCCCATAACATGTGCCCTAGTGTTTCTGATGCAGGTGGTCGAAGATTCATATTTAGACAAACACTAATTTAGACTCTAGGCAAGGTAACTGTGCACAGTCACCTCCGTCCCTTTGTTTTCTGTGGCTTAAAAGATGTAGCCTCTTCTAGGAGGGTCTTGCTATTTTACGCCTAAAAAAATAGCATTTGGCTATCATTTGGTTTTCCATCCTTATGGTCTACCCTATTTACTCTTTAGCAAAAGCAAACGGGGGACTTCCTTTTTGCAGAATCCTAAACTATGAAAAGAGGGATTCCGTCTAGGACACAGACTCACCCATGAGTTTAATGCTAAACCACTTTTTTTTTTCCAACTGGTAGAGCTATCTCCCCACTGCAAAATTTCAAGCTCTCCCTGGCCTATCCATATGAATTCTCCTAGCAAAACCTGCACCCCTCTTTCTTTCTAGCATACCATTGTAGTTACCTTCACAGTATCTCCTACCTTCAAGCTTTCCTCACTGTCCTGCAGTTAGTTGTAGCAGAAACGGCCAGAGTGTGAGATGTACTGTGAGTCACTTTTAGATTTGTGCTCGAAGGTCTCTGATCAAATTATCCCCATCATGGGAGTCTCGCCACACCATGCTATATAAAATAACCTCTCCCACCCACCCTGTTGAACTTTATCTAGCTCCTCTGCCTTGCTTTTTTCCCCCGCATGTTCATCACCACCTTCAGAATGTCTGTTTTCCCCCCACTAGAGGGTAAGCTCTGCTTTGTTTTGCTCACAGCTGTATCCCCAGAGTGCAGAACAGTAACCCAGGAAAATGAGCATGTCCTTGAGGTAATCTTGCATTTCTTTTGTGAAGTAAAAGGCAGGGCCTTCTGCTGAAAGGGAACTGGGGAGGTGGTAGGCAAGCGGGCCTGAGAAGAATTCAGGTTTGAAGATCTTTTATGGAGAATGGGAAAGGATTAGAGGAAATTCAAAAGCACTGGCTGGGCAGGGTTCAAAACCCAGCTAAAAGTGGAGCCCATGAATATCTCCTACCTATGGTACTGTGTGATGTCCCACAATTCTCACAGCCTAGAGAGGAGGAGAAAATGCAAAATGGTTACTTTGATTCTACCAATACTCCTTGGCGTAACATTTTCGGCCATTTGCAGTAAGCCCCTATTTACGTTTCCTATTAATTCCTCAGCTATACCACGTTTCTTTTTCTCCCTTAAACTCGTTTATATCTTCGCTTTGTGAGTACGGTTTCCTCTGAATTCCCAAATTTCCCCTTGCTAATTTTTGTCTTTCAAGACTCCACTCAAATATTGTATTTTGAAAATGTTCCTCACTGTGCTATGATCATACCTTTTTTTTTTTTACAAATACACAATCTTTGGAATACAGATGCATCTGTCATTTACTGTGTGAACTTGAGCAAGGTATTAATTTTCTTAAAGGTAAGCTTTTTTTTTTTTTTTTTTTTTTTTTTTTAGCTTGTTAGAACAAGTTGGAGAGGAGCAGAGAGAGAGAATCCGCAGCAGGGCAGAGCTGGATTCAGGGCTGTATCCCATTAACCCTGAGATCATGACCTGAGCCTACCGAAATCAAGAGTCAGGCACTTAATCGCCTGGCCCACCCAGGTGCCCCAAGATAATAAACATTTTTATCCTTCATCGTCCTCATCTGTAAAATGGATATAATGATAAGACCTATTTCAGACACTTGTTTGAAAAGATTAAATAATGTACCCAAAATATCTGGCATGTAATTGAACACCAAATGGTGTTATTATTGTAATAACTTGCATGTCTCCCTCTCTTGACAGAAGGTTCCCTAAAAGCAGAGATCACGTCGCTTTTTATTCCTAATAGTTGACGCAGTACCTGGAATAATGTAGATTCTCCAGAATTGTGTAATAAATTAATCATTAATGAAATGTCATAAGTAGTTGAAGATGCTACTAAGGTTATGAGTTTTTTACTGAATTAGAATAACAGCAAAGAGAGGCCAACGCTGGGGAACGCACACGTGTTAATTTAGCAAGGAAGAGGCAGCGCTGGTAATTCAAACCGTTTCTTCAAGAAAATAGAGTACACACAAAAAAATAAAAAACGTGGCCAAACAGACGTGGACTTTGTACGCATGGAGCTTACAGTCAGATACACCGTACTACAACAATACTCAATCCATACTTATTACATTTACAGCGTTTCGGACTTTCTGCCTCTCGCTCCCAATAGAATAGACTGAGAAGAGCGGTTTCCTGTATAAACTTTGAATCTCCAGCACCCAGTAGAGTTTAATAGTTGGAGCCCGATAAACATTTAGGTAATTAATGAATGGCACAAAAAGGGAGCAAAGCAACTAGACGCCGTAGCTCAACAAGAGATTTGTTAACATTCTCGGAGCTCCCCTCCACAACCCAAGAGGCGAACTCGCTCGCCCCAAGAGCAAGCTCCTTAAGCCGAGATCTTAGGTTTCCCACCCCAGAATTTGCTGGGAAACAGGAGGGAGGTGCATGACGGAAAGACACCTTTTTTGGATTTCAGGGATCCAGGACCTGGCTTGAGGGAAATATCCACAATCCTAAAGGCCTCGCGTAATTTAAACCTCCTCCACAACATGGAGATCACCACCCCAAAACTTACTTGACCAACTCCGCGCAGTTAGGCGAGAGACCCGCTTCGATTCTAAACTAGCCAATCCTAACTGCCAGAATCGGCGGCGCGGTGTCTTCTGGGATCTGTAGTTTCTCGAGTTTAGGATTTCCGCCTGCTCATGACTACAATTCCCGGCGACCACTGGGCTCAAGGTCATTCCCCTTTCTTGGGGCGGGGCCCAGGGCGAACAGGGGCCGGGCCCTCCCCCATCCCCCACGTGGCGGGGAGTGGTCCAGGCACTCCTAGGGTGGCAAGTTCCCACGTGTAGTACGGGGTAGCCGGCTTTGGTCCTCTCTGATCTGCAAGGCCTGTAGGTCCGCGCCCGTGGTGATGCCAAAGATCAAGCCGGGGACGAGCGGCCGCCGCCGCGATCGACTTAAACAGAGCCGGGAGCTGAAGAGCGCCGGAGGTGGGGACAGCCGGGAAGGGGCTATGCTCAGGTCCGATCACCGGGAAAGACATAGTCGGG
Source organism: Panthera tigris (assembly GCF_018350195.1). Taxonomy (NCBI): domain Eukaryota; kingdom Metazoa; phylum Chordata; class Mammalia; order Carnivora; family Felidae; genus Panthera; species Panthera tigris. The sequence goes on along the minus strand of NC_056660.1, from coordinate 129,331,170 downwards.
TGCGCGGGCCCTGATCTGGGCCGGGACTGTGAGGCCGGTGGCGCGGCGCTCTTGGATCGACGGCCGCAGGCCTTGCGCAGCCTCTGGCTTCCTTTCCTGCAGAAGGGGTGGACTTGAACTGGGTGTCACCTAGGCTCCTAGCATGACGTTTGGTGCCTCTGGTTGGCGCAGACACCTTCCCCCAACCACCCTGCATTCTTCTCTAGGACGGTCTAATGTCTACTTTTCGTCGGGAAATTAAGGCTCTTCCGTGTTTTCTTCCAGGACTCATGTTCAACACGGGGATTGGGCAACATATTTTGAAAAATCCTCTCATTGTTAACAGTATTATCGATAAGGTGGGTGTGGAAGAGGAAAATGAGAGTTGTGGGCTTATTGATTTTGTTCTTAGGAATACTAAAGCGCATAGAGGATGTCTGTCACAAAACAATTGTTCTGTAAATACTTGTGGAATGAATCGAAGAACTGTCTAGGATTCACAGACTGTCTTTGGCATGATTTGCTTTGTTCTGTAGGTCTGGGTTTCTCCTGCCTCCAAATTCTTTCTGTAGATTATTTACCTCATAGGTAGACATATGGACTTGTTCAGTTCCACATTAGTATTATTACTCTATGCCTAATCACTTTTTCTAGACACCGTCTATCAATTTTTGTTTACTCCAGAGCCTAAAAAGATGTTTTAATGACAGCTTGGGAAGTTTTTTTTCCCCCAAAGAACCTTATATGGTACAATCCAGTGCCTCCTTTATGAGTTATGGATGTTCTCTTACTATTCTGGATGATTGAGTACTAGAACATGAAATTTATGTGGTACAGGATATTTTCACGGTTACAAAGGAAGCATCCTAGAGCTGTAGAGAGAGCATTATGTATTTAGAGAATCTCATCTTGACTTAGTGTCATTTGCAAAACGAAGGCCTAATGTTTTAACCTTTTTGGCTCATGGATTTCCTTTGAGCGTCTGATGAAAGGTGTGTACCCAGGACACTGCAGCTTTGTACATACAAACACCCAGGTTTGTGTACAATTTCTAAGTATTCCTATCCCTAAAACTATACTGAGTTGAAAATTGAGAAATGCTGGTACAACATGCTACAATTCTCAGGCGAGCTCTTCATATATAGTCCTTTCTTGTTTGAACGTGCTGATAGTGACAGAGTTGGTGAAAAGATGCTGTTGGAATCATTTGTAAGATAGCAAACAGAAAGCCATTCCCAGAAAGAATAGCTATTCCTGCTTTTCTGATTCCTGTTTTCTGACTCCTAACTGCCCCAACTTAAAACAGGTGATAGAGGGGCACCTGGGTGACTCAGTCAATTAAGCATCCAACTACAGCTCAGGTCATGATCACACAGTTCATGGGTTTGAGCCCCGCATCGGGCTCTGTGCTGACAGAGCCTGGAGCCTGCTTTGGATTCTGTGTCTCTCTCTCTCTCTCTCTCTCTCTCTCTCTCTCTCTCTCACTCTCTCACTGCTCCTCCCCTGCTTGTGCTCTCTGTCTCTCAAAAATGAATAAACATTAAAAAAAAACAACAACAGGTGATAGATTTCCACTTGCACCTAACGTTAAAGAGAAAATTTTGTTAAGCACATAGATCATGAAGGACTCGTAACAGTGGAGTCAGAATAAGATCTCTTAACCATATGCTTTTAAGCAAAGATAGGTATAAATTAAATGATGTGTTCATATGTGCTAGTAAAGCTAACGTGGTCGTGCTTGCTCGCAGGCTGCCTTAAGACCAACTGATGTGGTGCTGGAAGTTGGACCTGGAACTGGCAATATGACTGTAAAGTTGCTAGAAAAGGCAAAAAAGGTAAAAAGGGAATTTTGTGTTTTGGTATCAGAAATCATTATGTCGGCAAGCTCACCTGGTTTACAAATAGAAATCTATTTTTAATTAATTGCTGTTATTTTAACAGCAACCCTTGATCCTTTGCTAAAAGCTTTATCTTTAAAAATATGGGCGGGGCGCCTGGGTGGCTCAGTCGGTTAAGCGGCCAACTTCAGCTCAGGTCATGATCTCGAGGTCCGTGAGTTCGAGCCCTGCATCGGGCTCTGTGCTGACAGCTCAGAGCCTGGAGCCTGTTTCAGATTCTGTGTCTCCCTCTCTCTGACCCTCCCCTGTTCATGCTCTGTCTCTTCCTGTCTCAAAAATAAATAAAACGTTAAAAAATTAAAAAAAAATTAATTAAAAAAAATAAATAAAAATATGGGCAACGGGCGCCTGGGTAGTTCAGTCAGTTAAGCATCCAATTCTTGATATCCACTGAGGTCATGATCTTGTGGTTCGTGGGATCGCACATTGGGCTCTGCACTGATAATGTGGGACCTACATGGGATTCTCTCTTTCCCTCTCTCTCTGCCCCTACCTTGCTCAGTCTCTCTCAAAATTAATTAATTAATTAAAAAAACACATATGCAGGATGTAGGCAAGATGAGTAAAAGTGGTCAAAAGATACAAACTTCCAGGTATAAAAAGAGTAAGTCCTAGAAATGGAATGTACAGCAGGTCACTATAATTAATAACATGCATTGTATATATAATATATATATAAATGTTTTTAATATTTAATTTTGAGAGAGAGAGACTGAGTGTGAGCAGGGGAGGGGCAGAGAGAGAGGGAGGCACAGAATCTGAAGCAGGCTTCAGGCCCTGAGCTGTCAGCACAGAGCCCAGTGCAGGGCTTGAAATCATGAACTGTGAGATCATGACCTGAGCGGAAGTTGGACGCTCAACCGACTGAGTCACCCAGGTGCCCATATGTGTGTGTGTGTGTGTGTGTGTGTGTGTGTAATGTTTGTTTGTTTATTTATTTATTTATTTATTTATTTTGAGAGAAAGAGAGTGCACAGGGGAGGGGCAGAGAGAGGGAGAATGAATCCCAAGCAGGCTCCGCACTGTCAGCACAGAGGTCAGCATGGGGCTCCAACTCACCAACCAGGAGATCCTGACCTGATCTGAAATCAAGAGTCAGACACTTAACTGACTAAACCACCCAGGCGCTCCTTTTGTTGTATGTATATTTTAAAGTCGCTAAGAGAGTAGATCTTTTTTTTTTTCTTAATTGTTTTCTTTAACATTTATTCATTTTTGGGAGACACAAGAGCGCAAGTGAGGGAGGGGTGGAGAGAGAGGGAGACACAGAATCGAAAATAGGCTCCAGGCTCTGAGCTATCAGCACAAAGTCCGATGCAGGGCTCAAACCCATGAATAGTGAGATCGTGACCTGAGCCGAAGTCAGACCCTACATCGACTGAACCATCCAGGTACCCCAAAGAGAGTAGATCTTAAAAGTTCTCATTACAAGACAAAATTTTAACTGTGTGTGTGGTAATGGATGCTAACTAGACTTTTTCAAAATATATACATACTGTGCAATATAAATATAGGCTATGCTATACACCTGAAACTAATAGAATGTTATATGTCAACCATATCTCAATTTAAAAAAATGGATTACAAAAAAAGTATGGGATATATCAGTCAGGAAAATAGAACCCATGTTAGATATTTCAATACAGGGTATTTAATAGAGGGAATTAGTTACAAAGTTGTTAGGTGACTAAAAGAATAAAATGGAAACACTGAAGTAACCCAAAAATAATAATTACAAAGAGTAGCTACCGCCTCTAGGCTCCAGGGGACAAAGCATGGAGGCTGGAGTATTGGGTGCTAGAGGAGCAGATCTGAAGAGCTGAAGCATGAGTCTCTGAGATTGGGATACTGCCTGGCTGCTGCTGGTACCTTCTGTGTCTCAGTTTCCAATTAAATGCATCCAAAATTTCAAAGTGGGGTTAAGGGAACCAGTACACATTAGTGAAATACCCACAGGCCAGCAACAGCCAGAAAGTTACTATCCAGAGGCCTCAAGGGGCACAAGGAGGGAACTGTGTTACCAGAGCCCAGTAAGAAGGGGAGCCGTTGAACAGGTGCCACTCAGAGTCTACTTATCTCAATGGTGGGGGGTTTTTTTGTTTGAAATAGTAGAGTATAAATGAAGGAATATTAATGGTAGAATTGGGAAAAGAAATTTAATTCCTCTTAATCATGTAAGAGTTATGACTGAGATAACAAGATTTACGCTCCATAATTTACCCCCAAATACCGTTTTCTGTTTTGTGCTGTTTTGTTTTTTAACATAGGTAATTGCCTGTGAACTTGACCCAAGACTAGTAGCTGAACTTCACAAAAGAGTTCAGGGCACGTGAGTATGCAAGTTAGAATTAGAGTGCATTTCAATCTTGTGAAACACTATCTTTTTTAATTGCTTTTTTTCCTTACTATTAGGCCTCTGGCCAGCAAACTTCAAGTACTGGTGGGTGATGTGTTGAAAACAGATTTGCCATTCTTTGATGCCTGTGTGGCAAATTTGCCATATCAGGTATGTGTCCAAATTGTTGGGAACATTATACAAACATACTTCTGTGGTGTGTCTTTCTCAGAAGTAACTCGTGAACTCTCTTACAGATCTCTTCCCCCTTTGTCTTCAAGCTGTTGCTGCACCGACCTTTTTTCAGGTTTGTGACAAAAGACCAAAATTACCGCCATATCTTGGGCCAAAGATGAAACACAGCCAAAGATGAAAGTCAATTCAATTAAAAAACTGTTGGAGAATCAAGAATGTGTTCTGTAGAAAGTATCTATTTGTATGGAGGTCTTTCTTTCCTTTTTATTCAGTTGACATAGTTATTTGGGGGAGGTGTGGTATAAATCCCGCTTCTGAGACCAGGCAGCCCTTCCCTGTTTTCTAATACTCTTTCCATTAGTCCAGGTCAGACTTCTTTTATTACCTTATGTCTAGACAATTGCAGTGGTCTCCTAACTGGTCTCTAGCACGATATGTAACAGGGGTTTTCAAATTCCAAGTCAAAAACCCTTTAGTAGTTTAAATTTCTTGAGTCATGACTGTCATTTTTTTAATGACATGGCATAGAGTATATCAGAGAGCATGCATTGCATGTGGCCCAGGTGATTATAATTTTATGAAACTTTTGCTTGAGTTACATGAAAACACATATAATACAGATAGTTGTGGCGTGGCCTGCAATGTCAAAGGTATTTCCTGGTCTGATGCATTGTCAAAAAAATTTGAAAGTCAAAGCCCAGCTGTGAAGGTGCTCTTCTCCGGTTCAAGAGCCTCCGAAAAGCCTCCCCATTGCTTGCCGAATAAAAAGCCCACGTTCCTTACCTGTTATATCCGGAGGACGCCAACGTCACAATCTGTCTCTCCTGCCTCTCCTTCCATAAGGGTGTTTGCTACCCTATAAATACCACTGGGCTCCTGAGCAAATTTTGTTAGTTTGGGAGGGTAATGGACTCGGGCTTATCTGAAATACTTTCTCATCTGATCACCGAGGGCTTACATACGCAAGGATTGGAGGTGCAGCCATTATAAAAAGAAAAGCCAGATGGATCATTTTATGGTAATAAAGCTAAATCTGAAACTGTTCTGCCTTCTCAGCAGCTGAATGAATTCTCATTAACCACAGATCTTGCACTGCTATTTCCCACCTACGACAATTAATTGAAGTTAAGATACGTTTACAGTTAAAAGTGACCATTTTCCTTACTCTTTTCTACTACTGTCTCTTCAGATGTGCTGTACTTATGTTTCAAAGAGAATTTGCTCTCCGACTAGTTGCAAAGCCTGGAGATAAATTATACTGCAGACTATCTATCAATACACAGCTGTTAGCACGTGTGGACCATCTGATGAAAGTAAGTGACTGTTAGTGAAATAATATGGCTTACCTCATCCTTGAGCATCTAGTTGTGTCTTCTGTGAGGAAAGCATATTTAATCACTAATTTAAAACTGTATTTGAAAAAAAAGGAGGGAGGTGCCTGGCTGCCTCAGTTGGTTGAGTGTCTGGCTCTTGATTTCGGCTCAGGTCATGGTCCCTGGGTCAGGAGATTCAGCTCTGCATCAAGCTCCGTGCTGAGAGTGGAGCCTGCTTAAGCCTCTCTCCCTCTCCCTCTCCCCCTTCCTTGCTCCTGTGGGTGCATGCACATGCGCTCTCTCGCTCTCAAAAAAAACAAAAACAAAAAAGCAGTTTTTGAGAGGATTCCTTATTTTCTGATTAATAGGTTGGAAAGAACAATTTCAGGCCACCACCAAAGGTGGAATCCAGTGTCGTAAGAATAGAACCCAAGAATCCACCACCACCTATCAATTTTCAGGTGAGATTAAAATACTAGGTCATTCAATAAAGTCGGAAAAAAGACCAAGCTGGGAGATGTGTGTCTCTAGCAGCAGAAAATATTGAGTCAACCTAAATGTCCAAGCAGGAAAATGCTAATTATGACATCTGTGTAATTGAGTAGATGGAATAATTGGATGTAAGATCATTGTGAAAAGCACAAAAAAGCATGGAAAATGTTTGCAAAAAGTGCAGATTAGAATGCTATTGCAGGGGTGCCTGCCTGGTGGCTCAGTTAAGCCCCTGGCTCTTCATCTCGGATCAGGTCATGGTCTCATGGTTCATGGGATTGAGCCCCATGCTAGGCTCTGCATTGACAACTTGGAGCCTGCTTGGGATTCTCTCTCCCTGTCTCTCTGCTGCCCCTCTCCTGCACGTTCTCGGTCTTTCAAAAAAAAAAAAAAAAAAATAGAATGCCAGTGCATAATTGCATACTAAAGAGTATAACTATGGAAAACCTGTATCTATTCGACTTATTCAAATAAAAATTTGAACAAACAAGATAGAAAACAAGATAAAATAAAAATAGTTGGATTTGAGTAATCTTCTGGGTAGCAGTTTTTAATCAAAATTCATGTTTCTGCAATTAAGTAGTTAGATCACTGGATGTAAAACCATACTGCGGTCGGCTTGGATAAAAACATGATTTCTTGTGTGGTCAGTAACCAATGGTAAATGGACTGGTTAGTTACCTCTTCTGGGTCGTTTAGGGATGTTGCATAGGCTATATTCTAAATCCTATTAGGAATCATGTTTTTTGAAAATGGTACTTTGATTTTAATAAATGTCACATTCTTTATTCAGATGTGGAATAATTTTTTTTTATTTTTAAAATTGAGGATAAAATATTCAGTGAAGTGCACAAAAGTGCAAAAATCAAGTACATATCTTACTTTTTTACACGTCAATTAGATCAAAATACAGAACTCCAGAAGGTTCTTTTCAGTTTTATATATTAAAAGACAATACCTAGAAGACAGGCAGGTTTGATATTTTATAACAAATGATCCATTTTCTGTTTTAGGAATGGGATGGCCTAGTAAGGATCACCTTTGTTAGGAAGAACAAGACACTGTCTGCAGCATTTAAGTGAGAATTTTTCTCATTTATGATATATGAAGGACTATTGCTGTAGAAACTGCTAAGTATTAGAATTTGGTAACAGATACCTGAACAGATAACCTAAAGTGTAAAGATTATCCATGTCCAGATATACTTTACCTTTTACACTAACTTGGTACTCTGGGAGGCATGAAAATTTAACAAAGAACGTTCCTAGGAATTTGGAATTAGATCAGGTTTTTTGGCAAAACGGAAAAAAAAAAAAAAAAAAAAAAAACCCAAAAACTGACCACACATCTGTCTCATTTTTCCTTGGAAAAATGGGGTAGTGGGTCCTTTCCACACCTATGAAAAATTGATGCAATTTTATTAACTTGGAAAAAATTCTGTAAGAGCAATTTGAGGCCTAAGGGAAAAAAAGAGGTTCTGAAAGCTGTAATTTCACTTTTTTTTTCTTTTTGAGGTGATGTTTTGTGGAGAGTCTAGAACTCCTTTAAGAATTTCGAAAAGGGGCCCCTGGGTGGCTCAATTAGCCATCCAACTCCTGATTGCAGCTCTGGTCGTGACCTCATGGTTCGTGAGCTCTAGTTCAGCATCGGGCTGCCACTGACAGCATGGGACCTGCTTGGCAAACTTTACCTTTTAAATATAACCAGTCTGTGGTTGTTTCACAAGTTTAAATATTAACACCTTTTTTAGTCCCTTAATTTTACCATGTGGAACATAGATTTAAATTTATAATAAACTGAAATTATTTATAATCTCTGATTTTGGAGTAATAGTGATATCACTTCCTTTATATTATAGGTCAAGTGCAGTGCAACAGCTTTTGGAAAAAAACTACAGAATTCACTGTTCGGTCCATAATATTGTAAGCAAAAAAAGTTTCTGTGGTCTCTTTGGTTTCGATTTGCTGTGTTTCAAAATGCCCCTCTACTTCTTACTCCTTTTCATCGCTAGCTTACTAATTTTGCACATTCCATGCGATCCTTAAAAGCGATATTTAACTAACACAACCTTAATATTGAACCCTAATATGTCAGTATTGCAGTATATTCTTGGACCAGAGCTGAGCAGCCTGGATTACACCACTAAGCTTAACTGTACAGTTGTTCTTAGACATAAAAAGAGATTCAGTTGACTCGTAATTTTCTTAAAGCTTTAGGCATGTGTAGTTTGCTCGGCTCAAATTATGTACCATTTGCTATACTCTGAATTGTGATCATTCCTTGTTTGTTGCTCACGTAGCAATTCCAGATTTAAAGTTACCATTCTGTGACTTTTTTTTTTAAATCCAGAAATTGGCATAATTAGAATGAAGTATAGGCTGAATAGATTTTTGGTTATGAGCCTCTTTATCATCATTATCTGTGCAGCATTTTCTTTAACCAATGTTGTATGTGGGTAAGCCCACCTACACATAACTATATAGTAATTATGTGATGTTTGATAATTTTTTAATTCAAATTAATTAAACAGCAGAAAGATAAAACCAAATTTCCATTGTATTTTTGGACTCAGATCTTTTATGTAGCTTAATATATTGCTACTTTCAGTTTCTCTTCTTATGGACAAAGTCATAAAACATCTGTCTGGGTAGGAAAACATTAAACTGGATTAAGAAAAATATTTGGAGAAAAAAATGTGTGGTATGAAATATTTAATATTCTCAAAGGTTGGAGGTTATCTCTTTGAGAAAATTTGGCTGGTAAAATTAAATTTGTGCCAAGAAAATGTGAGATTATTTTTAAAGGAGTAACATCTGCTTTAAAATTTAGTTTGCAGCTTGATTTATTTTGTGACATAAAGTACCTTAATCCTGAAACTGACCATCCAGAATTTTTAAGAAAGGGGGGAGTATACATGAGTAACTCATTCAGTTTTCTGAGAATCTGGTATGCACTGAAGAACCACTGCATAACTGGTGGTCCGAGTCTTATTAACTGTACAAATAGGCTTTTCAAACTGTCGTAAGCAGATAAAGGTGACTATTTTATCAGTTACTGAGCTAAACAAACAAAAAAGAGTCAACGTGACTTCATTAAAGATATGTTGTTCATTTATTCTGAATCTTATATTGATAGATAATACCAGAAGATTTCAGCATAGCAGATAAAATACAGCAAATCCTAACCAGCACAGGTTTTAGTGACAAGCGGGCCCGTTCCATGGACATAGATGACTTTATCAGGTAATTACATTTTTCTTTTTTCCTAAGGTGTTTACATTTCTTTACTGTGACACCCTCAGATTAGAGATTTAAAGGCTTTTAAGCGGTATAAGGTGCTACCTGGAGTTATTGCATAGCACTTCCATGGCATGGAATAGTATTTGGTGTAGAAGATGGAGGCTAGTTAGTTGCAGCAGAATGAACATTTTAAGAACAGTAATAAAGAACAGTCCGAGCCTGGAGATAGCCTCTGTGTCAATGTGTGTTGTGGTGTGTGTGCTCCTCCCCTTCAGCCTCTTCCCCCAACTCCCATTCATAGTTCATCTTAACGTGTGTCTTCATAGTAGCCTGGAAGGTAGAAGAAGCATAATGGATATAGTCGCATCTCATCGTTTTTCTCTGATGGGAATAGCTATTGTTAAAACAGATCCTACACATGAAATAATGCCAGTTTACAATCATACCTGGTTTTCATTTCTAACCAACCTGTTTAATAAAATAGTTACTTGTTTTGTAGACGGAGGCAAGTTCTACACACCTAAAATAAAAGAAGGGTGTCATAATTATCTGGGCAATGCAGACAAAACTTTGTTTTCCTTAAACAAGTAAGTGGTATGAAAGCAAAATAAGGCTTCAGTTACCCAGGTAGTTATTAACCTATACTCACAGTTTTCAATCACTAAAACTGATTTCCTAACTAATAAACCATCACTTACTGCACAGTTTTTGCCTATTTTAGCCGATTCATATTTAAAATTTCCATGTTCTAGGAGCTGAATAAAAAATGAGGATAGATTGTTACCAAAGGAATTGGTTTGACTTTTCTGAGCTGGAAACAGTTCTATATAACTAAGACAAATGGGGTTTATATTTTACATCGACAGGCTAGCAGAACTACTGAGTCTTTATCAGGGGTTAGTCATAGGAGTTGAAATTATTCATAAGAACCGATCTTCCATTTTCAGACATTCGAATCCATCTTGAACTGTCACCATCCTGAAAATAATCTCAGGTCTAAAGAAATATTTCATCTTATTTTCTTTCATTCTCACCAAATTTCTTCAAGGTTATTAAGCATATGCAGTTTGCTAACTAGGATCCAATAAATACATTGGTATCCAGAGAAAAGCAATGTGTCAGTACTTAATTTGAGCCTTAGTAATAGTGAGCCCAGAGAGGAAAAATGGACATGGATGATTAGCCATTCATCTCTCTTCAGTCTCCAGTTCCAAATAGCTTCACAAGTGCCAGTGAGCTCTTATGCCTGGATAGTGGAGGTCTAAGATAACTTGGTTAAATTCACCATGACTTAAGACATACAGGCTGTGACAAAAGAGGCACCAAAATGATGTGATTTTTAACCAATATATATCTTAGAAATTTAATTGAAGAATAAAGTTTCTTTAATGACTGGTGTTAGGAGTGGGTGGGTTTCAGAGGTTTGATGTGTTTGTTTTAGAATTCATGGTACAGGAACTATGCATTGTTATAGGTTATAAATTATCTTTTCAATACCATCTCATTTTGGTTTCTTTTTTCAGATTGCTACATGGATTCAACGCAGAAGGTATACATTTTTCTTAGGTATCTGGAAAAGAGAATTTTCAAGCCCAAGAAAAAGAAACCGCAATTATACATTTCTAACAGAGAAGATAAACTATGCTTTTGCTCCACTGGAACACTATGTGCTTGACTAGTTTTGATTTAATACTACCACTGTCACCATTTATTACTCTGAAGTTTTATGGTAGTAAGTCAATTCTAAGTACCCAAGGTTTTTTTTGGTTTTTTTTTTTTTTTTTTGGTTTTGGTGTTTTTAATATTTAACATAGGGCAGGGTCCAGTCTCTACACGGTAATCTTTAAGAGCCGCAGGCACGCACAACTTTACACTTAAACTTATTTCTAACAGTTTATTGTATAAAGATGTTACTCTTCTATTTTCTATGTTATATATTACCATGAGGGCCTCTGTAGGCCTTTGTCCCTCAAACAGACAGTTAACATATGCTTAACTCAAGTTACATATTCCCCGTATGATTTCTTTTTATTCATGTGCACAATAAAACACTTGTTTCTTATTTTGCTTCTCTCATTTTTTCTGTTCATCTTATACACCTTCTATCTCTGCCCACACCTTTAAGCTGTCCTGTAGCATCATAAGCTACTTCACAGTTCTGGATAAGCATTGAGTCTGCTACTGCCACCGTGTGGTGGTGCCGGGCACATTACTTCCAGGCATGATTTCGTCAACTGTGATAACAAGATGCTCAACTAGGATGAAATCAACTATAAGATAGTATGGTTTTTTTCTTGGGGAAAACCACTGGTTTAACGAAATTCTAAAGGGTTTTATAAATCAAAACTGGCTATGAAGTTAAAATTCCGCCCTTCAACTTACTTAAAACAAAAAAAATCTTAACCAGCCATTTTCCCAGAACTACAGGCTCCCAGTATTCACATGACTTATGGAAAATTAAAAGTTCCAGTACCTTTTCACATACTGTTCTAAGCTATTTTTAAAATGTTTTTAAGTTTTAAAATGTCAGGTTGAGAATTTTAATAGATACCATAAACAAGTCTTAATTAGCTACTATGTTTAAATCATTATTAAATGTCCTGTAATAATTACAGTAGCTGATAATTTATATGAGGAAATTAACAAAAATATCTTAATAATTGGCTTTTTAAAAACCTAACTTAATAGAAAGATTGCTTCCAAATTATTTTAACAAAGGTACACTGAGTAAACCTAGAAGGGAAGTTGTTTGCCTCAACAGATTTTTTTGGAAATCTGGATTCAGAGTGATATAGTAAAACATTCCTATATAAATGCTTTTTAATAGGAATATCAGCTTTCAAGAAGTCTGAGAAAGTCAAGAATGTTTAATCCAGATCCAAAAAATTTTTCTTTAAATAATACTGCATCAAGCCACTTTTGTTACATAAATATTAAATATACCTCAAGAGCAGGGTTTTTTTATTATCACAAAACTACTTACTTTGCAAAATTCATTTGTACCATCTCTATCTTTACAGGAAAATTTTAAGAATTAATTCTGCTTTCCCTCTTACTTCCTCTTCCCTCATGAACTGACTTTTAGTCCCTTTTCTGACCTTCAGTTTTTCCTATCTGTAAAACTGAAGGATTGGATTATAACCACCAACATCTTTTCCGGTATCAATTTTCTATAGACCTTGATCACTTATCAGAATGAAGCCATTATAGTATAAGGCAACATATTTGAACATAAGGAGACCTTCCAGAGATCGTACCCATCTTACTTAATTAATAAATTAAGATGAATCTGCTGTGCTTTAAAATGAGCAAGTTCACATCTCTATTGTCCTCTGAAGGTTGGTTAGCCTCAAAAACTACCTTTTTAAGCAGCTGCTGCAAGGTCCACAGTAACTGCTCCATTCTTTCTCTTCTCTTTGAAAAAACACAAATAGAACGTTATCTTACAACTGCAAGAAAACCTGAGTCCCTTCCAAAACAAAGGTGATTGTTCTGAAGTAAATTATCTCTAAAACTCATTCCATAGATATCATTTATTAATAAGCACATTGTGAAAATCTACATTTGTTCTAGATTTCAAGTTTACAGAGGAGCATTTCACCATGGTGTAGGATTTCCCACAACTACTCTCTGGTTTCTATGAACAATGAAGTAGGGAGTCTGGCTCATGTGACTCTCTATTCATAGCTTCCCTTTGGCCCAAATGAATGAGCATTAGTTCCTTAGAGTAAATCAAAACAAGACATCCTTGGGAGACTTTTTGTTGTTAATCTACTCCTGGACTCTATCCTAGGAACTAAGGGAAAACTCCTAGAGAGATATATAAATCTTTTAACAAAATATTTACATGAAAAGTGGCCAGTTTTCTTCCTTGGAGTAGCAATCTGTAAAAATAGTGCCACCATTTAAAAAGCAGCATACCCTAGACCAATTTATTGGTGAGGATTTGGTGATTCTCACCAAATAATGATGAAATATCACATAGTAGGTAACAGATGGGGCTTGGGTTAGATCGATCTGCCTTTTAAGGCAAAGTCAACTCTTTTTTTAGCTTAATTCTTTTTCAAGGGAGTGATGTACTGTCTACACTTGGCTTAAACTAACAGTTCTATTATGGACTACTTTCAGTGTACATGTAAATATTCATGCATCAGAAGCCAATTTCCTTTACCAGTACATTTAAAAGGTACATTTTGGGGTGCTAATGGACACTTTAACTTAAGTAATGGTATTGGTAAGGATCAAATTGCACTATTAGTCCTGTTAATACCACACTGGAACACACACTGCATATATATATGTATTATCCTAAGATAAAACTCTTCTCAGAATTTCATTACTTTTTATTATACACCAACTAGTTTATATTTTAGTTCTTTACAAAGAAAATGCTAAGAAAATTATAACCACATTATATGGTTGTAAAATCATAATTCCAGATTTCTTTACATATAAGATGGAATGGTCCAGCAGCTATGTCCACTGTCACAGACTTTAGTTCCATTCAATGATATGGCACATCCTGCAAAATTAACTAGTCACACACAAAAAATGTCTCAAATACAGTAAAAATGTACACACAATAAAGGTAATTTACAATGACAATTAAGGAATGTAATTTATCTTGGCTGTGCTTCAGAAATTGAGGGTCAAAAGCCTTAGTCAAGGCACAAAGCAGGAAGAGGTGAGCACAGCTGTCTCTAGGAGTGGGCAAGGTATGTACAATCACTGATGAGGTATGCATGCACTCAAAGGATTTAAAACTGCTCAGTCTTGCTACGAAAAATTCAACCGAGTTAAAAGGAAATGCTGTGGCTTCCCCCTACTATTCACCTCTGGATCAAGTCCACAATCTCACTTCATCATACAGAAAATAAAATTGGCAAGGATCTCCAAAAGTAAATCACTGTTTGGGTAAATGAAACAAAATGCTTCACTATTCCCAATCTTGGTTGTGCCTCGTGGACTAGAAGCATTTTGTAGACAAAGGAGTGTTTCACAAAATTGAAATGTCATTCAGGTGAAGGGACAAGACATTTTCCACAGACACTTAAAATTTCAAACTTTCAAATGGCCCTTAACAGCTGAACCACTGTATGTTACAGTAATGTGGGTTCTGGGGATCCTCTAGCAGCAAAGGCTGATTTAAAGGGCACGGGGTCTCTTCGGGTTGATTTGCTTGCTGGCCTGTTCTTCTTCTTGTAGAGCTGCACGAAAAGATTTCACTTTATCTTGGAAAAAAGAAAAGAACAAGAGAGTAAGTACTGCATCGCATGCAATACAGTATATAATTTCATGGGTCCTATCAAGTCAGCTGTCTTACTTCATAACATTAACTAACGATCTTTCCTTTTGTTCTTTGCTGTCCAGAAACTCAGAACTAAATACAATAGTCAACTATAGCAACAGTTTCATTATCCACAGATTCATGAAATTATGTTTTTTTCTATACCTTGACCTTTTTTGATCTGCTTGGTACATTTTACAGTGTTCAATTTTAGTTTATCTGAATTCCTTTTGGAGTGTAGACAGGCTAGATATGTGTGTGCTAAATGTGTATAGTCATGTCTAAAAGAACACTGAGTCTTTTTGTTTTTCAGTACTCAGTACTGAAGCCCCAACGTGGGGCTCAAAGTCACAACCCTGAGATCAAGAGTCACATGCTCTACTGACTGTACCAGCCAGGCACGCTTCAGTCTTATTAAACTATAGACATTTCTTTCCTCAATATATTAAGAAGGTTCTATACCCAATGCCTACTTTACTCAATTAAGCTATGAAATTTCAAAAGCTGTTTGAATTTTTAAAAAGAAATGTTATTTTGTACTGGAAAGGGAGACAGGGGCGGGGGATTATAGCACAATACATTTTTTGGTCTCACAATTCTGTTTTACTCTTATGTATTAACTCAGAGTCACATAAGAATAGGAAATAGGTAAACTGACAGGCAAATAACAGCTGTGAAGATGAGAAATATCTCATCTCCTTTCTTTAACTGCAGGTGATGTTTCCCACCAAACCCCCCCCCCCATCTGATAATATCTAGACATTTCTGTTTGTTTCAACTGGGGTAGTGACCACAGTCCTCTTGTCAACAGAGACCAAAGACACTGGTAAGCACTGTACAATGCAGATGATAGCACCCTGAACAATTACCCAACTTAAAATGCACTAACAGCACAAAGGTGATGGTCTTTAGAAGAAAAGATTCAAGTTGGAGTCTCAATTTCTTTCCCCCCTTCAGAAGTACAGGGGTATTTTAAAAATTAACTCTTTTGAAATTTAGAAAGGAATTTAAGGACTTCTGGATCTCATACCCGCTAAGACAAAGATAAAAGCTCTCATACTTCTTATATACCAAAATTATCTCTGAAGGGCAAAAGAATTTTTTTTCTAAGAAAGGACTGAATAATACAATAGACAGTAATTTCTTCAAAGTTATGGATATGCTTGATATACATAAATACTGAAAAAATTAAGGAAGTCAAGTGAATTGAATACCACATATTACAGAGAAAAAAATTAGAATTATGATCTGTTCGGAACAGATAAGCTGCTTGTGAATTCTGATAGATTAGAAAAATGATCAAAACACTTTAAATCAAAGCTTGAGTATGAAGAACATGAAAAACAAAAATAAATTTTAGAAATCCTACATTTTTACAATTCTGAATTGGGTAAATGGTCACTGCTGACTCTTTATAGATTATGTAAATAACCAACTTCACAAAGACCCTACTTTAAAAACTTAGCCAGTTTGGTGCTAAAAACTAGCTATTTCAATTGGGTCTCACTCTGCATTTCACACACACATGCACAGATGTCCATTCGCATATAAATGGAGACAACTAATTTGCCAATGCCTAAGAAATAAGCACATACAATAAATGCATTTCTGAAGCTACAGATAACCTAATTATAAAAAGCCAAGAAGACAAGGCATGTGGGTAAGTCACATGCTTCCCTCATTAGCAAAGCAGAAAGAATAGTTGCTGAAAGGTCTTGAGTTGCTCAAGGTCTTGAAACCTTCCCCCTGATGCTTTAAAACAAGTGTTCAAAGGAAAAACATGACACGGATGCACAGAAAAGAGATGAACGCAGATAGGAGGCTGGAGAAGAGATGGCCCTGAAAAGACGTAATCTAAGCAAAAGCATTCTGAAAAGCACTGGCCGATCAAACTAAAAATCTGAATGAGTGTATAAAATTTACAAATTTGTTAAAATACATTTCCCTCTTTAATCATAATATGCTTTTATCTTTACAAATGCCTAAAGAGAAAAGAGAACTAAAGAACACTTGAAATGATATTCCATGTTTTTAGGAAAAAAAAACAGAATGATTGGTTTGTCTTTAAATACCTCTGGAAATGTATTAATGGTGCCCATAATTTTTATTTCAGATGTCCTCTTGCAATATGAAATCCTCTACTAATTATATTCAAATATTAAGTAGACGTAAAACACCAAAATGAAAAAGGAATTACCCCGCAGCTCAGTTAAAATGTCTATTTTTTGCTCAAGAATAGCTTCAAGTTGAGTAGCATATGAATCTACATCATAATCTACTTCTTCAGTCATCTCTAGGAGAGCCTTTTCATCTTCTAACCATCGAATAGATTCCTAAAAGGACAAAAATTCAACAATCCAATAAGCCTCTCTGTAAGACAAAGACCAATTAAAAACGTTGGCATATGTTAAATATCATCAAACATACTGAAGATGGAATTCTTTAAAACTAGAGAATTTAGTAAGTATAAAACATCTTTATTTACAGAATAAAATTAAGAAATATTTCCTTAAATTCAAACACAAACACAAACATGGTAAGCCAAGCAAGAGAACTTCATTTTTCTTTTACTGTGCCCTGGGTAAGGGTGTGAATCAAACACGTAAGTATCAGTGAGCACATTAATTCTCAAAATCTTAGTAGCTATCCCTAAAATTGGGGGAAAATGGGTATAACAAAGCTACTGAGCAATCAAATGAGGTCTATGGTAGCCTAGAACTTGTAAATCATCTAGCATTTACATCCCCATTTGTGGCCTCACAGTGGTTAAACACCAGCTCTTCAAAATTATTTTAACTATAAGGGACAGCCAATTTTAGAAGAGTCAAAGAAACCACTAAATAGTAGCTACTTACTATTCACACATGCTTTAAGGAAACCCTTCATTCTTAAGTGATTTGAGATAATGTGGAATTTAGGAGTTTCATTTCCTAGCAATGTAATGAATCATACTGATTATTAACAAGTTCAGATCATTCTGAATTAAAGAGTTTTGGGATATAAAAATGGGCACTTTCTAGCTTTCAATGCAATTTAATGGCTAATTATAACTGGACTGTGTATCGTAAGAATTAGCTAATGTAGGTATCTATTAGAAAACTATACATGTATCAGTTTAAATATATATACACACACACCCCCACAATTTTTTTCTTTTTCCTTAGCTATCTACTTACTTTTTTAAAATAAAACCCTATTTTAAGAAATGGCAGATCACAGTATGGAGGAACAATAAATGGAATTGTAAAAAGAATACTGGACTGAAACTCAAAACATCCAGTTCTGCCAAAGAGCAAAGAACTTTTTAGATTTCACCATAAAATGGCAGAGTGGGAAACGATGGTCTTTTTTTTTGACAGACACCTTGCTCCAAAAGGACACAAATTTCTTAAATTACAAGTGTCCTTTCTTGATTTAATCTAAACATCTAGGCCTTTAAATAGATTCTCATAGTAAGAGCTTGACTAAAACTGTTAACAGTTTCAATGCATGTACATCCTATTCTCAATTTATAAAATTAATAGTTCACTTATATTTTAAGCCTTTCATCCAGGTGCTCAAATGGTCTACAGCTGAGTCATGTTAATATCTCTTCAACATCAGAGAAAGAACACAGGTCAAAAGAAAGACTGAGCTATTGTTCACTTTTTTCTCAGAACATATTTATAGTTTCCATAATGATATCCAAACTTTATCTACGCTTCCTTGTAAGTATCACCCTCTAGGATATTTTCTTGTTAAAAAGGCAGTAGGGGGATCAAGAGGGAAATCATAAAGTAAACGTGCTTTTAACTGGCTGAACACAATGGGATGAATACGTCAGGAGTTGCTGTGACAGGCAAGGATTTAACACCCCTTACTCATCTGCCACTGACAGTAACCCTACCTCTCCTAAAGCAATCAAAGAAAGGTATTTCCTCAACTACTCTGATAACCCTTAGAAGTTTTTCTTACTGCTGTCAAATAAACTGACCTAACAAGAGAGAAAAGGATAGTGGAGGGGAGAAGTTCAACCCTTCTCTAAAAATGGACAACTAAAGAAAGCAAATAAAACAGAACAGTAGTAAATAAACCAGATTCTTTCACCATAGTGCAAAATAAACATTGTAACCATCAATCATTGTGTTCAAAATATCCCGTGTCATATATCCCAAAAATACACATAAACACAATAAGTAAATTTTTAGATTGGTGTGATATTCGAAGTATTATGAAAGTTTTTAGTTAATTTCCCTACAGAAACATTTTGATGTAAGGTCCTGTCTTAACTTTACCTGGAACACTGCCCTGTGATCTTCTACAACTTGTTCTTCCATTTCTACCATTTGTGAGACGGCTTCGTGGAAAGTAAACAATTGGGGGGAAACCTCTTCTTCCTTAAGATGAACAGTTTTAAAAATTAGGACTTTACATTTTAAATGTTACAAAAAAATAGTTTTTCTAGGTCACTTATAAAAATGCCATTTAAAAATTGAGGAGGTTTGAAAGATAAAGACTATGAAAATATAATATAAAAAGCAAAGCCACAATAAGATATCCCATATTTAAGCATATTAAGTAAGAGATAATTTTCATTTAGCACAGACTTTACTGCAGAATTACCCTAAAAAGGCAATCTCTTTTGGAATAGCGCAACTTTTCAAAAATATTTATTGAAAGCAATAAAGATGCTGAAATATTTCTTCAATATTGTTTAATTTTCACTAACAGTTTAAATCATATGTATGTCTTATACATCTTTCCACCAGAAAAGAGATTTCAAGATAATGTCTTTCATGACTGTGACTATTAAATTAGTGTTTTGGAAGGTCTCAACTCTTACTCAGTCTTAATTTCTGAGTTACACCATATAACGTGCTTCCAGTTTTTAGAGAAATCTTAACTGACAAATGACAACTTTACCTCATCAACAAAAAATCCACATACATGAATATAACATATTCCTATTGTGGTCCTACATCAAGTGAAAACTTCTCTAGCCTCGCCTTCTTTGTGAGCTTCTTTCCCAACCCCAATGTCTAATGATTTATTTCCTCAAAATGTGGCTTTAGGGAGAAGGTTTACTTAAAATCACTTTATAAACTGTAAGTAGGAAAAGCAATGTTTTTCAAACAAAATACACAATTCTAAACATACGTACACATTTTGGTTAAATATTATAAAGAGACATGTGACTCTT
Organism: Panthera tigris; assembly: GCF_018350195.1. Classification (NCBI taxonomy): domain Eukaryota; kingdom Metazoa; phylum Chordata; class Mammalia; order Carnivora; family Felidae; genus Panthera; species Panthera tigris. The sequence goes on along the minus strand of NC_056660.1, from coordinate 129,311,253 downwards.
TCATCGTATGCTACCATCACTACAAGTTTATACATTCAAGTTAGCCAATGACCTTTTTATCTTCTCTTTGGGAAACAGGCATCTGTTTTCATTAAGACATTCAGGCATTATTCTTTCCCTCACTCCCTCTCTCTCTCCAATAAACACACTCAACCAACTTTACTCATTTTACCTGCCCACCTCCCTTTAAAGCCCAGAATGCCTTCTTTCCTTTGCTTTAAAATATTGTTCAAGTTCCTATCATTTCCCTGCAGTCTTAGAAGACTTTTCTGTTTGTGCAACTATTTCTGGAATTCTAATGCACTTTATTATCTTCTAGTTTGTGTACTTGTGTTGGTTTTATCTCTAAGGCAAGTCTTAGACACTATCCCATTTTAATTTACCTTGTTAAAACTTAACATGCACATGAACCAATACTTAACTAAAAACTAATTCTGAGCCACCTCAAGGTAGTTTCCCAGGGGTGGCAAAATTCAAAGTTTCCTAGGGGTGGCAAAACTCACACACTCTCAAATATGGAGGAGACTGCAAGAACTCATGATATTATGCTTAAAAACCTCTGGATCAGTTCTCGTCATCTAGCCAGCGTCTCCAAATTATTAAGTCCTACAAAGACCCAACCCAAGAGATGTAAGAATAAAACAGAAAAGGTCTGCTACAGAGGAGGCCCATCTTGTTCTGGCTTTCTACATCCGTAAAAGGCACCATATCTAAGTACAATACATGGTTTGTGTTAAGAATTCTAAAAGCAACTATACTTTTGCTTCAAAACTTTTGGAGATGGGGGATAGACTAAGGTCAGAATCTCATTTTCAGTTCTTTATTTTCTATGGTTCAAAGTTTAGAACTCTTACTTTTAAACCAGTTTCTCAATTTTGGCACCACTGACATTTGGGGTTCGAGGGAAGACTGTCTTATACCTTGTACGATGTTTAATAGCATCCCTGACCTCTACCCACTAGATGTGACAACTAAAAATGTCTCCACACATTTTTCCCTAGGGGGTCAAGTCACTCCTAGTTGAGGACCACTACATTAAGCCCTTCATTATTAACAGACAATAATTTGGAACAACATAACAAAAAGTAGTATGCCCATTTGTTGCTCTAGAATATTGTGGACTTGAGTTAAAAAGCATAAAAACGTTAACTTAAAGTTATATAATTTCCAAAGAGTATTTTATTATTGCGGCTAGCAATACATTTAGTGGACCTAAGATTTGGCTCTCACATAAGAAAGATGGAGATTTCAGTTGTGGCTTTAGCACTTACTATATGTATGATCTTAGTTGACTTCCTTCACCTTTTAGAAAATCAGTTAAAAAGCAGATATTTATGGTACCTATCACATCAAATTCTAAGGATTACATCAGATAATAAATAAAATGCTTACCAAATTTAAGTCATGTAGTAAGAAATTAGTAAATGCCACTTTTTATCATGAAAAAATATTACTGTAAGATTCTGAGAAAAAAGGGTAGAAAACTATATAATTTTTAAAAATGAAGTTTTAAAAAATTATTTAAAACACAATTTTAAAATATTTAAATAATTAAAATTCTTTAAAAGTTAATTATGTAAACTTTCACATCTCACATAAAGGAATCCCCTCAATATGTTAAAGTAATTATGTGAAACTGTGTGTTACGCTTTTTTGTTACTTTTTAATATACCTCGTAGTCCTTATAAAATGGGGGATATAATTTTTTGAGTAATCGGGAATCATATGTTAAATTATGAAATGTCACTAGACATTTCAAACATATAGAATACAACCATATTTAACAAATGTTATTAGCATTTTTCCATGTTTGACTTCTGATACAGCCCATGGTATCCTTCTAATATACATGCATGTGTCCGAGTTAATTTTGTTTTTAAGCTGTATGTATAATATATGGTATGCATAATTCTTAAATTTGCTTTTTTCCCCTGTGTTAGTTTTAAAATCCCTGAACTTTAATATTGATATAAAATCTGAAAAAAATAATGGTTTATATCAGAGGTCAACAAACTTTGTTTTAAGCTTATTTATTTTGAGAGAGACAGAGAAAGTGTGAGAAGAGAGGCAGAGAGAGAGGGAGAGAGGATCCCAAGCAGGCTCCAAGCTGCCAGGGCAGAGCCCAATGCAGGGCTCAAACCCATGAAACCCATGACATGAGCAGAAATCAAGAGTCAGTCAAGAGTCAGTCAAGAGTCAGTAGCTTACTGACCAGCCACCCAGGCACCCAGGAGTCTGCAAACTTTTTCCAGGGCCAGACAGTACCTATTTTGGGCCTTTGAGCGTTATAGTCTTTGTCACTGCTTTTGTACTAAGAAAGCAGCCAGTCAACTTGTAAATGAATAAGCACTGGCCACAATTAAGTAAAACTTTATTTGTAAAAAACAGATGGCTGGCCCAGAGGCTGTCAGTCTGCTGACCCCTGACTTAGACAGTAGTTTTCAATTATTAAGTTCTGCTACTGATGAAACGAACTAAAAACAGATAGTTATAACTATATTGTCACTCACATTTTGCTCACAAAGAAGTTTTAGATCATCTCTCTGAGGGGAACTCCCTACACCCCACTGTGCCTCTAAGTCATCAATCTGATTGGGTGGATGGTGCATTATTGGACGGACATCACCAGCAGCAGTTGGATCCACAGTCAATTCTTTCACCCTATAAACACATAAGAAGTACCTAAAATTAACAAAGACACATGCAGAGGAACAAGAAAATGCCAACCTATTCAATAAAAAGGGAATTCTATTAAACATGTTAAGACTGATGATGTCAGCTTTCCAGATCAAGTTTACCTGAAATCTGCAGGAAGACCAAAGGGATGTTTGGCTATTTAACTTTCAGAACTTACTGCGGTTAACTTTACAATTATTTCAAATATAGTTATTGTACGGAATAAATGATAATTAGCTAATAAAAAGAAACTTTTTGCAATTGAATTATATAAACAGAAAAATGCACTTTTAATAAATGGATTACTGCCAAAATCAGAGAATACACTTTGCATACTTTTTAGTTGTTATAATGCTCTATTAAAAGAGCTACATGTGAAATAATATTTCTTTTGTATCAAGATTGTAAGTTATAAACTTCTATCATTTAAAAAAACGTTTACCGATTATACTTCAATTTACACAGTGGGAGGGTACATGTTCTAAATCAAGAGGATCCTTGTTATTTCCTTGGAGACAAGGAAATTTATAAGAACATAGGAAATAAAGGTAAACTTCTCACTTTAAATGAGACAGTTTATCTCTCAACTGTAAATATGCAAAGATGACATCATCCTTAAAAATATGAGGGGAAATAGGAAGCCTGAATTCTACATCAATACTTTAAAGCAAATAAATTAATAAAGTACACAAAAATGAAGATCATGCAGTACAACCACCACCTGCCAAATGAAATGAAAATGAAAAATAAAATGGCTCAGAACAAAAGAAGTATAAATGAAATATTTATATGTAATGCAATTCAAAAGAAACTATTATAATAAATATCTTATGCATAGAAGGAAGTAGACCTGGTAATCGAAGGAGAAAAGTCGTCATACTCATAAGAAGGAGAGAGATCGGGGCGACTGCCACTACCCTGTGAGAAGGGAATGTCTGATGGACTAATTCCAAACTCCTTTACTCTGCAGCACCAAAACAGCAACAAATTAAAAGAAAATGCTCTTATACAGACAGCAATGCACATTTCAAGTTTTCATTCAGTATTCAGTTTAATTCATTTAGAAAAAGAGATCAACATTGTTTTGACTTATTGCATCTAGAATAATGAAAAAATAATCAATTTTAAGGTTTTGAGTCTCTCTGTCCTATTGACTACTTAATCAAATTTCCTTGTGCAGTCAATACCACAAATATTATATCAGCATTAACGAGCCCTCAATACTCTTGCAGTCTTTTAAAACAGAACACAAGAGGATTAAGTCCTAATGGCATCCACTGTTTGTAATGAATTAACTTCTTTCTCATGCATTTAGAATGGTATTAGCTATAACCCATCCTTGGTACAAACTGAGAGAGCAGTCATTCAAATAATCTTTTGTGTTTGGTTCAGATGAAGAACCCTGGTTAAGAAAAAGCCTATTTAGAAGCACCTGGGTGGCTTAAGTAGTTGAGTGCCCCACTCGATTTCAGCTCAGGCCATGATCTCACAGTTTGTGAGATCAAGCCCAATGTCAGGCTCTGCACTGATGGTGTGGAGCCTGCTTGGGATTCTTTTTCCCTCTCCCTGCCCCTTCCCTGATCACATACACACTCTCCCCCTCTCTCTCTCTCTCTCAAATAAACTTAAAAAAACTTTAAAAAAAAAAAAAAAAGGCTATTTAGCAATGGAATTTAAATTGCTTTTGTTAATGTCTCTAATGGTTATATTTAACCAAATTACAGCTTTTCTGACCCCATCTTTGTTATTCCCTATGTCCCCTTCAGGCCAATCCCATTTCATAACAGTAAGCAATATTTATTAAGTACTTCGTACATGTTAGATACTACGATTAGTAAATTTTAGTCACTTTATTATTTCTTACAACAATCTTGCGATACTATTTTTGCCATTTCAGAGATGAGACACTGGTTCATAAATAAAGTATCTTACCCAAGGTTATTCAATGAGACTGTGGCATAAGTGAGGTTCAAACCTAGCTCTGAGTACAAACATTATGTTATTTAAAAATCCAATATACTAACCATCTGTTTTTTTCATTATTTCTTTTAGGTTTCATCTAAATCATGTCATAACATAACTGTCATAAACAATCACACAGATCAAACTAATAATATCATGTAGATGAAACTAACTATTTCTTCTATTTACAATCTTCCTTTAAGCTATTGGTAATGTCTGATGTCAAAGGTTCAATATGGGATTCTGCTGCCCTTCATTCTTTATGGTCACTTTGGAAAACTTATTTACAACAAAGACTGACTAAATTTCTAACTGTGACGTAACTCTTTTTGTTCCCAATTCCATTTAGGATTCTTTCATTTAGGATTCTTTCAGAATCTCCTAATTTAGATTACCCTAATGGCCTAATATTTTCCTCTACTCCAAGACCTCTTGCCCAACTCAAACAGGAAATATTCTATGCAGGAATCATATTCCTCAAATGAGCTATCAAGGGAGGTTGAAAGTCTTTATTCCTAGAGATTTAGAAAGAAAAGACAGAATTATTTGTCCCAGGTGGTTAGTCACGTTGCAGATAAATTACACTACAGGATAACAAATTAAAACATTTACTAGAACCTAAATGAACTAGAGACATGGCCAGATATAACATTTTCACCTTAGGGAGAGTCCTGTGCAGTTTGAAGTCTGAAGACATGGAGATTTTTGTTTGTTTTAATCCTACAACATGGTAATATTCTGCTATACTAAGCTGTTTCTCATCTCTCCCATGAACACTTTTGAAATAAGAAGCATTTAAAATTAATGATTAAAACCCTACATACTACAAGTGTTCATTATAAAAATCAATTAAAAGGACTATAAATGTTTGCAGTTCAGAGCCTATAATTTAAAGTTTTTAAGGGCTTACATTCAGGAATAATAATCCATTATATTTTTAAAAGAAGTTATTTTATCTTACTACCTTTTTATAAAATGTCAACAGGCTTATATTTTCCAACAGTTTTTACCATCATTTTGAAAAATCTCTTCAGTTGAAACAAGAGTTACAAGTTACAAGAACAAAGAACAAAAGAACAAGAAAAGAACAAAGAAAAAGAACAAAACAAGTTACAAAAGAACAAAGGGTATGATTCCATTTATGTAACGTTCAAATATAGATAGCTACCTATGTATATTTTCACGGATACAGTCACAGGCAGTTAAACAATTTTTAAAAAGAAAGAAAAACCAGAAAATTAGGCCACAGAAATCAAGACAATGTCTATCTTGGGGTAGAGGTTAATGGATTTGGACATGTTATTCAAGATTTGTAATCAGGAGGGAACATATGAGGAACTTTCTGGAGAGGTAGAGACATTCTATTTCAACCTGATGATAAGAATTTTCATTTTATAAATATTTATTAGATTATTCACTTATGTTTTTGGCCCTTTTCTGTGTACATACTTCCCATTTTTAAAAAAGATTAAAAACAAAATTTCCATAGCAATTAAAATAAAGAAACGGGACAAATACTTGTGGTTCAGCAAAATTCAAAGAATGTCCACAGTAGAAATGGAATACAAAAAGGAATCTGATCTCTAAAAATTAAAATCACAAATGCAATATGTGATAATAGAAATTTAAAACTATATAGTCATTTTTTCAAAACAAGAGCAATGGGAGGAATTTATGAAACAAATATAAATATGCCCATCATAATCCAAAGTTCCAAGGGCATTTCATGACTATAAAGAATAAATTGATTAAAGTCTATAATGCTTTCTGTCCTTTCATTTGTAATAATGCCATTGCCCATTAAAGTATGTAACACTAATTACATGAATAATAAAATGTAACTCATATAGAACATCAGAAAGAAATGTGCTATCATTACTTACTCAACCTCTAGATTCCACCATGTAAAACACTTAATATTGTCAGAAATACTTTTTAGCATACAGAAAAAACAATTTCAGAAACACAGACCAAACCGGTCCCCTCAGACTCACCTAATACGAAAAATTTGCGTGATTTAGATGTTGTAAAATAATATGAAATATAACTTGGTGAAACAGAAAAATGTAATCATGTTCTTGAAAGAAAGACTAATTCTACTAAAGATCCAAATCTCTTTCCAAATTACACATTTCCATTTACTTTCAGAACTTGACCAAAGGATTCTACATACCATCTTAATGTACATGCAAAAAATTTTTAAAAACCGAGAGAAAAATGTAATACAATTTATCCCATCAGATATTAAGTCAAACTAAATACTGCTCTACTCCCCTCAAATTTGAAACTGAATAACTATTTTTCATACCTATTTGCATATCTTAATGTATTAAGAGTATTTTCACAAGATGCCATTCCTGGAGAGATTGTGGCAATCTACGGGAGAAAAATGCAAAGGTAAAGAAAATGTTATAAATGATGAAGACAATAATATCAACATATAGCTCATTAAGATCTAATCTTAAAATAGTTATTAAACAAAGAAAACACTTATGATATCTAAACTCCAAAATAATTTGCTATATCACACCCATAATCAGATGATAATTATAAACCATATAAAATACAAACAACTCTCTGAAAGTACTAGAAAAATAATTTACATCAGGCAGAAAATGGAGGTCAACACCTAGAAAGGAATAGCACTGAGTGTTCCCATCCTCCCTCCCCACCTCCACACATCAGCTTTTCCGCCCAAGGGCAAGCCCTGCTGCTCCCACACAGGGCAACTACAACTGCATTAGAAACTTGACATTTCACAGGTTAAATTAAAAGACAGAGTTTGGGGGGCGCCTGGGTGGCTCAGTCGGTTAAGTGGCCGACTTTGGCTCAGGTCATGATCTCGCGGTCCATGAGTTCGAGCCCCACGTTGGGCTCTGTGCTGACAGCTCAGAGCCTGGAGCCTGTTTCAGATTCTGTGTCTCCCTCTCTCTGACCCTCCCCCGTTCATGCTCTGTCTCTCCCTGTCTCAAAAATAAATAAATGTTAAAAAAAAAATTTTTTTTTTAATTAAAAAAAAAAAAAAAAAAAAAAAAAAAGACAGAGTTTGGGGGCGCCTGGGTGGCTCAGTCGGTTAAGCGTCCGACTTCAGCCCGGGTCACGATCTCGCAGTCGGTGAGTTCGAGCCCCGCGTCGGGCTCTGGGCTGATGGCTCAGAGCCTGGAGCCTGCTTCCGATTCTGTCTCCCTCTCTCTCTGCCCCTCCCCCGTTCATGCTCTGTCTTTCTGTGTCTCAAAAATAAACGTTAAAAAAAAAAATTTTTTTTTAAAAAAGACAGAGTTTGGAGGTAGAACTATAGCAGCTAGAAAGTGACTTTGTCCCAGAAGAGGGAGATAACCATGCAGGGAGGTAATCTTGATACCCAGAAATTCTTCATATAAACTGCCCCAAATCTCTGGCTGACCCGTGACGCAGGCATACACAAGGCTTACACTAAGCAACATAGCTAAGTCTAAAAGAACTAAACAGGTTTCTATTTCATTTGATGCCCCCAAGCAGGGGAGACAAGAATTTGAAGTTCAAGTAAGTTCACTTCTGGCTAAAACAACAAAAAACTCAATAATCTTTAGAAGATATGAATATCCAGAGTGTTCATTAAGGTATTTATTCATAGTGAAAATGATAGAACCCAAAATTACTAGACATACTAAGAAACAGAAAAGTGTGCCTCATACTCAAGGAAAATAAAAATCAATGAAGACCAACCTCAAGAAGACTCAGATGTTGGAATTAGTAGAATGCATTATAACTGCAATATAATCCTCTCTATCAGACTGGCAGGGACCACATCTTAAGTATCACTGTATCTCTCACAATAGAAGGATTTAAATGTTTGTTATTAATGTGCATTATAATCTTTCCACAGATAGTGTGAGTTATTCATTATTCAGAATTAAAACAAAACAAACAAAAATAAACTTACCATGCAGGTACGAGAATTTTCACCTATGAATGAATCTCTTAACACCTGAGTGAGTTTACTTGCTCTGAAAGGAGTATGAGGTTTATTTCTACCTAAGGCTCTGATGCACTCCTGCCAATTAAGAAAGCAAGTTTCACAGGTTAGGCTTCTTATAAAGAGTAATCTTAACTAATATATTTAAAAGATCTTTTACTATAACCCTAACATTTAACATCTGATCAGCTCTGGAAACCCTACTAACAGGTTTACAGCACAGTAAAGATGGTCCCATAAATCTCAATTCAAGAAAATAAAATTAAACAACAACAACAATAAAGTACTTATCATTCCAAAAGATTCTTCTGGAGACTATGACTACTATTTAGAAGTAATAGACAATAGGATAAAAAGCTAAACTTTGAAAGTGGCACTACAAAAGAAAAAACATAATGTTTTTGTAGTCTTTTCAATCCTTCCTTTTGTAGTCAAGGAACGGATGTAACACTCCCCCTCTCTCTCACTGAAAGTCATTCCACATTTTCCTGACATTATTTCTTAGCTGAGTTTTGTGGTTCCTTGCCTTCTTCTAAGACAGTATGACTGACTAAAGCCCTATGGAACCTCCCTAAGTAGGCTCAAAATTGGTCCTCTATTCACTCTAAAAAAAAAAAAAAAAAAGAGTATGTGTAAAGAAAATTTCTGAGCACAATATAAATCTAGAACTGTAAACATAAGTAAATTTTGATAACTTCTCTTATTTATTAGATGTTACAAGTGCTATCATTTTGTAGATACTCAAAATTAAAGTCAAAAGCAAGACTTTTCACAATTAAATGCATTTTATTTACCTTGAGTGCTAAAAGGCTTTTATTAATTTCAGCACCTTCAAGCCTGGTTTGCCTGTCTGCACTGGAAGTATCAGCTCCTCGTTCATTTCCAGCCAAGTCAATGAGAGAAAATTTGCCATGTAGTTTTCCTTTCCTTCTAAGAATGATCTGAAACACTGCATGGCTCCGAGATGAATGTGCATTTGCAGATGTTTGACCGGATGTCCTACAATGTGATTAAGGATATTTTACATACAAAAACCCTTTTAGTTTATGCTTCAAACCAGAGTATTTTCACTAAAAAGCAAGAAAAAACTATCCAGTTCTCATCATTTAAATACAAATGAAGACAATCTGAGTTACAACCCTTCGATACAACTGGATTCATACAATTTAATCTGGCACACTTCTAGTATACTTGTAGTATGATTATCAACATAGTAGATGTCACTCAGAGTTACAAGTAACAGTAAAAGTTTTTATGAACAAATTTTTACTGCCAAGAGGCACTGAATAACACCTTTGCTTTGTTTAGAAACCCCAAGTATCTAAAACTAATTAAGAAATTAAGTTGTCCTTAATTAAAATGAGTTACCTGCAACTATTGCCTATGTCAATAAGTTTCAGTACGTCTTCAACACATTTGACTTCCCGTTCCTGTAATCCCACCACTTGAACCTGCTGTTTTCCATCTTCCAGCACTCTTAATTTTGTTTTCCTGTTTAGCAAGTCAAACACCTATATCAAAAAAATCCAAATCAGAAAACTAGCCTCGAAGAAAAAAAGAATCAGTGTCCAAAAAATCAGAGTCCAAAAAATTTCAGAAAATTACAGTAATTAGAATAATTCTCAATACTGAAAAGTTGAGCATTTCAAAGGGAATTTTTAAAAACCTCAAAAAATGTTAACATAATATTCTAACATATATAAAAATGTGGTGGCAAGGGTTGCACAACATGAATGTACTTAAGGCCACTGAACCTGTACACAAAAAAATGGTTAAAATGTTAAATCTTATGTTATGCATGTTAAACCACAATTTAACACTCCTCCCCCTCCCCCTCCAAATCAGAGTCTTAAGTTTCCACTTACCTTTCCACTGTAAATTTCAAAAAAGGTTGCATATACTTGAAGTTCTAATTTCTTATAGTTTGGCTTCTTTAACATTAAAAAGACATCTCGAGCTATCAAGAATTTCACATGGAGAAAATTGTTAAAATGTTACAAATACTATCTTTGAAAAGCAATTCAAATTTTCTGTACTTAGAGAAAATCAGTTAATCTTTACCTAGAATGACAAGATCAATAATAACAATAAAGACTAAAGTGAACATTATTTTACAAAAAAATAGTAATAGTTTTTTTGACATTTAGGGTCTAGATGCCATTCTCTTTCATGTTCAGTAAAAGAATGCTACTATTATCTTTATAAATAACATAAAATTATAGGTGGTCATAGTAAGATTATTTCCACAACCACACCAAACAGAAGCTTTTCACAAATCAACTATCTAACAACAAATACTAAGCTCTAACAACATGCCAGATTAAAATGACACAAATATCAAGATTTCTGTCCAAAACACTTAATCTCACAATTCTTTTCAAGCAGTCTGACAACCTAAAACTGACATAATATACGGTAAGTTTAGCTTTATGGTTATCCTTCAAGTCCTGAACAATATTTCCATGTTTTATTTCAAAGCCATTTGAATAATATTCAAGAATATTACAAATGATATGCAAAAAAAGAGTTACCTGCTAACGCATAAATTCCTTTAGAACAATCTTGGTTCTTTCCTGAAAAGTCACCTCCCATAGTCTACATGTTAAAAAGGAAATAAAAAATAGTAGACATTTTCCAGAAATAAATCTTAAAAAAAAAATAGATCTTAGAATTAAGCTATAAGGAAAATAAACAAGCTTCATACCAGGATGGAACTATAATGAATTACTTACATGAGTTTTTCCACTTCCAGTCTGCCCATAAGCAAAGCATGTAGCCATTCCCCTTTCGAATATAGTTTCAACTAGTGGTCTAGCTGTAAACCTTAGAAATAAAATATACTAGTCAGAATGTGCTGTCAATATTTAAATTAAATAAATAAAATATCAAGTCTTATTAATAAACAAAATCATTTTAACAAATCAATGTGCTCAAATGTCAGACTACAACTAAGCCCACTGATACGTTAAAAATTTTAAATAATTCCTCTTAATATTGCTGAAAGCTCTTTAAAGCATAATTTCAAGCAATTCCATAATAAACAATGGTCACAATAATGGATAGAAAAAAAAATGACAGTAGCTAAGCTTGGACATATATATATATATATCTATATATATATATGATATATATATATATCTATATATATATATATGACAATATGAAAGTTTTAAAAAATAAACAAAATATCAAAATATTAGGCAGACAAATAACATTTATACAAAGAAAAGCAAAAACATTTTAAAAGAAACCAAATCAAGAGAGTGATAATCTCAACAGAGAAAAACTAAAAGGGAAAAAAAACTACAAAACTATCTTAAGACCATCTACCCAAGCAGAAAGTGACAGGATTTCCTTGAATATGGCTAAGTAAATATAAATTATATTTGTAAGACACTGAGTTTGGAGTTGATAGTCTTAGTTCGGGAAAAGTATGCCAAAATTATTATGGTTTGAGTTATTTTTCAAATATATTATTGTAATCATTGTTTAGGTTTCAAAATAATGTATGTGGAACACTTTACACAGTTGCTCAATTATTTTTAAGACAAAACTGAAAAAGGTATAGAATAAAAGGGAGTAAGATAAAAAGGGCAAACCAAAGTAGAAAATGGGTCTGCAGAGTGATTAGACAAAAAAAAGGCCTAACTTGCACTCCCTCAAAGTTAAAGAAAGGGGATAGCATCAATATTGGTAAATTTAAGAAGCACAAATATAAGGTAAAAAGGAATGGTTACTAAATCTAGTATATTCAGAGAAAAATATCTTACAATTACAAAGTCAAACAGGCATTTTATGAAACAGGAGTGGAAGTAGAGAAAGAAGTGAGTGGTGAGGAGAGGACTATTCTCAGAAAGGTAAAAAATAGATAATTTATACTTATAGCTCCCTTATAAAACAAATTTTTCATAATACTATTTAGCGTTCACAGGTTCTTTAATTTCCTCCTCTTTGCAACTGAACTTCTAGTTTACTGGCTTAGGACCAATAAAGTTGGTTTCAATAATATTTCATTTATAAGTCTTCAATTCTTAGGACTCTTAATTCTTAAATTTTGTTTTCCAGCCCTATTTATAAAATGAAAGAACAATGAAAAAGCATTCAAGGGGCGCCTGGGTTGCCCAGTCGGTTAAGCGTCTGACTCCTGGTTTGGGCTCAGTTCATGAATCTCAAGGTTCATGGGTCTCAGGCTCTGTGCAGCAGGGAGCCTCTTTAGGATATTCTCTCTCCCACTCTCTCTCTCTCTCTGCCCCTCCCCTGCTCATGCTCTCTCGCTCTCAAAATAAATAAATAAACTAAAAAACATTCAAGTAACTGCCAAGACAGCTCTATATACACTGAAAGAACACTGCTCTTAAAAGTGACCTGTTACCATTAGAAGGCAGTGTTTACAAACTATATATGAAAATCTAAATTTGGCCTAATAATTTGGGATATCAATGTATAATACTTCCAAGTTTGAGTTGTAAGTTGAATATGTGAACGTGTGTGTGTGTGTGTGTGTGTGTGTGTGTGTGTGTGTGTGTGTGGAGGGAAATGTATCTAGCCAATAATAAAAACCATGATTTCAGGTGAGCATTACAAAGAACAAGTATTAATATATTCATCATTGTTTTTCTTTAAAGTTTATTCATTTTGAGAGAGAGAGTGCGCATATGCGAGCACACACACGGGGGAGGGGTACAGAGAGGGAGACAGCGCTGACAGCAGAGCCTGATGTGGGGCTTGAACTCACGAACCGTGAGATTTTTTTTTGTAATGTTTATTTATTTTTGAGAGAGAGAGAGACAGAGGGCAAGCAAGGGAGGGAAAGAGAGAGAGGGAGACAGAGAATCCAAAGCAGGCTCCATGCTCTGAGCCAGCAGAGAGCCCAACACAGGGCTTGAACTCACAAACCATGAGATCATGACCTGAGCCGAAGTAGGACGCTTAACCAAATGAGCCACCAAGACACCCCTGGAACCATGAGATCTTGACCTGAGCCAAAAGCAAGTCAGAGCCTTAACCAGCTAAGTCACCCAGGTGCCCTTCATTATTATTTTTATTATGTAACCTTGTTTAAGCTCAGAATAAAAAAAAAGCATACTATATTTTTTGAGAGATATGCCAAGATCAATTAAGTTTCAGGGTGGTGATAGATACACAGTGTAAGAACAAAACTGTTATTTAAAACAGATTTACCTACCTGTAAACCATTTCATTAGGAGCTGAGTCATCAAAGGCATAATCAAAACGAAATGTTTGGTTTTCTAGGTACCTTGTTAAATCTACTTTTTGTTTTGGTTCATGTACCATCACAACATCTTTACTAGGGATTGTGATTACATCAAGATCTTTCATTTGAGTTTCTAAAAGAATAAATGAAAATGAATGCCCAGTAATTTTCACAGCATTAGGATGTACAAATGTAAGCAAAAAGAAATGTAATTGAAGTATTAAGTTCTATAAATACAAAAATTTCAGAAATATGCCATTCAATAAGATATAATATTTCAACAACCAAGTAAAAATAATGTAAATTTCTGTGAAGCCAAAACCAAAAATGGCAATGATTCATAGAGCAGTAACAAATCAAGAGACCTAACCATAGAAATCTGCGTAATGATTATGTACAAATAAAATGACTTATATTAAACTCTTCTGAACCAATTTAATTTCTGCTATCATCAAAACAAATTACAAATTAGGCAAAATCAACCTCTTATTAAGAGTTCAAAAAGCATCATACCTTTTTTATTGAGTGGTCGTTTTCTTACACAAACACATATTCTATGTTCATCAATCTAGAAATAAAATATTTTGTTTCAATGTTTATCAGTGTTATAAAACACTAAAAAAGTCAGTTATGCACTATTTCCTACAGAGGCTCTAGAAATTGATGTATAGCATAAATAGGATAAATAAGTTTAAAACACAAAATGGCAAGTACAAATTTTAATAGTTAAGAGACAATGATCTCTAAAATTCTGAGCATAATGGAAAGTTGCTTATTTTTTTATTTGGTAAACAGTAAACAACCTTGTAGAGGACACTTTGTAGCATTAGGCTCACGTTAAGAAGCTGCCTTACTCACTACAAGATATGCTACATATAACAAAGGCATAATTTCCCACCAAGTGATGTATTTTCGTGTTGATTAAAAGGAAAGTTGTTGACAAAAATAACTAACTATAGACACAATTCTCAGAATATTAGTGAGCAAAATAACTTCAACAATTTTATAATAGGTCGATTCTTACACATATTTTTCATAAAATTTATGCTCCCAGTACTTGCCTGTTAATAATAATTAAATCCGTAACACGGGGATTAGCAAAGTATGGCCTGCAGGGCTAATCCAGGCCACTACCGGCTTTTGTAAAATTTTAATGAGACAGTTATATGTTTAGGTATTGTCTATGGCTCCTTTCGTACTACAAAGGTAAAATTGAGTAGTTGTGACAAAGACCATTTGGTTCACAAAGCCAAATTCTTTACTATCAGGGTCTTTGAAGGAAAAGTTTGCCAATCCCTGCCCCAAAGTAGGAGTTTCAGATGTAGTAGGTTAAAGGGGTAGCAAGGACTAAAATATATGGGACAAAAGTATTATGAATAACAACTCTATGAAATCCTAAACAATACATCAGCCTGACAAAAATGTATTTTACGTACCCAAGGTATTCTGTACAGGCCAGGTCAGATGGATTATCTCCTAAGTATTAATGACTCACAAACTATTCCCTGTCCAAAAAATTCTCATTCTTCAACAGGAAAGTAGTTGAGTAGTAAGAAAATGAGAATTTATTTCAAGTGCTAGGTTTCTGGACTGGTACAGTTCTAAACAACCATATTTACTGTTAAAAGCCAGACTAACATTTATTTAAAAATAACAAATTAACTAATAGCAAATTGGTAGGACAGCGGGATCTATAGCCCAAGAGGAAATAAGCTTGGAACCGGGACAGAAGTTTAAGTGACAGTCAAAAAGGAGAATGGGTCTTCTGGCATCATTCCTTTAACTGTTGTTCTGCCCTACCAAAGATAGAGAGGATTTGCTCTGAAAAGGACATCTCTATGGGAAGCCTGTCTGATAAATCAAATTATGAGAGATAAGCACAAATGTGGATGATTTCTTGATTTTCTCCTTAAAATATGGGGAATGTGCACCCATAAAGAGAGAAAAAAACTACATAGCTAAATCCAATATTAATTAAGTGGTTATCAAATTTTTTTTTCTTTTACAGCATAAAAAATTCCATAGCAATAGTTTATAACGAATCTTACAGGATCTGCTGTTGTTAATGGTCTATAATCCAAACTTCCTCTAAAATCTCTGATCATACACATAATTTCATAATTTGGGTTTGTAGCATCAACATCCTGTAAGACAAGAGAATTCATCATTTATTATAATTACATTAATTATATTGCTGCATTTATGTTAAATACGGTTTGCAAATTAAAATTAAATTAGCAGATTGTGTCATTTGTTATAGCCAAGCTGAAACTCAAACTAGCATTATATAAATTAGTTTCAGAGTTTAGGATTAATAACATGCCCAAGAATCACCTTCTTATTACATACACAATTCTGATAGTCTAATGCATTGTGTTAACTCTAAACCAAACACTCCACATTAAAGCCACTGTGAACTCTTTCAAAATCATGTTACATATAACTTAATCATCCCAGAAAATTAAACAAAAGAGAAAAAGTGCTCATCTTAAACATCAATAAAGAAGTCTAAAAAACTCTAAATTTCTAAAAAACTGAAATTCTAGAAAAATTCATTTAATCAGCTTTTTCTTCCCAATACTGAATCCAGTGTTTCAATAAAGTAGAAATACGGATTCATTTATGCTCATTTTCTGTTTTTGTTGACTCTCAACAAAAAAAAAAAAAAAAAAAAAGAAAGAAACCCTAAAGGTGGTAAAAACCACCTCAGAACTTAAAGGAATCAAAACACAAAATTTTTTCAACTTTTAAAATTTAAATTACTGAATGTGTTGACTGCAGTCAATAAGTTACTAAACATTCTAAAAAGTCAGATTTTTATCATGCACCAGGTACAGATTTGCTTTGAATATAAATTTCAAAACTGTTAATTAAAATTACTTTCAATTAACTTTCTTTTAGGAAATGGTAACAACTATGTCAACTGAAAAACTGAATGTAAAGTGAAAATTAAGAAATCACAATGTGAAAATATTATGAGGTTCCCACAGGAAACACTAGGTGGCATCTGTGCTAAGTGTCAGTAGGTCCATCTGTATTGTGTTTTATTTATTTCAAAACCAAATGATCATTCTCAGATTACTTTAAGTTAGAACCTGATTTATTAAAAATGCTGAATTTTATATTGGTTTTATAATCCCACAACACAACATCTTTATAATTTAAGGGCATTTGAACATACCCCTGAATAAAGAAACAATCCTGATGCTCGTTTTTTTGTTTTTGTTTTTTTTTAATATTTTAATGTTTCTTTATTTTGGAGAGAGAGAGAGAGAGAGAGAGAGAGAGAGAGAGACAGAAAAGACAGAGCGTAAGCAGGGGAGGGGGAGAGAGAGAAGGAGACACAGAATCGGAAGCAGGCTCCAGGCTCCGAGTTGTCAGCATAGAACCTGAAGCAGGGCTTGAACTCATGGACCGTGAGATCATGACCTGAGGGGGAAGTCAGATTCTTAACCAACTGAGCTACCCAGGCGCACCAATCCTGATATTTTATTAGAGGAAACAAGTTCTAAGAATACAATTATAATATAAGCACAATAAAAGAGTTATGGGTATAGTAACGGAATTTGCAGCAGATGAACACCTGCAGAGAGATGAAAGACCAGTCTTCTATGTAATTTTTCCATTGTTAGTAAACAGTTTTGTTACCATCCAAAGGGAATGTGAGAGACACAAGAGATAGGCTTTTAATATCTAGTATAAATCAAAATACAAGGAATTTCCGCTTTCCTTGTGATATGCTGAATTCATCAACCATGGAAAAATACTAAAATTTTGTAGTAAAATTGTCTACTTTATAATCATCTACTTTAATTAGATATTCTTCTGCATGTATTTTTAGATCATTTTAGAAAACCAAAATATATTATTCTTGAAAGGTATAATGGCTGCATTTGAATTCAGTAACACAATGAATTATTATTCAAAATGGAACAAAACATGAAAAGTACATGTAGCAAAAATGCTGTAACATATTTTCATAAGAATTTATATTATTTCTCATCAGTTTAACAATCAGTTAATATACTGAAAACTTTAAATGAACGCCTCCACTACTTTTTCACAAGCATCTCACGTTCACTAACACAGTCTAAATCTTCAGTTCATGCATAAACAAAATATGATTCTGTCACAAACCTGGGCTCTTTTTTCTCTAAGTTCTTGCTGCTGTAGTCTCCTTTTTTCTCGTTTTTCTTGTAATTTTTCTACTTCTTTCACACAATTAGATTTTCTACGTGCTGAAAGAAAAAAGATGAGCTGTAGAAGCAGAGCTTTCTTTTTATAGTACTGAACTTACATGCAAAAATTTTACATATAATCAATCTCACCACATAACACCAAAAAAAAGGTACACACTGACAAAGCATGCCTATAACAACTACGTGAACTTTATTATGAGCTGCTTTAATGAAACCAGGAACAGGACAATATACAAATGGTCAAGAAAAATGACTTTAACATATTGATACATGTCATCTCTTGGTTTACAATCACAGATGTTTGAATTGAAAAGATCGAGGAGCATAAGAATTTCTTCCATAACATCTGTTGAATTATCATCTGACCAGAATTTTAAATTCAAAGCAACTGAGATATTGGTATAATTTTACATTTAGAAATTCTCCAAAATATACATTTAAACACCCAATTAACAGACTAAACTAACAGGAAAAAAATTTTTCCACAGTGGTAAAATGAAATCTGCAATCGTTTGTAGTTAAACTTTACCATTTGGAGACTTTAAAGATGACCAAGAGAGAATACATGTATGCCTAAAATAACTGAATCCTTGATACATGATTTACATACAAGGGGGTCCAAATTCCTTTTTTGCAGCTTGAACTGGAGATATATCTGAAACACTACCATTCTGTTGTGCGGAGGAAGACTGCTCAGGAAGCTGACTAGGCCGTGCACGTGCAGAACCAACCACTGTAAATGAAACAATTTTTAAATTCAGAACAGAAAATTAGTAAAGATGAACCCTAGTAAAAGGAACAGAGAGACCTCAAAAGAACAGATACTTAAGAGGTACATTAGTCAACTCTCAGATTTTCTACTTATGTGGGTATAAATAAAGTATGGAACAATCAATTCTGTTCAATAATCTAACAAGCCAAGAAGTTTTTCACAGGAATGTGTGTGGACTTCGGTCCCACCAATGTAATTTAAGCTACAAAACTCAATCTGAGGGGCGCCTGGGTGGCTCAGTTTGTTAAGTGTCCGACTTTGGCTCAGGTCATGATTTCACTGTTCGTGAGCTCGAGCCCTGCGTCAGTCTCTGTGCTGAGTGTGGAGCCTGCTTGGGATTTTCTCCCTTTCTCTCTGCCTCTCCTCCACCTGCACTCCCCATTCTCTCTCTCAAAATAAATAAATATATTTTAAAAAAAGAAACAACTCATTCTGAATAATTTATATAAAAACTAAAGCCAAGCTTAACTCTTAATAATCATTTAAATAATGTAAGTGTATAAAATATAAATTTTAAATTTAAATGCACTGTCATTTTGAAAAATTTACCCAATTCTGTACATAAAGTTTTAAAAAAAGCCCTTCAACCCTGCCTGTAATTCCAAATCCCACTCTCTGCTCCTCAAATATGCAAATCTTCAGCAAAGAATTTCCCAATAATTATGTTACAAAAGTGAAAAAATAAATATAAAGTAAAATATGAATATCACATTTCACATAGCCAATATAAATTTTCACAAGACTCAAAGGAAGGATAGGTTTAAAGCGTAAGACTTTGCCTCTACCTCCAATCTCTCTTCTAATACCTATGCCTGTCCTTCACATACAGAGAAATTATCACTGCTAGAAATGACAATTGTGAATTGCTGAAAAGAAAAGAAATTAACTGTGTTTTACATTTCCGGGCTGAAAATATATGGAATACCTGCAATTAACTACAAATTGTACCTATTCAACTTTTCTTTAACTGACTCCCAAGTTACCCATGACTCTTTTTGGAAGACTGTTAGCCAAAAAGTCACATTAAAATGTGAAGATTAGATTTACTCTTGTGAAATCAATTAACTGACTACTTCCCCATTCCTTTCTTTCTCATGATAACTCTTCTCAAATCTGAAAAGTTACTGGGTAAAGAGATGAATCAAAAAATGCACAGATTTGGAGTTTCACATTCATCATGTACCTTTATAAATCGTTTTTCATATTATTGACATTATTATATTAGGGAATTTCTGATAGCCAATCTTCAAATTAGCCATGTAAAGTTTAAATGAATAATAATGTCAAGGGTGATATTAACTTTCGACTTACCTTGTCAGGGTCATACTAAAAAGTTAATAGGAAAAATTAATAGAGAAATGTTTACTTTACCTCTGTTATCTCTTGGAGGAGGGTCATTCTTAATAGAAGCCACAGTCCGTCGATTCTATACAACAAAAAAATGTTCATTTACTTTCTCTCTTTACTCCTCAGATTGTATCATAATTTCAGCTTTCTTTAATTAAATGAAAGTAGGTGAATATAAAATATTATAAAATTAGGGGCGCCTGGGTGGCTCAGTTGGTTAAGCGTCCGACTTCCGCTCAGGTCATGATCTCACGGCTCATGAGTTCAAGCCCCATGTCAGGCTCTGTGCTGACAGCTCAGAGCCCGGAGCCTGCTTCAGATTCTGTGTCACCTCGCTCTCTCGCTTTGTCTCACACTCTGTCTCTCTCAAAAATAAAATAAAAACATTAAAAAAATTTTTTAAAAATATGTTATGAAACTAAATGGAAAAAAACTATAATCTGCTAATAAATTACTACACTAATGTTAGCAATATTCAAGTTTCTTCATATGAGTATTGGCCACCACCTCCCCACAAAAAGCAATATTCAGGAATTAGTATGAGATGGACACTGTTAATATTAATTCATTCAACCTTCACAACAACCCTATGAGGTAATTAATTACTATTATTCTGGTTTCATGAGAAAACTGAAGCAAGGTGAAGTTAAGCAATTTCAGTAAAAGGTATAGTTGCAGTCATCATGCTACAACCATGTAATACATTTCAAAAGCATGTATTACATTTCATCTTTGGATGTGGGAGTAATCAATAAAATACCAGTTTTAGACAACTTACAATCTACTGTTAAACATCAAAATACCATGAAATGCTCACTGTCATTTCTTTTTTTCTCTCATTTCTACTAAAAGATTTCATTGGACTCTCAAAGACTCGCAACACTGCATACACTAGAGCAGCAAATTTTTGATCCTATTATTTATTTACCAAGACTTCATTTTAGTCACCTGAAAAGAAAGATATCAAATAATGTCGTGGTTCTCAAAGCTAGAGAGAACATTTGCAAATTTAAATCAGATGGGTACTAATAAAAGGATATTGATTCTAGGGCCTCACTTTAGATAAAATGAATCGCTGAAAGTGGGCTAAGCATCAGTATTTTAAAAAATTCTCCAAGTGATTTTAATGCACAGCAAAGGCTGCTAATGACATACTAAGAAGGATCAACTATAAAGATCCTTCAAGGCTGTGAAGTCAAATATGAAAAACAGTCCATCTACAAGTCATAACTAAAGACCTCTAAGCAGTGACACTCAATATCCTAGTTAAATTACATGAACTGAAAATCTGCCTTATGTTCATATGCAGAACTTAAAAAGTAGAATGTTTTGTTGATAATGTTAAGCTCCCATCACACTATATTTGGATGCTTTTGTATATCTTCCTTTCAAGATACCAAATTCCTATAGGGTTAAAGTTATACCTGTACATGACAAAATCAACAAATACTTTTTGAAACCTCAAGATGAAGAACTACAGATTAAACAACGGTGTGAGCGACCTGGTTTAAAAAGAGTTGCATTTTGATATACAATTTTAATAGTGAGAAATTTCAATAGGAAGGACGAGTATTACCTTTTAAAATAATAAAAACGACATGGCTTTTATTTTTGTAAAGATAAAACTCTCAGGGAGGATATACAGCATGGTTTTAAAGTTCATCTTTACAGATAACACAGTAGTTAAACTACATTCTATCATTTCCCATCCTTATCTAATGAACATAAGCAGCAGAATCACTACTTCAAAAGACTAGTGGAGTGGGAATTTATTATGAAAAATCAACATTCCTTCTTTATCTAAGTCATATGTATCATTCAACAAATATGGACAGCAAATGGTTTTGACATCCATATCTCCTGAGAAGCTACTAGTCTTAGGAAAAATCCTAATCAAGAAAGGAATTCCTAGGATTTTACCTAATGATGATCATTAACTGTTAACTGGACAACCTCGATCCTTCAAAGGATGTAAGCATATACAGGACATGAAGATGGCAGAAATATTACAGTTTGTTTTTTTAAAGCAAACTAATACTTAAAACATACTCTTCACAGACTGTCATTTCAAACCAGACCCTCAGCCCACACACCCACCCACCCGTGCTCTGAATTTTCATCACTAACCTTTACAATTTTGTTTACTTTGGCTGAGGATGCTGGAGGTGGAGGTGTTTCTGGACTGGGTTCAATTTCTTCATCAGGTACAAGGTCAGGGTTAAGTGAAAAGATGCTCTCGAGATCAATCTGTTTTAAAAAATGCATATATTTTGAGAGTAAATTTTGACATTATTTTACGAATTTACACAGAGAGACTAATTGTTAAATGATTTTGGCCTCATGAATAGTACTGCCTTGAAAACTATATTATCTACAATTACAACCCACATATATTTAAAGAATCTGTATTCAAACAGCATTTTGTGGGCACCTGGGTGGCTCAGCTGGTTAAGAGTCCGACTTCAGCTCAAGTCATGATCTCGAGGTTCGTGAGTTCGAGCCCCACGTCGGGCTCTGTGCTGACAGCTCAGAGCCTGGAGCCTGCTTCGATTCTGTGTCTCCCTCTCTCTCTCTCTCTCTCTCTGCCCCTCCCCTGCTTGTGCTTGCTCTCTCTCAAAAATAAATAAACATTAAATTTGTTTTAAAAGACAGCATTTTGTGGTCTTGATTATATGTCCCATCACTTACAATATTGAAGAGGAACCTACCAATCTTTGAGTGAAATTTTTTAATCATTTTTAAGTTTTTCAAGCAATGATAAAGAATACATGCACTATGTAAAAAATTATATACTCTCTGTTTTGTCTTAAACTTTTTAATGTTTTATTTATGAGACGGAACATGAGCAGGGGAGGGGCAGAAAGAGAGGGAGACACAGAATCCAAAACAGGCTCCAGGCTCCGAGCTATCAGCACAGAGCCCGACATGGGGCTCAAACCCATGAACCACGAGATCGTGACCTGAGCCGAAGGTGGACACTTAACCAACTGAGCCACCCAGGAGCCTCTGTTTTGTTTTATATTTGGAACCTTGATTGTGGGACCAGAAATAAAATTTAAACCAGTGATTGGGGCGCTTGGTTGGCTCAGTCAGTAAAGTATGCAACTCTTGATCTTGGGGTTGTAGGCTCGAACCACATGTTGGGTGTAGAGATTATTTAAAACTATAATCAGAAAAAATTTATGGGTGTCTGGATGGCTCAGTCAGTTGAGCGTCTCTTAATTTTGGCTAAGGTCAGGATCCCAGGATCGTGGGATTAAGTCCGGCATTGGGCTCCACACTGAGCATGGAGCCTGCTTAGGCCTCCCTCCCTCCCACCCTCCTTCCCTCTCTCACTCTCTCTCTCCCCCTCCCTCCCACCCTCCACTCCCCTCTGCCTCTGCCCCTCTCCCCTGCTCCTACTCTCTCAAAAAAAATAAATAAAAAATTAACCCAGTGATCATACCTCTTTGCCTTTTGTATCTCCATTTTCTATCCATTCAACAGTTACACTTTCATTATCTTCATTTAAAGATGTTACCATTGCTTGATGTATTCGGCCTAAGTGGGAATAAAACATACATTTTTAAGATGTCATAAATTATGGTAATAAATTATGGTAAGAAAACGACACTACTTTTCTTACAAGGGATTTCCAGACTCTCAGGATTTGTGAATAAACTTTGTCTATGGGATCATAGATGTGCTGTTAAGACCAGAAACTCGAGAAATTGGTTTAGACTGAAAGTTTATTTTCAACATACATTAAAAATGGTTACACAGTGGCAGAGAATGCCTGAAATTTTATATACTTCTAATCATTAAAAAATTTCTTTACTATGTGATGATACTGACTATAAAACACAAAAAAAAATTCAGAGAGCACTTTTTAATACTATACTAATATAAAACACTTTGTATGTAAAAAATCACTATCATATACTGGACAAAGTGACATTGTTTTTAAAATATTGAGAAAAGGATTCTAAGTCCAAAAAGGTTGGAAAATGTAATCTAAAATGTTCTCTTTCTTCATGCTGCCTATCTAAATCCATTCTACACCTTACTTTCTTTGACAGTTCTACTACTTACCATTTGTAGAGACAGGGTGTCCTATGTAACGTATTAAACTTGTTTTCCCTCTCTTAGCAGACTGTGGATCTTGCTTGTTAATAACCACAGAACTAAGTCATTATTTTTAATTATTATAGAATATTCCATTATGTTTATTACAACTTATTTAATATCTATTCATGGTACTTAGGTTGTATGCAATTTTTTACTATTATAAACAATGCAATGAATACTACTGCACGTGTATTATTTTACACTTGTCAGATTATTTCTTTGGGACAAATTCCTAGAAGCAGATCAAGATTTTAGATGCGTGTGTGTGTGTGCGTGTGTACTTCTTACTTACTTGTCTTCATCTTACCCACCCATTTGATTATTCTTCAAGGAAGGACAGAAACTATGTTACAGATGTGCATTTTTATATTATTTAATAGGTTTCATATGTATTTCCTGAATGAAATCCTTGGGGGCATTTATAATTTACCTTAATACAGTTTATACCTCTTTAAATATCTTTAAAAAAAAACCAGATACACAGTATATGAAACAATGTTATTGTAAAAATAAGGCATTTACTGAGATTAGTGGACATTAGACAATCGGGTATTAAGGGTAGACAGAAATGATGAACTGGAAAATACTGAGAAGATTCAAGGGAGAGACTTAAAAAGGGGAAAATGAGACAACATTCACTACCAATGTGATTGGACAGAAATTAGGTAAACAACCAACAGAAGTGGTATGTGTCAGTCGGGTCCTCCAGGAAGCAGATGTTCAAGGACAAGAATTTTATTATGAAAGATAAAAGCTGGGCGGGGGGGGGAGTAAAACACGACTGAAGATGGAAAACTTTCAGACTCAAATGGATCTAAAATCAGTGAAGGAAAGGAGATATAAAACAGGATTGAGCAGACAGAGCCTCAGACCCTGACAAAGATCTGACAATGTGCTGGAAAACCCAGTAGAGTACTCCAAAGCAAAGACTGCCCACTAGAACAGTCCAACACTGGGACAAAATGGAAACACCCTAGAACCCACACCATGCTCAGTCAGTGGCAGGAGGTTTCCTAGGAAACACAAGGCCTCAACTCAAAATCTTAGGAGCCTAAATTAACAGCTAGAGGCTGTCAGCTAAATGTACTCCCTGGAGCTGAAGGAACAGTAAGAAGTTTCTTAAAGAGAGACCCAAGCAGTACATCTACAAAGCTGCTACAGGTTATGAAAAAGAGAGGAGTGCCTGGGTGGCTCAGTGGGTTAAGCGTCCAACTCTTCATTTCAGCTCAGGTCATGATCTCACAGTTCATGAGTTCAAGCCCCACATAAGGCTCTGCACTGCTTGGGATTCTCTCCCCCTCCGTCTGCCCCACCCCACTTGAGCTCTCTTTCTCAAAATAAATAAATAAACAAACTTAAAAAAGAAAAAGAGAAACTGAGTTTAATTGGTAGTGGAAGTGAAGAGTGGACCCCAGAGAGCCATGAGCTGCCCTGATGGTCTCCATTATAATCTAGGAGGAATCCCCACTGCTGCATCAAGCCCCACATTCAACACCATCTCCACAACATAATTAGTGAATCTGAGACCCAGCAGCTACTAGGTCTAGTGAAACCCAGCCTCAAAACAGTAATACCCATGAGTACGAACAGGGTTACTACAACAAAGAAGATATATTTAAATACCACAAATACTAACTTTCAGCAGGAAATGAAGAGGCTGTAGCTGAGATTGTTGAAGAGTAGAGACAGGGGGTCTCCATGCAATTACCAACAGAAGTACCACAATAATGAGAATGAGGAAGTACCACAATAATGAGAATGAGGAAGTGTATCATGTTGCAAAAGCAAGACCAATACCACATTCCTGTTAGGCATCTACTACAATATTCCAACTTACCTTGGGAACGAAGAGTGGACTATAGGACCTAAAGAACTACAGGTCACACAATCTCACAGGGACCTTAATTTCCAAAGACAGACTACAGAAATCAGACAGACTACAGAAAGAGGATAAAGAAAATCAAGATTCTCTTTTGAAAACCCATTATCAGCAGTCCTCAATAGCTGTACCTCCAGAAGTTCACTTACAAATGCAGAAAGCCTTAGGCCACAAGTAAATGAGAGTCAAAAGCAGCTAATTCACCAGTTGAGACTAAGCTCTAGAGGTTTAAGAAGACAGAAATGTTGAGAAAGGATAAACTGTTCGCTTATCTCTACCAGGGTCCAGTTTACTCATCTAATAGGAACAAAGAAATATGAAATTCCAATAAGAAGAAATTAATAAAGACTAGAGCTGAATGAATGAATCAAATCTCAAGTGTATGCTTTTTGGTCAGTGGATGAGATAACCAGAAATATCTGCAGGATGGGGTTTTGATTATGTTTAACAAAAGTTGCCTCTAAAAAATGTTTTAAGTCTAACTTTATCCAATATACCTTTAAAGGTTTTTTTAAAAAATGTTTTACATATAGCTCAAGTGAGATACTCAAATTTCTTATTTTTAATTGTAATAAAAATCATAATTTGATTTTTTCTGAAGTCAAATAGTACACACCTGTTAAGTAATATAATAAAAAGAGGGATAAATATATACAACATTTTTCAAGGGAAAGAAATCATTATGATTATCACTAAATCAAAAACAAGTATTTTATCCTAATAGGGATAGTTGTTAATAGGGATCATGTGCAGTTGTTGATACAGATAAGGAACTACAGCTCAGAGACCAATCAGAATTTGAAGTATCTTTCCTTAGAACCTGGTACAATCTTCCCACATAGCCCCTCTAACACCATCACCATTCTCTGGTTTGAGAAAATTCCTGTATTCCATCATCACTAATTCATTGCCCTTTGACTCTCTGATTCCCCATTTACTTTACTATAAATTATATCATATACACTTCTACATTCAAAAAAAAAAAAAAAAAAAGGTAACACACCTGTGTATTCACTACCAGCCAGGTTAGAAAACAATACCTTTGAAGGGGGCCTGGCTGGTTCAGTCAGTGGAGCATGAGACTTGATAGAGTTGTACGTTTGAGCCCCACAATGGGTGGAGAGATTACTCAACAATAAAATCTTTAAGGGGCGCCCGAGTGGCTCAGTCAGTTAAGCGTCTGACTTCAGCTCAGGTCATGATCCCACAGTTCAAGGGTTTGAGCCCCCCAATGGGCTCTGTGCTGACAGCTCAGAGCCTGGAGCCTGCTTAGATTCTGTGTATCTCTCTCTCTCTGCCCTCCCCCACTTGTGTGCTCTCTCTCTTCTCTCTCTCAAAAATAAATAAACCTAAAAAAATTTTTTAATAAAATCTTGAAAAAAAAAAGGAACAATACCTTTGAAACTCCATATGCCCCCCTCCCTAAGTGAATCTCCCTTTCCCTTCTTCCCCCTCCACCAGCAGTAATCATTATCCTAATATCTGAGAGTCATACTGTGGCTTTTCTTTAAAGTTTTACCACCTATACATGTAACACAAAAGTACCTGAACAGCTTGCTTGTTTTTAAACTGTGTAAATGGAGTGACACTACTTTAAACCTTGCTTCTGGTACACACTAGTTTTCCAAGATTCATTTATGCTGTTGTAAATTAATTCACTTATTTTCACTACATACAAATATGCCAAAAACTTATCTACTTTGTTGACAAACATGTGTTTTCATATATTTGGTATTAGAAACAATGGTGTTATAGGCATTCTTATACATGCGTACCGATACAAATAAGCAAGAATTTCTCTCGGAAGTGTAAGAAACAGAATACACACATATGTATCTTTTCTAGTTAGTGCCACCATGTTTCCCAGAGTGACTATACCTGCAATGATTTGCAATCCTACTAACAATGACTTCACATCCACTATGATCATATTGTGGTTCTAATTTCTCTGATTTAATGAGGCTGTGCCTATTTGTGTGTTTGTTGGCCACCAAACATTTTGACTGTTTTTTTCTTCCCACTTCTCTGCAAATTCTCCATATATTTTGGTATCAATCTTCTGTTAAATATGTTGCAAATATTTTCTCAAAATTTAAGGCTCATCTTTTACTTTCCTTATGATGTTTTTTGATGAATTTCAAGACGATAATTTTAATGTAAATATACAGGTTTCAATTACGGCTTTTTACCTTCTAAAATTCTTCCTGAGACTCGGGTCATTAAGAAAGTTTCTGACATTTTCTTCCACAGTTTCACAAAGTCTAAAAGTTATACTCAAGACTGCAACCTACTGTCATTTTGATTTTTGTGTATGGTAACACAATTCCCAACTCCCCCAACCCCACCATGAAAACCAAATTATCCCAGTGCCATTTCCTGGAAGGCTCTTCCTTCCCTGACTTATCTGCACTATGACTCGTCAAATTTCAAGCAAACATGCATCAGCCTATTTCTTTATCCTTGAACCAAAATTACACAGTCGTACTGTTACAGCTTTGCAATAAGTCTTGCTAGCCGATAAAAGAAGCGTCCCCACCTAATTGCTCTTTAAGAGTTTCTTTGATCTTCTTAGCCTTTTGCATGTCTGTATAAATTATAGAATCAGCTTGTCAAAATCCAAAAATCAAATAACCTAATAATTTAAAAAACCACCTGTCAGGATTCTAGTTGGAATTACATTAAGAATTTTGTGCTGGATCTTTACATCATTGACTAAGAGTAATAGCTGCCAGCAGTCTTCCTTTCTCATTCCAACCTTATTCTGGAACAGTTTAAAATTAGAATTATTTGAACCCTGAGTATCTGGTTAAAACCATCTTGGTCTAGGGTTTTATTTGTGAAAAGATTCAATTTTCCTAACCATTTTAAGATTATTGTAGTTTTCTATTTGTGACTTTTGATAATTATACTTTTTTCTGGGAGACAATTATTTAAGTTTTCACATTTTGGGCATAAAGTTGTTCATAATTATGTTGAATGTCTGTGGCAATCTGTAACAATCACTTTTTCATTAATAATTTTTCATCGTTCTTTCTTGGTAAATCTTGTATCAGATTTGTCAGTTTTATCTCTTCCAAGAACAACACCTGGTTTTGTTGAGCCCTTTTACTGTGTTATTAAATACTTAATTACCGTTCTTAACATTAATCTTTCCTGTAACTTACTTCGGACACATTTTGCTGCATCATTTTTTTCTCAAATTCTTAAGATGGATGCTTTGCTTGTTCATCTTTATCCTTTTTTTTCCCTGATGAGCAATTAAAGCTACACATTTCTCTCCAAGAACTGCTTTAGCAGCATCTTATAAATTTTTGTATTTAGTATTTTTGTTACGGGAGTTGAAACTATTTTCTAATTTTATGATTCTTTGACTCATGAGTTTTCTAGAAGTGTTTTCCAAATTCCAAACACATGCAAGTTTTCTACATATCCTGTTAAAGATTTCCAAAGATAAGGCACCTGACCGATGAGAATAAATAATGCCAGAAATAACTGGTATGACTTCCCAGTGCACAGGGGCTAAGTGTCAGCCCTGTATTTCTACCTTAATCATACTGGACTGCCTCCCTTGGAGAAAATTTTCTATAAACCTAGCTCCAGGGAGCTCCTATATAAAAAGGAGCCATACCAGTCTCTGTCTTCAAACAGGGAACTTGTGGGGTTTTTTTAAATCTCCCTATCTTCCTACAGGAATCAACTTTTGCCATCCTTGCCTGCAGAGCCCCACCATCCCTCAGTATTTCTGATCCATTTCTACTTCATCGTGGTATCTTGTTCTTGAGCTCAGCTATGTCTTTCTGTTTTCTCTGATGTATGTGGGTCAGAAGAATGCCAATATATAAACTTTACTGTTTTGATCAGAAGTCCCAATCCATCATTAATTCTTTATGTCAAATTCATAAAAAAATGGGAGTCAGATTTGAAAACTTTAGGTTCACACTATCATATAAAATTACTCTTATATGAATTAATTATACCTGTTACAATCTCAAAACTCAAGATATTTAGAAGTTTTCAACTTTATTTCAACTACTTGTAAAGACGAATTACAGTGTAGAAAATATCATCTTTTGAGAGCAAAGGATAATACTTGGGAAGAGTTTTGGAAAGTAAAAGCAAATCCTGCAGAACCTCTCTCTCCCCATTCCCTGTAGAATACTTCCTCGTGTTTAATACTCAAACTTCATAAAACATACTTCTCTCTCAATGCAAGATACTTTGGCCAATGTTTATACAGAAGAATTTATATTTATATTTATCTATGCCAAAACTCAATTCACATTTTAAACAAAAGAGTATGCTAGAAAAGTTGAGTTACATTCCAAATATAATTGATAGACGGTCAGAATCACATATTAAAAAGCATGTCAAGTATCAAAATGATACAAAATGTAGGCACAGAATGATGCTTGCATCATACACATTATGAGCCATTTTCTGACAGTGTGTGCTCGTCCCAAATGTATTTCAAGTCTCTCATATTTACTACTCCTTGTTTTGCTTAGTGTTGAACAGCTCCCAAAATATTTAAGAAAATGTTGAAAGAGCATGGGCAAAATGCAATTATGATGAAAGAAAAGTTTTTACTGCATATAAAACTGATTTGTTACCCTTAATACTTATTATTTGTGCAACATGATAGTTTTTACTGATATGTAGATGATTTTATAGTGTCAGTTGCATTTATGAAATAGTTTGGGGAATGTGAGTCAACGATGAACACTGTAATTGTTTCCCACTTAAAATAAAGGCAAATAGGAGCACCTGGGTGGCTCAGTCGGTTAAGTGTCTGACTCCTGATTTTGGCTGAGGTCATGATCTCATGGGATTCCTGAGTTCCAACCCCAAGTCAGTCCCTGCTTGGGATTCTCTCTCTCTCTCCATCCCCCTCTGCCCTTCCTCTGCTAGTGTGCATCCTGTATCTCAAAATAAATAAATAAACATTTTTAAAAATTAAAATATAAAATAAAAACAAAGGCAAATGGACTCTCACTTAACATTTTCACACACAACATAATTTTCAACAGATTCAACAGATTACAGACCTTAAATGTGTATGTTTAAAAACAGGATCCTAAGTTTCTGCTACTGAGAACTAACAGATTTTTAAATATAATTAAATCATATGATAAATATAATTAAATCATGATAATTAAGAAAAAAATCACAAGATCTATATTTTTTAACCTAAAAAGGCTAATTTAATATGGTTCAACCCCAAAGAAATATATATTTCACCCCAAATTTAGATGTTAGGATAATTTACAAAACTATTAACTGCTAAATCAAAGAATATAAATACACAAAATATTTTGAAATCACAACCTTTACTTCAAAGCCATTTTATGTTTAGTTCATTTTTAGAAATATTTTTGCATCATTGAAAGCCTCAACTTTTTGTTTGGTAAAATCATAGAGAAAACAGTTCAGATCTCAACTTTTAAAAATATTAGTAGGGGTGCCTGGGTGGCTCAGTCGGTTAAGCATCCGACTTCAGCCCAGGTGATGATCTCATGGTTGGTGAGTTCGAGGCCTATGCCAGGCTCTGTGCTGACAGCTCAGAGCCTGGAGCCTGCTTTAGATTCTGTGTCTCCCTCTCTCTCTCTGCCCCTCCCCCACTCCCACGTGCCCCCCGCGCGTGCACGCGCGCTCTCTCTCTCTCTCTCTCTCAAAACCAAACATTACATTTAAAAAATAAAAAATAAAAATAAAAATATTAGTAAACATTAAGACAAATTACTTTTTAAAAATCACTGAATAGAGAACACCAGAACTTAAGTCACCTTTGCGCCAGTGAACAAAAGTAACATACAGATTCTTCTAATCTTTAAAATTAAGGTGGTTACTTAAGATTGCTATTAGTACTATTTAGCTTGCCATAAAATTTCATATATTTATTGAGCTGTCAAAAACAAGTCTTACATGTTGACAATTGCCTTTTGGTCTCTGAAAACAGGATCCTATTATATGTTCCTTAGTTCACAGCTGAATTCACAGCAGCTGCGAGGCTAAGAAATGCCAGCAACCAATTAGGCTGGCATAAACCTTGTCTAGCATATAAAGTATAATTTGGTTGCAAATGCAGCAGACAAGAGCCAAAATAAAACAGTCAAGAATACTAATAAAATATCATTACAAGTATTTACAAGACTGAATATTTAAAATGGTAATATTTAAAATATATGTATTTTATTAAAAGGACACAATGGTAGAATGTTAGGAAAAACACGAAAAAGCAACAATCAATTCTTTTCAGACCCACTCTGTTTTTGTTTTTTTAAGTTTATTTATTTAGAGAAAGACAGACCGAGCATCATAGGGGCAGAGAGAGAGGGAGAGTGAAATCCAAGCAGGCTCCGTGCAGGGCTCAATCTCACAAAGTGTGAGATCATGACCTGAGCCAAAATCAAGAGTGGATTCTCAACTTACTGAGCTACCCAGGCATCCCACCACTAAATTTAAATATACAGTCTCTCTACTGCATCTTTTCTTATAAAACCTCTAGTAACCTTCCCAATTTTCAATCAGAATACCACTGCATAATGTGACAGGCTCTTTTTTTCTTGACTACTTTTCCTTATTTACTTTGATGTCTATTTATTTATTTTGAGAGAGAAAGAGAACGAACAAGCGGGGTGGGGGCAGAGAGGAGAGACAAAAATCCCAAACAGGCTCCGCACCATCAGTACAGAGCCCGATGTGGAGCTCAAACTCACGAACCATGAGATCATGACCTGAGATCAAGGGTCAGATGCTTCAGTGACTGCACCACCTAGGTGCCCCTCTTTTTTCTTGACCTTCAAAGAAGCAGTAATGAGGGGAGACCAGGCTGGCTCAGTTGGTACAGCACTGTGACTCTTGGATCTTGGAGTCTTGAGTTCAAGCAGCACATTGGGCATAGAGCTTACTTAAAAAAAAAAAAAAAAAAAAAAAAAATGGTAATGAAATCTAGTTCTCTCCTTTTGTACCCTTGCAAGCAGAGACAGAGAGGAAAAGCAACCATAAATACCCATTTTGAGAATAAAGAAGTATTACTCTGAATTATGAAATCGCACCTTCAGAACAGCGCCTGACAGAATAATGTTTCCAGAGGGTGAGTAAAATACGCACACTTACTCAAAATAGTTGGTAATAGATATGTGAAAGGAGCACTTCTGGGCGCCTGGGTGGCTTAGTCAGTTAAGTGTCCAGCTTCAACTCAGGTCACGATCTCACAGTTTTTGAGTTCAGGCCCCGCGTCAGACTCTGCGCTGTCAGCGTGTCAGCGTGGTGCCTGCTTCGGATCCTGTCTCCCTCTCTCTCTGCCCCTCCCTAGCTTGCACTCTATCACAAAAAAAAAAAAAAAAAAAAAAAAAAAAAAAGCACTTTCTTCCAACTCAGTTCCTAACAAAAGAGAATCGTGATAAATTATCTTAAAATACACTGACCTCAAACTTTGGTGACTTCAATCATATAACTGATGAAAACAAAAGATCTCTCATTCTTCTTAAATAAATTTGATATAAAATATTGATTCCAGTACAATAAATCAAGTGTACATTTAGTTACAGGAACCAAATAGCAGTGTAGAATGCATATTCGTAAACTTGAGTGCATCTTTCCAAGTAGAATCAAAGCAAAACAGGTTATATTAGCTTTCATTGTCTTAGGTTTGTTTTACAGCTGTCTTTTAAAATAGACATTCCTTTTTTTTCAGCTTACTTTAATTTAGACAGTAAAAGGATGCTCTGTCAAGAGTATGAAAAAAAATTCACCTCTTTCTTAAGTTTACAATATAATTTTCTGGCATTATAATAGTGAAATTGGAAAAAGTTGGGAAAATGGAGACTGCCAAAATGCTGCTTTAAAACAGACTAAATATGACAATCAAAGGACACTACTAAAGCATTAGTTAGAAAATAAACATTAATTACACAGTAACATTCATACATCATTTATCTTGCCAACTATCTCAAAGTAGCTTATAATTTATTATTTACATTCCCTCCAACAGAAAATGCCAATCTGTTCCTAGATGTCCCTCACAGTGAACAAGGACAGTAAATAAGTAAATGAGGACAGAAAAGAATATGGACATTTGTCAGATGATTACAGCAGATCCAGCAGAAGTCAAACTCTCAAACTCTGATATCCAGGTTTTGTTAACTAATCTAAACAGTGATGAAAAGAATTCTTAATGAGGACTATCTAAGCGTCACACCTTCTTCAATAGCTTTGCTGAAACAAGGAGCCATTAGAGAAGGATACAAATAATGCCTCAGCTGACACTGGTAACAGTGCTGTTGCTGTCCAGTAAATCCCTGGGGAATGTGACTTTGCCAAACATAGAGATCTTTTTGTTTTGGTTTATCACATTTTAAGATGTTACTGTTTACAACTAAATTGAAAAGTTCTAGCATTTCTCTTCTTCGACTTTAAAGCATAAAGCTAGAATTTTGATACTAGAAGAGAAAATTGGGAATGATACAGCTAAGAATTTTCATGAAGAAAATACAACTTAATATATGGGACAAACTTCATATTGTACACAAACTACCAATTTTCCAATTCTTACCTCATCTACCCATTGTTTTGAAGAGGGATATGAAAATTCAATACTGCTCAGTTTCTCCGGGGTGACAGGAAAATGTCAGATCTTGTTGGGGTATTTTTTTGTGATGAATGAACCACACTGCACACTAACAATTTGCACAGATTTGTCATTTAGAAGAACCACTGCGCGCCCTTTTAGGAAAGCTGATTTTTAACTCACACAGGTAGGAAGAAAAACATCATAAATGGGCCAAGATGCCATTTAAAAGTATTAAATCACCGTAGTTTCCTGATATTACTTTGCATATTTGGGGTTGGGGGAAAGATGATTAAAAATTGTTCAAAAACACTAGTAAAGGGAACATAAAAACAGAATTTCTAAAAAAAAAAAAAAAAAAAAAAAAAAAAAAAATCCCCCAAACACAAAATAGCATTTAAAAAACTTCACAAAGTTTATTAACTAAGTAATTCAACACATTCTAATTATAAAGTCATTCTTTATACCTACATTCCCTTGGGTTTTAGAATACCCATATTGTATCTTTCTTTCCTCATTTGTTTAGAATAAAAGATCTGCTATCTCAAATACCACAGTTTTACAACCAGTGTTGTTAAAAAAAAAACACACATTGCTGATAGTCCAAAGATTTGAAGAAATGCCTTTCACAGATGTTCGGCTAGATGCACTGAGCAATGCTATCTAATTGCTCCGTAGCTTAAATTCTTATTTACTCAAAAGGGAATTCTATAGCAATACAGCTGTGTTATTTTGTGAACTTTTCACAGCGACATGTAGATATATTATCTTCTCTTACCTTAAACACATCCTAATAAGACACACGGATCTTTTGGAAAGTTTTCAACAGCAGTAACCCAGGTAATGTAATCTTTATTACCAGAATTTAAATAGCACTCATAAAATTGCCAAAAACATTATAAAATGTTCAACTATTTCAACTGGTTTTCAGCTACCCTCCTATTATTTCATTAGGAAATTTAAGGCCTGAAGTCAGTTGACTGACCGCAATAGTGTTTTGTAAAAGTTGCAGATATGTTAATGAGGACACCAAGCCAACTGATGACACCAGAATCTTTCAAAAAAACCTCTCACTGATAAAGAGAACAAGCAATCTGAATATTCTGAGATGAATCTTACCGTTTATCACTTAGAAGAGAAACTTGCTACTGTCTATAGAAATAATAACATATGCCAACATAAATAAGAAAAAATCCCTAGTATTCAAAATCTACCCTGTCTACCCTTCCTATTGTCCAGGATGACAGGACAGAAAGCTTCCCTGGAAGCCCTAAAGAGTGTTACAAACACATCGTGATATTCAAAAACACATATTCTAAAAAAGCATTTTCACTAGAAAATGAAATCTCTGGAAACTGCCTACCAAGCCAAATAATGATACCTACATTTAAACATTCAGGGGAGCCTGCGTGACATGCTCAGGGGAGCATCTGAGCATGACTTCGGCTCAGGTCATGATCTCACAGTTCATGAGTTCAAGCCCCGATCATGAGGCTTTGTGCTGACAGCTCAGAGCCTAGAGCCTGCTTCAGATTCTGTCTCACTCTCTCTGCCCCTCCCCTGTTTGCACTCGGTCTCTCTCTCTCTCTCTCAAAAATAAGTAAAATTAAAAAAAAAAATTTTTATTAAAAAAAAAAACACATTCAAAACAAAATTGCTACAGACATAGATGAAATCTTCCCTGGAAATGCTGAATCTGTAGTCATACAAGTGCAATGTCAACCAGCCATCACTAAAAATCAATTAGTTTAACTTTAAAGGGGTCACATTCTGAACCACTAAACAAAAACGCATTCCTTCATGCATTATTCTATTGCTTGAATAGCAGTACAAATTCGGAACATTTACCCATAACTCCTTTGTTACGGACCGAATTGCGCCTCCCTGCAAATTCATATGTTGGAGTCCTAACCCCCAATAGGATGGTGTTTGGAGATGAGGCTTTGGAAGTTAGATGAAGTCTTGAGGGTGGAACTCTCATGAGGGGATTAGTGGCTTTCCAAGAGGAACAGGGAGATGCTCTCTCCGCCAAGTGAGGACATAATAAAAAGGAGGCCATCCGCAAGACAGGAAGAGGGCTCTTATCGGGAACCCAATCAACCAGCCCCTTTATCTTGATTGGACTCTCCAGCTTCCAGAACTGTGAGAAATAAATGTCTGTTGTTTACAAGCCACTTGGACTACAGTACTTTGTTATAGCATCCAGAATAGACTACAACGTTCTCTTTCAAATGATATTGACCATGATTTAAAAAAAAAAAAAAAAAAAGGATCAAAGATACGGCATGTTCCCTGCCCTGTGCCAAAATCTCAATCCCTGACTGCAATGTCACTCCTTCTTCCAGAAACTGATTACTACAATCTCTGCTCCACCCTACCTATTGAAGACTATGATGATAGAGGCTCTGAGCCACGGATATTTCTATTTTCAATGCCAAGCCAATGTGGATTAAGAAAATAAGTGATCACTACTTTAAGCCCTTTTACCACTAGGGTAAAATGTGAAATACCAAATGTAGTGTGGCTAGAACAAAAAGTGTGCAAAGAAAAATAAAGCCAAAGAAGCACATTATGGACAGGGGCTAAAGTCAGACTATGAGTTGGTTTTATACATATTTTTGAGGTACCTATTGGACATCTAGTGGAGGTATAGTGTGTCCATGTATACGGTATATATCTGATATACTGAGGATGGTCTAGGCTAAAGATAAAAGCTTGAACTCTGTCAGCATACAGATCATGCATTCTCAACAGGGGTGATAGTGCTCCCAAGAAAGCAAAAACTGGCTCTTTGGAAGGGGGCATCTTAAA
The DNA here is from genome assembly GCF_018350195.1 of Panthera tigris. Classification (NCBI taxonomy): domain Eukaryota; kingdom Metazoa; phylum Chordata; class Mammalia; order Carnivora; family Felidae; genus Panthera; species Panthera tigris. The sequence goes on along the minus strand of NC_056660.1, from coordinate 129,273,761 downwards.
TATTACAATGGCCTGTAGCCCTCCGAAGGGATATAGTACATAAACAGAATATATACGGCATTAAAACTTCATGGGGGGGTATGATTAGGAGAAAAACGTCTAAAATAGCACTTTGAAGGAGGGCAATAATTAAAGAGGTTTTGGAAAATAATGATACAGTATTTAAGGCAATGAAAGTGGATGTGATCACCAAGAGAATTTGGATGGAAAACCTGGTCTTCAATGTACAGAAGTGAGGGAGATGAAATACCAGCAAAAAGGATGAAGAAGTTGCATGAGGAAATTAAGAAAAATCAGGAACACAGAGTTCTGAAAGGTGAGTGAAGAATGCATTTCAGAAAAGAGAGAGTAAATCAACAGCATCAACTGTTGTTAATGTATCAGGTAAACTAAGAGCAATGCCTAAATGTCAAAGTGAGATTGACATTTTTTTTAAGATGACAGAAGTAACAGCCTTCCAATGGTGATGAAAATAATTCAGGAGAGAAGAAGTGGTAAGTTTGGGCAGGTGAAAAGGGAATAGGATCTAGTATACACGTGGAGAAAAACGGCCTAAAACAGAACAGAAAGAGTTGATTCATGGAAAAATACGGAAGAGAGTTACACGTGCAGATACTGGTACTTGGGTACATGTAGTAGACTTGCAGAAGCTCTTTACTGGGAGTGCCTGGGTGGCTGAGTCGGTTGGGCATCTGAATCTTGATTTCGGCTCAGGTCCTGATCTTAGGGTCGTGGGATGGAGCCCAGGGTCAGGCTCTGCGCTGGGCATGGAGCCTGTTTAAGATTCTCTCTCTCCCTCTCCCTCTTTCCCTCCCCCACTCATGCACACGCACACACATGTGCTCTCTCTCTCTCTCTCTCAAAAAAAGTTATTTTCTGAATGCTTGTATTTCTCAGTGGTGAAATGGCAAGCAAGGTCATCGGCTTAGAGTATGGGTGAGTAAATAAACACTAAGGATTTTATGACAAAAGTGGGCCAGGAAAGAGTGAATGGACTAGAGATATGATTGCTCATTCAAAAAAAAAAAAAAAAGCAACCATGAATTTAAATTGTGGTCAGTCAGCACAAATGTGATTTTCTCCCCCTCCAGTCAATTTCAGACAATCAAGAAAGGACAAAGAGGTATAAAATATACATGAGGGAGAGAGAATGATCTGCCAATCAACAGAGGGGGTAAGGGAGCTGAAGATATACAAACGAGGCAGTGCTTACAAAAAAGTTAAGTAAGGACATGAAGGGAATAAGGAACAAAAACAATAAGGAACAATAAAAAAAAGTAGTAGGATTATAAATCCTGGTGGGGTCAAAAGATTAGCGAAATCAGGATATTAGAAGGAAGGAATATGCTGGAAAGACTTGAGTGGTAAGTGAAAAAACGGTACATGCCTAAAGCGGAGATTATGGAGATATTGCAGGGAGATAGTTCTATAGGTATATAGTAAGTGGGCTAAGGCCAAGAGCAAGATCACTGAAAGGAAGCGAAGAAGTTCAAAGAACTGAGAGGCCAGGGTACTGGAGGGATCACCTATACGTGAATGCTGCAATTACGAAGAAATATGATTGGAATCGGATAGGAGACAGTAACAGTGAATCAGAAGCAAAAATCTTTATGACATTAGGAAAGTTGGCAAAGTCTTAGGTTCCTATCTTAGGAAACCAAGTATATGGGTGTTTCCATTAACGAAGGTAAGGAATAGAGGAAACACAGAAATATGGTGATAAAAGGCAATGGATTCCATTTTTAATGAGTTTAATTTGAAATACTGGCAGGAAATCCACGTGATAATATCTAGATGTAAGACCTGAAACTGAAGAGAAAAGATATGGTCTCAAAAGACATTTTTAAAAAATTTTATCTTAAAAATTTTAGTTGTTATGAAAAATTACAAACCTATACAATACATTTATCAACACCAAATGCCCTTCATTCAGTTTCATTAATGTATAACACATGGTCAATCCTATTGCCATTCCTCCCACCACCACAAATGGATTATTTCGAAGCAAATCTGAGATATCAATCATCCATATTTACTGCAACATTTAGAGGTAACAATTTTATAGGTTTTTCATACTCTCCTTTTTTAAAAGAAATCCATTCTAATGCATTTATTTTTCTTCTCTTCCCAGATGTTTTAGTATAGCTGGAAGGGTTTTAAATAAAATGAATCCCATGCACAGATCTGTTTTAAAGTAAATAAGGAGAAAGGATCATGAAAGAAACCAAAACAAATCATCTTTACCATAGTTCAAGTTTAAACTCCACGTCCCGAATATGTCTTTATGTCTGGTTTTAAGTCATGCTTACTATGATTTCTCTAAATCCAAGACACACAATATACTTACATGCACACCTACACACATAATAGTCAACTTCCAGCAACCTTCAATTCTGGTAACAAAGACAGCCAACTTCAAGACTAGGATTTCCTTACTTATCCTTTACCAATATCCTCTCTCACACTGCAGTGTTGTTTTTCACAAATGCTAAATTAATTTGTTCTCTATTTTGAAAGGTCAAGAATGAGTGTTAAGAGCAGAAAAGAATACATGCAAATATTTTAGGTGATATAGGTCACGGAAAGAACTATAAAAGGACATAAAAGCAGATCACACCTTAGATTAGGCAAATAATTTCTTAGAACAACAAAAGCACAAGCAACAAAAGATGAATAAACCGGACTTCATCAAAATTAACAACTCCTGGGGCCGTTTCATTTTGTTGATGGTTTCCTTTGCTGTACAGAAGCTTTTTAATGTAGTCTCACTTATTTTTGCATTTATTGCCTAAAAAGGTTATGACATGTAAGTTCTATCTCAATTAAAAAAAAGAAAAGTAGATCAAAGTAACTAGGGAAAACGCAGAGAAATAGAAGACCAATGATAAAACACTGGGAAACACCAATATTTAAGAGGGAGACAAAGAACAAAAACATAGAAAAGAGATTAAGAAGAATAGATCAAGAAGTAAGAAGAAAACTCAGATAACGTAGTACAATCAAGTCCAGGAAAACAATTTTAAAAAGGAGGAGTTGGGGGCGCCTGGGTGGCTCAGTCAGTTGAGCTTCTGATTTTGGCTCAGGTCATGATCTCACGCTCTGTGAGTTCAAGCCCCACGTGCTGACAGCTCAGAGCCTGAAGCCTGCTTCAGATTCTGTGTCTCCCTCTCTCTCTGACCCTCCCTCGTTCATGCTCTGTCTCTCTCTGTCTCAAAAATAAATCATCATTAAAAAATAATGAAAAAATAATAAATTAAAAGTAGGAGTTGACAAAAAGTACTACAATTGACAAAAAATATGAAAAATGCTCACCTTTACTAGTAACAATGCAAATTTAAATAAAACTCCTCCCTGTTGCCTATGAAGTTTTTTAAAAAAAACTTTACTGAGATATAATTTACATAATATACCATGTATCTATTTAAAGTATACAATTTAATGGTTTTTAGCATTTGTAATATTTTAATCACTTCAAAAAGACACCTCCTATACTGTCGCCATCACTTCCCCATTCTTCCAACAACCCCCTCCCCATAATAAGCAACCACTAATCTACCTTCTGTCTCTATAGATTTCCCATTCTAGACATTTCATATAAATGAAATCATATAATGTGGTCCTTTGGACTGGCAACTTCCACTAAGCATGAAGGGTTTTTTTCTTTTTTTTTTAATGTTTATTTATTTTCAGAGCGAGAGCGCAAGCAGGTGAGGGGCAGGCAAAGGAAGAGAGAGAGAATCCCAAGCAAGCTCCCCATGTCAGGGCAGAGCCTGATGAGGGACTCGATCTCACAAATCGTGAGACTATGACTTGAGCCAAGATCAAAAGTTGAATGCTTAACCGACTGAGCCACCCAGGCATCCCAAGCATAATGTTTTCAACATCTTGTCTATGTTGGAATATACCATTATAAGAATAAACACAATTTGTTTTTCATCATTTGATGGCCACTGGGGTTTTCACCTTTTGGCTATTATGAATAATGTTATAAACATTAATGTACATGTTGTCATATAGACAGATATTTCCCTTTCTCTTGGGTATATTCCTAGACTATAGCATTTTTTGTTTTATTTTTTAAAGACTTTTTGTGTGTGTGTGTGTGAGAGAGCGAGCACACAAGTGCTTGGAGTGGGGAGGGGAGGAGGAGGGAGAAGAAGAGAATCTTAAACAGGCTCCACCAGTGCAGAGTCAAACTGAATACAGGGCTTGATCTCACGACCATGAGATCATGACCTGAGCCCAAATCAAGAATCACATGCTTAACCAACTGAGCCACCCAGGCACCCAAGACTTATTCTTTTTTTTTTTTAGAGCAGCCTGAGGTACACAGCAAAATTAAGCAGAAGATAGGATTTTCAAAATACTCTGTGCCCTCACATATGCATAACCTAACTCATCATCAACATCCCCTGCCAGGGTAGCACATTTGTTATAACTGATATCTGCAATGACACAACACCCAAAGCCCATTATGATTCAATTTTGGTGTACAATCTATAGGTTTGAACAAGTGTATACTGACATGTATCCACCATTATAGTACCATACCCAGTATTTTCACTGCCCTAAACATCCTAACTTCTGACTACTCATCCGTCCCCCCACTCATAACCCATAAAACCCTGAAAAGGTTTTTAAAAACCTAAATTATCGAGGATGTAAGCTCATGGCTAATCTAATTCATTGCTGGTGTTAAGTTCATTAAGTTCATAACTCACTCAGTCAATACTCAATGAATGCCTGCTATGTGCCACGTACCATACCTGACGCTAAATTTCTAATAGAGAATCACAAAGACCTGTATACTTACAAAGGGTGACAAATTTTATTACGAAAAAATAAAGTGTACTGAGAAATAATAAGAAGAGAGATCAAATTTTGATTATGAGAGTTACAAAAGACCCCTTTGACAAATGCAGAAATAATGTTTAAGATGAAAACGAAAAGCCACAATTAAGCAGAGTGGGGAACAAAACATCTGAGGTGAAGGGAACACTTTGTGCAAAAGCTCTGAGGTAAGAAAAGTCACTAAATGAAAGCCAGTGAGGCTCAACAATGGGAGCAAGGAGGTAAGTGGATAAGGTGACACATGAAAGGTAAGAGCCTGATCACATAAAGCCTTGAAAGGTCATGTTAAGGATCACCTGATCCATGTTCTCCAAAATCCTGACCTACTGATAATCTTTCCTTGCTCTTTATTTTCAGCCTCTTCTCATCCCTCTAGCTTCTTCCCTTCAACAAATATGCTGATGTGATTTCTCTCCATTAATAAAAGAACAAATTATTAAGGGGCATAGCCATGCATCTTCCACTTCCTCTATATGAATGAAAGCTCCATGTGGAGACATATTTTTGGTCTTCCTCCCCACCCCATTGTTTTATACTCAAAAACTAGTACATTGCCTAAAATACTCAAAACATATTGGTTGAATGAATAAACAATACACATACTTTCACCCAACCGCCCTTCCAGGCAAAAGCTGATGTTTTGGACAGTAAAAGAACAGAGACGTAAGTGGCTTTAAGAGGTTCAGTTCCTTGATCTGGCCTCAAATAACGAGGCAATCTACTTAAGTGAGTTAACCAACTACAAATGAACAGAAATACAGGCAAGTAATTTCATTAACACATTTATTTCACTGTGTTCAGAGTCTGAAAAAAAGAATTCCCATTTATTTAGTAGGACTGCTCAAGTTTATTAGGTTAAAAACCATAATGTTTATTTTTCAAAAACTTTTAATTAAAAACATCACCTTCTTCTCATTATCAGACATAACACGACATCTTGTTTTTCTATACTAGCTATCATAACACTAGAACTTAAATGTTTTTCATTATATGTCTGGACCTCATAAACACTTTATAGATTAAGTATATTATCTTTTCTGGGCCATTTAACATCAAAAGAAAACATTCTACACACACAGGCCTAATTCTATAATCCAAGCTAGCAAATCTCCAAAAGGTATGTTGTACAGTGTGTGGACAAGGGTATGAAGCAAGGGGCACTTGTGCAGTTAAGAAGGTAAATTCACATTTTCTCTCTAGAAGTAAATTGTCAAGATCTTTCAAAATTAAAAATATTATTTTTAAAAATTTTCCAACACAGCAATTCTATTTCTAGAACCTTATCCTACAGATAAAGGCATCAATAGGCAAAAAATGTCAAAAGTTCAAAATTATTCAATACGGTATATTGCCTGTGTACGAACTACAGATTGGGCACAATTTGAATTGTGTTATATTTAACCAATAAGAAATTGGTTATTATTAACCAACTACACACACACACACACACACACACACACACACACACTCTACATATAGGCACAAATTCACAAATATTTGCTTGAAAATGCAAAACAAATCCATGCACACATATACAAGAACCTGGAAATACCAGTTATCTCCTGGGAGAAGACTTAGGTGGCTAGGAGGCAGCGATATAATAGACTTTCCAGTATATATCCTTTGCAGCTTAATTATTAACCACAGGACTATATTATTATTCAAAACAGGTAATTAAATAAAAAAAAAAACAAGTTGAAAGTGTACATTAAAAGCAATGACACATACCTCTTGACACTGAAGATGAACACAAATCAATTTTTTTCCAGAATGTCAAAATTAAATAGAGCAGTGAGAGAAGAGCAGAGTTATAAGTTCATTTAATCATTGGTTCAAAAAATAGATAATTTACTAAGCATGAACAAGCACTGTCCCAGGCACCAAGGATACAATGCAACTTGAGTCTGACCAAAGACAATTAAACAAATATAATCCCATGAGTGTTTTTATGAGTAAACAGAAGGGACTGGGAGACCACAAAGCAGGGGACCTATCCTAGTCTATGAATCAAGGAAGAAGGGAATGTTTAATAGAGACAAAAAAGAGCAACAGCAGTGGATTCAGTAAGCAGAAGTGTAGTATTCTAATAAGAGTTCAGTGTGTCTGGAATGCCTCAAGTAAGTTGCAAAAAATCAGACTGGAGAGGGAGGTGATTGTTCAGGGTCTACAGTAAACTATGCTAAAGTTGGGCTTTAGCCAAAGGGCAACAGACACACAGCGTGTGACAAAGTTTTAAGCAACAGAAAGTTTTAAGCAAGCGATCGGGGGCCAAATTTGTAGGTTTGAAAGGTTACTCTGAAACAGTAATCAACCAAAGATGGAGATAACTATTAGAAATTTGTTGCGATGGCTCAGGCAAGACATAATGCTAGCCTCACAAAGTTATAGTGGAAGGATGGAAAAAGTATATGGATTGAAGAGGTATCTGAGCTGTTATATATTAAGAGAAACTGATGATAGGACATGACATTGGGAAACACCAAGGAGTCTAGGAAGACATCTAGGGTTTTGAGTTGGGCAGTGGGTGATGGGTTCAATTTTGGACATGATGAATTTGGACATGTATGTATGAGACAGCCATGTGGAGATATTTATTAATCCATCAGATACACAAAGAATCTGTAGCCAGCCAGGGCTGAGAAGCATTTAGTCCACCCAGAGTGAGATTACTGTGTGAGAAGTACTACAAGGCTAGGATCAAGCCCTGAAGAACATCAACATTTAGAAAATGAACAAGGGCGTCTGCGCGCTTCAGTCTGACTCTTGGTTTTGGCTCAGGTCATGACCTTATGGTCTGTGAGAAGGAGCCTCGCATTGGGCTCCAAGGTGAGCGTGGAGCCTGCTTGAGATTGTCTCTCTCTCCATCTGTCCCTCTCCCCTGCTTGCACCTGCTCTAAAATAAACTTTCTAAAAAGTTAATTAAAAAAAAGAAAATGAATGGGGCGCCTGGGTGGCTCAGTCAGTTAAGCGGCCGACTTCGGCTCAGGTCATGATCTCACAGTCCGTGAGTTCGAGCCCCGCGTCGGGCTCTGTGCTGACAGCTCAGAGCCTGGAGACTGTTTCAGATTCTGGGTCTCCCTCTCTCTGACCCTCCCCCGTTCATGCTCTGTCTCTGTCTCAAAAATAAATAAACATTAAAAAAAAAATTAAAAAAAAAAAGAAAATGAAGAGAGAAAGAAGCACCTACAAAGATTGAGAAGTAAGAGTAGGCGGGGTAGGAAGGAAACAAAAAAATTAGTTAAGGAATGGCTCTTAATGAAACCCAAAAGAGTATGTAAGGTTAAAAGCAATGAATTGTTCTTAATAAAAGTGTACCCTCCTCAAAAAAAGGTATACCCCAAAAATCAAACCAAGAAAATACCCATATTTAGGGTCATGTTGTAACCAACTCTCAATATCAGCTTTGGATGGCAGGGAGTGGAAAATGTAAAAATTCAACCCATACATTACCCCAAAGACAATTTCAAACAACAGTTTTATAAAAAATAAAGATCACTGAACCTAGACAAGCCCCCAAACCCATCAATTATGCCAACGGACTCCTAGCAAGTTGCTATAATCTCTTGTATTTTCCTGACAATATAGCTGCTCATCTAATAAGAAACATTCTTTCAAATGAAGTATATGCTCTTGTCTAAAATTCTGAAAGTCATGAGAACAAGGACGGCTGAAACTCATGCAATGGCAAAGAGTCTGGCAGAAGCCAAAATTTCGTTTTCAAAAAAAAAAAAATCATAAAACCACCGAGCACCTGCACTGAGTGCAACAGCGATTTAACAGTTGGCTATAACTGACACAGTAGTCTTTACTAGGGAGAAGTCCTATTTCTATTCCCTCAAAGGCATCAGATGAAGGAACACAAATGGTCATGCAGCAGATGCTAGATGGATTAATAAAAAACACCTGAAGGCAATCTACACCACAGAAAAATGAAAGCATTTTTAAATTAATGACTTCCAATGCCTGGAACATCCATCGTACACAAAGAACTCTTACAGAATTAGTGTAGAGGACTTTAGAGGCAGACAACCTATGCTCTAATCTCCTATTTGCTACTTACTTTATGTATGACCTTATTCCTTTTTTTATGTTTATTTATTTTGAGAGAGAGTGAGAGAGAGAGAGAGACACTGCAAGCATACGCGCAAGCATGTGCGCACACACGAGCGAGGGAGGGGCAGAGAGAAGGAGAGACAGAATCCCAAGCAGGCTCCACACCATCAGCACAGAGCCTGATGTGGGACTCAAACTCACTAAGTGCAAGATCATGACCTGAGCCGAGATTGAGTCAGACGCTTAACCAACTGAGCCACCCGGGCATCCCTATGTATGACCCTAGACAAGTTAATTTCCTTAATGTAAAAATATCAGCACGTTTTGACCAACAGCAGTATTTTATCAGAGTTGTCTGTGATTAAATTCTTAAAACTTAACCTCACTAACTAGGGCCTCTAATTTGCTCTCCATTCCTAAAACTCATGTATAGGTAAGTCACTATATCCGTTTCTCTTTAATCCATAGCAAACTAAAATAATAACCCTTCCCCCCTCAAAAGTTTAATGCTGTTTGCACTCCAACTCACTTTCCATGAGATGAGACATTAGACCTCATGTATTTATCCCACAAGAGGAATTCCCTATTTTATAAATAGAACAGCTGTTTAAATTATTTAAGTTCAACCCTGGCTCCCCTCAAGAATGAAGCTCTAGCTCTAGACACACTGCTTGGACATCTGTCACAGCATTTGAACTTAAACTCATAATGTCCATGGGTCAAGCATATCTGAATTCTCCCACTGCACTAAAGCTCATTTTAAAAATTGTGTTAGCAAACCATCAATCTCTCACATTGGCCAACAGATGAAGTGTAACAAAAATAAAAAGCAAAAGTTAACCTTAAATGCAACCCTAAAGGGTTGACCCTCATTCTTAACATTTTTTAGAGCAGTTTTAGGGTGATAGCAAAATTGAGCAGAAAGGTACAGATTCTCCATGTACCCCTGTTCCCACATACCCACACCCTCCCAAATCATCAACAGCCCACACTGGATACACTTGTTACAATGGATGAACCTACACCGACACATCAATAATACTCAAAGTTCGTAATTAGGGTTTGTTCTTGGTGTCATGTGTTCTGTGGGTTTTCACCAATGTATAACATGTATCTACCATTATAGTATCACAGAGAATGATTCCACTGCCCTAAAAATCCAATAGGCCCTATTTATCCCTCAGTTATTTCTCTTTAAGTCCTAAACTGCAATAGCAGTTAAGAGATTCTTTTTTTTTTTTAATTTTTATTTTATTTGAGGAAGCGAGGGAGAGAGGGAGGGAGGGAAGGAGGGAGGGAGGGAGGAGAGACAGAGTGAATGAGAGGGGGAGGGATAAAGAGAGAGGGAACAGAGGATCCGAAGCAGGCTCCATGCTGACAGCAGAGAGCCCCATGTGGGGCTTGAAATCACAAACCCTGAGATCATGACCTGATTCTAAGTGAGACGCTCAACTGACTGAGCCACCCAAGCACCCCGCAGTTAAGAGATTCCAAATGCTGAAATGACATTCAGAATATCGAGGATGAAAAGTAAGGCAAAAGCCAGAGCAGAAAAAAATAGGGCAAAAATAAGAGCAAAGGAAAAGTAAAGGAGAGCAGCTGCCTTTCGAGAATCAAAACCCTTCATCCATTAAAGAGCCGAAGCCAGATCCTTTAAGTGTTGTTTTTCCTTCCCATTCCCTTCCAGGAATTCTAAGAGGGTTTTGACTAATATACTGTAACAGACTCTTCTTAAGTAGGCAAAGCAGTTAGTTATAGCTTAAGTAAATTCCTGCTCTACATATAAACATTTATTGGAAGTGACTCATACCTTAGACTCATTTTAAAGATACTAGCTGCAAAAACTATAAACAGCCTGATTTGGATGCTCTCTTTGATATTAAATTGTACACAGGCTCTACAGTCCTCTACAAAATATTCATGAGTAGGATTAGCTTGATTAAACAGAACTGAAGAGATTTTATAACCTACACTCAGACTTTCCAAATGTTAAGTCCATTCCTTTCAACACATCTGTTCTTTACTCAGCACAAGTGATATACCACCATATAACATCAATTCTTTTTGCAGGCTGCTAGATTTCATCTGTTCCTTAATCATTGCTCACCCTCCTAGAATGATGCAATCTTATCCTTGCTAGCTCTCATTTTCAGTATTACTCTACCTCTAATCTATCACTAATCACGAGCTAACTCCTATTACTGCTCTTAGGAGATTAAGTCCTACCGTAGTTTCCAAGTGTCCTAGAAATTAATTCCAAGAAGCATTACCTTACCTTTGTTTCCAAGTCTTTAATAAAGTGCCCCAGATCACTTGTCCTTCCTTATTTTCCTCATCTATCACCCTCCCTTCTGCCTGTTTTAAATGCCTTTACCTCACAGCCCTCCACTTCCAGCTCAGGAACTTCTCACATGCTGCACATTACATGCCTGGAATGCCGCCTCCTCTCCAAGGCAATCTACTGGTCATCTTCTTCCCACCATTTAAACTTCACTCTCCATGAAATTTTGTCAGATCATCATTAGGAAATGCTACTTTTGCTAAAATAACAGATCACAACCCTGGGTGCACACTGAAATCACCTGTATGTGTGAAGTTAAGTTTCATCAACGTATGAGGTGTTTTAAAATAAAATACTGATTCTCAGGCTCCATATCAAACCAATTAAAACAGAATCTCTATGCAAAGGGCCAGGATAATGGTGTTGATGGGTGGGGGTTTGTTTTTTATGTTTGGCTGTTTTTAATTTCAATGTCCCAAGGTGAATTCTGTGAGTAGCCAAGGTTGTGACACCACTATGCAGAGTCTACCCAGTTTAGAAACAGCTCCCACAACCACATTTATCCAATGGGTTAAATATATGTAAATCTATCACATCCCACCCCACTAAAATACCCTTACCACATTGTCCTGACCAATGTATATAGTATAAATATATGAAATTGCCCTTCATAAGCCTTAAACACTTCCAAGTAATTTATACACTCTGGGCATAGAGTTCCTCTTCAATAAAATGGGTAAAATACTATCTGCCTTGCAGGGCTGTCATAAAAATCAAGCAAGATACTGGATATTAACACATTTAGGAAAGCAAATGACTTTATAAAGGGTGCAAATGTTAAAACCCTTCAGATATCAAAAGTGACACCTGGATTCAATTTTTAAGAAAGAAACAGAATTCACATGGCAGTATGGAAGATACAAGGTATCTGGAAGACACTGATAGCCGCTGAATGAGAGTTATAATCAAAAAGGAGTCTTTGTACAGTGTAGACACTCAGCTGATCCGGTCTTTCCTTTAAAAATTTTTATGTAAGTGAAATCTGGTTAAAATTAATAGCAAAACCAATAAAAAATCTGGAGAAGTCTCTGAAATTAAGTAAAATACACAGCTCAGGGAGGTATCTGATTCTCATAGTCCCCTGGCCACACTGTGTAGGGAGGTTACTTCCAAATTACATATAAGCACTAGCAGCTGCTCCATCAGTTTTCATGCTCTTGTTCCCTAATCTCTGTGTTTATAAGCACCCCAACCCAGAATTCCAAAATCAGTGGCTCCTCCACCAGAAATTTAAAACTGAATAAATCTTATTCCTTTAGATATCAAAACAAAAGTAAAAAGTCATAAAGTTAAAACTCAGATGGGTATTAGAGAACAGAAAATAGGCCAGTAATGACAAATAATGCCAATTTCAATAAAGTGGCAGGAGCTACCAAGACTGGTGGAACTTTATTAAGAAGAATTCTGAGGATCAATATGAACTTACCAGGAAAGCACACCATAAGGGATAATGGATATTAGTCTTGCACAGAGGAGGTGAAAGGGATAACATATATGACATCTATTTTCCACAAGACTCATAACTTAGAGTCCAAATAAAGAGCCTAAACCTAAAAAGGGAAGTGGTAATAATGTACACACAGAACAGCATACTTCTATCAGTCCTAATCACACCATACATCAATCATTTATTTACTGCTTTTGAAGGCAGGAACTGTGTATTTTTTGTATCTCCAACACCTATCAGAATACCTGATACATAATGAGCTATTAATAAAAATGTATTTGATAAATCAGTAGGAAAAGAGAAAACTATGAGACACACTGTTTTGTGATATGACATAATCACTCAGTCTATATACCGAAACATTCTCACGCTCTAGTAAATGCCCACTTGAACTACAAGCTTGGTTGTAGTGGATAATGAGAAAAACAAGTAGCACCAAACTGAGAGAGCCCAAGGACTAGATTTATAAGCACAACTTTAAAAAGGGACACCTCCCCACTCATTTTACTCCCAGTTACAAAAAGTTAACCTAAGGCTAACCAACAATGAAACGATATTGTATTTTGAGGAGGTTTTGTTTTTGTTTTTTGTTTTTTTTTAATGTGTGTTTTTGAGAGAGACAGAGACTGAGAGAGAAGCGGGGAGGGACAGAGAGGGAGACACAAAATCTGAAGCAGGCTCCAGGCTCAGAGCTGTCAGCACAGAACTAGACGCAGGCCTCAAACCCACAAACCATGAGATCATGACCTGAGCCAAAGTTGGACGTTTAACTGACTGAGCCACCAGGCACCCCTGGAGGAGGTTTTTAAAGACAAATCCCAATGACCATGAACTTGAATTTATTTACCTCTCCATATAAGTACATGGCACAGTAGCCACTGCATGTAATCAAGGGCTTGATTGTTTAACATGGTGAGGTTCTAACTTCTATTTTCATTTAGGCACTATAATACCATTTTTATTACTTTAATCAAAAGAGGTAGTATGTGATGGGAGGGTAACCTATAACCTATATTTACTCCACAGCTGGACCAGAAGAGTGAAAATTAATTGTACTCAAGGCTTAAGAATTGTATCTATTCTTAAACTCAGAAGAATGATCTCAAAACAAATAAACTCCTTAAAAGATTATTTTAGGTTACAGGGCAGAGGTGTTAAAAGCAAAATAGATGGCTGAATCCAAGAATTAAGCTTTGCAAAAGATTAACGTAATATAGGGGTGTGTGGGTGGCTCAGTTGATTGGGCATCTGACTTCAGCTCAGGTCATGCTCTCACAGTTTGTGGGTTTGAGCCCCGCATCAGGCTCTGTGCTGACAGCTGGGAGCCTGGGGCCTGCTTTGTGGAGTCTGTGTCTCCCTCTCTCTCTGTTCCTCCCCAACTTGTCCTCTGTCTTTCTCTCTCTCAAAAATAAGTAAGCATTAAAAAATATTAAAGAAACAAAGTAACTTAATGACAAGTACACTTGTGCCTAGGAAGAATGGGTCTGGATGATCTCTCAAGGAACCCGTCTCTGGATTTTCCACTCACGCCTCCTTCCCTATTGAAACAAGACAAACGCTTAACTGACTCTGCTATTTTCTAGACTTTAAAAAAATTATAACATATAAAACAAGCTGACACGTAAGTTTTCCCCGGGGTCCCCAAATTTGTGTCATAAGAATCAAGTGACTAAGCAATGAACCTGGGATTCTGTAGTAATTCTGGAAGCAACAAGTGACTAACTACTGAAAGGGATTTTAAAGCCTTAGAGTGATGAATTTTCATCCTTATAGTCAATAAAATATCAGAATTCAATCTGATCTCACCAATTCGGAAAGTTTAATTCAATGTAAGTTTTCTGAGCCTCTCTGGTAATAGTAGAAAAAAATTTACTTACTACAGGAGCTTTTAACATCTCAAAAAAAAAAAAAACCACCAAAGTACAAAGTATACAACTTCCTACCATTATCCAAAAACATCTGTCCCACTAAAAAGAAAAGCAGGAGTGAAAGAACCGAGGGTTTGGTTCAGGCTATGTCCCTAATTAATTAACATGTGATCTTGGCCAAAAAAAAAAAAAAAAATCCAACCTTAGATTCTATGCCTATAAAACGATAAATCTACCAGCTTCCACACTGCTTATTACATCATAGGGTTTCTAGTGAAGATCCAATTAGATAACCTGTTTGGAAAACTATGAAGGCCTAACAGACACATATATGGAACCATTATCATGCTAGCTACCATGTAAAAGGAAACTATTAATCCGCAAATTCCCCCATTCCACCCACTCCACAGAGCCACAAAATTGTACCTAAAGAACAACCATATTGCTGTGTTGTTCATCTTTATTACCTACCTTCACACAGTCCATTCTCCAAAAGTCTATATAATGACATGTAAAGATGAACTAGCAGAAGAATAAACGTGGCAAAGTAGATACAAGAATTAGGCCATTTAAAATCTTTCCTAAATAAAGAGTGCCTGCCCTAAACTCCATGATTCCCAACAAATCCTCTGAAATCTTTAATTTCATGATTTCAGATGCTTAATTAAAGCATTCTTTTCCTTAACATCTAGTTAAGACACAGGAATATTTTTCATCTTTGTGACTTTCTATTTACTATACCATCATCACTTTTTACCAGATCATTCCAACTGGGCTTAACACTGCTCCCTAGTGCTTTTCCTATGACTGAGAAGCAATTTCCTACATATCCTTATTGGGCTGCAGAAAGCTGTGTATGGTTCCTAAATAACTGAATTCTCCCTTAACTGTCACAGTTCTCAGTTCTTGACAGATAGTCTGGTTTCTATGCTGTGCAAGACAGGTTCCTGGCTGCCACTATAAGTTGTATGAATATAGCTAGACAAGTCACTTGTGGTGACTTGGGACTCTGCTTCCATATTTATAAAAGTGATAACTACATTAACTTCAAGGATCTTTCAGGTTGATCTTTCTCTTCAGATCAAATACATCAATGCTGTGACTAAGGGACCCCCAGAGAACAATCCCTTCATAGTTGCAGCTTCCAAATATTCAAAACATTTCTCGTTTCTCCCCTAGTCCTCAAAGGATAATCACAGCTACTGTCAAAGAGATAAGAGATATTTTAACAGTATAATTAAAACCTACAGTTTTAGAGTCACTGGATTCTAGAAGGGAATCGAATCAGAGGATAACTGAAAGCCACATACAAAAAAAATAGATTACACATGAATGTCCTATTTCCAAAAATTAGTCTAATTTCTTACCAGGTTATCTCCTGTGGTGGGGATCAATCTCAGTACACCTAACTTCTGTCATTTTTAACTTAAAATACCAGAAATGTCAAATTAGCTTTAGTACATCACTCAATTGCAGTCAATTCCGGGGATGCTGAATTAAGAGGCCTGAACAGAGTTGGGGGAGGGGAGCAGAATAGGGATGTGGTAGCAAAGGAAGAGCCTCGATGGAAGGGTTTCACTTCCAGGTAAGATTTCACCCAAATAGTTAACTTATATAATGTTTGAAAACCAGAAATCCAGTAACGAATGATCCACTCAAAAACTATATGCAAGAACCTTTGCTAGGCACATAGAGGAGATCCACAGATAAATTCAGGGAATTGAAGAGACTATTAGTAAGTATTCTAATCCAGTAACACCTGACTTTGCTTGACATGGATGTGAGTAGCCTGCCATCCCTCAACTGGATTCTCTACAGCACCTGGTCTCCAGTGTAGTCTGAAAACACAGTATTAAAAGAAATATATCCAAACATCAATACTTAGGAAATATGCTGCCTCATGAGTGATACAGAATGACTTAGGAATTCAGAGGCTGACTATCCAGGGACTAACTCCCCATCTGGCTTTAGCAATCAGTGAAGACTTACTGGGATTAGTTTTGAACAGGGTTTTGAAAGATAAGAATGAATCTGTTTTAATTTACCTGTTGGCCCTCAGAATATATGTTTTATTTATATATGAGGATCACTTATTGGAGAAGCATGCTCTGAAATAAGGGCAAGGATCACCATCAGGAAGCATGCAGAACATCAAGTTACCAGTTAACTGCAGTCTGCAACAGCCCTTCTTCACTCATGTGATTTCCATGGTCTCAGGCATCACATTAGTGCTCATCCAACTACAAAGTTTATTTTTGTTACAATAACCACTAGTGTTTTATCTTATACAGATGTGCTATAGACTTGGGAGGAAACAGAACAGCTTCTTTAAAGTGAAAAAGGAAAACATGCAGGGAGTCTCCCAGAGACTTCCTTCTGTGAAATACCACCATCCAATGTAAATGGCTATTCCCTTCCAGTTGTCTAATTTTACCTTCCTCCAATTCCATCTTGCACCTGATGAGCATAAATGACTATACGCTGTGATAATACACATTGCGATGATTTCCGTTATGACCTCATGGGGAAACTGCTTTGAAATGTGACTTTAGATTATTAACACTTACATAAACACAAAGCTCTTAGACATGTCTGGGTTTCAGGTAAATGCAAAAGGTAAATGTTGAAAGATTAGTAAAAGTCTCTATCCTAGAACCCTACAAGAACCAAAATTGTTTCCAGTAAAACTTTTAAACAAAAAAAATTTTAAAAATAAAAATACAAAGCTTTGGAATGCCATATGACCCTTTTTAAATATATATTTTGTAGTAACACCTACAATCACAAAGGCTTAGAATGTAAAGAACTTTACACATTTTATTGCACCCTCCAATTTTAAATAATATGCAAATCCTACTTTTGTTGTAATACAGTGCACCCTCATTCATTCTAAAAAAGAAATGACAGTAACAGCACTGTTAAAGGACAGTTATTTGAAAAGAAAATGCAAAGAAAGCCCAACCCAAATAAAGGACACATCGCCTTCCCACTAGTGTTACTGGTAACTTCTAAAGCTCTAAGCGGTGTAATTTACCTTTTCACATACAGGGTAATGATGCTTCTGGTTGTTAAGGCAAATTATCTCAAATACGAGGGAAAAAAACCCATTAGCTATATAGGGCCTACCAATATATCACACAAAGTAACAGCAAAGTCAGTCTAGCTTCACATAACTTGGTCAAACTTGCTAGAAACCAAGAGGGGGTGAATGTGAGAGCAACCTTACTACTGGCTAGACTAGAGAATAATAAGCCATAAATAAAGGCTTATGAGCAAAAGGGAAATAGAGTCAAGAACACCACACATCTCCATTACACATCTCTAGCTCCTTTCAATATTCGCACTGAAAGAAAATTTTACTTCTCTCTCCATGAGTGTTTTTCTCCTTTACAATATAAATTATTTCCAAGCCTGGCTGGCACCTCACTCCACACCCCAAGCCAATGACACAAAACATTTTTTCCAATTAGAACCTATAGAGAGATACATAAGCCCAAGGATTTTTTTTTTCTTTTGAATTAGGCATGTATGTTCACCTCATCTAACACTTTCCTCTTGGCTACCTCTCTAGAGAGTGTGAAAATATCAACATCCGGTGGCCCACCCCCACCCTCTCAGTAATGCATCGCAGAGCTTAGGCTCATCCCTCTCCTTCCCTTTCAGTCTCATCACCTCTGAGAAGCTCATCGAACACCACGTCCCACTGCTCCCCCCCACATATTCATGGCCGAGCACGACGTTCTCGGCATCCTTCTTCCAAGGAAAGGACTAGCAAAAAAATGAAAGGCATGCTCGAGAAGCGAAAGCCGAAGAAGCCTGCCCAGCTTCGGGGCTGGCCTTTCCCCACCCGCCTCGGACCGGTAGTCGGTTCTCTAAACCCTGAAACCAATGGTCTCCACGCTCTCCCCACCCCCAACCCCCTCAGAGATACTGCCGGAAAATGAAAAGGCCCGGGTGAAACGCGAGGCTGTGTGCTCCCTACAGAAGCCCGTTGGCCCCGGCCCCCCGGGCTGGAGTCCCCGGGGAGGATGGGGATCGCGCGAAGAGCGCCGCCCCCCCTCCCCCCGCCAGTCCCGGGACCCTCCGCCTCACCCGCTCGAACCCCAGAGATGGGCCCGCGACACCCTGGCCCTTTGCCGGCAACCCCTCCCCGCCCCCCGCACTGCAGCGGCACCCGGGGCGGACCCCACGCCGGCCTCACTCGCACACACGCCACACACAAAAGCGCCGCGGCCGCCGCCTTCCCGCCCCCACATCCCGGCGGAGCAATCAATGAGGCGGCCGACCCCGCGTCCCCTCCGTGAACGCTCGAATGCGGGGCCCGACCGGCAGGGGCGGCGGCGAGGCTCACCATCGCTCCGCTTGATCTCCACGTAAATCCCGATCTGTATCTTGCCGAAGTTGGCCGTTGCCATCACCTCATCTGGAGCAGCGGCGGCGGGCCGAGGGAGGGGGACGGGAGGGCGGAAAAGGCGGGGAGGGGGCGGGGTAGGTGTGGGAGGGGGAGCGGTTGCCCGCGGCCGCGCCGGCCCGGGCGACAGCGTGAACGCGAGACGGGGCCGCGAGGAGCAGCGGCGGGGAAGCAGGCGGAGGCCCCGGGCCTGCAGGCCGGCGGGAGGACGCGCGCGCCGGGGCGTCGGGGTGAAGCGAGGGCCGGGGCCGTCAGGCGGCGCGGGGGAGAGTGGGAGGGCCCGCGCCGCCCGCCCAGGAGCCGACGCTGGGGAGGCGGGGCGCCGCGCGCCTGCGCAAAGCGCACCTCCCGCGTCTCTTCCTCCTTGGCCAGCCTTTCCCTGCTGCCTCCAGGCGCCCCCAGCGCAGCTTTGCGGCCGGGTGGGAGGGCGTCGGCCTTGGCTTGGCCGGTCCTGGAAGCGGAGCGTGCGCGGCGCGGTCCCCGAAGAGCCAGGATCGAGTTTGATTTCGGCGCGCGGCCTGGAAGAGGCGGGAACCCGTGTGCTAGTGCCTTCCTGTCTCTCTGGCTTCCATGACTTGGCCCCGTGGCCGGAATGAATTAAGGGCCCTGTGGTTTCTGGGCTTTCTGAGTGTATTGTAGGGCTGAGGGATGTGAATTTAGGGACCGGCCATTGACAGCACGGGCGTAAGTGTATCATCTGAGTGTCATCTGTATGGCCACGTAGAGGTGGCTGACCCAAGGTTTCCCATCTAGTTATGGTAAAGGGGAAGAAAAACCTTTGCGGTGTCACCCACCCTAAATCAGAATGAAGATCCGCTTCTTCATGGCCTTGCCTTATAAGCTAGCTCATCGCCGTTCAAAAATAAACCCAGCCGCCTTGACTATTCCCTTATGGTGCATCCGAAGCAGGTGTCCAGTCTCTGCTGTGGGTAGGATTCAAGACTTTATTTGCTCTGGCCAATAAAGCCAATAACTATAATTCAAGGACAGAGGGCAGACACAGAAGGTTGACTAAGGAATGTGCCTTTTCTGCAGAGTCACTTGACTAGTCTGACCACATCAACATGTGAAGAGAAAGACTCCCCACCCTGGGAGAGCACGAAGGCTATGTGGACCTGGGATAAAGAAATTGTTTGCAGCACCGCGTACAAACCTCCAACCTGTGACTTTAGCGTCTAGTGTTGGGACGTGTTATGGAGGAAAACACACTTGCCTTACTTTCTCAAGTCATTGTTAATCTCTCTGTAATAATAACAAAATATACAGTTTAAAACTCTTTTAACTGGAAGCTGAATATGTATGTTAAGTGCCTATGTGCATATATGCACATACCTAGAATTTTCAACCAATGTAAATAATCAGGTTAAATAGACCCTAAAGTTTCTTAAATTCATTTTAAAGTAGGAGTAATTTCTATGAAAAAATAATAATACTGGGTAGACAACTTAGAAAATAATATCTGCTTTAACATTCCAAAAATGGCATTACTGTATATCTCACTTCAGGACCTCTGTTTCAAAATAAGCTGACCAAATCAAGATTTGGTTGTTTTTTGTTCTTTGTGTTAAATAATCTTAAGAGTGGTATCTGAACTCTTTGGGTTCTGTCTAGTAGAACTCATTCTCTGATGTCTCAATGACTGAGGTGTAAAACACCTATTTATTTGCTTGTAAATGCTTTACAGAATGCAAAGGAATCAAGCTATCCAGCTTTTAAATTTAAAATTGCTTCATAAAATATGTTTTATCATGGTTGCTGACACATACCTCGTACCCTGTGGGTTATGTAATTAAGAAGTCTAAACCTTTAATCCATATACAAAGGTATTTTAAAAATAGGTACATCATCCTGCTCCATAAAAAAAAAAAAATGTATGAGACATGCCACATGTTGAATATAAAAACTTTTACTTTGTAGGTCATATCCAAAAGGCTTATGTTTTTTGGTACATCCCAGCATATGTATTTACCAAGACTTGCATCTTGGGCTTTGTGTGAAAGTAGCCTCCTAAAGAACAGTCATAAATAAATGCAACATAGCTACGTTTCCATAAACATCCTAGATCAAGAATTCTGACTCTGGCTCAGGCATAAGCAAAATCTATAACCCTAATGAGAACAGTAACTGGCACATGGTAGACACTGACATTGGTTCAATAAGTTGACTTGTTAAACTACTCTGAATCTCTTACCTCTTAGAACAACCTGGAAAAGTGTTCTCTCAACTGCAGAACGTTTTCGTGATGGTCAAATAAAATCACAAAACATGATAGTGCTTTGACATTTATAAAGTACAATACAAGTTTAAAAAAACACATAGTAAGACCATCCTATAAAAAATAAACCACTACTCTACTATGATCCTCAAGTCACTAATTAGAATTTTATGTCCAGTGATATAAAGTTAAACACAGTTGGCATCGGCTCTCACCTTCATCACCTCACATTTGGCAGGAGAGCAAGAGCTTTATAGATCTGTCTATACTCTTTTACCCACTCCAGTCCATCCTACCTTAACTGGCAGAGTAACTTGCTCAATAATCATTTCTGTCAAGTCATAACCTAACAAGAGTGGCTGCTGTTGACCTATTCTACCCGAGTTGATAAACTTTTTTTTAAAAAGTCCAGCGAAAGCAATCTCCTTCTTATGCTTGGATTTCTTTTAAAAATTTCTCTGCCTTGGGGTCATTAGTACACACACCTTAAGAGATTATTCTAAGAAAGAGGCTCTTAAACTAGTGAGTTTTGAAGTGGCAGCCAGCACTCACCTTAGCCAGTTACCTGCTCCTTTGTTGGAAGAGCAGAGGCACAACTTGGCTCCAGTTTTAGCTTAGATTATCCGTACTTGATTACATCTTACTTGAAATGTCCCGTTCAATATTTACATCTATACTCAGTTATTTCCACAGTTTGCGGATGTAGGATCAAATGGAGAAAACAGGTAGTGTTGGCAGAAACTGTCTTTGATTTTGGGGCTGTCCACTTTTGCCCAAAACTTTCTTGTAGACTTTTTGGTTGTCAGTGATTCTCATTCCCCTGAATTTACTCAGATTTAAATTATAATTAAACTGGTGTAACTTCACTGTAACTCATTTTAGTCCTTATGAATACATTAAAAAACACCTGGGAGATATAAATCCCAATTTTACCTGCTCTAAAATATCATCGACTCTTTTCTTCTCCACTGGATTTCTCTCCACTGCCTGCAAACATGTTCAGGCAATTTTCGGGGGGGTGAGGCAGGAATCTTCTCTTGATCCTTCACTTCCTATGAAATTCCATTCTATTTTTCACTTTCCCTCCCCCGCCAAATTCTCAAATGAGTGCTCTAAATACCCACTGCCTTCATTCCCCATCACTCATTTATTTCCTAAGCCCTAAATCTGGATTCAATCCTCTACTGAATTGTATTTTTTTTAAGTCAACAATTACCTTCTAATTACCTCACTCAGTGGATATTACTATCTTTATTTACCTTGAACTCTTTGAAGAATGGTCTACCTACTTTCTTCCCTACAACACCTTGCGCATTCCTGCCTGTTTCTGCTCCTCTGGTAAATGACTTACCCTTCTCTTTTCTTTC
Source organism: Panthera tigris (assembly GCF_018350195.1). Taxonomy (NCBI): domain Eukaryota; kingdom Metazoa; phylum Chordata; class Mammalia; order Carnivora; family Felidae; genus Panthera; species Panthera tigris. The sequence goes on along the minus strand of NC_056660.1, from coordinate 129,251,208 downwards.
CATTTAAAGCCTTTCCATCTGGCATGGCACAGTGGAAGTCCCCCCTTCTTTATGGAGCTTTCTCTTCTCGATCTAATCTATAATGACTCTCCTATCTGGGTGATTCTCCCCTAGTCATCATCAGAAGGACCTGAGAAACACTTTAAACAAATACAGAGCACAAACTTTACTCTAGGGCCTTATGGTTTAAAATCTCCAGTGGGGACCTCAATGTGGCGCACTTTGTAAATCTCATCAGAAGATACTGAGGTGTAAGTGCAACTGGTTGAGATCTATTGATTATCCTGAATCCCCATAATTTAGTATTTTCTGTACATTGACCATTTAGGGACTATGTACTGAATTGATTTTATTATTTTCCTAGTTCACCTTCTTCATTATAATTCTTGTGCTTATACTCTTTGCTAGTGTATTGCATTGGATTAATGGTAAGCTGTTGGTGGACAGCTAATGTACAAAACCTTTTGAGGTCCATATTCAACTCAGTCTATATAGAAATATCACATAATATGGTGTCATATTCAATTATTGTCTACATTGAGATATTCCTAATCTTTATACTTATTATTGTAATTTTTGCTTTAATTTCAATTTACATGACTAATCCCTCTCAAACAAAGGAAGTATCGTGGCTTTCCCTTATACCAGATTTTCAGTAATTTGGTAAGTATGAACTCGGAAATAACAGGGAGTCTTTTCACCATTTGTAGTAAAGTTAAAAGTTTTTTATATTAATAAAAATTAATGCAGGAACTTAATAAAGTCTTATATATCAAAGAGCATTGGTGATATAAACCAAAATGATTAATGGTGTGCTACTCATCCTCATTACATAGTTTAAAAAACTATGAGCAGTGTTAGTTTTCTCAGTGTATTCAGTCCAAATCAAGCACAACTGGAAAAAATGGATTTCACTGAAATATTTCTTGTTGTTAAAAAAGAACACTTGACTTTTTTTCATAATGCTTTAAGCAAATTTATAGAAGACAAAGTTTCCAATAAATATTAAGCCCCAAAACATGTCTTATTTTCCTAACCTTTGTTAATATACACTACTTTTGATGGCTGTTTGAATTTCTTGTTTAAATTGAAAATGTATGTTGTATACCATCAGTGGAGCATAGCTAGGACAGAGTGAATATATTTTCCAACTGTGGAAATACATTAAAGACATCTTTACATCATATTTCTTTAATGTTTATTTCTGAGAGAGAGAGAGAGAGAGAGAGAGAGAGAGAGAACAAGCAGGGGAGGACAGAGACAGAGAAAGACACAGAATCTGAAGCAGGCTCCAGGCTCTGAGCTGAGCCAGACTCCAGGCTTGAACCCACGAACTGTGAGATCATGACCTGATCCAAAGTTGGATACTTAACCGAATGAACCACCCAGGCACCCCTACATTGTCGATTTAATTTTCTGTTAAGAGATTTTTTTTTGGTTTGATTCATTTGTTAGGACTATTTCAGTGTGTTTTATAATGTATAAACACTTGTAATTTTTAATAGCTACATAATATTTCATATATTTCTAAATCATTTTCTGCTTATACATTCATTGTACTGTTGGGCTGTCTTCAGTATTTTACCGATATAAAATTCTCAATGTGAACATCTGTGTAAAACTTTTTCGTTGTGGGCAAATTCCTCTAAATGAAAATATCAGGTACAAAAGTGATTACTTAAAATGCAAATGAGACAATATCATCAACTTCCTAGAATAAAATCTAAATTCTTTTTTTTTTTTCATTTTAGAGAGAGAATGAATGAGGGAAAGGGGCAGAGGGAGGGAGAGAGAGAGAGAGAGAAAGAGAGAGAAAGAGAATCTCAAGCAGGCTCCACGCTCGACACAGAGCCCAATGCAGGGCTCGATCCCATGACCCCAGGATCATAACCTGACCCAAAATCAAGAGTTGGATGCCCAACCAAGTGAGCCACCCAGGCGCCCCTAGAATAAAATCTGAACTCTTTACAGAGCTGTACGTGACCTAGCTCTGGCTATGTCTCCAACCTTATCTAGTACTATTCTCTAGCTCACTCTGTTCCAGTCCCACTGGGTTTCTATTTATCACTTAAAAATATCAAGTTCTTACCCAGATCAAAATTGAGGCTCTTACTCAACTTTTCATTTGACTGGTTCTTCTAATCTTTCGGCTCTCAGTCACAAATCACCTCCTGAAAAAAGTCTTCTTAACCTTACCTACCCCAACTTTACTGTCATATCACCCTATTTCTTACCACAACCTGCAATTACCTTGCTCCATTATTTATTTTTTGTCTGTCCCCTCCCCCACTCTAAAGTAAGCTCCTTGGAGGTAGGAACCTTATCTAATATTCTTCAGTATATTTTTGGCACATAGAACAGTACCTAAAACACAGATGTTCAGCAACTATTTGTTGAATAAATGAAGGGAAAATTTGATAACTGCATTATATATCGTCAAATGTATAGCCTTTGATTTGATAGTCTTTTCTCCTCGTGAATGATCTAAGTTGATATTTCCTCATGTGTATAACCCAGAAAATCAATATTTAATATGTCATTCTTCTAAACCTAAGAAATCTCTAGTAGATATAGATTATCACATATATAATAAGTGCTCATAAAATTGTTTTTAATACAAAAGAGTATAAAGTAAAATGAGAAGGAAAGCCCCCCTTCCCTCCAAGTTCCTTGGCCTGGGAGGAGCCCCTGTTAATACCATAATAATCTATTAATCCTCAAATTGTATAAGGCACAAAATTCATGTGGTTGATTGTTAGGCAGAGTCTAGGGTCCTGTCACCAGAGACTGTGATTTTGTAGGTCTAGTATAGTAGATGAGTAGTACATCTAATATGATCTAGTAGATAGTACATATAAAAGACATCAAGAATAGAAACTGGTTACATATGAAACATGGATCATAAAGGACAGTGGTATGTGCACTTTTCTGATTCTTAAGAAGGGAGGATACTGTCGGGGCACCTGGGTGGCTCAGTCAGTTAAGTGCCCGACTCTTGATTTCGGTTCAGGTTGTGATTTCACTGTTCATGGGATTGAGCCCCCCCGCCCCCCGCCCCATTGGGCTCTCCGCTCATGGCCTGGAGCCCACTTGGAATTCTTCCTCTCTCCTCCTGCCCCTCTCCTGCTCTCTCTCCCTCTCAAAATAAATAAATAAACATTAACAATTTTTTATAAAAAGAATGGAGGACAATGTGATTACCAGATGTCGGAATGTTTCTGGTGTACAATTACAGAAAGTAAAAAGTAGTCTCTACAAAAATGTAGTTTGGGAAACAATAGCCAGGCAAAATGGAAGTCAAAGAATAAAAAGATAACTGATAATTTAGAGAAATATATTAAAGAATACAGCCTCAGAAGACAAGATTTTGTTGGAATTATTATTCATGTTTACTCACTAATGACATTTAGATAACCTTTACTAACTCTTAAGGCAAATGGTGAAAAAGCAGGAACTTGCCCAGGAGAAGAAAGCCCCTGGAAAATACAGAAATAAATCCTCAGGCTGACTCCATGAGTGTTCAGTTGATCTAGTTCATGTTTTTACTGTAGTGCTGACTTCAAAGGAAACTCCCTGAAACTTCACAAATACTGACTTCTTTCAGAAGCTGGTAATATGAAGCAAAACAAAGTTTCCAACAACTCAGTTGTGATGAATTGTACTTGAGAACAGACAGTTCCTGTTAGAAGTAACCGTACCCTATCATGTAACCCAGCAAGCTGTCCTGGATCACCACACTTGAGAATTTCAGGTTTGTTTTTTCTAAGTTTTCTATTCTAAGGAAAGTCACTCTTTACAATGACCATCTCTTTGGAACAGAAATCACAGGCCTTACCTGTGAAATAGGTATCATAATATTCAGAGGGGTGTATGTGTGTGTGTGTATGTGTGTGTGTGTGTTTGTGAATGTGTGTGTATGTAAGAGAGAGAGAGAGACAGACAGACAGAGACAGAGAGACAGAGAGAGACATTAATTAATATAAACTATAAAAGGAATGATTTATACTCCATAAAAATGACAACTGGAAAGCTTGGGTGGCTTAGTAGGTTGAGCTTCTGACTTTGGCTCAGGTGATTTCACTGTTCATGGGTTTGTGCCCCATATCCAGCTCTGTGCTGACAGCTCAGAGCCTGGAATCTGCTTCAGATTCTGCGTCTCCCTCTCTCTCTGCCCCTCCACTTCTCGTGCTTTGTTTCTCTCTCTCTCTCTCTCTCTCTCTCTCTCAAAAATAAACATTAAAAATTTTTTAAATGCACGACCATTTTTTTTCTTATTGGATGATATAAATATGTAATAACTAGTGAATCTGCTGCCCAAGAACTCTTTCCAATCTGTTTTTGGAATTGAGAGTCCTGAAGATTGAATATCTGCAAAATTCTCTTTGAGAATTATTCACTTTATTCAACAAATATTTACTGAATGTGCCAGGCATCGTTGTAGGTGTGTGGGATATATCAGTGCACAAAACTGAGATCCCTGTCCTTGTGCTACTGCTATCTTACATCCTACTAAGGGAGAGAGAGAGAAAAAAACATAATAAATAGATACATAAATAACTGATATAGCATATTAGAGAATGGTAAGCATAGGGAAAAAGGAAACAAGTAGAGCAGGATGACAAGGATCAGGAATGTTGGTGGGCAAGATAGTCTAGGAGGGTAGGCAGGGCCAGACTCATTGAGGTCATGAGTTTTGAACAAAAATCAGAAGGACATGAAGGAGCTCAGTTCTGTGACTGGGAGGGGGGCTGGCGAGGAGTACTGCAGCCTTAGTGGGCAGCTACACAAAGGCCTGTCTGGTTGGTATGGGGAGGAACAGGAGTGGGCAGAGGGGGTCAAGCTGTGATCCAGCCCCAATAATAGCTGTGGCCAGAGTTATCTTGAATTAGGCCAAAATGACCAGGTCTTTATATTCCCACAGTGATGTGTCACTGGATGTGGGCCACCTTGGAATGGCTGTGAACTTGAACAAGGTAGCTCTCGTCAGCTGAGGGGTTTGAGAGCAGTGGGCTGTCTATTGACATCATTCCCAGCAGCGTTTATTAAAGGAACCGCTGGGAAGTATACCTCAGCATCAATCCCAGGGTGGGGGTGGGGGGTCCTCATTCCCAAGGTCACCTGTGGTCCACGAGGGCTGCTTCAGCATGATTTCAGCATTCCAACCTCCTGGAAGAAGGGAAAGAAGTAAAAGGGAACATCCTTGTGGTTGCATGCACTACTTCTGCTCACAGTTTATTGCTAGAATCTAATCATATTGCCATCCCTAGCTTCAAGAGAAACTGGGTTATAGGTTTTATATTTTATTTTATTCTTGGTGGTCTAGGATAGCAAACAAACAAAAGGATACCGAAGTATAATAGTCTCTACTACTATCATATTCCCCATCTTTGTTGGGAAGAGAGTGTGGCTTCAACACACATGACTACAAATGAAATGCAGTCCTATGAGCTCACTCAGGATTTTGTACTTTGGAGCATTGGGGAATTGAGAGATAGTACAGAAACAACATTCTCTTGAAGAGCTTATAGCAAAGAAGCCTTCAGGGGAGAAGGATAACCAGCAATTATACAGATGAGGTGTAGAACCTGTGAAGTTTGGAAACTGACGTGATCAGATTTGTGTCTACAAGCTGGTAGGGTTTGGAATCAGTCAAGTGGCATTAAGGCAGCATAAACTACTATGGAACTGATTCCTTCTTGAAGTTCTCCCTTGTCTTGCCTCTTCTGAGTGTTCTGTCTTCTTCACTGGCTTTTCTTTCCAATTCTTGACCCTTTAATGTTCTGCCTGGGTTCTGCCCTAAGTCCTCCTCTCTTCTCATACTCAATTACACTGTATTCTTTCCTTTGTTGGGAATATGATGATCTTCAAACCCAGAAATATGTCCATCTGAACATCACCATTTTATTGAATAGGATAAATGTGATGGAGTACAAACATTAAAGATTTTATTTTTCTCCCTTCTCTGTCTTCAGTTGTGCTATATCAGCTCTCCCTTAGTAGGTAGGTTCTTCCTAACGTGTCAAAAAGATCCCACAGCTTGCTGGACACTTTTGGTTGAGTCCACTTAAAACTCTAATCACATCCTTACTTTTCCACCAGCCAAGGCTTGACCCAGGGACAAAGGAACTTCAGAGTCAGTTCTTTTACTCTTTCTCCCCTTTCTCTCCTAATTCACTGGATTGGAGATCACTAGGAAGAAAGATAGAATTTTCTGTGGAAGACCTTTGGCTCTGTCTAGTCCTGTTCTCTATAGCTGGATTCTGCCAAGGTTATGGCCTCTGCCTTGTAGATGGTGAGTGAGGTTTTTTCTTGTTACTTCTCAGAGTCACCTTGGCCCCCTCTGATGCTAAGGACCTCTTTCAGCCTCTTCTCCACTTAATGTTTCTGTCTCTCCCAACTGTGGGAGCTAGTTTTGCAAGCCCTGTAAGGCTATTGTCTCTGTGTCTGCTAATACATTGGGAGGGGAAAATGGATGTCAAGTGAGAAAGATGATTAAGGGCAGCATGGAATCCATAAGCTTGAGAAGCAACTCCACAAGGACAGACAGAAACCTGTCTCTGACCTTGCCTCTGACCTTGGTGATAAGGGTATCTTGCAAAGGCTGGGGCTCATCAGCACAGAGCTAAACACACTCACAGGGACTGGAAGTAGGAGGAACTGAAGGAGGATCCACGGGAAGATTGAGCAGTTGTAGACCCTGCAAATCTCTCAAGAATCTTCCCTGTGGCCCACTGTACCTGGAAACATACAAGAAAGTAAATTCTGGGAAATGTTCCACCTTGCCAGGATGATAAATTAAAAAGTCATCACGCACTGGATAATCCATATTAGGCAAGGTGGTCTCATTGGTGAGATGACATATGCACAGCAACTGAAGCAAGAGAATGGGTCAAGAGAATAAATGAAAGATAACCAAGATATGCAGAGGCTGTAAGGCCATAACATCAGGATGGAAGATTCTGGAGAAGAGACAAACACAAGACAAATAAAGGGCAAGATCCAGGTAAGTGTCAGGAATAGTTGGAACTAAGGCCTTAACATGACCATGGCTCTATTCCTGATATTCTGTTTCTCTCTGTGTCAACTTCATGCTTTTTAAGACTGGTTTTCTCCACCTCATGGAAACATGGTCACTGATAGCATTTAAATTATACATCTTATTAGTTCAGCCACCAGAGAGAAATGGTCTACGTGTTTTCTGTGACAGTTCATCAAAACATTAGGAGGAAATTAGTCATTGGCCTAACTTGGGTTAGTTGCCCATCCCTGGACCGATTATGGAGTCCAAAAGGATGTGGTATGGTATTATCTGTTCCTGCATAACAAATTACTCCAAACTTTAGCAACTTTAAACAACAGCGAGCATTTTTTATCTCACAGTTTCTGTGCAACCAGAACTTAGGAGCAGCTTAGCTAGGTGGGTCTATCTTAGGCTGGAGCTGGGGAAGTCTCTGATGAAGCTGCAGTCAAGATATCAGCTACAGCTGCAGGCATCTGAAGACTTGACCAGGCTGAAGGATCACTTCCAAGGGGACTCATTTACATGCCTGCTAAGTTACTGCCAGCTGTTGGCAGGAGGCCTCAGTTCCACATCACGTGGACATCTTCACAGAGCTGCCTCATTGTTCTCACGGCAACGCATCTGGCTTACCCCAGAGTGAGTACTCCAAAGGAGCAAGACAGGAGCTGTAATATTTTTTTTCTGTAAAAAAATTTTATGTTTAAAATTATTTTAATTTGCGGGAGAGTATAATTGCTATACACATTATAAAGCTCAAATACTTTCTCTGATCGAGATATGGAAGTCATACTCTGTTTTTCTTTACTATTCTAATTATTACCCAGGTAAGCCCTATCTAGTGTAGGAGGAGATGACACAAGTGTGGGAAAGCAGGAGGTAAGGCTCACTGGAGGTCAGCTGCGGGGCCACATACAGGGCACTCGAACTGGCACAACTTGTGTTAGGATTCTAGACTTTGCGGCCAGAGTGGAAATGGAATATAAATGCGTGTGAGAACATTCAACTCCCTTGAGTGAAGGAATTACTACTATACGCATGAAGAAGGTGAAAGAGAAGTTTCTAGAAAAATTGGGGGAAGATTGCTGGGGGAAAAACTATTGTCTGTTACTAGTGAGAGTGTTAGTAATTCCCTTGTTCATACCTTGCTCATACCTTGCACTTCTTTGGTACCTCTTGGTACTACATCTCAATTGTTCATTTACAAATATTTCACTTTTACTAGATTATAAGATCTCTTCCTTCATATTTCAGTCTATATCACCAAGTACATTGTCTGGCACCAAGCAGACAACCAAAAATGTGTGAACTCAACTGAACTCAACAGACAGAGGATATGAACAAAGCTCTTAAATAATTAAGGGCATGTTTAAGGTGAACACAAACTTAACATCAAATCTCAAACTAGAAGGTACTTCCCGACACTTGAACGACATATCCTTTAGATGAAATGAATTAAAGACTGATGAAATTTGTACCTTCAAAAGGTAGAACAAGGTAAAGTATAAGTAATTTATATGTTAAATATTAAATAAAGAAAAGTGTCTTAAATAAATATTAGTTAGGGCTCATATTTGTTGGTGCAAGAAACAGATGCCCAGTGACACGAGCTTAACAATAAAAACAAAAAGTAGATTTATTGGAAAATAATTGGAGTAATTAATGGAATCCAAGAGGTGCCTGATCCTCAAGAACACAAGCACTAGCTGGAGCACAAAAGGAAACTCAGAAATTCTTCTCCTTGGGACCTGTATCTCTGCCCCTCTTACCACATCTCCTTTACTTTCTCAGGGCAGACCAGCTTTCTTGTTTGCCGTCTACATGTCAGTAGGAACAGTACCCAAGTTAGCGTATGTAGTGTAGCCACTTATGTTTGCTCCTCTCAGTTCCAGTTTTAGAATTTCTGAGGAAGGAATCAATAGGCCTGTTTAAGGCCAAGTGCCCTCAAGACCAACTGGTCATGCCTGGGAACAACGTCACGTTACAGGAATATTGCAAAACCTTCTGCAACCTTACAAATTGGACAAAGGGGTGACAGTAATTCCTGGAAAATAGTTTCTGGGTAGACAAAATCATAGATATGTGCGCAACGATGATTTAGATAAGGGATGACATATTCATTATAAAACATGAAGGTTGTTCAAGATCCAACAATAGTTCCTGGGGTTTGATAAGAAATCACAAGATAGTCTCAATGGCACTGTAAGAAATGACTGGTTGGAATCTTGGTCCAAGACAAGGTGGCATTTCTCATGCTCTAGTCATTTTATCGCAGTATCATCATGGCTATAGTGAAAGCACTGTCTTCATTGCTACATCTAATGAAAAGGGTTTAATTAAGATTTTAATTTCCTTTGCTGACATGTTGAGGAAGTCTTCAGAAAAGATCAACTACAGATTACAGCTTTAACTATAGTGTTTAGCCATAAAGGAGGATTCAGATGGCTTTCGTAACACCTACCTCCCTGTAGGACTTTAGTGACAACAGTAGACTTGCTAATAGCTAACTTCGGCATCGGGGAGTTTAATGCTTATATTTAAACTCAAATGTCTTCTGACACTACCTACTCTTTTTGTCTAGTGTACTTTGGCAAAAAAGACAGTGTTCTCTAAAAGGTGTAAAAACTTCCATTACAAATGTTGTTATTATGGTAAAATAGAAAACTTAAAACTACTGAATGTGGAGGCATAGAAGATTATGTTCCTGATCTAGTTTTTAGAAGGAATAGAAATCACGGTCAGAGTGAAGTTATCTCTGCAAAACGTTACCATCCTCGTCTGGGCTGCTATAACAAAATGGCAGAGACTGGGTAGCTTATAAACAACAGACATTTGTTGTCTCACAGTTCTGAAGGCTGGGGAGTCCAAGATTAAGGTGCTGGCAGATTCAGTCGATAGCTGGTAAGAGCTGACTTCTTAGATGGCTGTCTTTTTGCTGTAAACTCTCACGGCAGAAGGGGCATGGGAGCTTTCTCTGGTCTCTCTCATAAGGACAGTGATTCCATTTATGAGGGCTCTGCCTTTGTAACCTACCTAATAACCTCCCAAAGACCCCCTCTTGTAATACCATCTCCTAGTACCATCACCTTGTAGGTCAGGATTTCAACATATGAATTTGGGCAGAACACAGACATTCAATGCACAGTAGTTACTATTACACAAATGGCTTCTAAGCAGCAGGGATGTTGTATGTGTGTCTTGAGGGTGGTGGGGAGACTGGGAAGAATGAAGACTATTCTTAGATCCCTTTTTCAAATCTGCCAATTCCAAACATTCTATTTTACTCCTTATCATAGTCTATATTCACCACTGCTTTTGGGCTACAGAGTAGGGGAGGGGCAAAGGGAGAAGGAGAAGGAGAGGGAGAGAGAGAATCCCAAGCAGGCTCACGCCGTCAGCACAGAGCTTGATGTGGGGTTCGATCTCACGAACCGTGAGATCACGACCTGAGCCCAAATGAAGAGTGGGATGCCTAACCGACTGAGCCCCCTACATTCACCACTTGTTAGATGGCACCACTGAAGTCAGCATTGCAACCAGGGAAACATGATCTCAACAATATGAGTGTTCTCTGCTCCTTTTTGCCTTTGTGTGGTCTGAGGTAGGAGGAAGCATAAACCAATCTCCTCCACTGCCTGTTGGATTGGCTTGCTCATTTCCCCCCTGGCTTCCAAGTTCCCTGGTTTCAGGCTTTTTCGCATTGCTGACTATGACTTACGCTCTCAGTTCTTTCCATCAAGGTCTACCTTCATCTGCAGTCTTGTCATTCATTCATTTGGTTTCCACTTTGATTTCAAGTGTTGATGTAATAATGATCGTCTCAAACTCATCAATGCCAACATTTATAGCCAATTATAATTATGCTTCTATTTCCTTTTTTTAAAGTATTTATTTATTTATTTTGAAAGCCAGAGGAGAAGGGAGAGTATGCACGCATGTGAGAGAGAGAGAAAGAGCAGGGAAGGGGCAAACAAGAGAGGGAAAGAGAGAATCCCAAACAGGCTTCATAGTGTCAGTGTGGAGCTCAACGTGGTCCTCAAACTCACAAACCCTGAGATCATGACAGGAGCAGAAATCAAAAGTAGGACACTTAACTGACTCAGCCACCCAGGTGCCCTGATTCTATTTCCTTTAGATAATCAATGGTCAACTCCTAAAACTGAGTTCCAGAAATTTTGGCAGAATTACATTTTTTTCTATCTTCTTTTTCTTTTTTGAACCTTCATTATCAAAATGTCACACATTTTATAAAATCTGTGTGTTCTCTCCACTTGTGAATATAATATTTAAAAATGAATGATAGACAAAGTAAGTGTACTCTAAGCTTCTGGGTAATTACCCCACCCGGTGTCTAGAGTCTAGATGAGAAAAATTATAAAGCTTTTGTCAGTCACATAGAGGGACAGACAACCAAAAAGGAGGTAGGACCATTAAATTCTGTAAGACTCTACACAAAGATGGGGAGACAGAGTCCCAGACAAAACTAGAATTCACTTGTTTGGACCTGCCCAGCATTAGTCATTTGTCAGCCTGATTATACAGTAATCAAAAGCTTAGCAGCAACAAATTACATAGTGTTAAGAAATCCTTCAAATGGATTTGTCCCTAAATTCATGGCTTTCGTTGTGTCATTATTTTTGTAGCATTTATGTTGTGGTTTAAATTAATACTTCACTATGTTCTATGTTTCCTTTTTAAGCATGTTCCCCCAAATCCCTCCAAAACACTTTCTGAGTTAAGAGTTTGCCCATGGAACAAAGTGAGTTCTACACAACATTTGCTAAATGAATGAAGATTAAATGGGACAAAATTTTAGCTCCTTTAATCCAAGGGCGCTTAACTTTTTTTGTGTCCAGACCCTTCTGGCGGCCTAATGAAGCCTATGGACCCTTCTCAGGATAGTGTTTTTAATGCTCAAAATAAAATAAATAAGATTACAAAGGAAATCAAATATATTGAAGAAACAAAGTATTGTATTTTTGAAAACTGAGATAAAATAGCACATAAGTTTCTTTATCAACCCATTAAATTAAATGATCATGCCCAATAACTACCATATTTTCAAAGTCGTGATGAATATAATGATACATTGAGATATCTGTAACAACTGTAATGAGATATGAAAGTATCTGAAATTTCTATTGGTGACAGTGTCTGTGCTAAGGTTTCTACCCCCAGATGTTGCCGGCATCTGTTCCATGACCCTGGGTTTGTGTCCTTTGTTTTTTGGGCCCCAAGGCAACTCTACTTGTGCGCAGTCTCTCAAAGTCTCTCCTAAAGATAACCTTTCAGACTTCTGCTTTTTGCTTTTCATTTCCTATAAGCAATTCTCAAAAAGTCCCGTATTCCCAGTCTCTCAAGAGGAAAAAGTGACACTTGTCACTGGCCACTGACATCTTAATAGAAAATGTAGAGGGGTCAGTAGGTAGCAAATACATTTTAAGGTGAAGCTTGTAACAAACTCTTTTATCTAAGACCTGACCCCAGTTTAAATATTAAAGATATTCCCAGGGTTCAATTCTAAGCAGTCCTCATTTTTCTCTATAATCTTTAATAATGCCCAGGCTTGGTTTTCCTAGGTTCTTCATTTCACTCTCTGCTTCCTTCTTTGGAGAGCTGGCTCCTGCATTTTATGTTGTCTTTCTCCTGGTCGGAAGACTATCGTGAATAGCCAGTGTGATGGTTAATTTTATGTGTGAGCTTGGCCAGGCTATGGTATCCAGCTGTTTGATCAAACACCAGGCTAGATGTTGCTGTGATGGTATGTTTAAGGTGTGATTAACATTTAAATCAGTACACTTTGAATAAAGCAGATTATTCTCTATGATGTGGGTGGGCCTCGTCCAACTGGTTGAAGGCCGGAAAAGAAAAGACTGAGGTCCTCCCAGGAGGAAGGAATTCAGCCTCCAGACTGCCTTATGGATTCTTCTCAGGGTCTCTAGCTGCTGGTCTGCTCTACAGATTTCACTCCTGCCAGCCTCCACAACTGTGTGAGCCAATTCCTTAAACTATCTCTCTCTCTTTCCATCCTAATGGTTCTGTTTCTCTGGAGAACCTTATTCAGATTCATTGCTCTTTATTTGGGCTTCTCCTACCCTTATGGGATTTGGATCTTTCCCCACCAATACCTATATCTGCCTGATCTAAACATGACTTTTGTCATTTCTTGAAATATTGCACACTTTATTTTCCAGCAGCCCTTGCTGGCATCAGTCTGCAGCAGCATCAATATTCTCCTAACCTTCTCCCATTATTTTTGATTCTCCTCTGTCTTCTTCTTAGCCTGAGCTGGTGAGGTCCCAGAAAGTCTTCTGCCTGAGTCTGGTTATGAGAAGAATTTTGTTGCTTCTAAATATACCTCTCAATGCTCTCAATATGGCATTAATCCTAACTACTAGAACAGGGATATTTTCTCTGGTAAATGAACAGATTCATAATCTGATTTTCAATCTGTTTCTTATGAATTGATTAGTAGGAGGCAGTCATCTAGGACTAGCGCATTTATGATTGAAGTAATGAAAGGGACTTTCCAAAACCGACGAGGTTGAGGGCCATGGCGAATTCGGTAAAGGCACTTATGTTAGTTTCCTAGAGCAGCTGTACCAAATTACCTCAAATTTGGTGGCCTAAAACACCAGAAATGTATCCTCTTATAGTTCAAGAGGCCCAAAGTCCAAAATCCAGCACTTCTGTCCAGAGGCTTTAAGGACGAGCACTTCTTTGTCTCTTCTGGCTTCTGGGGATTATTGGCATTCCTTAGCTCCCTCTGCTTGGGGTCCCATCACTGCAATCTTTGCTTCCGTCTTTACACCCTTATCTTCTGTGTATCTATGTCGAATTTCCCTCTGTATTTATCATGCGTTGGCATTTAGAGCCCACCCATACAATCCAAGGCGATGTCGTCCTAAGGCATCATTCACAGGTTCTGAAGATTAGGGTGTGGACAGACCTTTGGGGAGCCTTTTTCCAACCTACCACACACAGCATCCTTTTGCAACAGCCACCTCCCTCTTTGACTTCTTTTTAACTGCAAGAGTACTTTCTCATAAAAGTTCTATCTGCAAAATGCAGGCTGAGTTTTTCAAAACGGGTCAATATAACATGGAAAATACACATGCCACAGAATGGGGCTGGAGAAATACCCTATCAAGTCAAAAGTTTTACCTCCACATTCTAAGCAGATTTCTTTGCAGGTTTTATGATACAAGGCAGAGATTTGATAAGAAACTGACCCTGAGAAAGCTTGCCATACCAAATGCATCAAAACAAGGCCAAAGGGCGCACCTAGGTGGCTCAGTCTGTTAAGCGTCTGACTCTTGATTTCAACTCAGATCATGTTCTCCCGGTTTGTGAGATTGAGCCCCATGTTGGGCTCTGCACTCACAGTGTAGAACCTGCTTGGGATTCTCTCTCCCCCCCCCCCCCGCCCTTCCTCTGCTCTCTTTCTCTCTTTCAAAATAAATACATAAACATTAAAGACCAAAAAAATGTCCAAAAACCAAGAGTGCCCATCATTTGACTTCTGGTGACCCTAATTATTCACAAGATCATGAAATCCAAATGTATAATTTCAGGTCCAAGATGAAATCAATGCTCTAGTAACATAATGTTTGTAACACTATCAATATGTTGGCTAGAAGTGCAAGAAAGAACTCAGAACTAGTTGTGATTGATTAACACTTGGCAAAAGAATTGACATTTACCACGTGAAAAATACCGTTTGTATGAATACGTGTGATTATATTCAATGAAAGTTATGGCTTTGCCTTGAATCATTACTTTGCATGTGAAAATCTGATTTCTGTATCCCACTTTTACTGACTGACGCCTGTACTAGTGAATGCTCATATTCTTGGGTTGTGTGTATTAGTTCCCTCTTCAATTTTGGGGAGAAAGTTATTTTTCCATATACAGGGTTTCCCTAGAAGATTGCTTTGGCTATTAGAGGGTGCTGTTGGCCAAGACCCTGAGAAAGCATGAAAATTTTTTTCTGATAGTAAAAGCAATAGCACTCTAGCAAGTATTACTAGTGAGAAAATGCTCTGACTAAGCCTTCACAGATGTTCGCCCTTTTTTTTTTGGCTGTTATTTTGGGTTCACATTATCAGCAGGAACCAGAAGTATGATTCTCTCTTGACCCTCAATTTTAGCAGGAAATGTACATTGAAGAAGCATATGGATGGGGGAAATAGGATTACAAAATACCAGCAGCAGCAGTGTAATCAACGCGCTCAACAGAAGATATTTTCTTATTTTAAAGTATCCCTGAGTCTTTATTTCAATCCTACAGCAAAATTGCATTCTCAAACTTCTTGGTTTAGAGAAGACTCAAAGGGTGGTCTGTGTTGCCCAGGCTTTCTCAGCACACAATATAAGACACTGTGTAGGAGAAAATACATTCTACATTAGGCCAAGTGACTTCCCTACTAGTTAAAGAATGAGATGAACTATATTTCTCCTTTGAAGCAGATTAGACTTTGTTGTCAAGCATGATGGTTATCTTTAAACCTCGTGCATATGTTCTTCAATATTTTATTTCTAACGTTACCTGAATTTGTATTTAAGAGTGTTTTTCCTACAGTACAACTCATTTTTATAACTCTCAGAACATCAAAAAACTTTGAAATGATAAAAGCAAAGAAATACTTCTTGTTCTCTTCTTTTTAATTTTTTCCTGCATCAAAAGTCCTTTGGATTTTTTTTCTTGACTTTATCTGAAGGTAATATGCACACTCAAGTACTAAAGAGAATTGTTGTAAATGTGTCTGCATTTGTGGTTTCAATCAAAAGAAAGAGACCTCTGAAAAAAGATTACAGTATTCTAAATTTTCTTGCCAAGAAGAAACATTGTATGAATTCCAAATTCATGTTAGTTACCTACTACAAAAGCCTTATCAAGCTAAATATCTTGTGAATCTGTATCTATATCCCATCTGTATATCTATATCTATATAACATTTGGTGTATTGACAGACTCTTATCTGTTACATCAGCAATTCAAATTTATGCTTATATTTAAGCTACCCAGCATGCCAACTAAAGGGTTAGTACTGTCATTTTGGTTTAATGTACGAGGTGATGTTCATGGTTTGGAATAGGGATAGCAGAATTTCACGGATGTCAACATGCTCAGATGATTAACTCCTCAAAAAAAAAAGATTCTGGGTAACTATTACATTAGGTAGACATGATAAGTTTATAAGATTGTAATCCACAGTTATTGTTATGAATCTTTCTAGCACTCTCTCCAATATAAAAATAATATACCCAGGAATCAGGAGACTAAATAGTATACTAGGAAGAGTATGGGCTCCCCTGGTAAGGGCAACAAAAGCAAAATTAAACTATTGGGGCTATACCGAAATAAAAAAGCTTTTGCACAGTGAGGGAAACCATCAAAAAGCAATCTACTGAATGGGAGAAGATATTTGCAAGCGAAATATTCAATAAGGGGTTAATATCCAAAATACACAAAGAACTCAATCCACCCCCAAATAATCCAATTAAAAATGGACAGAGGACCTAAACAGTAGTTTTCCAAAGAAGATATACAGATGGCCGACACATGAAAAGATGCTCAACATCACTAGTCATCAGGGAAATGCAAATTAAAACCACAATGAGTTATCACTTTATACCTGTCAGAAAGGCTAAAGTAAAAAACACAAGAAATAACACATTTTGGCAAGGACATAGAAAATAAGGAATACTCGTACACTGTTGGTGGGAATACAAACTGGTGTAGCCATTGTAGAAAACAGTTTGGAGGTTACTCAAACAATTAAAAATAGAAATACCAGGGGTTCCTGGGTGGCTTAGTTGGTTAAGTGTCTGACTCTTGATCTCAGCTCAGGTCATGATCTCACAGTTCGTGGGATCAAGCCCCATGATTGGGGTTCTGTCTCTCTCTGCCCCACCCCACCCCCCTCTCAAAATAAAGAAATAAGCTTAAAAAAATAGAAATACCATATTCCACTACTTGATATTTAACCCCCAAAATGAAAACACTAATTCAAAAAGATATATGCACCCCTATGTTAATTAATAGCAGCATTTTTTACAATAGACAAGATGTACAAGCAACCCAAGTGTCCATCCATACATGAAATGGATAAAGAAGATGTAGTATGTACACACACACACACACACACACACACCCAAAAGAATATTACTCAGCTATGAAATGGAACAATATCTTGCCATTTGGGATGACATGGAAGGACCTGGAAGGTATAATGCTAAGTGAAATAAATCAGACAGAAAAAGGAAAATATCAAATTATTTCACTCATATGTGGAATTTAGGAAACAAATGAACAAAGAAAAAAAGAAACAAACAAAAACCCTGGACTCTTTAATATAGAGAACTGATGGTCACCAGAAGGGAGGTGGGTGGAGGGGATGGGTGAAATAGACAAAGAGGATTAAGAGCACACTATCATGATGAGCACTGAGAAATGTAGGGGCACCTGGGTGGCTCAGTCGGTTCAGTGTCCGACTTCGGCTCAGGTCATGATCACTCGGTTTGTGAGTTCGAGCCCCACGTCGGGCTCTGTGCTGAGAGCTTGTGGATTCTGTGTCTCCCTCTCTCTCTTCCCCTCCCCTGCTCATGCTCTATCTCTCTGTCTCTCAATAATAAATAAATGTTAAAAAAATTGAAAGAAATGTATAGAATTGTTGAATCATTATATTGTACACTGGAAACTAATATAATACTGTATGTTAACTATAATTGACCATAAAAATAAAAATAATGCATTATAGAAATGAAACAAAAGTGAGAAGTAAAACATATTATGAAATAAAAAGGAGAATTTAAAATACATCATGAGATTCACAAGGGAGCTAAGTATGGAATATAATAATAGGGGTTAGTATGTTTTACAAAGAAGATAGGATATGACAGTCCTTCAATACACATACTCCTTGGAACAACTGGACTAGATATTCCTCCAAGATTCCTTTGCTAAATAAACTGGATCTCATTTTAGGGAAAAATCCATGTCTAGTCATTATTGCATCTGTTTTCAATGTTCAAGTTAGTAAAATATTTATTTTCTATTACTTTTTTATTAAAATTTCTTTTAATGTTTTCATTTATTTTTGAGAGAAAGAGAGACAGAGTGTGAGTGGGGGAGGGGCAGAGAGAGAGGGATTCACAGAGTCCAAAGCAGGCTCCAGGCTCTAAACTGTCAGCACCGAGCCCCATGCGGAGCTCGAACCCATGAACCACGAGATCATGACCTGAGCCAAAGTCAGATGCTTAACCGACTGAACCACCCAAGGGTCCCTATTTTCTATTATCTTAAAGAAAACAAAGAATAAAACATTAAAAAAAAAAAAAAGGACATAGACTTTGGAGTCAGACAAACTTGAATTTGAACTACAGATCTGTCTCTTTTTTTCTGTCTCTTGGTAAGTTAATGTTCATGAGCCTCTATTTCTCCCATTTTTAAATTAGAGATAGTATCAGCTTTTGTAAATTAAGAAAATACGTGTAGGGGCGCCTGGGTGGCTCAGTCGGTTAAGCGTCTGATTTAAGCTCAGGTCATGATCTCCCAGTTGGTGAGTTGGAGCTCCGGGTCGTACTCTGTGCTGACAGCTCAGAGCCTGGAGCCTGCCCTGGATTCTGTGTCTCCCTCTCTCTCTGCCCATTCTCCACTCGTGTTCTGTCTCTCTCACTCTCAAAAATAAATAATAAAATAGTAAAAAGAATTTACAGGAAAATATGTGTAAAAAGCTTATCAGTGTACTTGATAATATTTTCCTTCTTTTTAAATAGCTTAATTAAATTAAACAACTTTAGATATAGTCTAATAAAGCAAATGTCCCTTCTGTACATACTATAGTCATTAAAATAAACAGATACCTAGAAAGATATGGTTGGCTGTATTAGCAATTAGGCAGGGATCTCTGAGTAACTTAACCTTTCTTTAAAAATAGTGTAATATAAATACAACATTAGTGGTATAACAATGGTAATAGGCATTTATTGACATAATAATGTCAACAATAGACATAATAGACTATGGTCCATACATTTTGTAATATGCACTTTTATTCAGTCCTTACAACGATCTCATGAGGCAAATACTATGATTATCCCCATTTTAGGATGGTTCAGTAGCTTGCTCAGGGTCACACAGTTATTAGTCAGCAGGGCTGGGAAGTGAACTCCATTCTATATGACTTCAACTTGTGGCAGTGATAATAGAAGAGGATGAGCTGAATAGCTACTAAGAGTTACAATGCACTCTACTTCCTGGCTGTTTGGATGAGGGTCTCAGGGAAAAATTAGGGTCAAAGCAAGTAAGTAGATCACTAGTGGTGCACTTCTAAGTAGAAGAGTCGCCAGTAACTTACGACGTTAACCTAAACCCCCAAAAGCATTTACTGCAAGGTTCCAGGGCTGACCCATAGAACCCAAAGCCAGGAATGCAGCTGATACAGGGACAGAGAAAGTATTTCCTTCTCTTCTCTGAACATCTGTTTCATTTGTCTCTGGGCAGATGGGCTTCCTTGGCTTCCAACTCACATAGAACAATTCATGGCTGGCTCACGGCTCCCAAATTTGCATATTTCAGGTTCAGCTACATAGAGAAACATTCTCTCTTTCTCTTCTAATTCTAAGGGAATCAAGCTGACCCAGTTGGAGTCAGGTGCCCCCCATCCAAGAAACTGTCACCAGGGTTGCAGAGTTACATAACACAAACTTGGCCTCTGTGAAATAATCCATGGCAAGGGATCAATCCCCAGAGAAGGGGGTCTAGGCAGACAACTCCATGTGTGGCTATCAAAGCGTCTTTCACTAAGAGGAAATGCCCAGGGTTCTAGGCAGTGGTCCTGTCAAGGAGGCAGTGAACTAGGCCCTTTGCTCTGGAAATGTTTATCTTACTTATGGGAAAAAGTTTGTGAGTATTGATGGTGAGTTGCAAATGGTTTCATAATTCAAGTCTTTCTGCCTTGAAGATGTCCTTTGGTATGGAACCCACAGTGCGTTCTTGGGTATTGACAGTAATTACCTCTTCATGTCATCAAAGATAGATAATGTCCATCTTGCATGATCCACCCCCCCCCAAATCTACCTTGACTCTAGAAGGTTTTAAGTTTAAATAGCAGAGTGCTGTGGTGTAATGGGGTACTCACAATGTTCGTTTTGGGAGAAAACTTAATGGGTGTGGCAGCTGTAAAAACCTGCCATTTTATAGTTTTAAGCATTTTTTACTTACTAAAGTTTGAGACTTAACCTTACCTGTGGAACGGAGAGTTCCTTCATTTTGGGGAAAATGACATTGCAAAGCAAATTAGGTTCTTTTCCAACGTTCTTGGGGAAGAGACTTCAAGCAGAGAAGTCATTTGGGCAGAGATACATCTAACAAAGCAGCGCTATTTAGTAAATAAATTAGGAAACTTAGGTCTCCACCAATGATATTTCCCTTAGAAATGAGATTTAGCCCTCCATTCTGGCCTCTTTAGGTTAGCTACTCTCTGCAAGGTGAGAAATCCCCAAGGCCAAGGGGACATGCCAAGTTGGAGCCTGTTTTCCCACTTCCTGACTGCACTGTGGGCATCAAGGACCCCTTAATTCCCTGCTCAAACATCCACATCCCTTTGCAAGCCTCTTCACTGAGTCTGATTTCTTGAGAATACTCTGAGGCACAGAGGTGCAAGGACAGAGCTTAAATGAGTGACCACTTGTGAGACCTTGTGCTTAGGGATGGAGCTGAGTAGAAGCAGAAGAGGGGTGGGCCCAGGACTTCCATTTGTACCCTTGCTCTGGGCACCACAAATGTTAGGGGCGGGCTGCCCTCCGAGGATTAGTTCTCAAACCTTACACAGAAGAATCACTGGAAGGGTTGGTTTAACATACACACTCCCTGGGCCTTGTCACCAGAGATCCTCATACAATTGGGTCTGGCATCGGGTCCAAAAATCCGTGTTTTAACAAGTCCCCCAGGGACTCACATGATAGCAAACACTTCTTTTGAAAATTTCGTCTTCTTCAATCTGAATTTAGAAGCTCTGTGTTCATTTATTTTTTCTTGTTCTTATAGAGATAATGTGTACATGCGTATATGTTTTCTTATTGAAGAATTTCCCCTCGGGATGCCGGCAGTAAGAACCTTCCAAAATTACAGGGAATATACTGAGGGCTGACATGTGCACTTCTTGCTGGGGGAGAGACCTAGGGCAGCCTCAGCTGGCACAGGTTGGTGAAGGCGGCACTGAGGCTGTGGTGTTAGGACACGAGTATATGGATGGTGGGAAATGTGACAACGGTGGACAATGAGAGTTCTGATGTCTTTTGGAGGCTGTGGCATAAGAACAGTACCTCCCTGAAGAGAATGGATCATCTAGGGAAGATAGACTCATGTCAGTATATGAGGGCTTGGAAGGTGAGCCTTGGGTTGGGGCACAAGAAAATCTCCTGTTCTCTCTTTTGAACTTGACTTTTTGCCCTGGGGCTGTGGAAATATTTGGATCATTCTTGGATGTAGAAGTCAGGTGGCCCCCACACAGGAAATGGGTGGCATACTCTTGGGATTGCATCCCCGTAGTCTCTATTTGCCACTTCGAAGAAGTGGTAAAAGAATTCATTAGGCTGCTTTTCCCTTTCATTCTTCCTAAACTTAGGGAATTAGGTAAGGAGGAAATTGGTGTCCTCTTTTCCTGGGGTCAGAGCACTGGTAGGGAGGACCCTTCAGTGCCCAGGAGAGTGTCCAGTCTCCAGAGGTCACTATCACTGAGGTGGTAGCATGGTGGAAGACAAAGTGGTCAAGGCTAGCGCTTGAGCAATTACGGTGAGGTGTCATGTGCTTTTTGCAAATTGGTCTGATCTTATCAAGCAATCACAGACTGGGACCAGGGACTTTGGGTCACATTCATGGCCTTTTTGAATGTTTCTTGGCATTTTTATGCGAAGACCACATTATGATGGGAAAAACATGCTGGGTCCATGTGGAACTCTGAAAAGGGCAATTCCTGGAGGCACTTCCTGGAGGCACAGCCCAACGCTTTTTCTATCATGCAAAAGAAATGTTCAAATGACACACTTTGCTGTTGGGAATAGTATGGTTAGAAACTCATTCCCAGAGGTAGAGATGCAACAGAAAGTACAGGAAGGTTTTCAGGGTTGTTTATGACCATAAAATGGTGCTTGATGAGGAAGATAAAAAGGAAAGGGGGCAGAAACTGAAGTCTGGGTAACACGTTCAAAATGTCATTAATGAAACAGTCTGCAGTTATTTAAAAGGGAATTAAAACCTGAGGGTCTGAAAAGTCCCCAATATTTGAAACAATGGGGGATTTTTTGGAAGTCATAAGATCATAAGGAATTCAAACTTATCTGATAATTTAAGCTGGTTGGATAAGTTTAGGAACCAACAGGATGTGAAGGTAAAATCTGACCATAAACTGAGGCTCACCTCAACAACATTCACTGGATTAGTTTTGGAAGTGGAACTGTGTTCCTATTATAAATTGTCTTAAAGAGGTAACTGTCCTCTTTGCTTGGGTAAAAAATTATTAACTTTTAAACCCAGGAAGATACAGAAATAATACAATGATAAACCATAAACCTATACTTGATTATTTAAATTCAAGAACAAGTTTAGTGGGGCACCTGGGTGGCTCAGCTGGTTAAATATCCAACTCTTGATTTTGGTTCAGGTCATGATCTCATGGTTCCTGAGTTTGAGCCCCATGTTGGGCTCAGTGCTGACAACACAGAGCCTGCTTGGGACTCTTTCTCTCTCTCTCTCTCTCCCTCTTTCTCTCTGTCCCTCCCCACCCCCCAAATAAATAAATAAACTTAAAAAAAAAGAACAAGTTTAGTAACTAGACTTGCACTCAATATACAATATACTTCGTATATTGTTCGTATTTTAGGCTTAAGAGGATTTGATCCTCTAAATTTAAAGGTCTGGTTTATTAGGTATATAAAATTGCTTATAATAAAGATTTTATTTATACTGACTGGTCAGGCGATGTAAGCATTTATTATTGTAATTTAGGATGTCTGAGAGAATCTGATTGATTAAATGTACAAATAGGTAAATATTTACAAGACGGTGAGCTGTCAAATGTAAGAGATATTTGAGGATTAATCAGAGCACAAGTGATTGTTCCGAGATGATATAAAAATGTATAAAGAAAGACAGATTTAAAAGTCCTATTCTAATAAATTGAATATTACTCAAAATACAATTATAAATATGCTTTTCTGTACACAAAAGCCCCCCTCAAATTAATAAAAGCTTACTTGGACGTTGTGTAGTGCAAACTCTGGCTCCACTACTCCCTGGCACATGACTTTGAGCAGGTTACTCAATCTCTCTGTTCTTCTTTCCTCATTGTAACATGGAGCTGATATTAGTATTCTCTCAGGGAGTTGAACGAGATGTAGTGAGAAGATATATGCAAAGCACTTCGTGTTTAGCACATGCTAGGTGCTCAATAATTGAATATCATTCTAATAGTATCAATTTTAAGATTTAGAAATTAGTGTGCAGTAAATTTTAAGATTTAAAAATCAGTGTGCAATAAATAACCACACATCATTGCTGGGATGCTGGAAGGAGTTTTGGTTAAAGGCCTTAGAGATGGAGCGGCTCAGAGGACTGTGGTCTCCAGCACTTGATTCTTGTCCTCAGCAGTTACCTGGCTTTTGAAAATCAACTATTAAAAAAAATTTTTTTCCCTTGAATAGTTTAAAATCATCTGTGCTGTAATAACAAATTTCCTAAAAGAAAGGCACAGAAAAATGCCTCTACATGGGCATTTACACATGGTGGTGATGGGGTTACTATAAGCAAACCTGCAAAACATAAGAATAAAAAAATATTTGACTTCACAGCAAAGATAAGGATTGTTGCTATGTTCACCTACATTCACATGATGGCAATAATTTGGTTCAAACATGTGATTACTATAGTAAATTATACAGACACGTATGGAAATTATGCTTGTGACAGTCAATTGTTCTGATTTCTTAAGAGATGTGGGCAAGCTGTGTTCCTCCTCACTCTCTCCTATACAAGAGGGATAGAGATTGAGTAGAAATGAACTTGAGAAATAAAAAGCCACATCCTACCTTCTACCCACATCAAAAATTGTTGCACTACTAGAGATTGGGACTGTATGGGAGAGGAAGATACGTTACTATCAGATATTAAATCACAAGTTCAGCTTACTATTTGTAATTGTGAATACTGCACTGCAACTCAGGAAGAAATTGAAGCTCGAAATTAAGCTCGAAAAAGGTGAGAATACAGTTAGCATAAATCTGTGGTTAAAACATCCATGGAATGTGGGAATCACTAAGTCTTGTTGATTGCAGCTTCTTATTTTAAATTAGCAGCCCACCTGTTACTACAAAATCATAGAATCAGATGACACTTCACCTGCTTCAAGTCTCTTACCTCCTTCTTAAACTGCTTCTCAATGAGACCCATTTAATTTTGCTTTTCATAAAGATTCCCAGGAAGAGATTCTATGACTTCCCTTGTTAGTGCTTCCATAGCCGTCAGCCCACATAACCAGGAAATCTTTCCTGGTGTCTCTTAGGAAATCCCCTTGAAATTAATGAGTAACCAAATCTTGCTCCTGAGTGGGAGGGAAAGATAATTGAATAGGAGTCTGCTAAACCAAAGGTGAATGGGGCCCCAGTTCGTTAGTTCATGTCTGAGCTTCCAGAAGGGATGAGGCAAGTTCTGCAGGTGAATCACAGAGAGAGGTGATCGGTTCCTGGCCCACCCCTTCGTTTTAGGGAGAGTCTGGTGGAACTGTGCCAGACAGTACCACTATAGAAAACAAACAGAACCTCAGTTCACTTCAGAAACCCTTAGAAATTTGTAGAGAGCCGTGTATGTAGTATTTACTGTTTAAAAAATTGCACTGTACAAAGATTTTAAGGGATATACACAAACATATTTATTTACTCAATTTTCAATAAATGCTTTAAAATTATAACATGTGGTTCAAAAAAAGAGGGCTTATTAAAAACTCAGGTTGTTGAGTCAGTGTTGGGGATAGATGGGACTGTTTTAGAAATGGCTGGGGTGACCTAGTGACATCATATGTCATGGCCATTAAGGCAAGGAAAATAAGAAAAAATTCCAGTGCATTTCTAAATTTTTTAAAAATTTGTTTTGACGTTTATTTATTTTTGAAGGAGAGAGAGACAGAGCATGATGGGGGAGGGGCAGAGAGAGAGAGGGAGACGCAGAATCCCAAGGAGGCTCTAGGCTCTGAGCTGTCAGCACAGAGCCTGACACGGGGCTTGAACCCACAAACCACGAGATCATGACCTGAGCTGAAGTTGGAGGCTTAACCGACTAAGCCACCCAGGCGCCCCATATTTCTAAATTTTCTTAATGTTTATTTATTTTTGAGAGACAGAGAGAGAGAGAGAGAGACAGACAGACAGACAGACAGAGTGTGAGTGGGGGAGGGACAAAAAGGGAGGAAGACACAGAATCCGAAGCAGGCTCAAGACTGTCAGCACAGAGCCCGAGGCAGGGCTCTAACTGATGGACCACGAGATCATGACCTGAGCCTAAGTCGGACTCTTAACAGACTTGAGTCACCCAGGGGCCCTCCAATGCATTTCTAAATGGAAGCTACTTAAGAAAAAAAAGTCAGATATGAAGAGAGATTGAAAATCAAGTTAAATTCAGGTTAGATGACTCCTAGTAATGGGGTTAGTGGCAAAGAAGCTATTTAAACACTCAAAAGAAGGTCCAAGAGAATTGTTGGAGTTTCTAAGCTGGGGCTCAGGGAACAATGAAATGGTCAAGATCAGAAAAATTGGGGGGCAGACAGCTGTTCTAGTAAAGAATCCTAGAACAAGGCCAAGAGATTGGGGATTTGAGCAGGATTGGTCAAAGCAGGGTTTGGGGACAGGGTGAAGAAAACAGATGGGCAAGATATAAGTTATTATCAGCATAACCCTACTTCAAACTCCAAGTTCAGGTTGTAGTACTAGGAGAAGCAGTGAAGACAGTACCCCAAAATCTCCAAGTGGCAGCAAATCAGCACAGATCCAGACAAGCAGGTGAGGGCTGCTCTTGGTCCTTAAGAGCATTTTGGGGTACACTGGTAAAAACTACCCTTTCTTATAGGAGATGGGGTTTAGTGTCAGGTCTTGAGGTTTGGTGGACGGATCATAGGCTGGTTGTCAGCCCACATCAACTGAGGCCCACGTGCACACAAATGCACAACGTGGCTCCACAAGAATGGTTACACCAGCATATCTCAGGTTCTTATCTCAGGACCCCACTCTATTACCACTGACTCAGAGTTTTGGGAGGAAGTTCCTGGAATTGTATTTGTTCCTTAAACTTAAAAAAAATGAGGGGCGCCTGGGTGGCTCAGTCGGTTGGGTGTCTTACTTCGGCTCAGGTCATGATCTCACAGTTTGCGAGTTCGAGCCCCGCATCAAGCTCTGTGCTGACAGCTCAGAGCCTGGAGCCTGCTTCAGATTCTGTGTCTCCTTCTCTCTCTGCCCCTGCCCCACTCAGGCGCTGTCCGTCGGTCTCTCTCAAATATAAATAAACATCTAAAAAAATAAATAAATAAATAAATAAATAAATAAACAAACATCTAAAAAACTTTAAAAAATTACATATATAAAAATTATATCTATATAAATTATATTTTTATATGTATTTTAAATATTTTAATACATTTCATTTTATGTATAACAAATATACATATATACATACATACAATGTATAATGTGTGTGTATACATATAAATATATGTTTTTTGGAGGCAAAAGTAGTAACTGCCTATAGAAACAAAAATCAAACAAAAGTATGCATGAAGAAAAAACGTGACCGCCTACCTTTCCCTTTTGACCCCACTCCCGATTCCCCAGGATTAAGCACTCTTTATAGATTTTCTTTGTATCCAGAAAAATGTATCCATGTTATCTCTATTTGGTCTCATATGAGACAAAAATTATGAAGTAATATTCACCAAGTTCCCCTATACATTCCCCACTCCCCCATCATGAAAAAAAGTCTTTGCCTCCTTGGAAACCAGGGGCTTGGTTGGAGAGGTGAAAAAAATGAGTTAGAAGAGATGCAACTTAGATGAGCCTGAGATGTCTGTATCAGTGTGGATCCTGGCAGGAAACAGATGGCACACTCACGCTGGGTCACTGAGAAGAGCTTCATTAAGGGACTGTTCACAAAGGACTGAGCAGAGTTTCAAGAAACTAACAAGAGATGCCGAAGTACCCCAGGGTTAATGACAACTGGGAGCTGTTGACCTCCACTGAGCTTCGTGGGGCAAGGTGTGCAGCTGCCAGAACCCATGTTGAAAACTCCCCAAAGAGGGATCCAAGGGGAAGAATAGCTTGACCTCACTCTCTTCCCTTTCTTCTACTTCCTCCCAAGGCTCCCCACTGGCCCCACCCATCAGGAAACCAGAAGGCAATTCCATTTCAGTCAGCCTTCCAGGACACGGGACAGGATAGCATAGGGGGCTCGAGGGGTGGTTGGAGGGTAGCCAGCACATGTTTCTGAAAATGCACATCTTAAGAGGCAGGAGGAAGAATGGAAAAACTGCCAGGGCACTGTATAAAAAGAACAAAAGCATTTGGGGTATTTAGAGAAAGCAGGACAGCCTGGAGTTCTGTCACTGCACTGCTGGTATATGTATGTCACGTGCATGTGCATGTGTTCTATCTATGATCTTAAACCCAATGGACTCTTCACACTTTTGTGTGATCACTAAATGAGTATTTTAAGGCCACTGAAGTTATTATTTCTTCGAAAAGGCACTAAATGAAGGAATGAAGACTGCAGTACTCAGTGAGTGCATACTAAACCTTGGGCATGTACTGAGTACTTCATGGACATTATCTTCATTGTTTTTCCCAACAACTCTATGAAACAGGTACTATCCTCATTCTCATATCACCAAAAAAGACATCATGGCTGAGAGAATCTAAATAAGTTGCCCAAAGTCACAAGGAAGTGGTAGAGATTGGGGTCTGAACTCCGGGTCTGTGCAATTCCCCAAACCCAGGCACTGAGACCTTATGCTGCACACAGGACATATCCACTACTTTCCAGTCTTGCCTTGGTCATTTTCCTTCACAGTTCCAGCGGCAGGGTCTGGAGTTTCCCTCGTTAGTTATGCAAACAGCAAAGCTGGTTACACAATAAAGGAAAGAAGGGCAATTCTGGCACTAATTTTAGGGCAAACCACAGATGTCTTTGATGTTTGCATTGTACATGAGAACAGAGCCAGTGATCTGACAGCTGCTGGCAGCCCTGATCAAATATGCAGAATATTAAGGCAGCTTTATCTCAGCCCCTAATTACAGCTGGCACAGAGGAAATTTATTTTGCAAGGGAGGAGATGTCAAATGGTATAAATGCAATATATAACCAACTATGATTGCTTCATTCTACTTTCTCAGGGCTGCCCAATTGCAAAGCATTTTCTACAAAACATTTATTAAATGACATTCCTCTCAACCTGTGTAATCCAAACTTTGTTTTAGACGTTACTGAGCAGCTCAGTTGTTTTAGATATTATTGAACAGCTCGATTGCTTTATTGTCTCATACTTAAATTTGTTTTCCTCTTTTCCTTCAGATATAAACTATATCCGGCACTTAATCCAAAACCAAATGTAATTATAACCTTCTTGTCTAGTCCAGGTTTTTACACCCACATAACCAATATCATAGGAGCATAACTTAATGTCTTTTTATCATCAGAACTTGTTTCATATTTGTAAGGTCAGAGAAATGGCCTCGTAATGCGGATATAGAGCAAAGAACAAACAGTTGGCTACTTCAGCTACCCCTGGTCATAACTGGATGAAGCTCTGCTTCCCACGTTTGGCCAAAGGCACTGCAAGCCACGTGGGGTTTAAACAAATGCACGCTGCCCAGATGCCCTTGTTGCCCAGCGATGGCAGAGCTCTCCAGCTGTTTGCTCCTTCAGGGTCTGCCTCAGCTAGAGAGACCACCTCCCGAAGCTGTGCCCTTCCAGGGACAGCGCGTATCCAGGGACTGAGTGGGACAGGATAGAAAGGCGCAGGCATTTCCACCTGCTGTGAGACTTCCTCCCTCTGTTCCACCTTCCTTCCTTTCCTTCCTGTCAGGGTGGATCTCTCATGAACATCTCACACTCAATTCCTTCTCGGCATCCCGTGGCATCTGCGACACCATATAAAGTCAGTCACTTTAAAGCAGTTCTGCTTTTTGAGAGGAATGATCTTTTACCCATCATCTTGAGATTAGAATATATGTGGAGTTAAAGTCCAGTGATTACGTTGGTATGAAATTGCCACACTAAAGTTTATCGATTAATTATATACCAGAAAGTTAATTTTTTCTCTGCACACTGAAATGCATTGCTAAAGCAAGAAGCACTTTTCCCTGTTTAAAAGCCTTTCTTGATTCCAATGTATCTGACACTCTAAAATTCCATCTCTCCTTGAGCCCTTTTCCTTATTGCATTTCAAAGAAAAAATATACTGTTTTTCTTTCTACCTTTTTGGCTACTCCTGTATTATCTGTGCGTATTGCCCTTGGCGGTGGACCCCAAGATTCTATCCTTGGCCTTTGTTCTTCCACATTTCCTCACTTTTCCTGGGTGACCCCATTACATGTACCCATATCTGCTCATATGCTGGCCAGGTCCAGTTTTGGAGCTTACAGTTCACACTGTGCTCTGAGCTGTGGAGTCATAGAGTTTCTCAAACAAGAACATTCCCAAGTGGAATGTTTTATCTCCACATCCTTCTCCCAAACACCCCAAAATGAAAATAACCAACAGTGGTAGTCCGTTTATCCTCCAGTAGTCCTGTATTCACAAATAGTACCGCTACTCATCTTAGTCTGAAATTGGAGAGACAACCTAGATAACTTCTTCCTCTCACTAATTCCCCATATCCAAGCAGCTCCAAGACCTTAGATTCCCACTCCTGAACAGACTGATTAATCTCATCTCTTTCCACTGTCTCTATCTCTTCTTCCATGGGTGACTTAAAGTCTCTAGTGTCATTCTATAACCCTTCTTCTTAAACTCATCTTTTTTTTCCCCCTCTACCATCTGATCATGCTATATTACTGTTTAAAATCTTCCCACAGCTCCCAGGTTAGCATACTAGGCCCCTAATGATACGGACCTTGTCTATGCAGTCTCGTTGTCAGTCATTATTCAAGGTCTACCATGAGCCCTGGGCATAAAGGCATTAGGCAGAGCGATGTGCCTTAGCAAGACATGGTTCCCTCTACCCTCTGTATGAAGACCCTTTCTGTTCCCCTTCGTCCCCTCTTCAACAAGCTCTTCATCATCCTTCAACACTCAGCTTCTGGGGTGCCTGGGTGGCTCAGTTGGTTAAGCGTCTGACTTTGGGTCAGGTCATGATCTCACACTCTGTGGGTCTGAGCCCCACATCGGACTGTGCTGACAACGCAGAGCCTGGAGCCTGCTTCAGATTCTGTGTCTCCCTCTCTCTCTGCCCCTCCCTCACTTGTGATCTCTCTCTCTCTCTCTCCCAAAAATAGACATTAAAGAAAGAAAGAAAGAAAGAAAGAAAGAAAGAAAGAAAGAAAACAACAATGCAGCTCCCACTGAGATTGTCTTTGAAAAAAATCTTCCCAGAAACCACTCCTCTGGCATCTGAGCACATACCTATCAAGACATTTATTGTAACGTGAAGGAACTTGTTCCCTCAAAGGGGTCAACAAAACTCCTGAGAACAGGGGTTCTACCTTACAGGACCTTATATCAGGATGTATAGCATAGTGCCTATTGCAAAGTGGGCTTCATAATGTGTTTGTGAGATGAATGGAAATGAAATTGTACAAAAATGTAATTATTTGCCAATAATATAGAATTGTAATGGTTTATTTCTAAAATGCACATACACATGTTGGCATTTTGCCATGTAGATCCTTTGCACATTTTAGAAAAGATTTTTATCGTTATATAGCACACATACACAGGTTAACCTTTACATTGGCTTTTACTTTAAAAATTATAACAAAATTTTTTATATAATTTTATAATATAGTGTTTATTATATACACATATTTTATACACTATAAAATTACTTCCATATAATATACAATATAATATTTCTAATATAAATTATTTTATATATTTGTTTTATATTTTAATATAAACTTCTATAGCTATAGAGCATGTGTTGTCAAAATATTTGTGTCTAGATTATACAATTTTATAATTGTACCATATATTATATAAAAATTGTATTATTTTATATTACATCTAAAATTATTTTAATATAATTTTAAAAGGAAAAACCATGTAGATGTTGCTAATGAAGACTTTTGAGGAAGTGTAGTATTTTTCATGGAGGAGCTGACACCGGTTTCTGCCTCTTCAAACTGTCAACATATGGGTAAATAACAATCTGCTGAGTTTGAAAAATTAGTTATAATCTATTTCACATAATGCATGCAAAGCACAGCAGGCAATGGCTCATAATTGAAGGATTAGTGTGGGGCCTTAGGGTGGTGTTTAAAATTCACAGACTGACAGAATGTTACACCCCATATGGACCCAGAATATTCTCATCAGGGACTTTCCGGTGCTCCCTTTCCTCCTGCAGACTACTATGTGTACTGTGTACCAGGAGAGAGAGAGGGAGAGGGAGAGGGAGAGGGAGAGGGAGAGAGAGAGAGAGAGAGAGAGAGAGAGAAAGAGAGAGACAGACTCCACTGACCATCACAGCAGCAAGAGATCTTCCCTGGTGATAGAGCAAGCAGGAGGCTCAAAGTACCTTGGAAGAATCTGGACTGGGCCTGAAATGGATTAGATATGTAAAGCCACTTAGGTCAGTTCTAATTTTTCTGCGATTGAAGGCACACTGCAGCTTTTCTTGTCTCAGGCCTGCACCGTGCATCGTGCTGAAATTGCTCTGTGCACACTGCTCCTTTCAGATCTTAATGGCTTGCCAGCGTGGAAGAAGAGGCTGCCCATGTGACTGGCATCTCTGATACCTCTTCCCTGACTTTGCTGCTGTCTTTCCTCCGTCCTATCTGCCTGGATCCGTACCATTTCCCTTCAACTTCTGTGCCTGCTTTTTATTTTCAGTTGTGGCTTTCCTCTCCTGTTCTTGGGGCCGTAGGATACTCTCTGAATCTCCCCCAGCTCTCACTGGTCTAAACCTAACCAGCACGGGCTGGCTGGCAATTAGGAGAAAAGCAACTCTTGCACTAGTCTATGTGGTACTCTCTGCTTCCAGACAGGGGTGCAGTGTTTTTATGAACTGTCTCATTTGCATGAAATGCCTGAACAAAGTGGTGATTTGGCAAGCCTGGAGTCACACACTGGGGCTCATAGCAACTTGCGTCTACTGGCAGCATGAGGGTTAGAAACACTTCCTTGCCAAGTGGTTTTGAATCAGCTACAAGTGGGGGAAGCTGTGAGTCTGGATTCCCTGTGCTGAGGGGGGACAAGCCTTTTGATATTTGTGAAGTGTCAAATCCTTTGTTTAGAGAGCAACAGATACACACATACATACAGTGGGGGGAAAAAAAGGGTTTCTTGATTACTTACTAGGCTTTATGCCATTATTAGTAGAATGTCTGAATTTCCAAGTAAAGCTTATTAGTCACCTCTCAGATATCTTTGCAAAATGAAGCTAAACCATGGTTTAAACAATTAAAAATAGCACATATCTGCAGTGATTTACAGCTGAACCAGGAATGAATTTAGTGTTTTTTAAAAGGAATAATTGACTAAAATTTAAATTAATCTGTTTTCCCTAAAAACCTGGAATAATAGAAAGACACGGTATGAGTTACACTGGGTGTGTATCAGGGTGGAGGTGGGTCTACACTGGGAATGAGATTTCCTGGAGGAAATCTACAAAACGGGCCAAGCACGCATGGATTGCGTGACTTCATTTAGCTGGAGGAACACTGAGCATCATGCTGATCTCAGCTGCCATCCCCTAGGAGAAATGATCTCCCTTTTCTTGGCACAGCTATGGCACTGAAAGTCTCTTCCACCCTTTGACACTTAGCTTACACTATCCTGAAATAATACCTCTTTTAGAAATGTTTTATCTTTTCATTAGAACAGTTATCTTTTTATGTGTCTGACTTACCTAGGATGTCCATCCATTCCAGGCTGTCTGAGGCATTTCTGCTTTATGCCTGTTGCCAGAGAAGAATGATTAATATTGCTCCTTTTCCCTTTCAAAAGTGTCCTGTTTTGGATGATCCCT
The DNA here is from genome assembly GCF_018350195.1 of Panthera tigris. NCBI lineage: Eukaryota > Metazoa > Chordata > Mammalia > Carnivora > Felidae > Panthera > Panthera tigris. The sequence goes on along the minus strand of NC_056660.1, from coordinate 129,217,962 downwards.
TATAAAGGTACCCTAGTCTCATCCCAACTAAATTGAAAGCTCCTGTATCAGTCAAGGTCCTAACAAGAAACAGCACACTCTACTGGGATTTTGGAGAGATCTTAATGAAAGGATTATCTACCAAAGCGTGGGCAGGGCAGGACAATCAACAAAGGAAGCAGAGATCCCGCCTGAGAGGACAAAGGGAGAAAATGATGTTATGGGAGCCCAGGGGAGAAGTAGGGCCTTGAGGGGTGACTCTAGAGACGCCAGTCCTGGAGGGACTCAAACAATCAGACTGGTCAAGGAAGGGAAGCAATTCCTACAACTCTGTCCTGCCACCACTGGTCTCCTGAGTGTGAGACCACTCAGGAAAGTGGTTCTATTGGCTGAACTCAAATGGGAGCCAGAAGGCAAAGGAGCCCTAGTGAGAAAGTTGGAAGGTGTTAGCTTCCCTTGGAGAAAGGCAGAGAAGACAGAAAATGGAGGGGGTCAGGAAGTAGGGAGTTGGTGGGGGTGGCAAACAGAGAATACAGCTCCTAAAATGGCATCTCTTTGCTTCAAGTCCGTTAAAAAATATCTGTGGATACATGCGTGTAAAATGTTGCAGAAAAGGCCATGATCACCAAGACTTGGCAACTACTTCAGAGAATATGCTGTATGAGCTGGGGGACCAAGAAATAAACATGAACTGAACTACAGGACTGCAGGTATGTAAAGGTTATATACAACAATATAAAAAAGGTGTTTAACTGAGGTTGCTGGAGGATGTGTTGGGTGAGGGACATTAAGGAGGGCACTTGTTGGGATGAGCACTGGGTGTTATATGGAAGTGATGAATCACTAAATTCTACTCCTGAAATCAAAAAATTAAAAAAAAAATAAAGTATTTAGCAGTATATGGGGGTTGTCAGATTAATGATATACACCCTAGATGTTTAGGTGGTTCAAAGGATAAAAGATCACAATGAGCTGGAAAAAAATGAAAAAGGACTTATCCTTTTTCACTGGAATGTTTCCAGTGGCACTGAAATAAAAGCCAACTTGACATTGGCAAAAAGGAGAGGTAAGCCTCCTTTGGGTGAGCAGTGGCACGAAAAAGAGCACAAGCGTCAATGTGAAACACATCATCCCCTGGTAGGTGAGCCAGAGACCCTTCTGAGATTTAAAAAAAACTTTTTTTTTTTTTTTTTTTTTTACATTTTGTTGTTTTTGAGAGACAGAGAGAGACAGAGCACAAGTGGATGAGGGGCAGAGAAAGAATGAGACACAGAATCCGAAGCAGGCTCCGGGCTCGGAGCTCTCAGCACAGAGCCTGACGTGGGGCTCGAACTCACAAACCGTGAGATGATGACATCATGACCTGAGCCGAAGTCGGACGTTCAACCGACTGAGCCCCGCAGGTAGCCCTGACCCTTCTGAGATTTTAAAATATTCCCAAACTGTCCCAGGCAATTAGCTATGGAAGTGTCGGAAGGGAGTTAATTTGTAAGAGGCAAGACTTGCAAGTGGTCATTTATTCACTCCTTCAACAAACATTTACTGAAGGCTTGGGATGTGTAAGGCATTCCTGTGGATCCACTGGTGGTAAGTAAGATGTGATCCCTTCTCTTGAAGAAAGGAAGTGGAAAAGGCAGCCAAGGAAGCAAGCCACTATTTTGGTGATTGTAGAGGCGAGCAGATGATATGTGAGTACATAGGAGATCATCTAAATGAGACTCAGGCAGAGGAAGGGGCGGCTTAAGGAAGACTCCCTAGAGGCGGTAACAGAATCTGAGCTATGTGGAGTGCACAGAAGTTTAACAATTGTGTATTCATTTACTCATGTCCATCCTGCTGCATTTCTAAAGAAAGAAATAAGATGGCTAGCTTAAGAAATACACAAAACAGAGCCCAGAAATAAACTCACATTTATATGGTCAATTACTCTACAACAAAGGAGGCAGAATATGCAATGGGGAAAAACAGGGCTAGGAAATCTGGACAGCTACATGCAAAAGAATGAAACTGGACCATTTTTTTTTTTTTATATCACCACACACATAAATAAACTCAAAATGAATTAAAGACCTAAATGTATGACTTGAAACCATATAACTCCTAGAAGAAAGCATAGGCAGTAATCTTTTTGACACAGGCCGTAGCAACATTTTTCTAGATATGTCCCCTCAGGCAAGGGAAACTAATGCAGAAATAAACTACCGGGATTACACACACACACACACACACACACACACACACACACAAAACTTCTGTATAGTAACAGAACTCATCAATAAAACAAAAAGGCAACCCACTCAATGGGAGAAGATTTGCAAATGATACGAGGGTTAATATCCAAAATACACAAAGATTTTATACAACTGAACACCAAAAAACCCCAAATAATCTGATCAAAAACGGCCAGAGGCCCTGAATAAACATTTCTCCAAAGAAGATGGCCAAGAGACATATGGAAGGATGCTCAACATCAGTCATCAGGGAAATGCAAATCAAAACCATAAATGAGATATTACCTTATACTGGTCAGATTGGCTAGACTCAAAAATGATAATAAATAACAAGTGTTGGTTAGGATGTAGAGAAAAAGGAACCCTTGGGCACTGTCGGTGGAAATGTAAATTGGTGCAGCCACTATAGAAAAACGTATGGAGCTTCCTCAAAAAATTAAAAATAGAAATACCACATGATCCAGTAATTCCCCAAATACTAGGTATTTGCCCCAAGAAAATAAAAGCACTAATTTGAAAATTTATTTGCACCCCTATGTTTATAGCAGCATTATTTACAATAGACAAGATAAGGAAGCAGCCCAAGTGTCCAATGATAGATGAATGGATAAAGAAGATGTGCTGTGGGGCACCTGGGTAGCTCAGTCAGTTGGGTGTCCGACTTTGGCTCAGGTCATGATCTCACAGCTCGTGGGTTCAAGCCCCATGTCAGGATCTGTGCTGACAGCTCAGAGCCTGGAGCCTGCTTCGGATTCTGTGTTTCCCTCTCTCTCTCTCCCCCTCCTCCACTCATGCTCTGTCTCTCTCTGTCTCAAAAATAAATAAACATTAAAAAAAAAAAAGCTTCCGACACTTATTAAAAAAAAAAAAGATTCCACACATATACATACAATGGAATACTACTAAGCCATAAAAAATGAGATCTTGCCATTTGGGACAACATGAATGGATCTAGAGGGTATTTTGCTAAGTGAAATAAGTCAGACAAAGACAAATACTGTATAATTTCCCTCATATGTGGAATCTAAAAAACAAAACAAACAAACAAAGAAATAATCCAAGAAACAGATTCCTAAAAACACAGAACAAACTGGTGATTGCCAGAGGGAACGTGGGTGGGAGAGATGAAATAAACAAAGGGGATTTTTTTTCCATTTATAAAATAGATAAGTCACTGGGCTGAAAACGACAACACAGGGAATGTAGTCAGTTATATTGTAGGGGCACCTGGGTGGCTCAGTTGGTTAAGCATCTGACTGGTTCAGGTCATATCCCATGGTTTGTGAATTTAAGCCCCGTGTCAGGTTCTCTGCTGTCAGTGTGGAGCCTGTTTCGGATCTTCTGTCTCCATCTCTCTCTGTCCTTTGTTCATGCTCTGTCTCTCTCTCAAAAATAAATAAACATTAAAAAAAATATTGTAATAACGTATGGTGACAGGTGATGACCACATATACAGTGATGTAAAATATGGAATTTACTCACATATACAGTGAGTAAAATATGGAATTATTGAATCACTATATAGCAGACCTGCAACTAATATAACACTGTGTATTAATTCTTCTTCAATTAAAGACAACATTGAAATAAAACAGAAAACAACTTCCTTGATTTTAGGTTTGTCTAAAACGAACCTATGACAAACAATATATTAACATACATGTATGGAAAGCTTTTCTCCGGGAAGCAGAGCCCAGCCTTAACCACTTCCATGCAGCACTATAGTTGAGATATCACATGGAAAAGAAAGCAGCAAAAAAAAAAATAGGAGGTATGAAGATCAACTTTGAAGCAATGTAACGGTCATTATATGCGTAGAATATTATTGTATACACAGAAAATCCACCATAATCCAAAAGCAATTGCAACTAATAAGCACATTAAGGCATAGTTACCCGATAGAGAATCAAGATACAAAATCAGCTTGGATACCCTGAGCAAGGAACAAGGAGAAAATGAAAATGAATGACAAATGCCAGACTAGGAAACAAGTATTCACAACAGAAAATAACCAACAAAGGATTCGTTTGTAGAATTAGAAAAAGATTCTTCATCCTTAAAGAAGCCTGGCACACCCACTCTGCCACCTCAGGAACCCAGGGCTGAGCCACAGTGTCTCCCTTGTCCGGGCCCAGGTCAGTGGGGTCCATTGGCTACTTGCTGTCAGGCCCACAGGCTGACGGCAGCCAATGGCTGCTGTATGCTGTGACTGGGCTGGTGTGGGCCCAGACCCAGGCTCACTGGGCACGTGGAGCTTGGCATCAGGTTGGCCCAGGTCGGCGTATAGGGGGCCAGCCAAGGGGCCCCATGGCTCATACTAGAAATTAAAAAAAAAAACCTCTTCAGATCAATATAAGAAAACACAAAGACCCAACAGAAAAGTGAGCACAGAATATAAAGGGGAAAACGGTGAGGAGGCTGATAAGCATTCCCTGCGAAGAAATTCACCTTAGGCAGGCAATTGTAAGCTCAGGTGACAGGATCTCTGCAGGGTGGTGGGAGGGAGGGATTCCAGGAGGCAGAACCACAAGGGCTGTACCACTATCCCAGGCTGTGAGAAAGATCCGGGGACCAGGAATACTGGGCAGCTCTGGAGGTCCCACCTCAGCCCCTGCCCTCACTCCCAAACCAGTACAGACAGCCCCATGCAACCGACAGCATGCCAGAGAGGACCCTGACGGGACAGAAAAACAAAAGAAAAAAAGACACACCCAAAGGTGAATATAAAGAAAATTAGGTAGAACCTGGAGGGAACTTATCCGCCCTTCATTTATATGGTCATATATGATTTCAGAGCATCCTCACAAGGTTGCCGTTTTATCCTCATTCATTGATGAGGAAGCCGAGTCTTTGTGGTTAAAACACCTGGCCCAAAGCACACAGTCTTCACAGGTTGGTTTGAATCCAGAGCCTGTCATTTCCGGTACAAGAGATGTGCTTGTGGCCGGCAAGTGCTTCACAGTGTAGGAAAGGATAGTTGTGCACTTTGAAAGACTGAAGAGTGACATACCGAAAGGGACTGGAAAAGGTGGTCCAAGCAAGAGCACCCGTATTCTAAGGAAGAGAGCTGTGTGAGGGCATGGTGTGTTGGAAGGATAGCAAAGAGCTCATTATAACAGGGAGTGCTAAGAGGAGCCAGGATAGGAGTGCCTGGGGGGCTCAGTCGGTTAAGTATCCAACTCTCTATTTTGGCTCAAGTTATGATCTCACAGTTTGTGGGTTCAAAGCCCACGTCAGCCTCTGCATTGACAGCGTGGGGCCTGCTTGGGATTCTCTCTCTCTCTCTCTCTCTCTCTCTCTCTCTCTGTCCCTCCCCCATGCTCTGTCTCCTCTCTCTTTCTCAAAAATAAAGAAATAAAGAAATAAATAATAAATAACTTTAAAAAAAGAAAAAGAGGAGCCATGAGATGTGAGTCTGGAGAGGTAAGTGAGGGCCAAATTTGAAGGGCTTTCTATATCCCTTCACCTGAAGGAGGTGGAAGCTATGGGGAGAGTAAGCAGGGAGTGACATGACCAGATGAGAATCTGAAAAAGCAGAGCAATGTGGAAAGTCTGGGTCAGGACAAGAATAGAGGCAGGGAGACTTGCCGTTACAGGGCAGGTGGGTGGGTGGTAGGAATGGGAAAGGAAAGGATTAGAATTGGGAGCAATTATGGAGAAAGCATCGAACAAAAGCATTCCTACCAAGATTTGGGAGGAAAGGAGACAAATTCTTACTTGAGCAGCTAGGGGTGATGGCACTCATGAGAAAGGGATCCTGAGAAAGGGATCCTTCTCACTCATGAGAAGAGCTAGTTTGGAGTCTGAGGGGTGATGAGTTCAGATAATGATTGCCAAGGGCAGCTAATAAAGAAACTGAGCTTACCTCTTATGCTTTCCTGTTCTGTCTAGTTGATTACTTCATTGTAGCCTTATGAAAAATATGGTGGCCTCAGAGAAAATATTCCTTGTCAATAAAAGTTAAAAGTATTTACATATTTTGATAGGGCTTACCAGTTTTACTGCAAAGTTAATATAGATGCAGAAGATTTAGAAAATACAGACAAGCAAAAAAAAATTGTTACCCAAATACAATCTTAAAATGACTTGTAATATCTTGCTGTATGTACCTACAGCTTTTCCCCCTAGTATGTATGTGTATATATGTACACATATATGTAAGACCATATTTTCCAAGAAGCTTGAGTAATATTCTCATGGCCATATCTTGAACATTTTTCAATAATATTAATAATTCTATAAGATCATTTTGGAGACTGCATGGCATTACATTTATGAATGTGCTGTATTTTATTGAACTGTGTTCCTGCTGTGGACATTTGGGCTGTGTCTAATTTTTTATCACTATAAATGTAGCATTAAAGTAGTTTGAATTTAAATTTACTAATTAACCTTTGGTTTTTCATAGCCCAATTTAGATCATGAAATCAAGTTTGGGCACGCTGTGTTTTTATAAAATGGTTGTACAAAGAACAGTTGTTTTAAAAGTGCTCTGAAAGAATGGCTAAAATCAAAAACACAGGAAACAAGTGTTGCCAAGGATGTGAAGAAAAACGACCCTCAGGCACTGATGGTGAGAATACAAACTGATGCAGCCACTGTGGAGAACAGTATGGAGGTTCCTCAAAAATCTAAAACTAGAACTACCTTATGATCCAGCAATTGCACTACTAGGTATTTACCCAAAGGATATAAAAACACTAATTCTAAAGGATACATGCACCCCTATGTTTGTTGTAGCATTATTTACAATAACCAAATTATGGAAGCATCCCCAAGTGTCCATGGACCTATGAATGGATAAAAAGGATGTGCTATATATATATATATATATATATATATATATATATATATATATACACACACACAATGGAATGTTATCCAGCCATAAAACACATAAAATCTTGCCATTTGCAACAACATGGATAGATCTAGAAACTATAATGCAAAGTGAAGTGTCAGGGAAATACAAATACTATGATTCCACTCATATATGGAATTTAAGAAAAAACAATGGAGGAGAGAGAGAGAGAGAGAGAGAGAGAGAGACCAAGAAACAGACTCTTAACTACAGACTACAAACTAATGGTTCCCAGAGGGGAGGTGGGTGGGGGGATGGGTAAATAGGTGATGAGGATTAAAGAGCACACTTATCATGATGAGCACTGAGCAATGCATAGAATTTTTGAATCACTATATTATACACTTGAAAGTAATAGAACACTGTATGTTAACTGTACTAGAATTAAAATAAAAAAACTTTTAAAAAGTACTCTGAAAGAAATACATACTTTTCTCTAATTCTCAGGTATGAAAACAAATGGACATAAATGCATATTGGAGAAAAATTAATTATACAGGAAATTGATATGGTTATTAGAAAGGAAGTAGGATGAAAACTATTTTTGAGTTGAGTCACCCTCTATTTTGGGGGAGGACAGAGATCACATTTCCTAATGGGATTACTTTGATTTAATGACTTTATCAATGTCTCCCCAAGGAGCATAAATATGTGATCGACTCTCCAAAATGATCTAGGAATTGATCAGCCTTGTGAATAATCGCAACCTAATTAAGTCCAACTTCCTTTTGATTGTATACAATGAATCCGGTACATACATTTAAAAAATGTTTTGCTCAACTTAGAAGTAACGCTTGGGGCTAGAATACATATTTTAGACTCCCCTTTTTTGACTGACCATTGCCTCTTCCTCAGAACTCTTAACAAATATACTCTGTGCTAGGTGCCCCTGTCAGAACTCCAGTACTCAAATAGCTGAAATTCTTCTTCGCTAGCGAAGATGCTATGGAGTATTGGGAAGAGATATTTCTGGCTTGTCTGGACAAGGCTAGATTCTTGATACTAGCACATAAGGGATATAGCAGGCCAGGGATAAAGGCGTGGTCTCTGTCCAGACAATAGAATGCATGGATTCCCCCAAAGTGTTTGGAAAATCACCCAGAGTTGTGAACTCCAAAAAATCTTGGCTGGAGGTAGATACATCTCAAGAGTCCCAACCCCTTTCCTGTTGCAAATATTTTCTATTCTAAAATAAAACAAATAGATAACATAACCTAATCCCATACATAATTTTAAAAGATGGTGATGTTAATGTAACATACAGGTGAACTTAAGAAAGTTATTTATAATAAAGAAATAAGCATTTTAGCCAGATTCTTGCACGTACACATGGAATAATCATAACTGTGACAACTAGAAATGCAGACTGACACTGGAATGTGTTAATGACTCAAATACCACATGTGGCATCACCATTGGTGATGTGATTTTCCAAAATGGTAAGAAGTGCTGGGTGAAGTTACTAAGTGACACACACCCTATCTTCCCTGCATTTATATAGTAATGGCATTCCTAGAAAATATGGTGCATTTAAAGCTATTAAAAAAGACTGTGTTTTATGTATAAAAAATAAAATTAGTCTGATGTCATTGTACACATGGTTCTCAGACATAGGAGTGACATTCAAAGCTTGTCTCTGATAGGAGAAAGCTCTTGGTTTGCCTGACTGACACACGTATCATTGGATTTCTCTAATCCCAAAGTCCTGGCCAGTTGTGCAAACCAAAACATCCACAAAATTCCAAAATGTTCTCTTAGGGCAGTATATTTCCTGTTGCTCCCCCAACCATTGCTTTAACATATTCTGACTCTTTTTGACCTAGAAGGATTTGCCTCTGGGGTGGAGAGAACAAGGTAAACCTGAATTACATCATGATGTTTTCAAATTGTGGTAAAATAGACATATAATAAAATCTATAATTTTAACCAAATCTGAGCATACAGTTCAGTGGTATTAAATACATTCACATTGCTGTGCAGCCATTACTAGCAATCATCTCCATAACATTTTGATCTTTTCCTCCCAATACTTTTTTAAAAGAAATCATGTAGTATGTTTTATTTCTGGTTTTCTTAGGTCTTTCCAATGGCATCTACCTTGGGCATCAGTCTGTCTCTTGACTCTGATCTGGCCAGATTTGTGACTCAGCTTTCTGTCAAGTTGGCCAAGTGTTGACCTCTGCTTATGCTGACCACCCTTCTACCCCCTGTCACGTGGTATCTACCCATCTTCCCATTCTCACAGGCCTTCACCCTCCGGAGCTCGGCAGCTGTGATAAAGGCTGAGTAACCCTGTAACTCCTCATAAATCTGTATTCCAGAATATTCACCTCTCCCTTGGTACATCATTTTACATTGGTTTAGGAATTTTAGTCCTCATATTCAGCCTTCCATTCCTGCTTTATTTGTCTACACCTGCCTCTCTGCAATCTTATGCTATTAGGCTTCATAGTTGTTAGAAGAGGCAACTGGGAGGGGTATAAAAGGCATAACACTTAGAATCAAAGATATGAGTATAATTTCAGTTCTGCCCTGTACTAGCTAGTTGACCAAGTATGAGAGCCCTCACCACTCTGAGGCTTGATTTCCTCATCTGAAAACCAGAGGGCTGGTCACTAGATAAACTCCAGCTTTAAAAACATAAGCTTATGGGGTGCCTGGATGGCTCAGTCGGTTGAGCATCCGACTTCGGCTCAATTCATGATCTTGCAGTTCATGAGTTCGAGCCCCACATTGGGCTCTGTGCTGACAGCTCAGAGCCTGCAGCCCGCTTTGGATTCTATCTCCCTCTCTCTCTGCCCCTCCCCTGCTCACGCTCTGTCTCTCACTGTCTCAAAAATAAATAAACATTCAAAAAATAAAAAAAATAAATACATAAGCTTATAAATTAATTTCTTATAAAAGATAGTATCTACCTACTTCATAGGACATTCATGTCAGATGTAAGTGAAATCATAAAGGTATAAATTATTAAGTAGCTCTAACTGTAATAAAAGATGCTTCATACATGCCTTTTTAATGATAAAATAGACAATGAAACATACAATTAATTGGGATTCTAAAAACATAAGGTTGGATAACACCACCTACAAACTCAGGCATGATTTGCTTTATTTAGTAGGGATCTGGTTCTCAATAAATATATGTGAAAAGAATGTGCTCTAGAAAAGGCATACAAAAATCTCAATTTTCAGGTATTTAGGAGACCCTTAATTCAGATATTTAGCAGGAAGCTAAGCTTGGAAACCCACAAGGAAGGCCTGGAGTGTCAGCACACACATGACATTGATTGGTGCCTGGTGGTGGGAGAGCACAGCTTATCTCGATTGGCCTTGAAGATATTATCCTAAAGTCGGCCCGAGAGTGATATTTTTCTATGAAAGGAGAGGCTACCCCCCAAAGCAGCTGTGATAGGAGAGCTGAAGTGTAATATATTACTGGACGTCCTGTTCCCATTTACAGAGCCCTTCAAGTGTTTGAGGCTGCTTGATTAACTCGTGGTTGTGCTGAGCAACATCAGAGCTGGAGGCAAAAGGAATATACGCCATATACTGTGTGTAACTGTATACATTGTTTTATGCATTTTAAAAACTGGTTAATGTCTTTAATGAAAATATCACCAATGAGTTGGCTTCCATTAAAGCCAGGAAAGGAAAATTATCATTAATTCTATTTTTGGTATAAATAAAATATAAACTTAAAATACTGAAAATTTTTAATATGTCTACTTTTCAACTTTTTAATATTTCTTAACTAATGTTCTGAAAAAAACTTGTATGTGTACAAGGTGTACTTACATAGTTCTTACTGTAATTTAACATTAAAACAAACACAAAAACATGCATTCTGGGGGGCACATTTTTCCTTTTGCTCTGGGCTCCAAAATGGCTTGGCATAACACTGTCAGCTCTTGTTTTTATTGAAAATTTTGTTATTCTGTTCAACATAGATGTTTTGTATTAATTTAGATTCTTCAAAATATTGTGTTACTCAGTGTGGAGTTTCCTCAAAAAATTAAAAATAGATCTACCCTCTGACCCAGCAATAGCACTGCTAGGCATTTACGCAAGGGATACAGGATTACTGATGCATAGGGGCACTTGTACCCCAGAGTTTATAGCAGCACTTTCAACAATAGCCAAATGATGGAAAGAGCCCAAGTGTCCATCAACTGATGAATGGATAAAGAAGTTGTGGTTTATATATACAATGGAATACTACTTGGCGATGAGAAAGAATGAAATTCTGCCATTTGCAGCAACGTGGGTAGAACCAGAAGGTATTATGCTGAGTGAAGTAAGTTAGAGAAAGACAGATATCATATGGCTTCACTCATATGGGGATCTTGAGAAACTTAACACAAGACCATGGGGGGAAGGGATGGGGGAAAAACGTAGTTAACAGAGAGGGAGGGAGGCGAACTCTAAGAGACTCTTAAGTACAGAGACCAAACTGAGGGTTGATGGGGGGGGGTGGGGGAGAGGGGAACATGGGTGATGGGCACTGAGGAGGGCAATTGTTGGGATGAGCACTTGGTGTTGTATGGAAGCCAATTTGACAATAAATTATATTAAAAAATTAAAAAATTAAAAATAAAAAAAATAAAATATTGTGCTATAATATTATTTATCTTCATTACTGATTTTTTGTGTTCCCTTAAATTTTGGGCCTGAGGTGAGTTCTTCAGTTGTTTCCCCCAGTCCTGGCCTTGGTCCCAACCCTCAATCCCACATATCTCACTATATAGTAGATATAATACAAGAACTATGGGAGAGATAGGTGTGCTCACTATGCTGGAGAAGGCATTTAAAACCACAATTCCCTGCCCCCTCCCACCCCCATCCAAGTTAGTCACGGAAGCAACACGTCATAGATGGGGGAAAACAAGAGCTTTAAGGGTTAGACAGATTTGGAATCGAATCCTGGCTTGCTTCCTTTACCAGTCAGTGCAATTACTTAAACCAGTGTGAGCCGGTTTTCTAATCTTTAAAAGGAACAATTTTTTTAGCGAGAGTTAAATGAAATAACTTACATGAAGCATCTAGACTTGACAAATGTTAACTTGTCCCCTTCTCCATCTCAAGGATAGTTAATTGACTCACCCTTTTTGAGTTACCCAAAGACATGCTCCCCAAAACGCCAGCGTCTGGATTTGCACCCAGGTGTGGTGAGTGAAACTCCTGCGCTGTTCTCACTAAATCATGCTCATTAATTCTAGCTGCTGCAAGCCTGCCTCTTTCTAGGGATGCATTTCCTATTTAAACGGCCCAGGAGAATTTGGATTAGTAGCTCAGAAACAAAGGTGGGGATGATGAGCCTTCAGCCCCATGGAAACAACAAATAGCAACACATATATGAGTTACATCTCCTCTTTCTAATTCTACAAATGCTTTTCAGCAAGATATAGGATTCCCAAAAGATTGAAGGGAGGCAAGGAACTTGAACAGTTTCTCTTTCCTTTAAAAAAAATTTTTTTTTGATGTTTTATTTATTTTTGACAGAGAGAGAGAGAAAGAGCATGAGCAGGGGAGGGACAGACAGAAGGAGACACAGAATCTGAAGCAAGCAAGCTCCAGGCTCCAAGTTGTCAGTACAGAGGCCGACACGGGGCTTGAACCCACAAACCATGAGATCATGACCTGAGCTGAAGTCGGACACTTAACCAACTGAGCCACCCAGGTGCCCCTGAACAGTTTTTCAATATATGAGACAGTTTGAAAATAGGAATTGGATATGTTTATTAATTGGACGCATTTGGGTACATTCCTTCTGATGATTTAGATTTTATTTCATTTTGAAGGCTACTTGGGTAGAAAAAATAGACATTTTCTCAGTGATGGTGGAGAGCCTGTACATCTCCCTGAGAGGTGATTAGGTGTGTTTACTATAAAGCTTTGCATGAATCTATTTGGGACATATTTATAATTAAAAATACTTTATAATAAGTAATCTACATGTCCAACAATAAAAGAATGGTTATAGGAATTATGGCATACCATAGACTAATATGCTACCATTAAAAATGGTATTTTCAATGATTTTGGGAAACAGGCTCATAATAAATTGTAAAATGAAAAAAAACCTGGGATGGAAAACTGTAAAGTATGAATGTCACTTCATAAAAATAAAGAAGGGGTGTCTGAGTGGCTCAGCCGGTTAAGCATCTGACTTCGGCTCAGGTCATGATCTTGCAGTTTGTTAGTTCAGTCTTGCATCGGGCTCTGTGCAGACAGCTCAGAGTCTGGAGCCTGCTTGGGATTCTGTGTCTCCTCCAGTCTCTGCCCCTCCCATGCTCATGCTTTGTCTCTCTCTGTCTCTCAATAATAAATAAAAGTTAAAAAAAATATATTCACACATGCAGCAAAAACTAAAATATCAAAATATTAGTGATTAATGATGGAATTATAGGTAATGTTTAATTTTTAAAAATTCTTTTTTTAATGTTTATTTTTTTATTTTTGAGAGAGAGAGAGAGAGAGAGAGAGAGAATGGGAGAAGGGCAGAGAGAGAGGGAGCCAGAGAATCCTAAGCAGGCTCCATGCTGTCAGCACAAAGCCCGACATGGGACTTGAACTCACAAACTGTGAGATCATGACCTAAGTGGAAATCAAGAGTCAGATGCTCAACCCCCTGAGTCACCCTGGTGCCCCTAATTTTTAAAAATTCTTAAACAGATTTTCTATTGATAAAAAAAATTTAAACATGATTTTTATGGCAGCCTTTAAGTGACATCCAAAGTAGACCAGCCCAATTTTGCCACCATATGCAGAGAGCCGGTGAGAGAATAGGAGCTGTTTTGCAGAGAGTAGGAGTTGCAGAGTCACAGAAAGGGCTAGCAGCCTTTGAGTCTTGGTTTTGGGTCCTTCCTCAGACTTAGTAACATGGCTATCCTTTTTGTGGGTTCGTGATTCAATCCTTTCTTGGATTCCATGAACTAATCACCTGTTTTTGTTTTCCTAATTGAGTTAGGTTTCTGGAACTAATGAGAGAGTAACTAATGAAGAATCTTGCATGCCTAAATAGCCCAGGAACGTGATGACTTTTAACAGAGATGCTATCCGACTTCTTCAGGTGTTTTCTGCCTGAAAGTCAAGGTTCTCCATTTCTAACACTATGAAATACTGATGTATTGAATTCCCTCACATTGAATAGGAAAAAATTTGCTTGCAGAAAATATGACTGTATTTGTATGAGTGCAGGCAGGTCTCATACATCTGAACTTTTTACTTATTTGCTGTTTGTTTCATTTATGTTATCTTCTAACTTTCAATCATAGCTGCCAAAACCTAAAAAAAAATAAAAATAAAACTATGGAAGAAATAAATTTTTCTTCGGTGATCACACCCTCACCAGGTGTCAGGCATTGAGCTAGGTGCTAGGTCATAAGTGTGAAGAAGTCTAAATCCCATTCTTCAAGGAATTTGTAATCTAGTGGGAGAAGAAAGAAATTAACAGGTAACTGAAATATAGTGGCTTAAGTATTCTGCCATGTAAAACTGTGGGTCACTTAAGCAGTGTAGACGGAAAAGAGGTTTCCCCAGAAGAGGCGACATATAAACTGAGACCTGAAGATACACAGATCTAGCCAGCTATACAGATGTGTGCCTAGGGAGTGGAGGGGCAGGCCTTCTAGACTGAGGCAAAAACATGTCAGAAAGCCCTAGAAAGAAGAGAGACTGGAATTTCATATAGCCCAGAATGTCTAGATTACAGATTACAAGGATCACATTAGAGTAATAAATAGGGGCTAGTTCAAGAAGTGCCTTTTATGCCACAGAGAAGCATTTGGCTTTAGACTAAGGGCAATGAGGAAGAGGTTTTGAGCAGGAGGGTAAGAAAAATCAGATGTGAGATTTTAAAAACGCTTAGAAGTCCACTTCTAAGACTTCTAAGAAGCCTGTGATGTAATGCAGGTTTAAAATGATGGTGGCCTCCTTGCCCAAGATGGTGGCCATAGAGATGGAGAGGAATGGATGAGGTCAAGAGAAATTGAGGGTGAAATTGTGAGACCTGGGTCATGAATTGGAGGTGAGGAAGAGAGAGTCAAAGATGCTATTCAGGGGTCTGGTTTAGGTGCTTTGCTGGTTGGAGGTGCTGCTCACTGATGGATGATGGGGTGCTTGCTGAGTGAAAGAGGCCTGTAGAACAACAGGGCAGATGTCCATCAGGAGGCTGGATATCTGGAAGTGGTGCTCCGTGGGAAGATATGGTGGTTGGAGAGTTGGCTGAATATAGTTAATAATTGAAACTGCGGGTAAGATTACTCAGGGGGAATGGATATTGCCAAAGGAGAATATGTTGTGTAAGAAAGTCACAGGGTTCCTGGTGGCTCAGTCCAGTAGGGGTCCAACTCTTGATTTTGGCTCAGGTCACGATCTCAAAGTTTGTGGGAGCGACCCCTGTGTGGGGCTTTGCGCTGACAGTGCGGAGCCTGCTTGGGATTCTCTCTCTCCCTCTCTCTCTGCCCCTCCCTCTCTCTCTCTCAAAATAAATAAACAAACTTAAAAAAAAAAAGAAAGAAAATCACAGGAGTGAGGACGAAACTCTGGGAAACCTCAATAATGAAACACGCCATTTTTCATAGAGTTTCCAAGCGAGCAGCTGGTCTCTGGATCTCCACACTAAGACACAGGCGTGGCTGCTGGATTGTCACACATCTTGTGAATGAAGCACGTATCACAACAAAAATGGGAAATCTGCAACGAGAAAGAAAAAACAATTTCTGAGTGTCCCGTCACCCTAAATGCTGACCCTGCACCTATTTGTTTTCTTGTGCTCATCTTGATTTCTCCACAGAGCTCATAATCAATGCTGAGTCATTCTTGGAGCACTGGGGGTCCCCAGGATTCATCTTTGGCTTTTGTTTCCATGAAAAGGTGAGAGTTACTGTCATGCTTGAGGCAAACACATGCAGAGTTTGAGGGGCCACAGACATTTTAGCTTCAGGAAGAGCCTTATGGACCTCCTCCCCCAATCAAGAGCTCAGAGTGTATGAGATTGATTTCAGGAGGAATATTAATATTTGAGATTCCTGCTAGCAGTCTGAAAAGTTTTCATATTTCAGGCCCCTTCAGTCTGTTATTTCTTGGGCTTGTTTTGAAAAGCAGAGCTCAAACTTATTTTTCAGAAAGGGCAGAATTAAAATTCAGCAGATTGTTCATGCTGTGTAAATAAACCCCTCTCCAGAAAGTGAAGTAATCCTTTTCCTCGGGGAGTATAGAACTACTTAGAATTACTTATTGCTGTCCTCACATGCAAAGCTCAGGCTTTGTGGCACCTTGGCTTTCTTGCAGGAGGAAGTCAGTAGCTGTTACCTTAATGTATGTCATATAAGTTCATTTCAAAAAGCTTTTTTTTAATGTTTATTTGTCTTTCAGAGAGAGAGAGAGAGAGAGAGACAGAGACAGAGACAGAGAGACAGAGACAGAGAGACAGAGCATGAGTAGGGGAAGGGCAGAGAAAGAGGGAGACACAGAATCCGAAGCAGGCTCCAGGCTCTGAACTGTCAGCACAGAGCCCGACATGGAGCTTGAACTCATGAACTGTGAGATCGTGACCTGAACTGAAGTTAGACACTTAACCGACTGGGCCACCCGGGTGCCCCAATATATGTTCATTTTTTACTACTACATTTGAGTGTTTTGGGATTTGTAAATAAGTGTTTCTTGACGTATGGTCTCTCTAAAGCAAATGCAAAAAATGCCATGATCTTGATGGATCACATGGATCCACGAGGGAACAGGATACGTGGTTAGACTACTAAAGACAGCAAGTACTATAGCAAATATTGTCATTCAGTAATCAACCAACAACAAATGAGGTTTCTTGTTATTTTGTGTCCCTTCCCTCCTTGTTTCTTATAGTCCAAGGATTCCAAATTCTTGTCTATGTTATCATGTGAGGGCCTAAGTTGGTCAAGAATAGCATTTTTTAATACACTTTTCTTCTGAACAACATGGTATTCTCCTGTTTTGTTCTGATCTGTTAATATGATACTACTTTATATAGGAAAAAATAGGAAAACACCCTGCCTTCTATTTTTTGACATTTGTCAGATTTTAGTGGGATGCTTTCAACAAAGAGCTGATGTAACTCAGTTAGTTTTGACCTTCCTGAACATGTGGGAATGTCATCCTCAAGGCCAGCAGACTCTGGCCACAATGTACGCTTGGAAACTGAATCATCACATGCTCTCAGTGACAATAATTATTCTCATGGGAATAATGCAATAATTAAAGATTGCATTGCCTGGTCAGGGATATTTGGCTAACTACCCGACAATATTATTAAAGAAAAGATATGACAGTGTAAGTTTCTAAACAAATTTGAAAAAATATTAATATTTTTCTCTAGCTTCTATAAAATGGGCCTATTGTATTGTTACTTTGATTACACTGGGGACCCTAATTATATATAAAATGTACTCATAGAACATGAAAATGTAACTCCAATGTGGTGTAAATTGCTCTAAAACTAATATACTGGTGATAATACACATTAAACATTTAACTAACAACAATTTTCCTTTTTTTTTTTTTCAGAATAGAAGAGCTTTTTGGTGGCACTTTGGAAGGCTCAGATTTCTTTAAAACATCTGTCTAGGGAAATTTGAACTAATTTCTCTCTTATTTCCCTTTCGTAAAAATTCCCATTAGTAAGCAAATGCATTCAAAACCATTCCCTTGATCTTATAACTGTATTTTATAAAAATACCCTCAAGTTTTTCCTTTTGTCCTATAGGCTGAAAGTGCTACAGTGGAGTGTCTGAATGGCACACAGGAGTGAAGGCAGCTGGGACATTAGGGCTGGTCAAGTTTGGCGAGGGGCCGCTAGGCTGCCCTTCGAGTGGTGCAGCAGACACACGGGGTGGGGGTTTGGCTTCATCCTTTTTGTTTCTGACCCTGTTTTCAAGGACATATTATAAAAAGTGAAGACTTCTTGAATTTATTAAAAACTATAATGGAAATTAAAAAATGATTTTAAAATGCTAATTTTATTATCAAAATCACAGTATGGCACTTTTCTCTCCAAAAACCAGGCCATTCCAGCAAAGCAACTCATCCACCCCAAATTCAGTCACACCACATCCTTACATTTCCGCCAGCACCTTGTGGTCGTTATCAGTTCAAAGTCATGCTGAGAACATAAACATCCGGTGGTAAGTATGGGTAGGGACCCATTGAGTTTATCTGATATAACCTTCCTGAGGCTGTCTTCTTCCACAGACATTTAGTCAAGTCACAAGAGAATTTAATTTTGTCTCTTTCCTTATCTCTTCTCTGACAGACCTATATATTTTGGAGAAAAATTTGACATATATCATGACTATAATATATTGAGCACTTACTATATGACAGGCGTGGTGCTAAGTATATTATATGTGTAGCTGCACTTAATCCCCATACAAGTGAGGAAACTGTAGGCTCACCAAAATTCAGCAACTTGCCCAAGATCAGTCAACTAGTAAGTGATGAGGCTGAGATTCGAACTCAAGTCTATTTCACCGAGAGTCTATGCTAATAACTTCTGTGCAATATGATCTTCCTATTTGGCCCATGTTCTTGTCTGGATACCTTAATATTTTCATGAGGCACCTCTGGCTGCTGAGATGTCTCTCCCTCCTCTGGCAACTCATGCTTGGGACCTTGCCTATTCTTCTGCACATTCAAACTTATCCTCACCATTCAGCAAATTTTATTGAATACTTCTTTGTGCAAGAAAGGCACTCTCAAACCACAGTTCTCCCAGGGGAAACCAAAGCCTCCTTAGAGACAATGTTCTAATCTGGACTGCTATGGAAGAAACTTAAAAAGCCCTTGTTCCCCCTACCCCCCACCCCCAACTCTATTCTTGGATGGGTTTGGGTCTCTAGTTGATTCAGAAATTCTTCATCCTCATTTAGACTCTCTAAGGGAGTGGCTCATTCCAGCAGAGCCCAACCTCATTCTGCCCATAGCAGGCTTCCCTCTGGGCCCCACATCCCCCCACAAGGCTTGTAGCAAGACTGGACAGCTGTGGGGCCCACTGTGTGTAAGGGCATGCATAGATGTCCTCAGACAGGATGTGTTCTCATCCTCTGAAAAACCCAATGGCTGCTTCCTTGCTTTGGCCACATTCTTTGGCTAAATAAACCTGCTGGGTACAACTAAGACATTCTGTGTCCTGAAATTGGGAGTGGTTTTGAAAAGTGACCTCAACTATTAGATTCCAAAGCTCTATGCTTCCATGCCCACTTCCAGTTATATGTAGCAGTCTTCCCCTCTATTTTTCCCTCCATCTATGTGCAAACACATAGTATCCTATTTGTATTCAACATGGCTCAAATTTCAAGTACTATTCGTTAGGGATATTGATCCCTAAATACATGTAGATTCTTCTGTCTACATATTCAGATATTGAGCGCACAGTTTCTTCTATTATTAATGTCTTGCATTAGTGTAGTATATTTGTTATAATTGATGAACCAATATTGATACATTATTATTAAACAGAATCCTTAGTTTACATTAGGGTTCAGACTTAGTGTACTGTTCTGTGGGTTCTGACACGTCTATGACGTCAAGTACCCACCATTACAATATCATACAGAATAGTTTGACTGCCCTAAAAGTACTCTGTTCTCCACTTATTCATCCCTGACCTCCTGGCAACCACTGATCTTTTTCCTGTCTCTATACTTTTACCTTTTCTATAACATCGTATAATTGGCCAAGTTGACTTTGATCTTCACAACAACCCTGTGGCTACGTAATGTTTATTACTTCATGATAGAGGAGATACATTCAGCGAGGTGAAGTGATGTATTTGAGGTCCCACAAACTGAGGCCGCCAAAGCTGGGACCAGAACCAGCCAACAGCAGGGACAGTGGCTGATCTCAGAAAGGGGCTAATTGCCGAGGACACAGACTGTGAGCCCTCAGGGGGCCTCTTAGCTCAGGCATTTTATTTTCTAATGGTAGGCAGAAGGAAGAAGATTGCACATCTTCAAAGGAAACTGGATGTCTGATATTTGTTAGATGAGACTCCGAGGTGACTTCAGAGATAATGGGTCCAGTGCCCTGTAATTAAGAAGGAAGGCCGGTCCCTGCCAGTCTGACTCAGAAGGCTCACTGAGTCATCCTGTTTGTCCTCTCTGCTGCTATTTATGGGCTTCCCAGTTGCTGATATTTGTTGGTTAAATGCTCACACAACCAGTCTTGCCTAAAGCAGTGTCTCTTATGGGGTGTTGAGAATAAATAGGGTGACAGGTGTTGTGAGAGAGCCATTTTTAAGAATCTTTAGTAGCGGATTCCTTTTTTAAAGCTCTCTATGCTTAAAATACAACTATTCCAAAAGAAAACGAAGACTGGGACCCTTTCTGCAGAGAGCTGCAGAATGCTAAGACTTTGTGGGGGTGCTGGCTCTGGCAGAGGGGCAGGTCAGCATTATTGAAGCTGTTGATGTGGACAGCTCAGGAAATCAGGGGAATGAGACAATGAGAGAAAAAGACTGGAACGCCATCACTTAGGCAACTTAGGCATATGTATCACCAGAAAGAGAAGACAATAACAACAGAACCCTCATAGGCCATATTAGTCTGAGTCTGGGGGTGGACAAAGGACTCATGCAGCTGGAGGGACCCAAGAAAGATTAATGCAGGGACTCTACCAAGGGGTGGGCAGGATGAAGAGAAACATCTTAGAGCTAGCAACTGCAGGGACACATTAACACCCACAGGCTTAAAGAGGCAAGGGGTCGGGGTAGCTACAAGAACCCAGAGGGAGCTATAGTTGAGCAGAAAGCTGCCTGACTCCTTTGGGTCATTGGTAGAGAAAGGCAGAGCCATAGGGAGAGAGCTGGGGAATGAATAAACCACCCTGTTTTCCTTCATTCTCTCATCTCCTGCTAATGACTCCCATTGGACAGACTTCCCAATGAGACACAGACCCATGGAACCCATATGATGCAATCCATGAAAGTCAGTGTCCTGGGCCACCAGGCAGGCCGCACAAGGGTGGAGAGAGGACCTGGAGGGCTAAACACCAAACATCTTCAACTACAGGGAAGAGGGTTGGTGTTAGATTTTGTTGAAATCTGTTTTCTTTAGTTTGTATTAATAGTAAAGATACCCAGTGCAGTGGAAAGTGGAGCCACATGAGAGACTTGAGTCCTGATGACAATGTTTGTGCCCCTGGATCCAACCTTACCTGAGGCTAGTATATCCTTCTGGATTTTTCAGTTATAGGATCCAATAAGCATCCTTTTTTGCTTTAAGTTAAAAAAAGAGTAAAGGTATTGATTCATTAAAATATTAACTTGAAATGTATGAAATATGCAGTTAAACCCCACACACCCCTTGGCCCTTGAAAATTCTGAAGTGCCTTTTTAGAAGGGTGTGTCTCTCCCAAACCCCAGATAAAAACTACTCCTGAGGAACCTGGTAGGCTCAGTTGGCTGAACGTCCAGCTCTTGATTTAGGTTCAGGTCATGATCTCATGGTTGATGAGACTGAGCCCCATGTTGGACTCTGTGCTGACAGTGCGGAGCCTGCTTGGGATTCTCTCTCCTTCTCTCTCTGCCCCTCCCCAACTCGTGTATGTGCATGCACACACACTCTCTCTCTCAAAATAAATAAATAAACATTTAAAAAACAAAAGAAGACAAAACAAAAGCAAATTCCTAAGAAACAAGGCAAGGGCAGGTTGTGTTAAAGTTGAGTGTCTATGGAAAGCTCAGTTAAAAAGCCATTGAACAGTTGTAATAATAAAAGGAGGACCCCAGTCTGCAACTGGATTTAATATTTTCTCAGTTTGCACCTGGACTTATCTTAAATCTTTCCAACAGTTCATCCAACAAATGTGTACTGTGCACCAGCTTTATGACTGCAAGAGGGCCTATACTGGGCTGATCGAAGCAGACACCTTTGGTAGGACTGGTGGTAGGTGGTGAGAAAAAGCCTGTGAATTGGTGATTCTTGAGCAGACACGTAAAAGAAATGAGGAAGGAGCCAGCCACGAAGATCTGGAGGAAAGAGCTAGAGGAAAGAGCAAACTTAAATTTCCAAAGGTTTACTTGAAGAACAGGAAGGGTGGAGGGCCAAGGGTTGATGCCACCAGAAGGGTTGCCAGGCACCCATTCAGACAGGGCCTTGTAGGCCACGATAAGAAATTTTTATTTTATTCTGAGAGTGGTAGGTAGTATTTTAGAAGGCTCTGAGCCTTCTAGCAGGTGAGTGAGCTGACAGAATTTACTTTTTAAAAGATTACTCTAGCTGCTATGTGGAGAGTTGACTCCAGGGAAAATGAAGTGGGGGGACACTGGTTTGAAGGCCAATGCAATGGTGTTGCTAAGGGATGATGGCGGTGTGTAGAGGTGGACAGAAGGCAGTTCGGTGTCAGAGTCCCAGCCAGGTGGGTGGCATGGATGCACTTATGTGGATACTTACACTTGCATTTTTAATCAAGGATGACTTAATTTTTCTTTTAAAAAATTTTTTTCATGTTTATTTTTGAGAGAGACAGAGCACGAGTAGGGGAGGGCCAGAGAGCAAAGGAGATACAGAATCTGAAGCAGGCTCCAGGCTCCGAGCTGTTAGCACAGAGCCCAAGGTGGGGCTTGAACCCACCAACCATGAGATCATGACCTGAGGCCGAAGTCGGAAGTTTAACCAATTGAGCCCACCCAGGTGCCTCAAGGATGACTTAATTTTCTAAAGATTTTCTTTTCTGGTAGGAGTTCAAGGAAATTCCACCAGTTAAGAAGTGCTTAATTACTGTTGTGTAACTTTTCTGGTCTCAAAGTCATTCAAGAAACTTATTAAAAAGACAGATTTCCCAGTCTCATACCCTAAACATTCTGATTCTACCCAGCCTAGAGATCTGCATTTCATGACTCAGACTTAGAGAACTACCCGTTAAGGATTTAGCACCACCGCCTAGTAGTGACTATTTGAAATAAGGATTTAGCAGCACCGTCTAGTGGTGACTATTTGAAATTGCAGATGTAAGAAATTTAAAGTTCAGTACTTTGAATTCTTCATATCCATTTGTTATGGGCAAGGTAACAATCTTTTATGTTCATAATAGAGGTACTCTCATGGGAGTCACCAAACTGGGGTGGAAACTCCTTCAGCGGTTATCTGGAGAAAACTCTCAGACGTATTAAGATAAAAAAGAATTGAAACTTTGTAAGCAGTAATTAATTGGTTGTTATGAAGTCAGAGAGCAGTACTGGCTCTGAACTCGCAGCCCAGCTGATTATTAGAGTTCTATAAGATTAGAGTAATTGCAACCGTGGAGATAAAATAATAAGAGTGGCATTTTCCAAAAGTTATAGGAAGCCAACACTCAGGCAGCAGAACTTAGTTGCATCAGCCATGGAAGAAGGGCAATACCATCCCCAGGGGTATGTGTTTCTTTTAACCACTGCTCTAACCAGACATGGGTGGGTTCTTGTTAAGAATTTTGTCAGTTGGTCATTTTGGATTGGAAACTGCCCCTCTAGAGTCCAGCCAAGTCTAGCTCACCTCGCCACGGTTGCATCTTTGTTTACCTGCTCAGATATCTGTCTTCCCTGGATGTTCCAGGGAGTGGGACAGAGGGTAGCTCAGTGTTTGAGAGCTCCAGCCCTGTGAGAAAATATTCCAAAGGGAAGTCTGCATGGGAGTACTGGCTCTACACTCAGGTTGGCTGGAAGAAATTTCCAGCCTCATAGTTTATTTGTTGGTTTGTTTACTTGTTTCTTTGTAACGGTTATTCTCAGAACTCTCCATGCACATTCATTCATTCTGCCTTTCCATTTCCGCCCCCATGTTTTCTCTCACTCAACACAGGATCGTATTTGAATTAGAAGATCTTTTAGTATACGTTTCTTACATTCTAGACAAGGCAACTGAGATGTGAGCAGAATGACTGCTTCCAAGGCTAAAGGGGAGCTAGGGTCCAGGACCACTCATGGTGGCACCATAGAGCTCATAGGCCAGTGTGACCTGGGACCGACCAGTCCCTTAACATCTGCTTGGCCTGTCCTTCCTCCACCCCTACACATGCTCCCTCACTTCTGCATGTGTGTGCATGCACACACACACACACACACACACAAAGTCTCTTTCAGTTTTCTTCCTGCCAACCCCCTTCTCCCCCTTCCCATCTTGCCAAGTCAGCAAAATACGAAAAATTAGGGAAGTTGAAACTTCAAAAGAATTTTTAAACAAAAAAACCCAGATGAAGCCTCAGCTTTTTAACCTTCACCAACTAAATTATGCAATGTTTATTTTGTTACCTCATCTTGATTTATTTTTGTGGGTTAAACCTCTCAAAAAAAAATAAACAAAAGGTTTATTTGTTAGAATCCAAGACAGAAGAACCTGAACAAGGAAATAGAAGACAAAAGGAAAGGTGAGCTGAAAGATTGCATAACTAATTGAAGGAACATAATACAAATCTGGACATGCCCACATGTATTTTTCCATTTAGAAACAAACCTAGTAAAACAGTGGTGAGTTCACCGATTTTTTCTTTGCTTGCCTGGCTCAGTAGTACATCTGGAGTAAAGGCCTGCCCTCTAGTGGTGCCTGTGGAAATGTGCATGTACAGGTGCCCAATGCAGAGCTGAGGGTGTTTAAGGATATGTGCTTGAAAAACTTAATATTAGAAGGAATGCTTCCGCTGCTTTCCATTAAATACAGCAGGTGGAGACACACACTGGAAAACTGGGACACAGCAAACCTTGTCTCCATCTGGCTGTTAGAAGATTGCTAGGCACTCAGAGCTGTTGAAACTAAGCTTGACAAAAATTTATTTGTGATGCTTCATAGGTCCTGCTTCTCAATTCTTGAAAACTATTAAGATTGGGAGATTTTGAGCAAATACCACTTTTAAATCCAATGCTCCCCTCCCCCACCAAACACACACCATTCATCCATATTAAATACTTACTTAGTGCAGAGATTTGGGAGGAGGTGCTGCAAAGTTTAATGAGACACAGATCCCCACCTTCAAATTCACCCTGTGGTTGTGAGAGAAGATATATTTAGACATAATTATAATATATGGCAGTGATACAAACAGAGAATGAATATAATATTATCGTATATTGGTTATATAATTACTATGCATTGATTTTATTATATAATTAGATATTATACATTAATAACTTTTAACTTGACCAAAGGCAACCATCTTTAGGCTTAACAGTAACTCTGAGGAGGCCTAATATGGTAATTCTGCCCAATAGCGTTCATGACTTACAGAACCCACTGATGATCTCTCATGGATGTTTTCTAGTGTGACAAACTCAGAAAGCTACAGCACCAGAGTAAAATTAGGGAGAAACAGAAGGGGAGGTAACCATGGAACTGGTCAGAAGCAGAAGCAGAGAGCTCTAGAGAAAGAGAGAAGCTGAACTGTGAGTATGGCCTCGACAAAGGAAGAAAGAGCCAAACGTCCCTTCTCGCAGGGGGAGACTGTTTTTACTGTTACTTCCTTGACAGTGTTCCAGGGCTCCCTGGAGCTGGACTGTGTCACTGCTTGGCTGATGCCTGTGCCTCTTACATGTCCTTATAACACCCACACCACTTGAGCTCAGCTGAGACTGTGATTCTGCAATACAAAACGTCTAGGTCCTTCAGTTCTGAAGTGGCCCAGAGAGGGAGTGAGGAGGTGTGGCTAGAAGGGCAGACTCAGCAGATACTTCACCAGGAGGCGATGCCCACGCAGAGTTTTGAGGTACAAGTAGGAGCTTTCCAGAAAGACAGATGTGGAGGGTGTTCCAAGGGTTCAGGATTCATTCCAGTACTGAACATGACCAGTGGTAAAACTTTAATTTCCTGGCTCTCCTTCCAGTGCAGTGGCCAGAAATTCTCTCTTTGGGAACCTGGGCTGTGAGAGAGGGCAGTGGGAAAGGGGAATTTTCTCTCATGGAGGCTCTAAGTCCTGAAGCCTGGTGGTCCTGCTCATATGCTGGCTTTAAATATTAGCATATTCTTCTCATCTGGAATATCCATACCTTTAAGAGTATGAAGTCCTGGGCCAGGAGACAGTGGGAAACTACAGGATGATGAATCTCCTTGGGGTGTCATTATTACAGACAACTAGGGAGGAGAAAAGTATGCAGTTTTTACAATCTTTAAGTTTTTGTCATATACGAATCCTTGTAAGCTGACTTTTCCATGTTGCCTTAATTTTATTTTTGCACTAACTTGCATAAAAGCTTATGATCCAGCACAGAATTTTACCCAAAGAAACACAGTTTTCCTTGTAATGGTAATTATGATGTTATTTCTATTTAAAAATAAACTTTGATCCCGTATGAAGTGGTAGGCAAAATTTGTACATCTCTTAGAGACAAAGCACAAGAGTTTCGTGAAGTTTCTGCTCCAAGCTGTGGCCTTCAGACCAACTGGATGTACTTTGCTCTGACCTGAAGTGAGTGTCATGGAAAAGCTGGAGAAACACTTTTATAGGCTGTCGCAACTTTAAATGGTTGTCCACACCGTTTAAGTTCTACCCATTAAAAATTCAAGTAGTTTGAATTGTTTTAAACTGTGGTAAAAAACACATGATACAAAATTTATCGTCTTCATCATTTAAAAAACAATTTTTTTTACCCTTCATTTTTGAGAGATAGAGAGACAAAGCACAAGCAGGGGAGGGGCAGAGAGAGAGGGAGACACAGAATCTGAAGCAGCTCCAGGCTCTGAGCTGTCAACACAGAGCTCGATGTGGGGCTCGAACTCACGAACTATGAGCTCATGACCTGAGCTGAAGTCGGACACTTAACAGACTGAACCACGCAGGCGCCCCTATTTACTGTCTTCGTCACTTTGTACAGTTCATTAGTCGTAAGTAGTCTTTGCTGTGGGACAGAGCTCTAGAACTTTTCCTCATGCGGGACTGAAACTCTATACCCATTAAACAAGTCCCTATTTCGCCCTTCACCCCAGTCCCTGGAAAACACCATTCTACTTTCTGTTTCTATGAGTTTGCCTACTTTCCATTCCTCAGATGGTGGAATCATACAGTATTTGTCTTTTTGTGCCTGGCTTATTTCACTCAGTGTAATGTCCTCCAGGTTCATCCATGCGGTAGCAAGTGACAGGACTTCCTTCTTTTTCAAGACTGAATAATCTAACAACATACATATAGAGGGAGACCATAGTTTGTTTACCCATTCATCTGTCTATGGACACTTGGGTTGTTTCAACCTCTTGGTTCGTGTGAATAATGCTGCTGTGAATGTGAGTGTGCAAATATCTCTTCAAGACCCTGCTTTCAATTTTTGGGGGGGTATATATTCTGAAGTGGGATTACTGGATCATATGCTAATTTTATTTTATTTTTATTAAAAAAATTTTTTTAACGCTTATTTAGTTTTGAGAGACAGAGCATGAGCAGGGGAGAGACAGAGAGAGAGGGAGACACAGAATCCGAAGCAGGACCCAGGCTCTGAGCTGTCAGCCCAGAGCCCAGCACGGGGCTCAAACCCACAAACCATGAGATCACAACCTGAGACAAAGTTGGATGCTTAACTGACTGAGCTACCCAGGTGCCCCTTGCTAATGCTACTTTTAATTTTTTTTTATTAACAGGTTTTAAACAAATGCTTATTTATTTTGAGAGAGAGAGGGATAGAGAGCAAGTTGGGGAGGGGCAGAGAGACAGGCAGAGCAAGAATCCTAAGCAAGCTCCACGCTGTCAGCACAGAGCCCGAAGCAGGGCTTGATCCCAGACACCATGAGATCATGACCTGAACCGAAACCAAGAGTTGGATGCCTCACCAACTGAGCCACCCAGGCACCCCTCTCTTTTTAATTTTTGAAAGCAACTGCCATACAGTTTTCCACAGTGGTTGTACAGTGTGCAGGGCTTTCAATTTCTCCACATCCTCACCAACACTTGGTGTTTTCTGCTTCCTTGGTTGTTGTTCTTTGATAGTAGCCATCCTAATGGGTGTGAGGTGACAGGTAGGTTGCTCTGAAAGTACAAATTCCCCTGGAGGCCGTAAGGGTATCTGTGAACTTTTATGCCCTCTAGTAAACTTTGACCTTAGCAAGCACCTGAAGTTATTCACTAAGTACATGGTATTCTGATGTAGGAGGTGTTAGAACCCTAGAAGAAGATCTTAGATCTCCTCAGAAATGATAAAGCGTTAAAACTGGAAGCCCAAGGAGTGGGGGCTCCCTGAGAATTTCCACATCGGATATTTTTCTCTCTGTTGTTTTGATTCTCAGGACTTTTTTTCTCAAATGAATACACTTTCATCAGAATTATCCCAACATTTCTGAGAAGATCATCAAGAAATTATTATTATTTAAAAAAAATTTTTTTAACGTTTATTTATTTTTGAGAGAGAGAGTCAAAGCGTGAGTGGCAGAGGGGCAGAGAGAGAGGGAGACATAGAATCTGAAGCAGTCTCCAGGCTCCGAGCCATCAGTACAGAGCCTGACGCAGGGCTCAAACTCAGGGACCGTGAGATCATGACCTGAGTCGAAGTCGGATGCTCAACTGACTGAGCCACCCAGGTGTCCCGATCATCAAGAAATTATTTTCCAGAAATAACTCTTTTGAGATAATTTAATCCTTTGCCTTTTTTTAATGAGCAGTCAAATAATTTGTACTATTTTTTATTTTACTGAAATAATTTGGATTTCTTTCGATGATCACATTTTATACTCATATTAAAATTTCCCAACTCTGGCTTCAGCAACTGTGAGTTTTCTTTTGTGATCATTTTCTTCCAAGTCTAATTTTCCTGGGTCAGGTTTTGCAGGTACAATTTTTGACAAGAGGATTTGATTCTTTAGTCACTTTTAAAAGTCAATAACAAATTTTGTCATGTGCAGTTTTTGCCTTTGTCAGTTTTATTTCATGTTATTTCTGTAAAATGTGATTTTAACTGGATCAATTTTTGTAGTTTTGGACAATTACTGAAACATTGTAGTTTTTGAGAATTACTGAAACAATGAGATTCTTCAGTTTGGTTTTTGTCAATATTAAATTTAGCACATACAGTTTGGCTCTTCTAAGTTTAAATCTGTGTTGATTATTTATATGATGTCTAATTTTTTCCTGGTAACCAGCTCAAAACATACTTGAAATGAAACGACCAAGGTTGCAACATCTTGTTTTCCTCTAAAATTGTTCTGATTAGAAAATTCAAAACGGAGTACCAACACGTCCCCATGGAAGCACGGGTTTCATGGGTAAACCACTGGTCTAGTAGTGAGCAATTGTCGTGTTGGTTCTTGCTCTGTCACTTACCATCCTGTGTCTACAGGCCAACAGCCCTCATCTAAAAGCGAAGTGATTTAAATATATGATTTCTGAATCTCCTTGCAACTCTGGTGGTCAATGATTTAAATTCTTACCTGGAGAGGTGGCCCTATTTGACCCTTACTTTGCTTCTTGATTCCCACTGCCCTCCCTCCCCTACCAGCCAGTACTTCCTGACAACCTGCCAGTCTGTGCTCCCTCAGACCTGGGCAAGTGTCTCCGACTTGGCCCACATACTTGAGATTTTTGTTCCTACTCAGTCTTGGCTCTTGACCTGCTCAGAGCTGTACCATTATTAGGCTTTCTGAGCTCAATCCATGCTCTTTCTGATTGAGCTCCTGTCAACTTAGGCTCAAAGCAGCCTTTCTTTAATTCCGATCTCCATGTGTGTAGAAGTTACAAGATCATCAGTAGCCATACTGAGTCTTGTCTTTCCCTGTCCCTACTCTGGTGGTCTTACTCCTACAACCTCTCTTTTACTGTCAGGCATGGAGCGGAACCATTGGCTTATGTGGATGCGGTTTAGGATAGACCATCCTTGGGGTAGGGGCCGTAGGATGGGGCTCAAGGCCATTCTAGGCAGTTAGCAGAGATAGGATAGCCCATACCAGGTTTCTTATATCAGGATCCCAGCAGGAAAATGAAAGACCGCTCTCATGAATGCGAATATTGACAAAGGTTAGTAAAGGGACTACTTACACAGGTGTGGACAGTACGTAAGGAATCCATAAAGGAGAGGGCAGTACCAATGGATTCAGTTATGACTCCTGAGCTCAAAAAGACATAGGAAGGGCCAGTTACTGGAGCCTGGAAGGAGAGAATCACACAGAACCCTTCTGCAAAGAAGGAGCCAGAGGCAGGACCTCCAAAACTCCTCCTCTTCCCTCCCTCTTATCTCCTGTCGGGAATTCCTAACTGGCAGAATAGGGCTGGAGTCAGAGGGCAAGGGAGTCCTTTGTTGACCCCCTGACAGGTCAGTGTTCCCAGGCAGAGGCTAGAGTGAGAAGAGAGGAGAGTGACAGTGGCACAGGCTGCTCCTCTTACCCGCTCACACATGGCCCAGTGAAATCAACACCCCAAAGAGGAGCATCCAGAGAAGACTTCAAGGGAAGGGGGTCAGCATACCTGTTTCATCTTGGGTGCAGAATGAGTCAAACTCACGTAAGCTTTGTTAATTCCAGTCGATGTCTCTGTTGATGGCACCTCTCTCCCTGACACCTGCTTTCTGAGCCACGGCTCTGGTCCTGCAGTGACTCCTGGTCCACGGAAGCCTGGGCTGGACTGATGAGCTTGCTGAGCTGGTCCCTGGGAAGACTGTGAGGGGATGGTACGGTGAGGGCTTTGGGGAGGGTGTGATGGAAGCCCATGGATATCTGGGTGGGTGAATGGAGTTCTAAGAACAGAGGAAAGTGGTGGGGAGAGAGTATTGGAGGAGTGCCAACGGCTCGCCTGGTCAAGAGGCAGACCTGGGCTTACACAGAAGGCGTGATGGTGGGATCAGTGTTTAGAGAGCACTCTGATGTGCTTTATGTAAGAGAAGGCCACCTATATTGCCTGAGATATGGGGTACAGACGGAGATGCCGCTGGCACTGCGGTGGAGGGGAGGGGGTGCCATGGGCACACACTTCCTGCAGAATCCTGTAGCATAGAGTTTTGCCACTAAATGCCACATTTCTGCTGTGAACACCTTTGCAAATGGCTGCTTTTCACCTCAGCTCAACTTGTAGACAGGGAGGGAAAGAGAGAGAGAAAAGAAGAAGAGGACAGAGAGACTGGTCGTCAAGTCACTTGCCTGTAGATGAGTTGGATTTAGTGCTCATTTCTGATTGAACCCGTGATTGTTTGTAGGTGGCTGGGTGGGGAGGGGCGCCCCGCAGGCAGTGGGAGCAGTACAGACTGGGGACTGAGCGGGAACTTAGAAGCATGTCTGTTGCAATCACGTTTTGCTTCTTGTCAGCGATGCAGTATGTATTTAACATATTTCCCTGGGAATATTAAAATTCAGTATAATGTAAGCCAGTGGCAAGTAATCTTTTGTTCATTATGCATGCTGGGCAGTGCCTGCAATGAGAGAAGGGGCTTGGCCAGGAGGGGGAAGAGCGATCACAAAGCTGTGTGAGATGACCTCACCTCACTTACTTCCAGGTGTGGCATCCACCTGGACCAGCATCATGGGTGCCAAGAATTCACAAGAAGGGAGAAAAAGGGAGGTGGGAAGAGAAGAGAATGGACAGGAGAGAGATGTAACTGCTCCAAGTAAGCTCCTTCTAGGAAGAATTCTATTGTCAAGTTATTCCCTGAGGGCCCAAGTTCTCTGCGAAGCATGGAGCACTTGCTTTTTTGCCCCTTTCCTACTGCTTTCCTTCCCCAATTCTTCCCTATGAAAAAAGTCTGTTAATTTTGTATTACAAACAAAAGATATTCCTTTTTTCTCGAGTACTCTGTAATTGCATAGAAATGTGTATCATTTCCTCTCCATAATTTTGAGCATATTTTTGAAGACGGTGACATATACTGAGTCTTTAAGAACAAAACAATTCAATTTAAAACTCACTGAATGACAGCAATCAAAGTTCTGAAGTGATGCTGTTCGCTTCAGCACCGGTTCGAAATGTCATTAGAAAACTGACATATAGCGGGTTGTTATGGCAACTAGAATAGCAGAGTTTATAACATCACTGTAATTAATGTTATCCAAACGTTATTAATCTTTCAACATCACTGACATCCTCTGAAGGAACGGTAGTTCTGGCCCTCTTAGGATTTTTCAGTAGTGTTATCTGTTACAGCTTCCTTCACATTTTATTTTCTTTCCAAATAGATCTTACTCTGACTGCTTTAGTGAAATTAGCTATTGTTTTGATTCCTTTACTCATTCTAATTCCACTGCTATTTTTTGATAAAGCTTGCAATAACAGGGGGAAAAAAAAGGAATCACAACTAAAAACAGGAACAAAGTCTAAAGGGGGAAAGATTTATGTGTTTAAATGTGGAGGACCTGAGAAAAATATTTAACTATTTTGCACACAGGTATTTAGTATTGATTCACATTTGTATAGCAGTTTATAATTTTTAAAGCAGTTTTACATATATTATTTAATATAACAACCTTGAGAGGGCAAGTAATATTTTTTGGGTGCCTACTATGTGACCGTTAAATGTGATCTGTATACATGAATGTTTTAGATCTCACAACAAATCTGCAAGGTGGGTGTGGTTTAAAAACATGCTTTCACAACTCGACAACAAGAACCAAAAACTTGATTAAAAAATGGGCATACTTCAAATATCCATCGACGATGAATGGATGAAGATTTGGTACACACACACACACACACACACACAATGGAGTATTAGTGAGCAAACAAGAAGAATGAAATCTTGCCTTTTGCAACTACGTGGATGGAACTAGAATGTATTATGCTAAGTGGAATTAGTCAGAGAAAGAAGTCAGTCAGAGAATTTCTCATTTCCTATGAGAAATTTAAGATACAAAACAGATGAACATAAAGGAAGGGAAGCAAAACTAATATAAAAACAGGGAGGCGGACAAAACACAAGAGACTCTTAAATATAGAGAACAAACAGAGGGTTACTGGAGGGGTTGTGGGGAGCGGGGGGGAATGGGCTGAATGGGTAAGGGGCATTAAAGAATCTACTCCTGAAATCATTGTTGCACTATATGTTAACTACTTGGATGTAAATTTAAAAATAAATAAATTAATTAGAACAAAACAAAACAAAAATGGGCAGACTTGAAAAAACATTTCTCCAAGGGTGATATACAGAAATCCTTGACAAATATATGAAAATATGCTCAACGTCACTAGTTATTAGAGATATGCAAATAAAAACTACAAGATATCCCCTCACATCCACATCCGTTAGGATGTTTATTATAAAATAAAACAAAAAAATAACAAGTATTGGGAGGATGTGTAGAAATTGGAATGCTTATGTACTTAGGTGAAACTATAAAATGGTGCAGCCACTAGGGAAAACAGGATTATGGTTACTCAAACAATCGTGTTCCAGCAAACCCACTCCTTTTTTTTTTTTTTTAATGTTTATTTTTGAGAGAGACAGAAAGAGACAGTATGTGAGCAGGGGAGGGACAGAGAGAGGGAGACACAGACTCCGAAGCAGGCTTCAGGCTCTGAGCTATCAACACAGAGCCCGACGTGGGGCTCAAACTCATGAACTGTGAGATCATGACCTGAGCCCAAGTCAGCTGCCCAACCGACTGAGCCACCCAGGCGCCCCTCAGCAATCCCACTTCAAAGGTACATATCCAAAAGAAGTAAAAGCAGAGTCTTGTTAAAAATGTTTATTATTATTAAAATGATAATTATTATGTCAAGTTAGTTAACATATAATGTAGTATTGGTTTAGAATTTAGTGGTTCATCACTTACATATGATACCCAGTGCTCGTCCCAACAAGTGTCCTCCTTAGTGCCCATCACCCATTTAGTCTATCTACCACCCATCTCCCTTCCAGCAACCCTCAGTTTGTTGTCTGTATTTAAGAGAATCTTATGGTTTGCCTCCCTCTGTGTTTTTCTTATTTTATTTTTCCTTCCTTTCCCTTCCACTATGTTCATCTGCTTTGTTTTTTAATTCCACATATGAGTGAAATCATATATTTGTCTTTCTCTGAATGACTTATTTGGCTTAGCATGATACATTCTAGTTCCATCCACGTTGTTGCAAATTTTATACTTTTTAAAAAAAATTTTTTTTAAACATTTATTTATTTTTGAGACAGAGAGAGACAGAGCATGAATGGGGGAGGGGCAGAGAGAGAGGGAGACACAGAATTGGAAGCAGGCTCCAGGCTCTGAGCCATCAGCCCAGAGCCTGATGCAGGGCTCGAACTCACGGACCGTGAGATTGTGACCTGAGCCGAAGTCGGACGCTCAACCGACTGAGCCACCCAGGCGCCCCGCAAATTTTATACTTTTTGATCACCGAGTACTATTCCATTAAACACACACACACACACACACACACAAATATACATACCACATCTTCTTTATTCATTCATTAGTCGATGGACATTTGGTCTCTCTCCGTAATTTGGCCATTGTTGATAGCACTGCTATAAACATTGGGGTGCATGTGACCCTTGAATCAGCATATTTGTATCCTTCGGATAAAGGCCAATGACTTCTAAGATGAGATCAAAGGGGATATTGCTATTTCTGCCTTATTCTCTCTCTCTCTCTCTCTCTCTCTCTCTCTCTTGGGGGGTGGGGAAGGTGCATCCTCTAATCCCAGTCAAGCCTTTATGTGACTGTCACCCTGGCTAATATCTTGAGTGCAAGCTCATGAGAGACCTTGAACCTCAAAGCACCCAACTAAGCTGACTTAGAAAGTGACTACACAGAAACTGAGATACTAAATGTTTATACTATTGTTAAACCACTGAATTTGGGGATTATTCATCACACAGCAATATATAACTACTACAATAAATATTTTCCATTAATCTGAAGCAGTGAAGATCTCTGGTGTGTTAGGAGGGCTCCTCACGCTTTTGGTGTCGATTTGTGATTTTGATGATGTGTCTGCAGTCTATTCTGAAAGAGGATCTGGGTCAGAATCAGACGAGGGCCTCGTGTGAATTACCTGCAACCCCAGGCTTAGGAATGATATCTAGAAACTGGCTGTCCTGTAACCTGGGGGCTGCTGGATTTCTTTGAGTCCCTTTATTTTCTCTCTTTGTGCAGCATCAAGAAATATGAATGCCCAAGAGGTATTCTCATTGAAAGTTCAAGCACATGTGAGCCAGTGAGTTTAGATATCAGAGGTCATATCCCAATCTTATACTATATTCAAAGAAAGTTTTTATTCTTTGTGGAAAAAAAAGTGAAAGGGCAAAATAGCAATACGTCTGAGAAACATCCGAAAGGCCAACAAGAAAGACAAACTCAACATCATCTTGAGGTTGAAAAAAATAGCAGTTCATCCAGGAGTGTCATTTGGGAAGAGTTTCTCCCCTGTTAGACTACATAAATTTTATCCTATCCCCTTCAGTGTAGGAATCAAGCTATAAATTGTGGAGAGTGAGACAAAGAGGCAATGCTACTCTGGCTGCCTGAAGATTTGTATTGCTTCTTAGAAGTTGGAAATGCCTATGGATATCACCTTCTATTGTTTTAAACAAAGTTCTTTTCAAATGAATGAACTTGTTCTCCTGCCCATATTTATGAACTCTTTAGGTAGGAACAGGAGCTTTCTCGGATTTCGAATTTGTAATGTAGGCTTGTTTTTAAAAAATAAAACAAAGACAAAATAATACGAGATAAAGATTTGCAATGCTTAAAAAAGAAAGGAAATCGAAGCCCTCAGAAATTTAGTTTTATTTACGCAGTTCACATACCAAGAATGAGGGAGCCTAAGGCTATGAACCTAGATTTTTCTGCTTCTCAAATCTACACTTGCTTTCTACAACACAAGGGAATTATTACCCTCATTTTAGAGATGAGGAAGTTGATTCTGGGAGAGGTTAAGTAACTTGCCCGTGGTTTTCCTGCTGGTTAGTACCAGAACTCAGATCATAAGTCTTAGTCCAATACTCTTTTGCATGACATCTTATTGCTTTTCTGTTTAGATAATGTATTTTGTAAAGCTCTTGAGATATAAATATGAATAAGGTAATCAAGTAGAAAATATCCCAGCATTGAGGAAACATGTTAGGTACATAAATTAGGATTGGCTTCTTAGGTTTCTCGTTAAAGATTTCAAATTTTAAATGAGATGGTGGCTTAAAAATTTTTTCCACAAAGTCATTAAACCATTGAGAAAATAACTATTTGTTACAGCCAAAACACACAATAATGTCTTGTTTTTGTTTACCACGTTACATTTTCAGAGCACCTTTATGCATACCAGTCCATGTGGCCTCTTTGTCCTACAGGGACCCAGTACTGATTGTGCATTAAACATGGTCACGCCTCTAGAGTGGGCATCAACATTCTGTAGTAAAGTGTCCAAGGGGACTGCAAAGAAAATAGAGTGGCAAACAGGGGGTTTCCGCTGAGGCCCTGGGCAGACAAACTGCAGAACAGACAGCCGACCTTGCTATATCCCTCCAACCTCCCGATGCCCCCTGTTTCACAGGCCCCATAGGAACCAGGGCTCTCCTGTTTTCCTGGAGCATGCCGACCCATGTTGAGCTCTTGCTCCAAAACTTTTCTCCATCTTTTCCAATCATAACTTATTTTCCTTTAAGCAGAAAATAAGTAATCATGTATTTTTTTGCCTCTTTTTCATAAAAGTGTAGTCCATTTCCAGCTGATGAAGGAAAGATCTTTTTTTATAGAAGAATGCAAGCTAAAAAATAGAGAAGGGGAAATTGAATTAGAAAATCTCCATTTTGCAATCCCTGATGAAAAACTGAATGCTAAGATGATTAAGTGAAAGGTTGTTGCGGAACTGGATGTTCTCGAGGCGTCAAAGTGACTCCCCACAGAAGATTTTCCAGTTGCAAATGGAGAACCATGCCTTGGGAGTGGAGATATCCAGCCATCACTACCTTAACCAAGTGGTCAAGTTTCTGGTCTCAATAGTGGGAAAACAGCCCTCTTTGTCCCTAATATGATGCAATATGAGTTGCACGGTGTCATTCATGAAGTATCCTTGTTAGAAATATTTCACCCGATCCTAATCAAACCTTTGGATCTAACTTACAGTTTATAAGAAACTCAGGAGACAGAAACCAAATTAAACAACATGAGGAAGAAATAATAAGACAAATCTAAAATGTGGCTCAGTCTATAAAACAACTGACTCAATTTCTTCTAAAGATCAATGTCATTAAAATAAAAAGCCTGGGAGAGACTGCTCCAAATCAAGAGAGACTAAAAGGACATATTAGTCCTTGATTGGATCCTTGTTGAAAAAAACAAACACGGGGTGCCCGGGGGGCTTTGTTGGTTAAGTGTCCAACTTTGGCTCAGGTCATGATCTCATGGTTTGTGGGTTTGAGCCCTGTGTTGGGCTCTGTGCCCAGAGACTGGAGCTTGCTTCAGATTCTGTCTCCCTCTCTCTCTCTGCCCCTCCCCGCTCATGCTCTCTTTCTCTCAAAAATTAATAAACTTTGAAACAAATTAAAAAAAACCAAACTATATAAAATATCTTAGGGACAATTAGAGAAATCTGAACATGCTCAGGGATTAGACAATATCAGGAAATTACTATTAATTTTATTATGTGTGTACTGATTATCGATGTATTGCCTCAGCTCCAAATCACCCTTTAGTAATTGCTCTGCAATACTGGACTGGACTCCTTAAGGATTTCTTCTTTAGAGTAAGCACAATATTAAATTTGCCAATACAGGACACAGGAAGACCCTTGCAGGAAGAAGGGGGGCTTCTCCTTGTGATTTCAGAATGTTGCATTTTGTTTTTGTTCCGCTTCTCCAGTGGTAAGTGGTGGATGTATGCCTGGGGACATCTTGTCGTACAGTGCCTCCGCTGTGTGCCCACACTATACAGTCTCTTGGTGACCTTGCATGGCAGTTCAGACTCTGTGACCATCTTGATATGACTTTCCCAACAAGGACACTGTGTGATCCAGACCTCGTCCCTGCACAGGCATCCAGCTTTCACCACACACCTGCTCTCCAGCGTGGGCCCTTGGAGCGCTGAGGGTGGTTTATTGTTTGCTCGGGGATGTGGACCAGTTCTGGCCTGGGAAATCCAACAGACTTCCTCTCATCCTTTGGCTGTATAACCGCATCTTCTCTAATGAGGTCTGAGCCCTGCCATGTTTAAACCCCTTTTACAGGTTGGTTCTTTTTTCTGAGTTGGTTAATATGTGTTGTAACTAAAAACTCTGATAGATACACTTGTTTCTTGCTTTTTGATGTCGCTTCCTTCAAAATCTCATCATCTGAGGTCACTCCCTTTCATACTTCACCAGTGGAAACCACTGCCCTGTTCCCTTTACAATTTTATAGCAGCAGCATCCACTGAAGCTTGTTGCTGCTGTCAACTGACTTCCAGAATCACTTTTGTATCCAACCCCCTGCTTTTAGTCCCTAAAACTTCTATGTTCTCATTGGTGAACCACCATACTTTTCTCAACTTCAGAGGCCTTTGTTAGGAAATAGTTTTGAGCAAATCAACAAGGTGCTGATGTGGGAGGAACAGGTCCGGAGCTTGCTCTGAAATGTCAGGCGTTGAGCTAAAAGCTAATACTCCTCATCAGCATTAGTGTTAAAACTCAACCAACAGAGCTAAAGCCAGGGAAAGGTGGTATGAAAGGGAATTTAGAAACCTGGCCAGTAATAAAAAGATGGATGGGTCGGCAGTTAGCAGCGGTGTTCATGATCGAGGTCTGAGAGAGAGAGGTGATAATATGCACAACACCACCACCGTGAAGTTGGAGTAGGCTCATTCTATTGACTTAATAATTTATCAGTAACATTTGTTATTCTGTTATCCTCTGAAATGTTTAGCAATAAAGCCCCTTAGAGACCCTCAAAAGAAATTATGCCTATTTAACAGCAGAGGCCAGGGAAAGAAATTTCAAGAATATACTTTCGTTCGTTGAAGGGGAGAAACTCAGGTAGAAAAGCTGATGGAAATGGAACAGGCCCCAGTGGAGAGCACGGGGAACTGTCCTCATGTTTGGAAGCGTAGTCTGTGGTGCACAATTGAGGGGGTCTTTGACATTATAATTTCGTCTGTCCCTCCAGGCAACGAACCACAGGCATATTCCCTCTGTGGGCTTTTTCCTTGTTCAGATCTGTTCAAGCCCCAGGAACTCCTCTCTTCTCCCCAACACAATGTCCCTATCTTCCGTATCTTCCATAGATATCTTCCTCATCTTCTGTAGATTCATGTCCCATTTCCTGAACCTTTTCTTTACCTTGATAATGACTTTTAGTCTCTTGATTCCTCTCTTTTTTTCCTCTTTATTGTGCTTCTTTGGCATTTACACGTTTCCCCTACCAAATCTTATTTGGAAGGTTCATCGTTTTGGAGCTACTTTAAGTCTGCTGATTTTTATCTGCTTGTCACCCATACTGAACTTCATCCTTGAGTTATTCCTATTGTCTACTTTCAGTTTATATTTTTGCACCAATGGTAGTTGGTAAAAAAGACATGAAAACATAATAACATAATAATCTGTTTGGCCCTTCTCTTTCGGACGTTTTCTGTGTGTATATTTACCTACACACATGGCATTTTTAATTTATGTTTAGAGAATTTTTTTAATAAAATGGGATGTTATATCCATTGCTCTTTTTTCCCCCTTAAGAATATCTCCTGAGCATCTTTCCCTGTCATTACATGTATACTCCTTCATTCTTTCTTGAACAGCTGCATAGTATTTCATCGTATGAATGACTGTACTTTGTTTTCCCAATTTCATATTTAGGTTGCTTCTAGGTTTTTGCTAATTCAAACAAAGCTGCAATAAATAATCCTGTACATATATCCTTTTTTGCACCTGTGTTTTTCTGCAGGATAATTTCCCAGTAGTGGAATTGCTAGTTTAATTGATCTGTGCATTTTAAATGGGGAGAGATGCTACTCTATTGCTCTCCAAAAAAATGTTATCTCAATTTATGCTGTTACCAAGTATGAATGTGAGCAAGGTTCTGCTCTAAATTAATGCTAGCCTTACCTGGGCTCTCAATGCACCTGGGTGTTCCTACTATTCATTTTTCACTGGTTCTCTGTTTTATTGCCCAGATAACACTGCCAGGCCCCTTATATTTCTGAGCCCGTTAGTTTAATCCCATCTTTCTGATCTTAGGAACTGACCTGACCTTCTCTTCTGCGGTCTTCAATGTGACTGCCATTCATTCTCTTGCTCGCTGCCCCATGATCTTGAGACTGCTGCTGCAGTTCCATTGTGTCTGCATTAGGGAAAAGGTGGGGGGTTGCCCATGGCATCTCTCCCTTTTGTCAGGCCCTGGTAGATAGCCCCTTACATCTTTTTTTAAGGATAACTGGCTCTCATGGAGATTTCTACTGCAAAAAGAAATCGAGATATTTAGGATTTGCTTAAGTGGAACAAAATTGTCACAAATATGTGCCCAATATTGATTTATTGCTTGAGCTCAGACATGCTGCCGCCCAGAATAAAATGAAGGTTCCGTTAGTATGGAAGAAGGGGAGAAAGGATATTGAGTAGTAATCCTCAGTATTTGCCAACAATATGTATTTCCTCAATACATATTTGTTGGATGCATAGCATAAGAATAGGTCAGCAACCTGTCACCACACTGAACTGAAAAGAAATCCCTGATTTATCACTTAGTTATTCAAAGTCACAATTTGGTTCTAAGTTAGGAATGTTGGCTATCTACATGCAGAACTGTGTTTGTGTCCTGATGGGGGCCACAGAGTACATATCCCAGGGCTGAGTGACATTTTGTTCTCATTTGAATTCAAATCAATTTTGTCATCTCTGAGGGGCAGATGTTACACGTCAAACAAGTGACAGATTGCAGCTTTAATTTAAACAGCAAGATTTGGTTTATAATATACTTATATTTATTGGAGAAAAAAAATCCAGTGATGTCACTCAAGTATTTTCTGGACTAAAGTAAAATGTTTTTTTAATGATGAAAAAGGCAGGGGACACCTGGATACTCACAGGTCCAATAAAGGAATGGAGATGGTGGTGATAGGCACTGAACACTGGATTCGGAACAGAACTAGTGACAGTTTAGGGGCTAAGGTAGTGGGAGAAGCTCAGAGAAGAAAATCATCGTGGTAAGAGAGTGAGGACATGGAAAGAGGGAGAAGAGAGGTCGGGGTGTGGGTGGTATGGGTAGAAAGTGGCACTCGTGTTCCCCTGGCCCTTAGCCACATCTTGAATCTGGTGGTTTGCCCTTGTAACCTGGTTGATTCCCGCTTCAGTTGAACAAGTAGTCGTGTCTGAGATTGAGAGTTACATCAGGAAGGAGAATCAGAACACCTGGAGTAGCAGTCTCTAACTTCGAGCAGCATGTCCTTTGATTTCATCTTTTCCTTCCTTATTGAGGCTGAAACAGGCCCAGTAAAATGCATGCAGTGCTTTAATACTAAGTGCACAGTCTGGTGAATTTCCACATATGCCATCAACCTTGGGAGCTGCTTCCTAGGCTAAGAGGCAGAATTCTCCTTTGAGTCCTAGAGTCACAAAGAAGTTCATCAGGACTGAGCTCTGGTAACCAGCGGATTTTACCTTTTTGAAATAACTATAAGAGAACTCACAAACTCAAAACACGGCTAGGAGGTCTAAGGAAATGAGTGAAATGGATGAGATAGACACTGTCATGATGAACTGAAAGCGAAATTGGGCTTCTAAGTTTTTGCTCTTAGAAATACTTCCTGTGAATCGTTTTGTAACTCAAGTTATTTTTCTCATTTTACGAGATTTCCTTAGGACAGATCTCAAAGGGTACACTTACAAGATTATAAAAAAAAGTAAAATCATTCTAAAAACTTTTAATGTACACTGTCAAATTTGTTTACTAAAAAGCGACTGTGGCAGCCATGGGAACGTGCCCACTGGCCTCCAAACACCGAGGGCATGGTTGACCAGCAGTCTATCCATGGCCACGCCTCCACGGGCTGCTCCCAGCCAATGAGCCAGCGCCAGAGAGATGCTAAAGCAAGCCTGCTCTGGGAGACTGAGGGACACCTCCGAGGGCCGCCACTGGCCAGAAGACCTCCCACTGTCTTGCTGACCCTTCACGTAGGCGATTCTTGTATGCTTCATCCAGGCCTGTTTTGTGCTTCCCTAAAGACCCAGACACATACTTACATTTGTTTCCATTATTTCTCCAAGTAGGGACGCCTGGGTGGCTCGGTCCGTTGAGCGTCTCTGATTCGTGATCTTGGCTCAGGTCAAACTCAAAACTCGCGGTTTGTGAGTTCCGGTTCCGTGTTGGGCTCTCCACTGACAGTGTAGAGCCTGTTTGGGATTCTCTCTCTCCCTCTCTCTCTCTCTCTGCCTCTCCCGCTCCCTCTCTCAAAAGAAATAAACTTAAAAAAATGTTATTTCCCCGAGTAATCTACATGAGTGAGTTTTTGCTTCTGCTTTGTCAGCGTTCAATAGTTTTCAAATCATTGCTACTTTGAAATATGAAGAGAAGTGGTTCCCTTTAATTTGCATTTTTAAATAGCAAAGTTTTACATTTTTGACACATGTCTTCAGTCATGTGGATGACCTTACCTGTAAATTTTCCTTGAGGAGTCCAAGGAGTCATAGCGCTCACTTCGAAAGGGCCACCTTTTGGGAGGTGTGGTCTCCATTGGCTGTCCTGTACTGCAGTTACTGGCACTCCCAGGGGTGCAACCAGCTGCACCCTCACAGAACACTGATGCGTGACTGCAGGGTGAGCTCCGGGCCAAGGGACAGGGAGACAGCCCAGTCAGCTCCTCTTGCAAAATATAAAGAGCTAATCATGTGTTCCAGCACATGGTCCCTCGTGGCCTCTCTCCTGTGGGAAGGAGAAGAGACTAATGTTTATAGAGCACCTACTGTGTGCCAGGTACTTCCTTTCTTGATTAATCTTACATAGGAGGTATCATTTTCAGAATTTTACAGATGAGGAATATTATGTTCAGAGAGTTGCCCAAGTTACACTTAAGGGCAAAAACGAGACAGACCGAAGTTTGAAGTTGCCCATATTCTTTCACTACATCAAACTTCTGAGGCTTCTTTGACCTCAAACATTTTGCATCACTCCTATGGTTTTTCTACATTCTGCATTGTATTGCACAGCTATCTGCTTACCTAGACTGTAAGTTCATATCCTCAGTAAATAATCATGAGTGATGCTCATGATGACTTAGGTTGACTTTCCAGAATTCAGGTTCGCTGAAGAACTGACCATAGCTCCCTCTTAAAAGTGGACACTGGTAGTTAAAAGTGGAGATGTGTACCACCCATTTATCAATGCTTACAAAGGATCTCTTCCAAAATGAGATTAAGGAGAAAACAAAGCCAAAACCTTGTCTCCAAAAACAAACAAACAACCTCCCACAAACCAGCAAGAAGTAAAGCAGAAACGCAAGTCCTTAGACAAATATGACCATTAAAAAAAATAAAATATTATACTATTCAACTCTCAAACCAGTGGATCTCAAGGACAAAGGAACCAAGTTCTTCAATGTGGAACCTCACTTATGTTTACGTTCACGAAAAGGCACACTTACCTGGCCTTGTCTCTTCCCTGTTTGAATATCTGAATGCTCTAAGCTTCTGTTCTCCCGCCCATGCGCCCTCAGTATCGTGTGATGAGTTAATAAGGAGAAAATATTACTGCATTCTCAGCCTTCATGTCCCTAATAAAACCTATATTTTAAAGCTGTTATGGAACTTTGCACAGAATCCAGGTTTAAAGACAAATTAAATACATAAAAAACTAAGCGAGACAGCAAAGTTGAGTTACCTGAGAAACAACTCCTAAATTTATCTCTTTGGTAAGGAACATAAGATAAAAACATCAAAAAACTCGCTACGCTTTTGCTTTCAATTTTACTCTAGGCCTTATTCAATAACACTTTTGGCAAGACACATACATGTATAATTTAAAGCTATCCTGATCAGAATGTGTTATAATCACTTGACAATGTAAAAAAAAAAAAAAAAAA
Organism: Panthera tigris; assembly: GCF_018350195.1. Taxonomy (NCBI): domain Eukaryota; kingdom Metazoa; phylum Chordata; class Mammalia; order Carnivora; family Felidae; genus Panthera; species Panthera tigris. Next base: position 129,174,029 of record NC_056660.1, on the reverse strand, counting down.
AAGGTCTTGTGGCTACTGTAATGAAGCTAATGTTTCTGCCAGTTTCAGGAGAGTGGTTTAGGTTATGGGGCACTGAGGTTTTACTTTGTCTTGAGCACAAGTAATCAGAGTTGGGGATGGTGGAGACTACAGGCTACGCTCAAGCTTTATGCTGCCTGACTCCACCCCTACCGTACCCCCGACTCTTCATTTCGTAACAGCAGCTCTTAGCTAGGGGCCTCAGCTGAGGTGGCCAGTAGACCACTCTGCTTAACTACCCCCTCTTGAGATTTTTCTTCTTCGATTCCCCCTCTATGGACATGCTCTTGCTGAGGACAGCTGTCGTCTTTGCTTTTGTCTAACCCTGTCCGCTAACCCACCTAACCCTTCATCGAATCCCACCTCCTGTGCTATCTTCAGCTTCTATCCCTTTTCTCTGGGAATCTCATGCCTCACTGGTCCTCATGGTCAGAGCTGCTGTAATGAAATAGGATAAGGAAAAAAGATAATCTGGTTTTCTTTCTTTTCTTAAAGTTTATTTATTTATTTTGAGAAAAACAGAGACAGAGCAAGTGGGGGAGGGGCAGAGAGAGGGGGAGAGAGAATTCCAAGCAGGTTCCACACTGTCAGTGCAGACCGACTTGGGGCTCGAACTCATGAAACCGTAAGATCAAGACCTGAGCCGAAACCAAGAGTCAGATGCTTAACCGACTGAGCCACCCAGGCACCTCTGGTTTTCTCTAGAAACTGGATGAATCTTAATTTCTCCTCTGCATGAAAGAACAGTATATAATTTATTGCCTTAATATGACTTGGTGAGGGTTGAAATTAGCGAAGAGGGACAGGTGTTGCAAAAAATTGTGAATCCTAGAGGTTCTCGCCTTGGCCACTAGACCAGGTCCGGTTCTGAGTATTTGACCAAGTGCCTTCTCTCTCCAAATCACATGCGTGGCATTTTCTTCTTTGGGGATTTTCCGAAAGTGAAAGCAATCATCTCAATCACTGTCATTCAAACACGATGGGATCTGAAGATGGTTGTTACAAGAGTTACGCCAGCTGGGCCAAGCAAATGTAGCTGGCATGCTGTACACACATGATATGTGGATTGTGATCAGAATACAACTTATTTTTTTCCTTTCCTACTGCTTCTCTAAACTCTGTTCAGTGGGGAATAATCTTCCCCTAAAACTACCAAACCAGTGATTTTTCTACTCACTCGTAAGTAATAGATACCCTACAGTTACTTTAAGTCACAAGCAGAGATGGGTTTTACAATGGGAATGTCCTGGTCAGTGACAGCAAAACTCCATACCTACCGATGGTCTTCCTCTTCTTTCCTCAGCCAGACCTGTTTCTCCCTGGAAGTCCTCAGTGTGGTCCTTCAGCTCTCCATCTTCTGGCATGGGCCCTACTCCTTTCTCTAGGCAGGGAAGCTCAGGAAGCCAGGGACTCCTTGGTGTAGCAAAGTTCTGAGTTGGCTGATGGGGGGGGGGGACTCTGTGCCCTCTAGACCCAGTAGGTGGTCAGTGCTGGCATCCCTGTGTAGGCCTTGCAGATGATTACTACAGATTCTTGTTTCTCTTTGTGGCTTTTCAGAGGGTGTCCTGATAGGTGTCTCTCTCCAGTTCTCTTTACCTAGAAACGGGCACCTTTCTTTCAGGTGATTTCCTGTGACTCCTTTCCTTAATTATTGGATATTGGGTGCTAAGTTTCTGGCCTCTTCTTGAGAGCTCTTACCCTCCAGGTGGCCCTATTGGACAAAAAGCTTATACTGGCTCTTCTCCACCTGGGTATTGTTGGTCTTAAAAACCAAACTGCCAGTTATTCTACCAGCAAAAGATGCGTTTATTCGGGAATGGCAGAGAATTGCAATCTGGGACAAGCAAGCTACCATAAAACCACAGCCACCTCCAGAGAACACAGGAGAGGACCGCTGTTTTGTAGAGGAAAGGGGGAAGTTGAGAAGACTGTTATAAACAAAAAAGTCCATTGGAGTAAACTGGGAGTTGGAAGTATAGTGACATCGCATTGGGTGAGTTGTGACAGTCTCTTATGGGTGGGGCCATTGTGGGGGATAGGTGGGGAAGGGGGCAAGTAAGCCTCTCCTTCCTACAGGGTAGTAAAGCAGGATCCACATGCAAGGTCCATCTCTTCCTATTGGGTCTTCAATTGAGGATGAGTGGTAGGGCCATAAGTCTCCCTGCTAAAACTTTCTACTCCATTTTAGCAAGGTTTCCCATTATTAATCTTCGCAATTCCTCCTTTTTGATTAAGACCTTTCTTTGAAAGTATTGCTGAACAAATAGTCTCTTTATATTTAGTGGTTTGGTTCCTCAGTGCCAGGAAGGACCTTCACTGGTTGTCATGTCCTATGGTAGAGTGAAAGCGCACAGTAGTTGGAAACCACTTCAAGCCACATTTGAGAAACAAGGAAACTTAGGAGGGAGAAACTCTCAGGCACTTCCCATCTAAAGTTTACATCTTTACTTGGGGCACCTGGGTGGCTCAGTGAGTTGAGTGTCTGACTTTGGCTCAGTTCATGATCTCGCAGTTCCTGAGTTCGATCCCCATGTCAGGCTCTGTGCTTACAGCTCAGAGCCTGGAATCTGCTTCAGATTCTGTGTCTCCCTCTCTCTCTGCCCCTCCCCTGCTTGCACTGTGTCTCTCTCTCAAAAATAAACATTAAAAAAAATAAAAAAATAAAGTCTACCTCTTCTCAAGGTCACGAGTGTTGGAGGTCATCTCAAACCACTGAGCCACCATCACCTTACTGGGTACGTTGTTTTTAAAAAGTTCAACGTTGGGAGGCCTGGGTGGCTCAGTCGGTTGAGTGTCCGACTTCGGCTCAGGTTATGATCTCACAGTTCGTGGGTTCGAGCCCCATGTCGGGCTCTGTGCTGACAGCTCAGAGCCTGGAGCCTGCTTCGGATTCTGTGCCTCCTTTTCTCTCTGTTCCTCCCCTGCTCACGCTCTGTCTCTGTTTCTCTCTCAAAAATAAATAAAGATTAAAAAAATAAAAAAAAATAAAAAAAAGTTCAACATCAACAAAATATAAAATTTGAAATAATTATATAAAACAGAAGTAAAATTAACAATTCCAAGTTATATGATATGGTTACATGATATAAACCAGAACTCTAGGCCTGAAACTAGGCAACTGAAGTATTTGTTGGCACTTATTTTGACTTAGGGAAGAAAGTTATCCCTATGAAGATATACCTGGAGTTATACATGCCTCCTGGAAGTCTCAGCTTGAAGTAGTCAGGAAAACAGAATTGTGGATACTGCAAGAATTCACTGAAAGAATTAACAGTGCATTTTGGAAGATACAGTACAGATATAAACATGAAGCAATAGCTAATGAACTTTTGCAAAATGTAAAACTTCAAAGATGGTTTAAAACAGTATTGCTCTGTCATGGGCTCCTGGGTGGCTCAGTCAGTTGAGTGTCCAACTCTTGATTTTGGATCAGGTGATGATCCCTGGTCATAGGATTGAGCCCATGTCAGCCTCCGTGCCCAGCATGAAGCCTGCTTGGGATTTTTTCTCTTTCTCCCTTTGCCCATCTCCTCTGCCCATGCATGCTCTCTCGCTCTCTCACTCACTCTCTCAAACAAACAAACAAACAAACAAACAAACAGTATTGCACTGTCAAAAGAACTCTTTGGAACCAAATGTGTTATTGGTAATAGAGACTATAATGTTGCGCATTCAGAGACCATGAATTGGGTAAGAATCCAGTCAGTTAATAATCCAGTTCAGATGAAAGAAAACTTGTGAATTCTAAGCCTTCTAACCCTTCAGAAAAAGCAAGTAAAAAATTAATTTGTCCTGGGATCATGATGAGGCTATTTCCAAAAGGCCATAATCAAAAGATGAGTTTCCCCCCGTTTTGCAAGGACTTGAGAAATGTGGACAAGAGCCTTGTCTTTCCATGAAAGAGAGAGAAGAAGCAAATGTGAGAAAAAGGTATACAGATCTGGTCCGGACATCTTGAAAAAGTGGTCTTGTCAGATGTCATCTGCCTCAATTCCAGTAAATCTTTACTTTTGGGTCATCAGATGGTGTGCAGATCTAGTCAGGATTTGGTGCTTTCTTTAGATGTGTCACGTGAATGCAACAATCTGTTCCCTGGAGTTTGGGAGCACAAGTGTTGGTCTGCAGTTCCTGATAAGGGCCTTTTCAGGAAGGCTAGAAAGTGTTTTCAGGGATGTCTTTTCCAACAGATGAAAAACCCAGGTTGCAAGCTGTGATGCATAAAGTTGTTGTCTCCTGGGAGTTCACTGGGAAAAGACTGCTCTACCAAAGCATGGTTAGTTTTAATGGAAACAGTTAGGCCTTTACACCACTGAAGAATATCTTCTTTCATCAACTGTGAGTCAGACAAGGCAGGAACCAAATGAATTGGACATCCTGTGAGTATCTCAAAGGATGAGAGAGTATGAGTTCCCAGCAGTAACGCTTTAGGCCAATGTGTTGCTTGAGGCCAAGGCATTTGGAAAGTCTCTACAAATTTTGCCCGTTGAGTCTTAATAGTGCTGTTAGTGTGTGTGACTGAGAACCAGAGATAATATGTCTAATGAAAGTGTTGTAAACTGGCCAAATAGGTCAGAATTGTTGAAGCACCTGTCCAGTAAAATGAGTTCCCTGATCACTGTGAAGTTCAAGGGCAGGTAGGGATAATCTTTTCTAACACTGCCCTATCTATAAGAAAAAGCTTTGGTCTAAGAAGAAAACATACAAACTATGACTCAAGCATATTTATCCATGAGAGGAGAAAGTATGAAATCCATTTGTATGAACTGGTTTCCCTGGGTTATACTTTGGACAGGTGGGACAAGCAAGGTAGGCACTTTTTGCAGCTTTATTAACTTTTCTCCACCAATATGAATGTTATCACTGAATATCAATATGAATGTTGGTTCATGAATGTTATCATTTTGTCGGTGGTTTAATGTATGTACAGTTCCTGAGTATTGAGAATTTTAGAATTTCTGGTAGGGCCAGATTGTTATTTGGTCCAAACCAGAGTTCTCTTTTTATCAAGCCAACAATTATGAGATTTCCAATACTGTTTTTCTTTCTCTTGTGTCAATTTTTTGGTATTTCGTCAACTTTTCCAAAATTATCATCTGGGAGAACATCCCTTTGGACCATGACAGAAGTTTGGCTATTAGTTTCCTTGCGAGCAGAATTTTTGTGGAAATTTCATCAAGGTGGATTACTTTGGCCTCAACGAAGTTCACTCTGGAATGCCCTGGAACTTTATTAGCTAGAGCAGCCAACAAGAGTATGGCATCTAATAAATTTTGGACATAGAAACAATTTTTAGTTTTTATTGTCATTGGAGGTAAAGATCCCTCATTGTTTCCATAATATTCCAGTGTCATGAACTACATACACCAAACGTGTACCAACTATTGGGGTAAGTGTTTGTGGTTTTACCCTCGGCTAAGGCACAAGCTTGAGTAAAAACTCAGCCTGTTAGATTAAAGTAGTCAAAATGTAAAGATGTTGTTTCAATCACTTCAAAGTGAGTTGCAATAGCATAGCCAGCACTATATTTATCATTTTCATCCTTTAAATAAGAACCATCAGTAAACCATGAAAATCTGCATTGGTTAAAGGAATTTCCTGTACATTGTCTTGGGGATTTTAAAGGTAACCCGTCAGCATTAAGCACTGGTGAGAGGTTTTGTCTGGATCCAAATGTGGTCCTTGTTTCAAAATTATACACTCTAAGCATCTAACCTAAGTTTGATCAAACTTCAAATTCTCTTTGGACAACTTTGTGTCTTTTAAGGTAAAAAATTTTAACGGGTGGATGCTATCTTCCTGAGAAGAGTTTTGAAAAAGGGGAGCAGAGAAGCAAGTCATCTGTGTATTGCAACAAAGTGGAGCCTGATGAAAAGGTTATAGCATCCAGATCAGTTTCTAAGGTTTGTGAAAAGTAAGGACCCTATGAGAAACCCTGGGGCATTGATGTCCAGGTGTATTCCCATTCTTCCCAAGTTAAAGCGAAAAGATATTGGCTATTCATACCAACTAGAATACTAAAAATGCACTGCATAGATCAATTACAGTGAAAAACTTGTCTTCTGTGCAAATGGATGTTGGTAGTACATAGGGGTTGGGAACAACAGAGAGTGACAAGGCATAACAGTGTGCTTTATTGCTTGGAGGCTCTGGACAAAATTCCATCCTTGGCCATTTGGTTTTTTACAGATAAAAGAGAGGTATTACAGGGACTAGTAATGAGGCTCTGAGTCTTGACATGCTTCTTTATTTATAGGGTATTGATTAATACTGCAGAGAGGTTTTGAGAGATCTGTTTGAAACTTGGTGTGAGATACATTCAGGATTCTGCCAATATCAGTTGAATATTTTGCATAAAGAGGATGGTACCTGATCCAAGAGGAAGAAATGACCAGTGTCCCAGACTCAGCTATAGAGCTGTTAGAGACAGAGCATAGAGAAGATGCGAAAGGGTCATTTATTTCCCTTGGTTGGCTCTTTTGATTACTATTGTCAAATTCTAGAATTATTTCCCCCTTTTGGGAGAAAGAAATTCTGGCATGATATTTTTCTAACAAATCTCAGCCCAATAAATACATACAGGCAGAATAACCAAGGAGAAAATGGTGTGTATCTCTCAAAAGGCCTAGACAAAAGGGAATAGTTTCAGAGATGGGAATCTACTGAGATTTATTAGAGACCCCCACTCTTTGAACAGTTTTAATACTCCAGTGTGGGGGCTGCTTTACAGCAGTGGGCTTGAGCACCAAGAGTGTAGCTCAGATGTCAAGAAGGACACAGAGAGATTCATTTCCAACCTGGAGAGCTGAGCTCATTGAGAGGGAGTACTGAGAATGGCCCCTGTAGTTTCTTGGGGTCCTGACATTGGGAATTTGGGAGGACACTGGAAAGACTGACTAGGGGGGCAGAGGCAACTGGAGGCTTAAATTTGTAATAATTTTTTTTAAGTCCCTGGCTCTTTGCAATAGTAGCATGAACTAGATTTTTAGTTTTGTTTAGGGGGTCTTCATTTGCTGGAGTTGAAAACTTCATTTGTTAGAGAATTTTAGTGGTCTTTGTTTTAGGTGCCTCATCTAGGATGTGAGTGAGCTGGTTTGCCATATTAAATAAATCTGGAACAGTGGTTTTCCATTCCATACTGGTTCTTTTAATTACAAGAGAAAGATCCTGGGGCACCTGGGTGGCTCAGTTGGTTAATCATCTGACTTGATTTCAGCTCAGGTCATGATCTCATGACCACGTGGGGCTCTGTGCTGACAGCATGGAGCCTGCTTGAGATTCTCTCCCTCTCCCTCTCTCTCTGTCCCTCTCCAGCTCTGTACTCTCTCTCTTTCCTTCAAAGTAAATAAACTTAAAAAAAGAGAGAAAGATCCCAGTTCAGCCTGTTAATAAAGATAGAATAAACAAGCTCCCTTTTGCGAGCAAGCCTGAATTTTGTTTCAATCAGCATGCTTGGGAAAAGCTCCGGTAATTGCTCAGTGGAGATTTCCAGAGAGTGTTTTAGCATCTTGACAAAAGTTAGGGGTTTGCTTCTCTAAATCCCCTTCAAGATGTTCCCTTCCAGCTAGTTTCATCCAGTGTTTGGCCTGGTTGTCACCAAAAGCATGAGGGCTAATTGATGTACATCTGAGAAACCAAACTGGTAAGTGTGAATAGTTGTTAAATTCTTCAGCAAATCTATGGGGGTCCTTAATCACTCAGGAAACTCTTTAACTATGGCTTGTAGTTTGGCCTTAGTCCTGGAAACATAAGAAACGAGGCTTATAGATCCTTAGAAGACTTAACTTTAAAGAGGCAGGTTTTAACAGGTTTAGGAGAGGAGGGTGCAGGGAGAGATATGGAGGAAAAGGGAAATTCAGCAGAGGGAATAGAGGAAAATGGTGTTGCAGGTGGGGCCTGAGCACAAGGTACCCGCCATGTGTCTGTAGACAAATAAAATGGGGAAGGGAAAAAAAGAGGACCCAGAAGCCATTTTGACTCCTTTTGATTGTTTATTTGCCTCAGTTGATTTAGAAATTATATTTTGCAAAGAGGCAACCTTGGAACCCTGAAAGCATTTGGAAGCTTCCAGGTACCATTTAAAATAGGTGTCTCATTCAGTGTTTTTGTTTGTTTTAGAACTGTGGCTTTCTAATTTAATTTTGGGTAAAACAATTTTGGGGAGACCAAAAGTTCTCTATAATGGCCATCGAAGTTCTAAATTCCTTTCGGTTAAGTCAATTCACCTATTGATAAATGCACATGCAGAGGGACCATAGTATTTGAATATAAAACCAAGTAGAGTAGGGACACTTGGGTAGCTTAGTTGGTTAAGCATCTGATTTCGTCTCAGGTCATGATCTTGCAGTTCATGAGTTAGAGCTCCGCATCGGGCTCTGTACTGACAGCTCAAAGCCTGAAGCCTGCTTCAGATTCTGTGTCTCCCTCTCTCTCTTCTCTCTCTCTGCCTCTCCCCCACTCTTGCTCTCTCTCTCTCAAGAATAAATAAACACTATAAAAAAAAAAACCAAGCAGAATACCAATGAGTGGGGAGGGACACTGAAAACATTTTGATGACTGAAATCCTGTTTCTGAGAGGTTTTTTTTTCTAGACCAAAGGGAAAAACTCCAAAACATCACTTTCAACAGGAACA